>NC_084956.1:20745107-21345107 GCF_949316205.1 Platichthys flesus | reverse complement strand
AAATTAAGTGTTTCCTGAATGTTCAAACTAGCCATACCAATCCATTGTTCCTTGAAGATAAAATGTTATTCTACCCTGCTGCTATTTGAAACCCTTGAATTGTACGGTTGTGTTTGTCGACGAGTGTTATTTTCTGTCCCCGTCAAGTTTTCCACACTGACACTCTGTTAATCACTTTAACCTCAGGGCAACGCTTCCCTGAAACCCAGCTTGTGACTGAAGTCATTTTTAGTGCAGGGCTTTGGCAGATGGCAGCGAAGTGAGTCTCTGTTTAAAGCTACTTATTCTCGGCCCCCATCTTTAACCATATTAATCACATCATTCCAAGCCTTTTGTTGACGTGTGTATGTATCTGAAAGGTGTGCATATCTATTCGTGTATTCAACGATTACTCATGTTCACACATAAGTTGAAACTATATGTGGCTTCACTGACAATAACGTGTGTGTGTGTGTGGGAGTGGATTTGGATTTGGCCCTCTCTCTTTGTAACTGTGACCCTATAACAGGGGTTTGCTCTGTCGGATGGCAGAGACACAGGGAAGCTAAACTGGAAAGCCCATAATCCGCACATCGTACACACAATGTGTCAAACAAGATTTGTGCGACAACGCCTCCATGACATGTTGCTGCTATATTAAATCAGCATGTGATGATAAATATCATTATCATCATACAATTACTGTGAGTTAGCAGCCAAATGCTGGAGGATTTGGTCGATTATCTATCAATTCATTTATGAGGGAACATTGTACATAAATACCCAATGAGACATGCAAGCTAATATTAAGTATAAATTAGTTGATGAAGAAGCTGTGGTGAAACCTAGGTTTTTATTTTTTATTCCATTCCATTCCAAATTCCAATTTTAGTCACAACTATGAGCATGAGCATCTTTCTAAAGCTGCCTACTTTTAAGTTCCGTTTAAATAATCAAATGTATGAATCAAACCTTTAAAATCTCCTTTTTTTTAGGCTTCGTTCTACAGTGGGAGGACGTGGAGAAATATCGTCCATTTCAGTGTGATAGGAACTACCTGAAATTTTAACATTTCCTTTTGGGATGGCAACTGTATTTGAGGTGGCATTTAACCTCTATATCCTACCTGTGAACGAGAGGGGGTGGGGTTTACACCACAAACTGCAGCCAACCACCAGGGGGCGATCAAGATGGTTTGACTTTTTGAAGCTGTGATGTCATCCAACTTTATACAGTCATTTGGACGACAACACCAACACGCCAGAAATAGAGGGAGTGACACTTTTAACGTGTGAATCAAGTTATTTTCTTGCACTTTCAGTTTCTTCATTTCAAAGCACATTTTTAAGTATTACCATGGTAGAATAGTGCCCCAGTGGAACAGCCACTATGATGTGGTTGTGTCAGGGCTCCCTGCCTTACACCTCACATGCTGGACGCCCAGAAATGATGGCATGTAACTGAGCTGTAATTTGTAACGATTGACCCAGAGGGCTGGCTATTAGCAGTTGTCCGCTGTTATGATCCCTTTAGCATTAGAAAGCGGTGCCCGCACCCACTTAACTTGTTATTTATAGATCATGTCAGGCCAGTAATAAACATAAAGCATAAAGCTGCAGCTAATGTGCTGCTATTGAAATCTGGACATGAGCAATTTTATGAATTGAAATAATTCACAGGACTGTTCCAGTAGTGCTGAGTGTCTCAGAAAAGGTTAGCAGTGTGTGTGTGTGTGTGTGTGTGTGTGTGTGTGTGTGTGTGTGGGGGGGGGGGGTCTTGTTTAACTTAATTTATGGGGTTTGAAACTGGTATTTGAGTGTGTCTGTTGGTGTGTGTGTGTGTGTGTGTGTGTGTCATTTGTATGGTTTCAATAGCAGCACAAGTACAACCTAACTTACAAGTGAAGTCAAACAGGATGTAGTAATCACTGCATTTAAACTACATTTGAATAAGTGGTTGAATAAACTTTATTCTGTGTTTTCTTTTAAACCAAAGTATGAGCTACATGCACAGGAGTGCACGCAAGGCAGCCATGTTGGGAACCTTGAAACCATCCTTTCAGATTGGCCCCTGATTTTTTTGCTACATGCTTTTCACAGTGATAAAGCTGATGGGTGGTATGGGTTCCACAAAATATATTAAAGTGATTAATTAAATACGTTTTGAATAGTTCACCTTCAAAAACAGAAAATATACAAAAACATCATTACATTGCTTTTAATTACACTTTGTAACAGCTCTGATAACCTTAAACTAAAATACATGAAATGGTGCTTTTTTATTTTGTAGTACTGCTGAATGGGTTTTGTTTTTGTTGGATGTAATTCTGCACTCTGTAAAAAGCAGTTTGTGTGTTTACCTGGCTTTCTGTGTGGGGATGTTCAGTAGCCCTGAGAGAAGAGAATTCTGTCACCAACTCTTGGTGTGGGGATTCGAAACACCATGCCATAGACGACACCGCATTGTAAACAGACATGGCTGCATGATCTCAAATGCCTTGTAGAACCATAACTAAATAAAAACACCAGCACATTAATTAAATTATGTCCAATGTAACAATTAAACTTGCTCACTCAAAAGTGACCAAATAACGAAAGACTTAAATGGCTTCAATTTGAGCAACACTGATCTCTGCTCAGTGCAAAGACTAAAACCTTGGTTCAATGGCACCTTTATGCTGCTTATAGGTGACATGAGGGATTTATTTATTATTATGATAAACTAGATGAAATATTTTTGTCTGACCTCCAATGTGCATGGTTAAAATAACTTCAGAGGTTGAAAGCAAAATGTCTCAACTTCAAACAAGCTTTCTTCAAGATAAACATGGAATCCGGTGGATTTGTGTGTATTGTGTTCAGATCAGTGTATGAGTGTGTGTGTGTGTGTGTGTGTGTATTGTTCAGATCAGTTTATTTTTCAGTTTCCTTTAAACCTGCTTGTTTGAGGTGCCGTCCACGCTGTCTTGTATTTACTCTGTGTGCACATGTAACAGTGTCTGTGCACAAGTGCATACAATAACGTATTCCTGTATGTGTGTGTTTGTGTGTGTGTGTGTGTGTGTGTGTGTGTGTGTGTTTTTGTGTGTGTGAACCGCCTGCTGCCTTTCCCCCCCATCGTATTGTTATCTTGAGCTTCTCAGGGAGAAATCCTCTTGTCCCCGAGGCTAGAGCCCCATACATAGCAGATGTTCCGCTGAAGAATGTTTAATCATTTGTGTTATTGATGCTGCCTTTTTGTTTGTTAGCAACTTTGAGCGACTGTTAGGGTCTTATGTCTCTATTTTTGCATGTCATGTTTGTGTGTGTGTGTGTGTGTGCATGCGTGACAAAGAGAGAGATCTTAGTACATTCACGGACATCAATCTTTTAATTTCAGTTTGAAATGTATTTACTTATTACCTAATATGCCCTGCAATGAATGAATAATGAAGTCTATTAAAAATGTTATTCAGGATCATTATTGAGTTTGCTGTGTCAAATATCACATCAATGCACTCTCATAAGCAGAGACAAGCTTTTTTTTTCTTTTTTTGTTAAACAGAAAGTTAAACCCTTTCCCCTGATCATGGATGAACAAACTGGGCTCCGTCTTTAAACTGTGATTTGTTGGACTTAAAGCTGCTGTTTTAGTATTTGAGCTGACAGCCAGATCTGATCATAATTAGACAGCATGCCGTGGGCTTTGATTGGCACAGTAATTGGATTGTCATTGGGGCTGAAAAGCTATTATCTTTGGATCATGCCCCATGAAATTTGTTGGAAAAACTTCTGTGGCCGTCATTAAGTCGGCCATCTTGGGGGCCTTCGCAAATTGGCTTTTTTTTGCGGGGAAGGAAGCGAGAGCAGGAATAAGTGAGAATGGAGAAAAAAAGAAAAGGTACCTGTGCACCGTTGGGACCCTTAGATCCTTCAAATCGCAGCAACAACAATCTGGGCACTATTGATTAATGATATTAGCATAGCAGGTAGCGCTAAGTCTAAAAGCGCCGTGCTGGGTTATTGCCCATCGCTCTTGCCAGTAATGGGGCTGGGTGGGGTGAGGGGGTGGGTGTTTTTGGGGGGAGGGTTGGGGATGCAGAAAGTGAAGGAATGGGATAATGAGAAAGAGTTGAGCCTGTAAGGAGCGCAGGGGAGGGGGGAAGAGGGGAAACTGCAGGGTGGCTTTTCATTTGCAATTGTTTATGTAAAGTATAACCATTTTAGAAGAATAAGTAGCACTACGAGGTAATGAAAGTGAGAATAGAGGTGTGAGATGTGAAATAAGTAACATTACTCAAAGCTGTTGTGCAATTAAATCAACTTACACACTTCTGAAAGCAAAAGAAACACCTGCAAAGATTCCGTCGGTCTCTGTGTTTCCCTGCACTCCTGAGGTCACGAGTCGCAGTTACTTCCATGAAATCCATCCAGGGAATGAACAACAGCTTACTAACTGAACAAACTCACCAAGCTCTTCATTAACTGTCAGTATTTTCTTTTAAAAAACTACAAGATTACAAAGTTCATCTCAGCGAACTTCCCAAAAACAATTAGGAGTTTGCAGAATTGAAGAGTATATCATTTTATTCCTGACATGAAGCTCTAAATAAAGTTTCAAAGCCCTCTCCAGGTGAAGGAATACAAAAGTTGAAAATGGGGAACTGTTTTAATCAGAGGTGTTGCTTGAGATGCAGGGCATGGAATCAAGTCTCCCCTGTTCTTGTCATGACTGTCGATTTTAATACTTGTCTTTAATTCCAGTGAGTTGTGAATTCACTTCACAGTCAGATTTCAAGAATCTGCTGTGGTCAGAAATATGCTAAATATGCAGCTCAAATATTGTATATGTATAAATAAGATTGTTTGAACAGCTCTGTCTTTGTCAGCACTGGTCTATTTCCTTGTTAAACAACATGTTGAAGCCAATATATATTACTAGACATGTCCAGATGATAGATTGGGAGGATGCTCTATGTTTTATCATGTTTAACCTAAATAAGTGCTGCAATGCTGCAACAATTTTGTTGTGCATAGGCCAGCTCTACGACTCAACACCGACAGATCCCTCAGCACGATTGCATGAAATCAGACAAATCAGGCAAAAAATCACAACGAAAAATTTGCGAGAGAAGACATGTTGCATGAGAGCCGTGCTTGAGCTAGCTTTCAATGTTGGGTGGTCAGCCTCATGTTGCTCGTGCTTCTAAATCTACATTGATTTATTTAAGACTCAGGACTTGCTGACTTTGTGGGAGGGAATTTAGACTTTCTAGGGACTTTTAAAGGGATGAGCATGTCCCAACAATAGAAAAATCATGTAGCATGTCATGTTTCAGAGTGTGTGTATGTGTTTGCATGGATGTGCACTTCTATCTCCATGCCTCAGGCAAATGGCTCCTAAATTGACATTCCTGCCCCTCAAGGCCAATTCCAGTGCTGTGAAGCCCCCAGGGGCCAAGAGGTGACAACATGGCAACACTACACACTGTTCTCACTCAGAAAAATGATGACATTAATGTACTTGGATACAACCCTGTGTCATGCATTAGGGAGCATTCACTTATGATGTGTGTGTGTTTGTGTGTGTGTGTGTGTGTGTGTGTGTGTGTATTGGTGCGTATGAGGCTAATCTATTACCTCTAGGTTATGACATAGGCTTCCTGCACACATAACAGCATATTTTGCACATGTGGATGCAGGGTTTATGCAAGATAATGAATGTAGCGTTACATCATATCTGAAAGGTGTAATACAGCAGGAGGATGTTTTGTTCTGGTGATGGCAGCCCTCTGTGTCTTCGCTCCGTCTTGCGTCTGTGGGCAGAAGTTTCCATGCAGGCACTGTTGATCATGGCCTATCGAACATCATCTTATTTGCATTCAGTGGATGCATCATTATTCACAACATTTGATGTCCACAAAAACACATTAGACCTCTCTGTTTAGGTGTCGAATGGCGATGGCCACGGCCGCACAGACATAGTTTGTGCGCCCAAACAGTCCAAATGTAAATTGATATAAGACAATGCCCCATTAACTTTTTCATTAATGGTTATAATGCATTCTGAGTGTCATCCGTGGGGGGTGCCTCCCTGAGCATGGCCATGCACACATGTGCCACACACACACACATTGACAACAAAGATTCCACACAAACATATTTGCAGCACACGTTAATAATACATAAAAGGATGTGGAGAAGTTTTACAGGAAAACCTGAAACACACACACACATTCAGACATCCCGATACCAGCAAACGTCACATCGGTTAACTGCACACGCTGAGCAGTTTCAACTTAAAATCTGTATATATCATTTAGCGCTGCTTTACTTTGATTAGACCATTATCGAACCTCCACCATTTCATACTGCCAGATGTGTTCACAGCTGTTTGAACGGGCACCATGGGGCTCGTACCGGCTTTATTTTCCATCACTTTCCATCGATGTTGCAGACGTGGAATGTGAAATGACTCACCCTTGATGCTTACATACTCTGCTGTAGTGTGCGTACTATCAAAGCTGCAGTACTATTTATAACATTCTTTTGAATCCATATGTGATGTTGGTATCCAGAGGAATTTGTAGCACTGCCACAATAGAGTCCAGTTCCTAGACAACACTCAATGCGGTCATACACTATCTGCTGTTTCCTCTAAATTAGATTTTCTTAGCAGAGCACAAATTAGGCGTATTTACATGTATACTAATATCTTCAAAGCTGCATTAATTTGCTAACATGCAGTAAGCAGCTGTTTATTCATCTCCTACGCACATTAGCAGTCATTTATCTTGTCTGAAACTTAATTAGATATAACTCCAGTAATCACTCAGTTTAACTCCGTTTTAGTCTCCACCATCATCTTCAGGCTATTTCGCCCGACGCTCCACTCTGCTCACCTGCTAGCTGCTAACTTTATCTGCTGCTTGGCAGTTAGGTCGTGTACAGTGACTTTATTAGAGCTTTTTTTAAACAGGAACAGCTGCGTGATGTCGCTGGAATCATTTTCATGGAACCAGACCCCAAGAACAGGCGGAAATGCTCCATAAAGCCGAGAAGAAATGCAGCCTGGTGATAATTCTATGCGAGTTTAAAGCGACATCTTTCACTTTACACACATCATTTAAGCCATTGTTAAGATAAGCCATGTTGATTAGTTCAGCTTCATATGTGAGCTTCCTGCATCCTCTCCCATTTATAATTCAGTTAGAGGAAATGTACAGAATGTGTAACTGAGGAAAACTGACAATATCTGGTGGCCAATAGGAAGAAAAGATAATATTACTCACCATCCCTTCAACTTGAAATAGCTCCCACCTTCCTTGTCACGCTTGTCTCTGCACACACGTGTTTACAGTGAACACACACAAACACACCTTCACCCCCACCAGCAGTCATTGCAAGAATTAATGTGTCTATTGTTCGGCCAACACGCCAGGCACTTATCCCTGAGTGTTTGCAGGCTGCTGAAGGGAAAAAAATTAAAGGTGTGTAAAGCATTCACGCATACAAAGGTCGCTAAGCTGCAAAACCATGGCAACATTTAAGAGATCCAGCATGAGTGGCATCTGTGAGAGTTCACGTTTTTCTGGTGTTTGTGTGTTTGTGAACACGCGGAAATACAGAGGCTGTAGTTTACTCAGCCCAATAATTAAGTTGGCTACGGAGCAGGGAAAGACAAAAGTGCAGATAATACTGAAGGGCCCGCGGCACATTCAGAACCATTGATGCTTCACGTGTCACACACAACGTTATTCTCCGTTCGGTTATGGCATGCATCATGGGAAAAAAGAAATTATGTGGTAATATATAAAAAGAAAAAAAAAAGAAAAGAGAGTTAGTCAAGTCTTTGAGAGGTTCCAGCCCTGTTAACTTTTCTTAATCTTGTCTCTTTCTCCTATGGTCTTCTTATTTAATTATAATTTCTCATCTCTGTGTTTTTCAATATGTATATTTAATAGTTTTAAAGACATTATTTTGGGAAAAAATATAATTTCTGAAAACATTTAAAAAATGCAATTTTGAGGTGAAGAATTTGCAGTAATATGAAAAAAAATCTGCAGCGTAATACAATCTGTGTAATTTTTGTTGTAAATAAAGATGGTTACACAGATACCACAGACTTTTTATCAAATAGATAGAAAGGCTTAGTCTACCAGGATTGCAGAGATATTTTTGGTGATTGTAACCCTTGTTATGATCATTGCTCCCTGTTTTTCTTTGACATCTACTCAGAATAGATGATTGAAAAATGAGAGGTTCTCTGATATTTGCCTCCCTGCACTTGTTTACCCGATCCCCTCCACCCTCTCTATTAAATTTACTGATGAGGAGCGAGGACATTAACCGAACAAAAACAGTCCAACAAATAACGTGGACATTTCATGCGTAAGCTGCGAATTGAGCGATGTATTAATGGGAGGAAATTATTGCGCATTCAATTACGGCACAATGCCTTCCAGAGATGTTTGTGTGATTTGGCCGCTGCCTGCCGTGGCGGTGGGGGGGCCATCCTCCCCGCTCCCCCCCCCACACACTGACTGATGAGCGCCCTAATCTGCTAATCTCACCAATGGGTGTGGGAGGTGGGTTGGAGGGGGTGTTTATCTGATGAGCCAAACACCTCGCACTCGCAGCCCGCTAACGGTGGCCAATAAAATTAAAGAGCTGGTGCGTGCCCGTGCGGTGGAGGAAGACGAAAGAGGAAATCAGAGATAGATAAACAAATAGAATCATAAAAAGGCAGGGCGCTGGTGAAGTGGTAATTCAGTGGGAGTTCATTAGGGGAGAGATGGAGGAATGAGGAGTGGAGGGCTAAACTGTGGATGACATTACCTCTAATGTGGCTCCCCTGCAGAGTTTGTGATAGGGTGGCCGTTCCAGGCGAAAATAGGGTTTTTAGCATGACGCCACGCTCACAAAGACAAACTCCGACTAAATAGGATTTTTTTTTCTTAAACATTGCACTATTTCGGGTGGAAAACATTTCCAAATGGGTTTCTCAAATGTGTTCAGGCATACAGCCAAGTTGAGACAACACGGACAAATGAGTTTTGTGGGGTGGCAAATTTGCATGGTGCTCCAGTGTTTTGAGCAGTAAGCCTGAAGCGACTTTAAAAAACAGACCCGAGTGCCCATCAGTTATTGTCTGGTATGAGACATCATTTCCTCTGTCATCCAAACAGACAGATCAGGTTTCATTTTGAAATATCCATCTTTAAAGATGAGAACAGAATTTTGTTTGTGAAGCTCAACACATTGGAAGTAGTACATTTCTACAGAACTTTGCAGAAAAGCAGATGCAACCTCTGACTCTCCTGTCCTCCACCAGCCATCGGAGTCTAGGAAAAGGTCCTATTGTTGGACCTGTCAAGTTTTTTGACAGGTCCAACCTTAGACATGCACTGGACTCCAGAGATCCTCCAGACGTTCTCCTGAGGGACTGTATAGCTGCTCTGAGATGAGATGATGAAGCTTCTAACACACGACAGATACAACAAAAAATGGAGGAAAAGAAAAGAAAACTCTCTAGGTAAAAAATGGTGCCACACACTTTTGTGGTGATAAGAGCTGATGGCAGCGTCAGGGTGATACAAACAAAATCCTTTTCTCTTCACAGCGAAGGTAGTACGTCACTTCCTGTCTGTCTGCTGCACCCGGCTGCTCCACCTCTCGCCTGAATGATGCAAGGAGCTGTTGCTGTTGTGAACACGTCTGTGCAGAGAACCACCTTCTGTGTTTTGTGTGTGTGAAAGGCAAACTGCAGGTAAACTCTGGAGCCAGAGGTCATGTCTCAAAACGGTTTATGTGTGAATGCAAATGCCTCCAAACTTTCAGAGGACTTTCTCTGGCCAGCCCCCTGGTGAAATGTCCACAAAAGGAGGGGGAGAAAATATCGTCCGCCGTCTACCTCCGGATGTCTTTGTGAGACGTCACTTCGACAGTACACAAATTTGCATTGCTCTCAGCGATCTGGCGGATTTTTTTGTCTGGGACAGCGTATTTAGCAGATGAAAGGTGTTGTTGTGACAAGCATGATAGAACACATACGTCGCTGAGGGCTATCCTCCCCTTTTTACCCCTGTTGTCGACTACATAAGCAACTGATTGTGATTAACTTTTCAGAAAGAGTGTGCGGTGGCGTATGTGGCGGCTGTTGATTTTTTTTGTGTGAGCTGCTGGGTATCACATGGCGCTTTAATGTTGCCCGGAGCTCTAAATATGTGTGTATGTGTGTGTGTGTGTGATCTCAGAGTGACGATGCAGGACGAGAGAGAGAGAGAGAGAGAGAGAGAGAGAGAGAGAGAGAGAGAGAGAGAGAGAGAGAGAGAGAGAGAGAGAGAGAGAGAGAGAGAGAGAGAGAGAGAGAGAGAGAGAGAGAGAGAGAGAGAGAGAGAGAGAGAGAGAGAGAGAGAGAGAGAGAGAGAGAGAGAGAGAGAGAGTCGCTTATTTCTGTTTTTCTCTCCATTATGGCATTCTTATTTTCAACCTTGCATCTCTTCTTTTTCTCTTTTGTCCTCTCCCCTCGTCTGCCTGTTATCCAGCATTTGAGAGTAGCTGTAATTGCTCAGACAGAAGAGACATTCCGAGCGCTGTGGATGTAAATGCTGCTTCATGGCGGTGGCTGACTTAATGAACAGCTCGCAGCCCTCTGGCACCACTTAAACTTTAAAACATCTATTATTGAGGTGTGAGGTGTGGGGGGGGGGGGACCAAGTGGCCACCGCTGACCCTGCTCTTATCCCTCTCTTTTAAGTCACAGGGTGGACGGGTTGATGTTGCAGGTGCTGCATGGAGCCTTTTTATAACTCAGTGTACTATTGACTAGTAACTTGATTTGAAGTTCATCACATCTACTCTCTTGCACCTCCTCATGCCGTTTTGGTTTCCAGCTCACCGCATCAACATTTTGAAAAGCTACCTGCATGGAGGACCACAGCAAAATTGAATAGAGGGTCCACATTGAACCCTTTTTCAACTCTGTGCACTGTGTATGTGTCCTGTTGCCTTCAAATATCCATTGGGTACAGTGCCCACCACAGACTGCACAGGGCAGAGTCCTTATGTTCTACAAAGGGTCCCAGAAACCAACAAGAGCGCCTAATTAGTTTTCAGGTGAATGTATAATGAATCAAATTGCCATGAAATAACGGCCTCACGGTGAATTTGGGCTCTTTGGGGCCCCTTTTAAAAGAAGAAAGCCTCAGCTGGAAGAACAGAGGCATCCTTTTATTGGATCTTTAAAGGACCTAAAACTTGTTTTCTCAATCAAGTCATCGCTATGATAAGGTCCTACTTGAACATAACTTTCGGTCAAAGGTAGAACAAGTTTCTCATTTTACTTATTTCTGTGTTATTTAAACTTCAAAGTATTGCTTGTGTAGTCATGAAGGTTTCATGAAATGGAGAAGATGATGTGAAGCTAGGTTTTCAAGGACTTTAAAGCAATCTGCTCTGATGGGCAACATGATTTGCAGGATTTTTGATACATGTGATTTGTTTAATTACTTAAAATAATGTTGGAAAGAAGTAATTGTGGATATTGACATTGTTACATCGACAAAGAGCCTCATATAGGCTGTAGGAGGTCAGAGTTTTTTTTTTTGTGTTTGCGTATGACTCCATAGACGTGCTGTGTGACTGTCCTAAATTGATCAGAAAGTAGTCAAATGTATCACAAAAAGCAATGTCACACTGACACAACCCTATCAGAGCACATCATGTATTACTTGTCACACCAACCCTATCTTTGAAACAGTTCCGACAAGAAAGCTAATTTCCACAGTATATGTGCAATGCAACCAGCCCGGTCTGGCTGGTTAGCATGCTAACTTCAGCAGAAACAAAGAAGTGACCGAAAATATAAATATGTATCATCATGATTGTGCTGACATCTGATCGTGGATCATGATTGCAATTAGTTTCCTTAGACATACAATATACATTATCAGTTATAGCACTATACTGCTATCATTATAATTGTCATTGCTGCTCCCTTCGTCTGTCAGACATGTTCTTATATATAAATGCATTAAACATAGATGCAGCGCTCCATCTATGTTAAACACTGTCTTTTCTCATGAATGTTAACAATATTATTATTTTGTTAATGTGTTCAGCTACATGCAGCATCTACTACTGTCTGTCCTGGGAGAGGGATTCCTCACATGTCCCTCAATCTGAGGTTTCTATGTTTTTATGTATTGAGTTAACGTTACTCTTGCTGAGGGTTAAGGGCAGAGGATGTGGCACCTTGTTAAGCCTTATGAGACAAATTTTGAATCATGAAATGTTCTGTATTTATATAGCGATTTTCTAGTCTTGATAACAACTCAAAGTGCTTTAGAATCCAGTTATTTTTTGCCATTCACCCATTCACACACACATTTTTACAGTGCTTCTATGAGCAGCCCTTTTTTATATATGAGGGGCGATTTGGGGTTCAGTATCTTGCCCACGAACAAGCCACAGACAGTAATTCTGACTTTTGTTATTTAGCAATAGCATATAAGCACCTTTAGGGAAATGTTACAGTTACTCTGTTCATACATAAAGATAAAATACCATCTTTTGGCTAGTTTGTGTTGGGTGCAAATACAACCTAAGCAGATGAAGTCAGAGTTAGCTCTATGCTAACCCTGGTCTCTCTCTCTCCCTCTATCTGTCCTTCTGTGGGAATACAAATTGAAAAGGCCATTGTACTCCATCACCTCCACCATGCACAGTGTCACTGCCATCACTGCAGTGTCAAGTGTTTTATTTCTGTATTAGAGGGGGAGAGATAAGTGTGTGTGTGTGAGTGTGTGTAGGGGTGTGAGGAAAACATATGCCTAATGCTCTACCCACTGTGTATGCCTGTGTGTATGTGTGTGTGTGTGTGTGTGTGTGTGTGGGCCTTGCTCTGCTCTGGACTCACTTATCTCTCTTGCTGTGTAATGGATCCTACGGGATATTTGCATAAGGTATGTAGGTGATGTCATTTGGTCCTCAGAGCTGCATTTCAATGATGGTTGACTGTTAGAGTAGTGGACATACTCCACACAAGCTGCACCACTTCAATCCTCTTTGTCCAAACTTTGATCAAACTTTTATCCAGAGATTCAACCCGATGGATACAGTCAAATACTCCTCCGGTTATTACATATATTACACAAACTCCTTTATAGAGTTTGTGGTTTCCAGTGACACTGTTCAAATGTCAGCAAGGTGGAGAAACTTTCATGAACACGTCAACTAGTCCAGTCTACACAAAGGTCACATCCAATCACTTTAATTGTTACAGTATTCTGAGCTCTCTCTTACAAGATCTCCCCTGGAGGATTCCTCTCTGTGCCTCAGCTCCCCTCCCTTCACTAATAGCTGTTGTCTTAATACCAAAGTCGAGTACTTCTCAGGTTAAATTTGGGGTGGTGATGCTGGGCAGTGACATTAATCTTAGCGGCAACGTGGTGGTGGTGGTAATGAAGGATACCCGGTGTTATTTGTATCCTTGCGTGTCGAGTGTTTTGTCAAAAGTAGACGAGTTTTGCTTGCCTGGTAGATTTGTATTCTCCCGTGGGAGCCATGGCCCAGTAACAGACAGCAGTTGCTCGACATAATTAGACCGGGAAGGTCCTTGTAAACTCATTAATATCTTGCCCGGGCTGAAATGTCTGGCTCGCCGGTGGTTCCTTGGCATGGAACACAGTGTTTTTTTTTCTTGTGGAAAGAGGGAAGATAAAAGGAAGATAGAAAGTACAACTTACAAGACAGAGCTAGGGTTTGGAGTAAACAAGCTGAGGTGTTGGATAAGCAGGGCTGCAGAGGTTCACTGGAGAGCTCATCAGAGGGTTTGTGAAGGAATTTAAGGGAGGATTCCTTTTAAGAGGAACACTGCTCAGTGGTTGTATTCATTTCCATGATTCCTCTGACCTGACAGAGTCTGTAGTCAGCAGCTGGACACAGGAATGCAGAGCAGAGCAAAGATTTACCACAACTCGTCCAAATGGGTTTCTAGGGGATAGTACGGAGCAATGACTCACGAGTCACCATGATTATGATTTGGTGGTTGTGATAAATTATCAGACAGGTCACATACAGTCATGTGATTTGGCATTTCAGATACAGTAGGGACACATTAAAAGTACCTCATCACTGCTCTAATAATACATTTTAATTACAAATACCTTTTGGACTTATTTAGGGTAAAGGTAAAGCATAGTACCATACACTCAGCTTACAGCATATTCAAGAAAACTGGAAAGAAAATAAGTCAGTTACATTACATTACATTACATGTCATTTAGCTGACGCTTTTGTCCAAAGCGACTTACATTTTTAGTACACTCAACTTTTATGAGGGGCCATTTAGGGGTTCAGTATCTTGCCAAGTACACTTCGGCATGCAGATTGGGAAGAGTGAGGATTGAACCGGCAACCTTCATGTTGGAGAACGCCCACTCTACCCCCTTGGCCTCACCGACATGAAATATGTTAAGATAGATGTAAACTAAATGACAGAACGACAAGCAGACCTTGTGTCAGTTCATTTGCTTTATTTGGACACACTACAGCAACGTCTTTTTTGACACCACTGTTGTGTATCGTGACGTGCACCTTTATAATTAACAGCATTGAAACTGTTGTTTCAAAATGTCAAAATGCCAAAGGTCACGGTCCAGTCAAACTCAAGCTCTCTCTGTCTCTGACACTTTGAAACTAACACTACATCTGCAAAAAACGACTGTGCTAAAGTGCTCACACTTCCACTTTACAATGATCCTTCTGCTTGTCAGTTGGGGAGTTGCTGAAGTGAAGAAGGAGCAGTTGTGACCGTCTTCGCCACAGGTCAGAATCCTGTAAAAGAATGAACAGTACACATTTTCAAATGGTTGAATGTAAGTTCTCTGGCTGGAATTCAAGTGGAATCCAAGTGTTGTTCAAGTGTTGAAGGATCATGGATCATCTTTTAGAAATGTTATAATGGTTAAACCAAAGTGTTAGACTTTTGAAAAGAAAATATACCTTGTGAGTCAATTTGAATGGCTACTTAAGGGACTTCTATATTTTTTATTTTAGGTTTGAGTAAAAACTCCTTACCTTGATAATGATGCACAATAAGAACAGATTGGTCAGTTTCTTCTCTATTGCAGCTAAAAGCTTTAAGGTCTTATCTAATTAATAGGTATATAAAAAGTAATGCCAAATAAATTAATTAATAAAGAGTATATATAATGATCGCAGCAACAATGTCCAAGGTTATTTTTGTGCATTTCTGGCTGGTCAGTACAAATATGAGACCAGCTCTGATTACACACGTTGAGCAGACATTCTGCCAATCAGTTGAATTGTGGGAGATTGGACTCTTGGGGGCACTGAAAGAGTTTTGATGAGGTGAAACATTAGCATTTATAAAAAAATTTGAGAAACTCCACAGACATCTGAGTAAATACGGTTTCATTTACAGGCTCAGAAAGTTGCATCAAACCAACTGCCTAGGTGGGTATTAGATTAAATGACACGTTATGATTGCCTTAGTTTGAATTGTATGGCTTCAAACATTGTATGAATGCAGCATTAGTCAAAATAGTACAGTAATTGTAAAATGGTGAATGGTCTGTTTTTATACAGCGCTTTTCTACTCCTGATGACCACTCAAAGTGCTATACAGTTTTGTCCTTCACCCATTCACACACATTCATACAGCCCATCTATATGCAGCACTTTCTATCACAAATCACTTACATACGTGTGTCGCAAATGTCAGGTGTAATTTAGGGGAGGGTGTATTGCCTCAGGAAACTTCTGCGCCAGGAATGGAGGAGCCAGGGATTGAACCACAGACTGTCTGGTTAGTGTATGACCTGCTCTACCCCTTGAGCCATAGCTGCAAAATAACACCTTTTAGAGAATACAAAAAGTCATGATATTAAAGGGATGGTTCACAGAAAAATGAAAATACACTGATTATCTACTCACCACTATGCAGATAGAGGGGTTGGGTGAAGTGTTTGAGTCCACAAAACATTTTCTTGAGTTTCAGGGGTAAACAGCGTTGCAGCCGAATACAGTTCAACCTAAGTCAATAGTGAGTATTTCTTCAGATGTAATATGACAACAGAAAAAAAATGTCTCCATGTTGCTTGTGTGGTGTCATCCAAGTGTCTGGAAGCCCCGACATTCATGCTTTACTTGATTATTCTCAATTCGGTGGTTCATTCACGTACCCCCGGGAACACCATTTTTCGGTGAACTATCCCTTTAATCACCGTATCAGGTTTGGCAAATATTCAAACTGCTGCAATTAGACAATGAGACAGTAAGTTAACTTCCAGACACATGCTTCTCAATGGCTCTTCCAAGCGTGCCTAGCGATCTATTTCAACCCCCCTGATTTGTTAAAGAAATTTGAAATAAACTATACTACCTAATCCAGGGTTTCCATGGGGCACTGGAGGAAAAGGCCAGTTTGCGGATCATCCCAGAATGCCCCTCCATACACAGTTAAGTCCCTTGGGTACACCTACGCACTGTGACCTCTCTGCTCAGCGGACATCATCAGACAGATTAAAATCAGTTAATGTTCTAAGAGCTAGTTGACTCTCCCTTTCTCTTTCTCTCTCTCTCTCTCTCTCTCTCTCTCTCTCTCTCTCGGTGCATGCTGGGAGTTAGGTGCGTGAGTGAGTGTCGGAGCGTGTGCGTTTTTCGTTCTATATTTCTCTTTATTTGTAGTCAATGTTATATTTTTTGAATCACATATCACATTAGAGTCACAGTAGTTTATTTTCTGGTGGTTTGGGTCTATCTCTGGGTGTCTTTCCCCTCACCAGCGTCTTGCTGGTGTAGCGATGGCCGTCATGGCCAGTGGGAATTTTAAATCACTGACACGTAAACACGGGGTTAAGATTTGTGTGAGTTTCCCCTGCAGTGTGGAGAGCATTGGTCTCGCTGTGGGGGAGAAGGTCGGTCACAGCTGTGTGGTGTCAGCGGCCTGGATGAACAGCGCCGTGGTCGTGTTTTTGGACCGCGTGGAGAAGGTGAACTCCGTGGTCGAGACAGGTATCACCGTGAACGGCTGTTTTGTACAGGTACTTCCTTTGTATCAACCCGCTACCAAAGTGGTCCTGTCCAATGTCCCTCCATTCATCACCGATGAGTTTCTCAGTAGAGAGCTGTCCAGGCACGGGAAGGTAGCGTCCCCGATACGGAAGATGTTGTCTGGATGTAAGTCTCCATTACTGAAACACGTAGTGTCCCACCGCAGACAGCTCTATATGATACTGAACAACCAGAACGAGGAGCTCAACCTCTGCTTCCATGTTAAAGTGTTTTGGGTGCGGGGCGGAGGGACACACGGTGAGAGCCTGTCCGAAGCGGAGTGACCCGGCTCCGCCCGGTCCTGATGCGGCTACGAGCGCTGGGGCGGGAGCCCCCGCTGCTCCTCCGGTACCGGAGAGACGGGGACCCTCCAGGGGGCCGGCCACTGAGGGGCTGGCCGTCACATCTGGGCGCCCGGTCGCGGCGCCACGGTTTTCTCCTCCAACATCTCCGCGGAGAACTGAGGCTGTGACCGGGCCATCACCAGGGGTGAGTTTTGTTAATACACCGGGTGTGGAGGTGGAGGTGTTGGTGGAGGATGTTGTGGGTGAGGTAGAGGAAAAGGAGGTGGGAGATATAGGGGAGGAAGAGGGTGGTGTAGTTATCAAACAGGTGGAGGAGGTGACGGGTGAAAAAAAAGTGTTGAGCAGGAGGGAGGGGACAGTGGAAGGAGAGGAGGAGAAGCAGCTGAGGGCAGGATGGTGTGGAGTGAGCAGGTGGAGGAGGAGGAGATGGAGGAAGAATCAAGAAAGGAAAAGAAAACAGTAAAACGTAGGAGGTCAGCTAGGACAGTTTTAAATGAATCAAAGACGAGTAAAGTGCAAATGGAGAGTGATGTGAGTGAAAGTGAGTGTGTGTCTGATAGCAGCGACTTTCCGCCTTTTAACAGCAGTCAAAAAAAGAAAACCCTTAGTGTAGATAAATTTAAAGCACTTCCCAGATCTCGGTCTTTTTATTTCCTCGGCCAGACTCCACGTCAGCCAGAGGGAGGAGTCTGGCCTCACAGACCAGGAAGTTTTTAGGTTAAAAAAACTGGTGCTCAGAGCAAAGAGACAAACTGAGCAGTGATGGAAAGGACAGCAATGTGTGTATTAATTAATTTATTGTTTTCTGTTTTTGTTTCTAACATTTTAAACAACATGGATGTTTTTAAAGTTGGGGTTTTAAACGTGAATGGTGCAAGAGATCAAAAGAAAAGAACTTGTATTTATGAAACTATGAAAATGAAAAAAATTGATGTCATGTTTTTACAAGAAACGCATAGTGATTTTAATAATGAGTCTGACTGGAGGAGGGAGTGGGGAGGGGAAGCCATTTTAAGTCACAACACTTCTCTGAGCGCAGGAGTAGGCTTCCTCTTCTCCACGGCTTTTAAACCAAACTCGCTGGAGGTCAAACATGTGATCCAGGGGAGGCTTCTTTTAGCCAAAGCTCAGTTCGACCATTTTACTGCTGTTTTTATTAACGTTTATGCTCCAGCAACCGGTGCAGAGAGGAAGCCGTTTTTACTGAAAATAAGTGAAGTTCTTAATGATTGTGCCATGGAGGATTTTTTATTCTTGGGGGGGGGGGGGGGTTAACTGCACTAAAGATGCGATTTCAGACCGCAACCACGCAGAGCCTCATCCAGCCTCTCAACACGCCTTAAAGCAGCTGGTCCGCTCTCATGGCATGGTGGACGTGTGGAGGAGGATGCACCCAGACTGCAGACAGTACACCTGATCCCACATCAGAGAGAGTAGGATCTCCTCAGCCAGGTTAGACAGGATTTATTGTTTTAAACATCATTTTAACATTTTAAAAGCTGCGCCATCATGCCGGCTGGTTTTAGTGATCATTCCCTGCGTTTTACCCAAGAGCGCCTATTGGCATTTTAATTCTGTTTTAACATTCGATAAGAGTTTTACAGATGTTCTTACGTATTTCTGGGGTGTTTTTAGACAGAGGAAGGGCGATTTTACCACGATAAGACACAAATACGCTTATTGTGTCAACAACACACCCTCAATGTCACAAGAGACGCCACCCAATCTATGAAAGATCTAGAGACCGACATAGTGGAACATTTAAGTGAGTCCACCGGAAATCGAGGTTATATTGAAAGCCTCAAAGAAAAAAAATGGCTTTAGCCGACCTGTTAGAACGTAAAGTACAGGGCGCGTTAGTCAGGTCTCGATTCCTGAACATTGCTGAAATGGATGCTCCAACTAGCTACTTCTTCAGTCTGAAGAAAAAGAACGGGCAGAGCAGAGTAATCCACACCCTGCTCTCAGACACAGGGGAAGAGCTGATGGAGCCACGCCAGATAAGAGAGCGGGCTGTGAGTTTTTATGAAGCGCTGTACTCTTCTGAGGAAAAAAACACAGGCAGGGAGGAGTTCTGTACAGAACTACTTCAGATCTCTGAAGAGTCCAACTCACAGCTTGCTGCCCCCCTCCGGATGCAGGAGCTGCTGACCGCCCTGCAGGGCATGCAGGGACGGCGGGCTCCTGGCATTGACGGACTGACCCCGGAGTTTTATAAAGCTTACTGGGGCATTTTATCGCACGATCTTTTACAGGTTTTTAATGAGTGTCTGGCGTCTGGCTCCATGCCAGTGTCCTGCAGGAGGGCGGTCCTCACACTGCTCCTGAAGAAGGGCAACCTGCAGGACATCAAGAACTGGCGCCCTGTGTCATTGCTCTGTGTGGATTATAAACCTCTGTCCAAAACACTGGCTTCCAGGCTGGGGACGGCTATGGAGCAGGTCATTCACAGGGACCAGATCTACTGCGTGCCAGGCAGGTTCATGGTGGACAATGTCCACCTCATTCAAGACCTTTTGGATGTCTCCAGTTCATTCAATGTAGATATAGGCTTGATTTCCCTAGACCAAGAAAAAGCTTTTGACCGCGTTGAACACAGCTTCCTGTGGCAAGTAATGGGGAAGTTTGGTTTCAGCGCTGGCTTCATAGCTAAGATCAAGGTGCTGTACTGTGACGTTGAGAGCGTGTTAAAGATCAACGGCAGTCTGAGTGCTCCTTTCAGGAGCTGTGCTCCTGTCGGGGATGCTCTACGCACTCTCCTTGGAACCTCTCCTCCGCAGAATAAGATCTAGCATTCAAGGTGTGTTTTATCCTGGTTTTAGTGGCAACATGATTTTATCAGCTTACGCCGACGATCTTATTGTTTTTATTAAAGACCAGACAGATGTCGATGATTTAGCAAAAATCTTAAATGATTTTAGCATGGCATCGGCCGCGAGGGTCAATTGGAAAAAAAGCGAAGCCCTCGCGGTCTCCCAGTTCTCCCCCAAAACCTGAAATGGAAGCGGGAGGGCATAAAGTACCTGTTTTTAGGAAATGACGATATACGTAAGAAGAACTGGGAGAACGTCACAGAAAAAAAAGAAAACAAACTTTTAAAATGGAAATGGCTGCTCCCAAAAATGTCTCTTAGAGGGAGGGTACTGGTTTTAAATAATCTTGTGGCATCCCAACTGTGGCACCACCTAATGTGTGTGGAACCCCCCCCCCCCGGCTTGCTTTCCAATGTACAAAAGAAAATGGTGGATTTTTTCTGGGGGGGGTCTACACTGGGTGCCACAGGGGGTGCTGTTTTTAGCCAGGGAGGAGGGGGGCAAGGCCTCGTCCACCTGGCCAGCCGGACCGCAACTTTTAGACTTCAATTCATTAAAAAATACCTCACAGGTCCAGCAGATCTGGTGTGGAGCGATGTGGCCAGCAGCATCCTTAGGCGTGCCAATAACCTGGGGTTGGATGATGCTCTGTTTTTAACAGATTCTAAATTATTAAAACTAAGTGGGTTGCCTCCTTTTTATCAAGGTGTTTTTAAATCATGGGCCCTTTTTAAAAAAAAAAAGGTGTCCAAAAGCAGACTCTCTGTACTGGTTGTTGAGAGAACCGCTCGTGAATGGAGCCAGACTGGACGTCAGCGGCACAACAAGACCCGGCCTAATGGCGGCGCTGACCCGGTTTGGAACAGTGACCTTACAGCAGCTGGTGGATGCAGTGGGGCCGGCACTCAACAACACTCAGGCCCTGGGCTCCCTGCTGGGGCTGCAGTCTTCCCGGATGGCCCAGAGAATCCTGGAGCTCTGGACCCAGAGGCTCTCAATGCGTGAGAAAGACCTCCTGAGGGCCTACCAGGGGGGGGAAACCACACCAGAGGCTGCAGACCCCTACCCCGAAATTATCCTGAGCCCAGGCCTGGGAGAGAAGACCGGCCCCCTACTAACTGAAATAAACACACACAAACTAACAATTCACAGAGCGGACAAAGAGACGCTGTACAGAAACTGTGTGAAAAGCATCCACCAGACCGGACTGAGCAACAGACCCCCCACTATGTGGTCACGGAGGTGGGGGGAGCATGGACCCTGCCCGCAGTGGAGGATTTTATACAAACCTCCCCTCAAGAACAGGCGACCTCCAGTGGAGAATTTTACACGGCTCCGTCGCTTCCAACGCTTTTATTTCTATTCTTAATCCCACCGTTCTTAACAAGTGTCCATTTTGAGACCTGCGTGAGACTATTTATCACGTTTTTACTGAGTGCAAGAGACTTTCAGGTTTCTTCAATTTTTTAACTGCGGTTTTTAGTGATTTTAACGTCACTTTTACTGAGAAGGTTTTTGTCATGGGAGCTGCCTACAACAAAGCAGATAAAGATAAGTGGCAGCTCCTGAACCACCTCTCAGGTGAGGCAAAGATGGCCATTTACATCAGTAGAAAGAACAGGGTAGAAAACAGAGACGGGCAGGAAGCGGGGGCGGTGTGGGTGGTAAACCTCTGGGCAAGACTCCGACTCAAGTTCAGTTTTTAAGCAATGATATCTGATCTCGAGTCTTTTAAAAGAATTTGGTGTTTTAATGACATACTCTGCACCGTCACCAACAATGAGCTGTCCTTTCCACACTGAGGTTTTTTAACAGCAGCACTTTTTGTTTATTTATTTGAGTTAATGTTGCAAGAAAGTGTTTTGTAAAATCAAATCAAATCTCTCTCTCTCCATCACACACACACACACACACACTATCAACCAGCCATTTGTCACTCACTTTTTAAAATTAATACCCATTGTTTTTGCTAAGCAGAGGATGTCCCGGAGGCAGCCTCGCAGGGTTGTGTGTGTGTGTGTGTGTGTGGGCTGCACATTAGACTCAATGAAGAGAGGGTTTCAGTGGATTACTACAGCCCCAAAGTGCTGTGCCCTTTCATTAACCTTGCCTTTTAGTTGTCTCATTTAATACAAAGCAAATGTCTAATCTGCAGCCTGATAAACAGTTCTTCAGCTCTGCCTACTATGGCAGTGTCTGTATGTGTGTGTGTGTGTGTGTGTGTGTGTGTGTATGTGTTACACCTATTGCCTTGGGTTCCCTCTGCTTAGCCCCCTAATTACTCCCCGAAACAGGCGGCCAGGCTCCTCCTATGTGCTATCATCATTTTAAATTTATTTTGATTGATTTGTGTCAGCTTTAACTATGCTTTGGGCCGAGGTCGATAAATAAAGATCAATACTTTAATGTTTTCCTCTGAACCTTTATTAAAAAATAGATTGGCTATAAAGAGGGCTGAATTACGAGGAGGAGTGCCTACTTTCAATGCATGTCAACTGGAATCTAATTGAACAACACAGAAACAGTGGAGATTAGTCCAGGGATTGTGAGCGGCAGGAGGCCCAGAGTGTTAGGGAGAGAGGAGGGAGCTGGAATGAGTGATTGATGGGAGGTGAAATAGAGGAAAAAACTAGCTAGAGAGTTGTTGGGTCCAGATCTGACAATGCATGATGTGCTCATGCTCAGATCTTTAGATTTTCATATTAATTAAAAGAAATTGTTGGGAACAGCAGTCACGATTCCACAGCTTTAAATAATCAAAGGTGGGACTTTTGTGGTGGAAAGTTTTATCATTAATTTGAGATCATTTTATTTAATATATTTAGAACTTAAGAACCTTTACCTTTTTGTGGATGACTCTCCATTTTTGCATATAAATAAGGGAAATCTCAAATGCTTATGTAATCAAATGTAGCCTTTGGAAAAAGCACAAGGTCCATGGTTAAGTTGCACTTACCTTTAGAGTTTACCCAAATCACTGTGCTATTATCGCTGTTTTTTAACTACAAGGGTACTGTCTAAGTTTGAACAGTGAATGGCAAAGGGAAAATTGGAAGAACCTAAGAAGCATTTGTCTTTGTCACCATCATTAAAACACCAGACGCAGGAATATGTTTAGGAGAATGTGGTTCATCCCAGTAGAAGAAGTTGTGCTGAAGTTGTTTTACAGTCACCTTTGTTGATTTTGACTTGAACAGTTATTTGTACATTTCCTTAGGGGGGTTG
Source organism: Platichthys flesus (assembly GCF_949316205.1). Taxonomy (NCBI): domain Eukaryota; kingdom Metazoa; phylum Chordata; class Actinopteri; order Pleuronectiformes; family Pleuronectidae; genus Platichthys; species Platichthys flesus. The sequence goes on along the minus strand of NC_084956.1, from coordinate 21,321,728 downwards.
CACCTCTCCTTTATTATATAGAACTTTGTGTCATCATCAGATTGTAGTAGTCAGGCTTTTCAAATTTGTTCAGACCTACAACAAAAAAAGAATAAACTGGATATGTTGTTAATTTAAATAGTTGGTAAATTACAAACACTGAGCCTGCCATTACAATGTTAACAGACTGGTCATAGATTGTTTCCTGCTCAAACATCTGACCTTGCAGTACGATATTGACTTATATGCAGCATGATTAATCCTTTTTATGGTCGTGTTTCTGCACTCGCAGCACTTGGTTAATGGTCATTGTCTGGTTTAACACACAACAAGTTCACAGTTAATAACTGGCTTTCCTACAAATTGCATTTCTGTTTTGTTGTATATAAACATTATTTCTTGGAGACAAGGTTTAGGGTCAATACTGGAAAACTTGTGCAGTAAACTCTCTACTATAGCTTGTGTTCTCCAGCTGGGGGCCTCAGTCTGTCCAGCACTCAGTCCTTACAGGGATCAGAGTTTTGAGGGCAGGGCAGGAAGCCACGTGGGATTAAAAATGCTGGTGCTGTTATTTGTGTCACTGTCATTGTCAGACGAACACAAAGAACGCACTGTCCTCCGGTGCATCAACTGTCCTTTTTTTTGAATCCACACTGTGATTAACCTTTTGTGCAGGGCACAGATTATGGCTTAAATGTGGTGCGCTTACGGAGAAGCACAATCATGAGCTCAGCGTTATTAGACAGTGGTTTTGTGTTGTCAGTGTGGTTAAATTAATGCACACTCATGTAACTTTGACCTTAAACTACAGAATATTGTCAAAGGAGAGGATCATAAGGTCATTATTAGCACTGACTAATGTTAATTTTAATCAATTATGATGGGAGTAAAACAAGTTTTAAATAAGTATATGGTATAAACCCAAAAACATACAAACAATGGGATTGATGTGCCTATTTAATGCATCTTTAGTAGCACTTAAATGGCACTTATTTATAGCACTTTGTAGTTTTGCTTTATTTGAAGAAATTGTACTTTTGGTACCTTGGTATGTACCCTCGGGTTTGAATGCACTTACTGTAAGTCGCTTTGGATAAAAGCGTCAGCTAAATGAAATGTAATGTAATGTAATCTTTAAATGTGTTGAAAGTGGGGGAAAGGGGTCACTTGCTGTGACAGACCCACACAGAATTAGGGCCTCCCGTTCACGTTCAACATTCCCTTCCTAAGGCAGTGGGGCTTCTCATGGAGTTCACCTTTGCTGAAATTTGAACTACAATATTCGCTCCACATTTTTTACATGTGTGACTGGGCCCTTATCAACCAACTCTGTAAAGAGCATTTAACCTTTATCCAATTGGTTTTGATTTTTACAGTTTGAAACTTTACTGTTATCGGCAATGTCATTAACAGGTTTACTGCAGCAGCAGCTGCACCAAAAAGCTCTCAGACAAAGTTAGCAGCTAACTGCTGAACACTGTGGAGCAAAAAGCCAAATGTTTCATTACAATTGGCGATGACCAAAACAGAGCGAAAAGGAAAACGTAAAGCACAATATGATTGATTCATCAGAGGAGGAGAGACAGGAAAGGACCAAAGCCAGAGTCATACTAAGGCTGCTTAATCCCTCCTGCATGTTCAGCAACTGCTTGCTAGTATATCCAATGTAAAATCGAATATATTAGTTAAAAGGATAAGATGTCAGTGTTTTGGTTTTTTAGCTTATTTTGCTGCACCACAGTGACCACATTTTTTAATAAAAACAAGAACTAAAACAATAATACCCTGCTGAAATCAAATCCATTTCCTGAACAGAAGGTGGAGTCACTGCAGCACTTCAGATCCTATATTTCACCATGCTGTTACTTTTATTTGAATACCTGATGTGTGGAAGCCTAGTTAAATGCAAGGGATTGAACACAATATAAACTTGATCCATTTCAGTAACTGGCTCTTAATCTGTCATTGTCTCTGTCTCAAATGGAAGAATACTGATGTGCTGCCTCCCAGCTCTTCACAACTGACTGTCCCACATGTAACAGTGTGCGTGTTTGTGTTTATTGTGGAAAAGACTCGACATCTGAATCTCGCCCGCACTTATAAGTTTCAGAGGTCAATGTTTCTGAGATGTGAACTCTTGTCTGCGAGAGGACGTGAAAGGAAATCCTTGAGTTGAATCCATGGCCGTGGAAGCTTGCATAGACACACATGCACAGTGGGCAGTGAAGGTTGGTAGGAGGGAGAGGTTGGGCTGGTGGAGTGTCAGAGGGTACATGAGGCTGGCTATAGTGCATTTTGTTGTAATAGTGTCCCAGTTGTCTTGTCAGAAATCAATGGGAACCAAGACTCTGTGCAAGCACGGGGAGGTCAAGGCTTCGTCTGCCTAAATATATAATTCAGAGAACACGTCTAGAGCTTTTAAAGATGAGCGCCTGCCCGCTTCTTTCCCTGTGTATTTGTGGACACAAATATGCACGCTACATATTCGGTGTGGGGTTTACTGTAAATGCGCTGCTCACACGCATGTGGACACACAAACCACCCAGGCACACATGCACCTAAGACGCAGACAAACAAACACACATTCAAGGAGTGGGCAGCACTGTCAGTCCATCCCGGGCTGGGTCAGGGCTGGGTTAAAATCAATTCTAATTAATTATTAAGAGCTTGTGTGTCTCACTAGTGTTCTAAAAAGAGAGCCAGAGGGTTGAGCTGATGGATGGGGTCCACTCCTTCTGTTGGCAATACTGCACCTTCCAAAAATCTTACAAGAAATGACTGATAAGAGGAAACAGTCTGCCCCTCTGTGTGACTTCCTGCCTGGACTTGGTACAGGTATAGTTTCTGCTTGATTTTGAAATTACTTTGCTTGGGTATCTGTTGCTGCATCATCTCCTGCCTTAGTTTTTGTTTCCTGCCAGGTGTTATGTCACAGCCAGTTGTGTCATTAACCAGTTAGTCTTTATGCATATCCTTATCTTCCCCCTTTCAGTTGAGTGTTTCCTCTGTGCTTCATGTCCTTGTTACTAATATTTGTTCCTCATTTACCTGTGTTTTGACTTTTGCCTGTTTTCATGGACCTTGGATTCCTGCCTCCCGGGGATCTTTAGCACTGTTAAGAACAGTCACAGGGTTTTGATCCTTGTCCCGTCCTTTGACCTTCGTCTGTAAGCATTTGTTGATCTGATATTAATAAGCAATTCACTTGCATAAGCTTTGCCTAAGTGTCTGCATTATTGTGTGTTTACCCTGCTTGAACCGGCTTTGACAGTACATTCTAGCTACCATGAACTCAGCAGACACTCGGTTAGAGGATGAACTTAAGATCTGTGTCATGCCCTTGTCTGCATTCATGGTGGATTGAAAAGTAGTCGTGCTTAGGAGCACAGAGTAGCAGCATTAACAGTAAGCATCCACAAAACTGTAGTTGAAGGGTTCACAGCCCTAGAGGCCTCAGGACGTCAACAACCGGATAACCAGCCAGTCCCCCAGCCTGCTAGCCACCAACCGGTTCTAGTAACTGTTTAACTTCTGCTTGCGTCAGTAGGGCTGGTGTTCGTTTGAGTTAAGAGTGTGACTTCCTGAGTGTGCTAGCCTTCTATCTGCACCCTAGCTTTCAAGTAACCCAGTTTGCTATCAGCTGCCAGTCTCCAGTGTGCTTGCTGACACCATTAGCCCTCAATCAGCTGAGCTTAGTTGCCCAGAGCCACTGCTGCCTCGCGTCCAAATGGATGCTGAGCTAGACCCTGAGTCAGCGGTCTTTGCCAACATCTGCATCGTCGGTTCCCACCCTAACGCCTATCTGTTTCTGCACTTTCAATTGTCGCCAGCTAGCTGCAAAATATGTCTGTGTGCATGTTTGTGGTGTACAGTTGGAATAAAGGCTCTTGTAAACGCAGGGTATGAGTGCACTGAGACTGAAAACAGTTACGTTCAAAAATTATAAAAGATCCCAAAAAAGTGAAACCCGTCAGGTGATAATTCTTTGTGTTTTTTGCTACAAGTTATCTTATCTTTTCTTATCTTGCACCAAAGACAGCTACACCCCCATGATCCATTAGTTATCTCTAGCCCTATTTAACCAGTATTACTGAATATCAAGTAGTAGGGTAACATTGCTTGCTGCTGTTGATTGCGTCGCACACAAAATAAAATATATTTCGGCAAGCTTATAATTGCATGTGTGTCCTGGATGGAGCTTGAAGTTCACTGCCCACCAACAGTCGTGTCCTTTCGCCAGCAGAGGACATGTCAGGGTGGGGCCAGGGCAAACCCAGATGGGCCTAACACCAATCAATGCTGGCTCGTCTTAAGTGTGATCACTAAAGACAGATAGGCAAACACACATAAATGCACACACACATACACAGATAGATGGCCATGTGTTGGTCGATGGGCCCCTGGGCTGGTCTGGAAAGGCGTCACATCTGAGAAGCATGTCGTTCCAGCCTGATGAGCAATCTGCCTCATCAAAAGACCTTTATCCCAATCAATAAGGCTTTCGGCAAGGGAGCCCTGTGCCGCCTGTCCACAGTCCTCATTGCACGGGGCTCTGTGGGTGACTGCATCTGCACGTGCGCTCTACAGGGGATTTGTTGGTGTGTGTATATTGTGCATCTAAGATGCAAGGTTTTGTTCAATGCTGTGCACTAATACGAGTTATTTGGGGTATTTTCGTTCTGCTACACAATCATGGTTTGGTGTATTTGTCACTAATGGATCAAACAGAAAACCTGAAATGCACTCATACTGTAAACCAGTTGTCTGTGAGTTATGGTGTGGACAAGCTCTCGCTGACTTTCTCATTCATGCTGTCTCGCTCGTCCATTCAGTTTCACATTAATTCCACTCACTTAAAGCTGTATTCCAACCCTTTAGGACTGGATGTTCATTAAATTAGGATACTCACCAGAGACAGAGTACAGCTATGCTAGTGGGAGGGTATATAGTTGGACACAGTGGTTAATGTCAGCTTCTTTGAACTGACAATGCTAGTAGGTATGTTTACTTAACATTTTAGGGGCAATAATTAGGTAAGCTTGTAATCCGAGGGTAACGGTTAGATGCCTGTACCAGGAGGCTAAGACTAGGTTGTGAAAGAGCAGTGATTGCTCTCTGTAGCCCAGAGCTTGTTGGTTGCTGCTTGGAAGTTAGCAAATCAGACAGTGATTTGAATTTGGTGAAAGGTTCTGACAAGTTCCACCAGGCATAGTTGAGGGAATGTCTTTAGCTACTGCAGGTATTTGGGATGATGACGGGTTAAAGTTAAATTAAGGGATGACCTAATGTACTACCACAGGGCGGCTGTGGCTGAGGGGTAGAGTGGTCGTCCTCCAACCTGAAGGTCGGCAGTTCGATCCCCAGTCTGACCCATCTGCATGTCGAAGTGTCCTTGGGCAAGATGCTGAACCCCGAATGGCCCCCCATAGAATAACAAAGTGCCGCGAATAGATGCACTCTGTGAATGGGTGAATGTAAAACTGTACTATAAAGAGCTTTGAGTGGTCATCATGACTAGAAAAGCGCTATATAAATACAAAACCATTTACCTTTCATCCAATATTTGCACAGACTTTTCACTCAAATCCAAAGAAGCTGTGAGCTTGAATATCCTGTCAATGTCAATCTGTTCCCCTTTAATGTTGATGTATTTCACTGGATAGGTGAACACTTTTGACTTACTGGAAGGTAATAAACAGAAATCTCTTGTTGCGATAACTCATATAAACATGATAAATGGTAACGTAACAGGAGCCCAGGTTTCTGGCTGGAGTGGGTTAAGTGCACAGAAGGATACACAGTGTTTTTTTAAAATAAGTTGGACTTTTATAAGTCAAAGATAATATTACAAGATGATTACATTCATTCTTTACTGGTTTTTAAGGGAACATTAATTTGTGTATCATCTGCATTGTAGTGAAACTGCATTTGTTAAGTATAAAATGATATGTTCAAGTGGTAGCACATATTTATACAGAACAATGGTGAGGATGGAGCTTTGGGGAACACCACAAGTAAGATGGGAGACTACTGACAACTAATATCCAAAACTGTTATAAGTATTCTGTCAGATAAATAGGATTCTGCCAAAGATTACAAGAGATCCAATAATGTAGGGATTCACATTGTCGATCAAGTCTATCAGCCAACACTGTCAATGATTAGATGAAGATACAGTTGATAAAAAAAATAAAAATAAAGAAGTGGGCTCTTGTCATTTATTTTGAAACCAATTAATTCAAATGAGGAGAAGTTTTCCAATAAGTACAAGGAACATTTAAAATTCCATTTGTGAAACACAGGCAGTCCACCCCCATGACCTGAAGTCCTAGGCTCCTGAAAATAATTCAAAGCAGCATGACATGCTTTATTCAGAGTAACACAGTCAACTGGACTGAACCAAGAGGCAGTAGGTTCTAGAAACCTTTTGTGACAGGTCTTGAAACATGTTCAGAAAAGTTGTGTCAGTGCAGTGTAAGTTCGATCAGGAAGACTTTTCGCCATTCAATCATATTCAATTCTCTCACCCTCTCCATGTTTATTAATCAGCAGATTTGGGGCGTTGCTAAATGGCCAATCAGATTCTGCCACCGTCTCTTCCAGCCAGTCATGTGGCTGCTGTCGAACTTTAAATCCCTTCTCCTCTTTTCTGCAGTCCGCTGTCATTCAGTGAAGTGCGAAACCAACCTCCAGCCCAATCTCCTCCAGTCTTCAGCTGGATCATCATCACCTTGTCTGGATGCTCGACCACCACCAATTTCTAGACCACGGGGGTTCCTATCCAACGTCCTGCTCAATCCCCTTCGAATCCTGATGACATCACATAGGGGTCTAAAACGCCAAAAAACGTATAACATTCAAACACTTTCTCAGTCAATAAATGTTTGTTAAACCGTTGAATCAAAGTCTCTCCCAATTAACTACACATATTAAAATTAGCTAAATCGGGAAACAAAAAAGAATCTATACGGATAGGTTCATATTATATGAAAATGTATATTTTCCCCCGTATTTGGCCAGATCGGGTTTATACCATGTGTCTTTCTTGAACTATAGAACTCCTACAGGTTGGTAAAATGCCCAACTATCAATATAGAAACAATATAGAGAAAATTCCATTAATACTTGATATTTCAATAAAGCTGCATTGAGACATACACTGGACTCAGTTCCTCCGTATTTTCTCCGGAGGATGTGCTTGTGTGAACATAAATGTTGGAGTGAGTCTGTGTGTTGTGAAGAAAATCACGTGATCTCCGTATTATATCCTAATACGTCACTTTGTGTCTCTGTCCGCTGCACCCGGCTGGTCCACCTCTCGTCTCAATAACGCAGAGGATTTTATGCTGTTGTGAATGCGTCTGTGCACACAGAACCTCCCGCCGTGTTGTGCATGTGTGGAAGGCAAACTGCAGGTAAACTCCGTAGCCAATTCTCCGGATTTGACCCGCAGGTCATGTCTGAAAACAGTTTAACAGAGTGATCTCTAGGGAAATACATTGCATATATAAAGCAGCAGAAAACCTTTACCAGGAGATACAAGAATAGCATATAAATCTGATTTAAATTAGAATTAATAAATAAAACTTCTATATTGTTTATTATTGTTTATTTGATCCCGTTGTTTCCTCACTTTCCTCCCCACTGTCTCCCTTCCTGCCTCATCCTGTTAATGCAATGTCTTATTAAATTAAGCTTAATTAGGATGATTGTAATTTAGACACTCGGATTGACACTTGGGGCTTAAATTATATATTTTTTTAGCAGAATGTGTTTTACTGTTTCTGCTCAAGTGTTAAAAAGTGAGATCTTGGTTGGAGAGTGTGTGGAAGCACCCATTGATGCTGTGACTTCACTGGGAAGGGTCAGGCCTCACTGTGTGTGTGTGTGTGTTTGTGTATGTGTGTGATGCTTTATGAGCGCTCTTCTCCCTCAACCATTAGGCTCCTTCCTCTGGCCTCTCCCTGTGGTGGCGTAATGACCTGCAATCAGCTCTTAGTGTATCGCCATTAACAGGCCTTTTCCTTCTCCTTCCACGAAGGCAAACAGCTCTGTTAGAGAAATATAACACACCGGAGGCATGGCTCCCTCCCTAATTATTACAGATCTATAGTTTCTCTGACCACTGCCACCAACCATACCAGTTATAGCTATGGTGGTCAGTGGGCTGTTTTTGTTTCTGTTTCATGGAAAGAGAGAAATCTATTATTTCTTCTGTCTGGGAGGACGAAGTCCAGAAAGGCATTTTCTAACTGTTTAAAAGTGGTTTCCAAACCTCACAGACCCTCAGGTTGAACTACATGGATGAAAATAGGTTTGTAATGCTGAGATTGACCTACCGTAAAAGCACAATAACAACATTTGGACTTAATTCCATTTGTTCATACATAAACTTGTAAAAAATAAATAAATAAACATCAAATATAATTACTTTAAAACAGAAGTGAGAAGTGGAGAGAGAGGAAAAGTCTTGCACATTGGATCTACTCCTAGAGTAAGGGTAAAATATTAAATAACTAAAACTAAAAACTAATAACACAAATAAGCAAAACTTTATTGAAGAAAAAAAAATGGAACTGTATCTAAACCACTGAAAATAATAAACTAAGGACATTATTAATACTGGAAAACTGTAAAATAACAAATGTTTAAAGGTGAACAGGATTTCTAAGTGAAACATTTGAAAATTACTTCCCTTTATTTAAACTGTATAGATATAAATTAATATGACACCAAAAAAAAACACTTACATGGTTTTCTGAGAATGCTTATTGTTCTCTCAATTCAAAATGGTGTTTATTTATGTATGTGTGGTTATTATATGATATCTAATTAAAACATTTAGTCTGGCTTCACTTTTTGAGAGTGGTGTTAATTAATGAGCCAGGCTCTTTGTTTACGAAAAATAACAAAATAAACTATTATATTTGCCCCAAAAATGTGTTCAGTATTCAGAGTTCCTTCCGTTTCCATGAAGAACCTTGTAGCTAATTTTTTTCCGAGCAAATCACCATGAAACAGTCCTACCTTTATATGCACTGTAATAAATTTACAATACATTCCATTGATCGTGGCAGCAGCCTTGGGCTCAAGCTGATTGACAGCCCTTTGGTCTTTCTCTATTAACCTGTTGACCTCTTCTCCAGTGTGTTTTTTCACTGTATAGGAGGAGTTTCCAGCTATTTGTCCCAAGGTGCATTAAAAAATAACAAACAACAAACCTAACCTCAGGTACACATCAGAAAGAATAGTGCAAGTCTTGTTTTTAATATATGAGGAAACCTAAACACCTAAGGATACCTTCATACATGCTAATGCATTTCACTGAATGCAAGTTACAGTAATCCTGTTTTCCAAACGCAGGATCCCCCGTCTTTTCTTATTATCTAACAATCTACACAGCCATCTCCCACAAATGAATGGCATCCATTCAAGACAAATGCCAGCTTACAATCTGATGGTACTGCATGTGGGCAGCAGCCAGACTGTTTGAATTCCAACTTCATTCTAATGAAGCCCAGACTAACAGAGGATGAAACGTGTTTAATGTTTAGCCCTTTATGTTTAGTGTACTCTATGTCTGTACAATTTCACTTCTTATTCCAGAAATAGTGACCTCTCTTCATATCAACAGCCAAAAATGTATTTGCACACCAACACGCCGGTTGAGTACACAGCCAATCTGTCACAGTTGTAACATTTACAGTCAAACAAATTCATTTGCATTAATGGTATCTGAGCAATACCTACCAGGGGCAAGGAGGACAGAGAAGGCAACTGGATTCATGCCCACAACTGTGTTTCTGATTTATTACGATGAAAATACTCCTACGCAACCTTTAGACAGACCCAAGACCTTCTTGCTGTTGACCTCAACATTTTCGAACCTTAGGCATTTCTATGTTGTATATATTTGAAAATAGGTTATAATCAAGGTAGTGATTGCAGGAAAAATTGGTTACTTTAAAATGAATGAATGTATGAATGAATGTCTCTGTCAGCGGAAAACTTTATGGCCAATGGTGCTAAAGCATCCCCGGAAGATCAAGTATTTTGCAGTGATGTTGCAGTGTGTCCCTAATACAATGGATTTTAATAGGGACTATAAGAACCAGTGAAAGAGTTTTCGGGGAATGTGCTGGAATAGGTTTTTGCCTTGGTCCTTGTGTGGCATGTGGAGAGCATACAGAATGTTAGCCAATGGTAGCAACGACTTCAGCGTTGAAATGTTTCATCTCTTCAGCGTGTGTGTGTGACTGTGCTGGAGAATTGGGGAAAATTGAGATCACAGTGGGTTCAAGTTGAAGCTTAATATGGACCCTGTAGTGAATTATAGGGTTATTCTTAAAAAAAGACTCCAAGGACAATAGGATAGGATGTGACAACAGAAGCTTCCATACAACGTTCCGATTGCAAGGTCCCTACTTTAATTATAACCATAGCAACCTTCCCAGCTTCAATGTTACAGCTGAGGGTCGTGGTTGGACATTAGCGCTGAACCACCACTGACCACATGCACAGAAAGGAAACACACACACTTGACCATGTCTCATGCACATTTTAAACACAAAAGGAACACACACACATGCATACACACACTCACAAAGGAATTGGTTTCTTTTTAGTTTGTGTGCCGAAAAACTAGTGCGTTCTTCAAGCAATTATGTCAAATGTATTCATTTTCTGCACTGGTTCACCTGCTACCGACTGTACAGATTACGAGACTGCTTCCATTCGAATGACTATTCTCGCTAAAACCTGATCACAACTACACAAAATGCTTATTTCCAAAAATTTGGGGAAACTGAAGATAAGGTTACACTTTATGAAAGACATTATGTGGAAAACGTCTTTTTCAATGAGAAGGCAACCACGGATACCCCTCAGCTGAATGATGTACTAAGGCTATCATCTGATCTGTTGCCAAACAAGTTGCCAAATTAAATTCCTCTTATATCCATAGAAAAGATATTCTATACCTCATGCTCACACTTGTACATTGAGGTGTGCTTAATGTTCAACTTCACTACCTGAAGAGATGTGTTTGATTATTCCTGGTAAGGAGCCAGATGACATATTACACAACATAGAAGGTGCCTATAAAGGCATGCAGTGACGGATGATCGCAGGACAACTGTGCAGACTCCTAAAGTCCAGGTAATTGTCCATTATGCAGATTGGCTCGCAGTAAGCTCGGTAGAGAAAAGCAACGTAAGACCTTCAATAGTTCAATCCTCCATCTTTAATTCTGATGTTGAGAAGTAGCGAATATGTAGGTTGACATGAAGGGAGCATAAGAGCTATTTTTTTTCACTACAGGAAATACATCCTGAAAATCGTTTTGACAAAGACTGTGCAATCCCATGCTTTATACTGTTTAATGAGACATCTTCTCGCAGTGGGGAAGGCTAGCAACATAGAAAGGCTAGCAAAACTACTAGCCTTTCTATTCTGCAGGGAAAATACAAACTGCATCACAGTTGCAACAGTCATTAGGATAACACAATTAAGCAACATTTTTACGGCACGCTTATTGTTCAGCAGCTCGATGAAGGCTACAAGTTTGGCATATGGTGTGTTCTGTTGTTTTTGCTGAGTCTGGCTTCAGCTTATTGCTTATTGCCCCCCCCCCACCAAAACAAAAAAAATGAAAATAAAACAATCCCCCCCCCCCCCCGCTAAAAAAAGTTATCACCAGCTGCCACTGTTTTTTATTTACTTTATTTACTGATGGAGTTTCCCACTTTAATTCTATAAATCACACACCAAAGGAACAAAATCAATTTTACCTTGAGTTGGAGATTTCTTTCTGTGTTTTAAAGTAAACATAGATAACTCATTCTCTCTACTCTGCACTTGCTTGTTATGTTTAGTGAATTGCAGAGCGAAGGCTTGAGTGTGGCACTGAACTGCATTTGTGAGTCGACACGTCCTCAGATCTTTCTGAAGAGAATGAATAATGATCTCAGTGAGAGCACCTGATTAAGTAAAGGGTAAAAAATGAATCCAACTTGAGGTGTCTGTCTTGTTTGTTTTCCTCTCTGCTGTCATTCATTCCACTTTGTCACCCTGTCAGTTTCTTTGTGGTGATGTTTGAATGCCCACTACTCTGCATGTGTCCACACATCCCTTTAAACCGTGTGTATGTATGTGCATACATAACTTGTATGTGTCTATATTCATGGGTCAACCTCTGCATGTGTTTATGCATTTGTCTGGCACTGTTACGGCTCCCTTTGTTATTTCATCCTCTTTTTTTTTTCTACGAAATGCAAATAATAGACTGAAAGCTACAGTAGTTTGATGCATTTATCCATTAATATACACAGCACTATTTTTGTTGGCCTTGGCCGGAGAGATTCCAGGTGTGGAAAGAGCAATGAGAGCAAGGAAAATGCAGATCTAGTCCGAACTGAACCTGCGGCCACTGCAGAGCATTCAAACCTCAGTACGGGGGGTGTACGGTCAAACAGGTGAGCCATCGGGCACCCTACTGGTGGAAAGAGGCCTCACCAGATACAGCCGGTTATTGACAAGGTGTGAGCTGTAAGTTACATGCTACAGTAACTCTTGGGAGGCAGTATTCCACCTTTGATCACACAGCCAACATCAACACCTGTGTTACAAGCATTTTTTGCAACCACATGCAAGTGCAAATTCACGATTTTGTCCTAGTTTTCAGGGCAGAGTGAAAACCTCCAATTATGTGCTAAAATCTTGACAAGGATCGTAACTGGCGACAAGGACCTCCACGATCTAGGAAGGTGAGTGAAGTGAGTCAGGTCAGGAGCATGACCAAATGCATCCTTGATTTTATTTGCTGGGTTGTCCTCAATGAGATTGTCGCCAGGGGTCAGACTGTTTCATATTTCCCTGTTCCTACCTGAACTGTGGTGTTTTGGTGAACCGGGTGCTACTTTATGACAACAACCACAGCAAGATGGAAGTAGACTATGATCATCACTCCCCACCACTCCCATTTGCCAGAAGTGGCTCCCTTCACATTCCTCCCTGTTGCCACAGTGTAGCGAGATCCAGACTATTCAGAATAATGCAGAAACAGACACACACACAATTTTGTTTCTTTGTATTCTTCTTTATTTGTGCATGAATGCTTTGCAACTTAAGAAATTATTAATGAACATATGTAACATTTTAAACAAAATTAGGTGTCACTTCATTGCACTTTGGTTGCAATGTTTTATTTAGTGTTAGCTTTTACTGACCTTAAATTGCTAGTATAAGCGGTATTCAGATATGGAGTTCCAGAAGATGTCCACATTGGGTCAGGACTTTCTCAAGAGTTTGCATTTCATAACAATGCAGCAGGAGCTCGTCCACTCAGACACGTCCACACCAGCACATAGATCTCTGGAGCGTTCACTTGAAGGGAGGTGTTGTTTACAACACGCTGACATTAGCATAGGCCCTTATAAAAAAAGCCCCCCCCAAAGTGGCATCTTGTTGGTGCGTGGCACCACTTTTTCATCCTAAGATATTTGTAGTGTTTTTTCATCTGTTGCGCTCGCTCACGCTGAATCCTGCGGAGGATCTTCTGCTGCGTTCTCACCTACAGCCCCTCCGGAGAATATGAAGAGAATATCCAAAGATCAATGAATGTCTGAAAGCAGCTTTACTCAGCTTCATGGCTGAGGGCTTCCTACTGTATATAAAGCTGCATTACCAATGTTTAACGCAGTTAAACCTTTGCTGAAATATATAGCGGAAAACATATTGGAGGATATCTAATTAGGTTAGTTGCTTGCCTCATTGTATAAGACTGTAAGTATTGATCAGTCACTACAGTTATTAATTGAGGAGCCTCAGGCTACAGTCGTACATGTTTGAATTTTAAATCAGAGGGAAAGGCTACAACAAAACAGGAAGTTAGATGTTTAGAAGATGGCATCAATTCAAAATGACAGACATTATGTTGAAAAATAATGATTTACTAAAAACTGTTTCTTCAATTGTAACCAATTGTTTCCTTCTGGTCCTAAATGCAGCTGCACATTAAAGAATCATTTGCAGTCAGATTATCTTTATCCAGTCTGTATTTTCACCACTGTCCATCATTCAGTGTATGTTTGCCAATGAGTCTCTTTATGGAAGTGTTTATGTGTCTGGATGTGTATTTTTGCTCTCTCTTTACCCTACTCTCTCTCCGTCTCCCCCTCTCTAATATACATAGCAATGACCCCTGTCTCAGTCATGCCAGCACCATGCTGTGAATTCCATCTAAACAGAAAAACAAGTGGAGATTGTTATGCAAATGAATGTGGCAGGCCTTGAGCTGGAGAAAAAATGGCGATGTTTGTATCCTTATGTGTGCGCGGGGAGGCAGTGAGAGATGAGGGAAAAGAAGGAAGAGGATACAGACACAAAAAAAAGAAATCAAAAAGGGGCAGGAACAAAAATGGAGGGGGGAGGAGGAGATGCGTCATAAGATGCCGTCTTGGATGTATGTTTACAGGAATAAAACCCGCCACAGGCAGGCGGTCTATACCTGAGGATGTGTTTAACATATAAGGTGAACCGCCAAGAGGAATTCCAGTATGCGTATGTGTGTGTGTGTGTGTGTGAGGTGGGGATTGATGATCATAGTTGACACACGAACACACACACACACACACACACACACACACACACACACATACACACACACACACACACAAGCATGTATACACACACAAATACAGTAGGAAGAGCCAGGAGTTAATATAGGGAAATAGCAGGTCAGTTACTGTTTAATTGTCATTGCATTTCATTTGGTACAAATCAATCCAGCACTGCTTAACTGAGCAGAAAGTATTTCACTTCACACACACACGCATTAAAATTATTGATAGACCCAATATGCAGAAGAATGAATACGTGATCATGATCTTATCATACCTGTCTTCCAAATAACACACTTATTTATGTATTTGTTTGTTTATTTAGACTAATTTCTTTTGCTGCAGAGGTTGCTGCAGGGGAAACATGGTTGTTGGTGTATTGTACAAAGCTTAGGATGTAAATTATATAAGACTTGGGTTGCATCCTGTGACCCACATGTTGTTTGGGCTAAAACATTTGGTAACACTTAGTGAGAACAATTTAGTTGAATACTAAAAAACATACTTCCAAACCTTTAAAGGAATACTATTTCTTTTTAACTCAAGCATCTGAAGAGTGAAAAGAGACAATATTCATTCCAGTGTCATTTGTGTATGTTGACTTAGTCTGTCCCTGTTTTAACTTCTAAATCAAACCTACTATATGAGCATAAGGGGTAAACATGGGATCTGTAAGAATCTCTTCGAATTCAAAATTCACAGTGTATAAACACAACAAGCTGCGGCTTGTGTTAGACGTGTGTCTTTCTGACGCACTGCACGTCCTGTGACTGCCAATAAACCAGAATATTTTTTACTATTATCCAAGTTGGTTTCATGAAAGTTGGCTTTAGTAAAGCATTAGATAAAATTTACCTAAATGACGCAATGAAAAAAATTTATCACAAAGTGTCAACATAACAATAATAGCAAAACAAAGTTTGTGTGGCTCAGCTTTACTTTCATGGTTGTTTTTTTATTTTGTCAAATTTTAAAATTTGTCAAACATGTATAGGTTTTTAAATGAAATCAAACCTTAAAATCACACTCAGCAATATACACAATTTGAACACATAGTTAGAACATACAATAAGACAATAATAAGGTAAATTCCCATGCTACAAAGATATTACTGACCAAAATACCTGAGTCGTGGGCAATTTTCGGAATATATCTGCAAAGATTATCCAGCCCTCATGGCTATGGCCCTCCAATCAATGAATTGTGTTTATCTTTCACGCACAAAACACACTCTATGTACCCACTGCTCACTGCCACTAGTCCTTTCTCAGTCTCTCTTTTTCCTCTACTCACAAATACACACACACACACACACACAAATGCACGCACGCACGCACAGACACACACACACAAACACACACACACACACAAACACTTGATTGTTATCCAACAGTGTCATCCATTATTAGGTCTGGTTTATGAAACTCTGGTGCAACTCGCCACCAAACACAGTTTTTGTCTGCTTTATAGTGGACACAGATCCTGCAGATTTTTTTTCCCGGTTGCTTTGTTTTGAATGAAGATTGCATCACTTTACATCAGCAGCACACACAGTGGCAGGCTGGAACCCCCCCAGCACCACCACCACCCGGCTCCACCCCCAGCTCTGAGGGCAGTGCGGATCACATCACCTCAAATTTACAGTCTTTACTCTTAATGGTGGAATTGATTTGGACGATAAAGGCCTTTTAACCTCACGTGAACCCGAGTGAGTTTATTAGGCAACTTCCTGTGAGACCCAAAAGTCAAACCAATGTTTTGTGCGAAGCAGAACGTGTTTGTGATGATTGCAGGTTATAATCATAAGTAAATTCAAATTGAATTTATAATACGAAACTCTAACTCAAGTAACTATAGGGCGTCTGTGGCTGAGGGGTAGAGCGGTTGTGCTCCAACCTGAATGTCGGCAGTTCGATCCCCAGTCTTCCCCATCTGCATGCCTAAGTGTCCTTGGGCAAGATGCTGAGCCCTGAATTGCCCCTTATAGAACAAGAAAGTGCTGCTAATAGATGCACTGTATGAATGGGTAAATGTAAAACTGTACCGTAAAGAGCTTTGAGTGGTCATCAAGACTAGAAAGGCGCTGTATAAACACAAAACCATTTACCATAATATTATCTAGGTCAAAAGTAGCAACAATACCCCCCAATATGCATGGGTTGTTGATGCTGCTATACAGGTTATGGTCTGCCATTTACATTCTGCGTTTACACACATCAAATCAGTCGAACAACCAATGCATCATGGTAAAATGTGTTTTTAGTGATAAATGTAGTATAAGGCAAGAAGCTGCTGTGTTCTGAGTGCATTAATTCTAAATACATTTGTATTCGTTTGATGGATCTGATACTTTGACAAATAAGCTTGCATCTTCATTTGCATCTTTCCGACAAAGAGCAGTGTGCTTCATCAATATAAACATTCACCCAAGAACAAAGTAGGCAGTACCGATGATTTAGCCCCGAGCTGTTTCTGCAGGTTTTCCGCTCAGGCTGCGTACAACCCCAACAACCTTCACGAGTAACGCGGGGCAGCTTCCTGAGAGGCAAAACTCGTGGTAAGAAAACAGAAAGTCTGCAAAGCACTCACTGCTGTTTGTTTGGCTCCTTGCTTTGAGCCCCAAAGTAATAACTGAAAGGCAACTCAAGATGAGTGCATCATCTTTTTTACCAACTCAGGTCATCTCGCATCTGGACTCCAATGGCTGAACAGAAAGACTTGAACTTTTAAAAGTGAGGGGACGTTACACATAGGATAGTAAATTGGGATTGTTTCAAATGTAAAACAGGCAAA
This sequence comes from Platichthys flesus, assembly GCF_949316205.1. Classification (NCBI taxonomy): domain Eukaryota; kingdom Metazoa; phylum Chordata; class Actinopteri; order Pleuronectiformes; family Pleuronectidae; genus Platichthys; species Platichthys flesus. Next base: position 21,304,338 of record NC_084956.1, on the reverse strand, counting down.
TGGTTGAACTGTAATAAACCATGTCAAATAAACTCAGTCATAATGATGTAAAGCAAGGATGCTGGGAAATCTACTAATTTGAAAATACATAAACAAACAAATATGGCACTCAGAGAGTACATACCTCCTCCAAGGTCGTGCACTACCCTGATGAAACCAGGTTAAAATTCACTAGATCCAGATTTTTATTTGGAATGGAACTAAATTGCACACACTCATAAATATCAGTTCCCTAAACATCCATCAATCATCTATAGATCATCATCATCAAAGTGGAGCTCTAGCCAATCCTAGTTGACATTGGGGGAGAGGCAAGATGTATCAGTGATGACATAATCCCAATCTGGAAATTGGACTAGGGGAGGAAGCTGGAGTACCAAGAGAATACCCATACAGAAACGGGAAGAATATATTCATTCTACACAGACAGACAGACCCCGGCCAAACTGGGATTCAAACCAGGAACCTTCTTACTTTGAGACCACAGTTTTAACCACTTAGCATTTTTAAGCCTCTGCGCCAGTGATAGCCAGTGGTGGCCTTTGGTATTTTCCTCCTACGAGTTCACAGTCCCTCGGACATACCTTTGTGTGTCTACAGTCGCTAGTTTAGCTACTTCCAGAACCTTCCACCAAGGTTTGTGGTAATCTGCCCTTTAATTGTTGCATAATTCTGCTAACTGATGAATGATAGGAAATGTTCCCAAGAATAATATCCTTCGTTTTTAGATATCACAAAAACACTGACATAATACATAAATGTCATCAGATAACAGCCTGCAAGACATATGCTAAGTGATAATTAAAATAAGTTTTTAAAATATAATAGTATAATAGTGTAGTATTGTCTTGGCATATGTAAAAAAAAAATATTCAAAAGCTACAACTCAAATGGGTCGTACTCTGGCCCTGTATAAACCATAGGCTGTATATAAAGATGGACGACATGGCAGCTCCCAAGAGTGGAGGTAAATCATCATAAATCTCCCCCTGGTGGCCGGCTGCAGTAAAGGTCACAAACCCCGCCCCCTCTAGGTTAGTATGGGTCGAAGTACATGTCATGACATGACATGACATAACTACCCCTAATGTCCCAATGGTCAACACAACAACTCCAAACCGATGGAGGCACAGACTTGTGGAGACCTGTGGTACATTAGTGGCAGATATTTTCAGCTCTTTACATTGCGAAGTGCAGCTGCCACAGATCAGATACACACACATACACATTTCCCCCCATCACACACACACACACCTAATTGATTTGAATTAGGTGAAAACAAACAAACAAATCAACAAACAAATTGAGACTCCAGTAAACTTCACACAACACAATTCAGTAGCACTGCAACATGCAGCTTCCAACACCACGCAGGGGACTCAACACAGTTTAAACAAAAATATATCTGCATTTAATGCTTGGTGTTTGTAATACTCTGAGGGCAAACCTTGAACCATGTGATACTCAGAGGATGTCATGTAAAAGTGTAAGATCACACGTTCATGTATTCTAATATTCTAATAGTAATTAATGTATGTCTTTCTTGCTGGTCAGTATTGGAATAGCAGTATACAGTTGGCCAGTACAGATACACCTTAACAACAACTTGAATTATGACAATTGATTTATATTAACGACTAAAGAATAGAAACAACAAAAAGAAGAGGAAGAGAATCAGGTACAAATGTGTGAGCACAGGAAACAAAGCCTAATATTGTATTTCCAACAATGTCACAAGCACGATGGCTCCTGGGAACTGCAGCTGGAAAAATTGGTATATTTTCATTTTCAACCTCCACCAAATTTTCATCATAATTATGTCAATATCCCCCCAAATGCAAACACTTCCAATCCTGACAGAAAGTAATATGGTGAAATGGCATTAAAAATGAGCCCCCCCCCCCCCCCCCCATCTACACACACACACACACATGCACACATATACACACACACACACACACACCAATCACCTTCCAACTTGCCCCCGCCCTCCACTCAATAAAACTTTTGGCAGGCCTGAGCTGTTGTAATTGGCAGCCGGCTTGCTGTGCCGATAGACTCCCCTCACTCCTACGGGTCAAGAGTAATTTACTGAGCTGCTAAACGCCACTAGTTTCTCTGTCTTTCTCTCTTTCTACCCAGTCCAATGCCGCTCACCCTGCACCCCCTCCCCTTGCTCTTTTTTCTCTCTCTCCCCCCGCAGCTCCCTTATTGGAATTCCCATCCAGGCTGTATTACAAGCCGAGATGATGGCTTAATCCCTTGTTAATTAGGGACAACCTCTCTTGCAGCTGAGGCTAAAGCGGAGAGCGGCGGAGGCTCCCGAGACGCCGGGGCTCTGGCCAAGCTCGCAGACCAGTCAGGAGAGCTTGGCTCGGGATCCGAGAGATGGCGAGGGGGGGGGCACTTGGATGTTGCACTGGAAGAAGATTGAAAAGGGGGTTTCCTGCTAATTTCCTGCTAGTCAGGAGGAGCGTGTTCACCGGCCTCCGTCATTCACAAATAGGCTTTTCTTTCCATTTCCGATTTTGTTCGACCGTACACAGATTTTTTTGGGTGTGTTTGGTTCCTCGTCTCACCAACTTTTATTGACAGGTATGGATCACATTTCCAACGGTACGGACGGGTCTCACTCAGACAAATAAACAAACAGACTTAATCCATGTCATAACCAGCTCTACACTGAGTTTTCTTGATGTAGAATTTGCAGGTAAATGGAAGAGTAACCAGGGGAGGAAAAGAAAGGCGGCAAAAGGGAGAAAGTGAAAAACAAGGTATATAAGCCATATGAGAAGTGTGCCTCTTTAAGGTGACGACAAAAGCCCTGGGTTGAAGCGTGGTGTTACTGGAGTACATTATAAATACAGCAAGGTTTGTCACTGCCCCCCCCCCTCCCGCCTACTACACCCATCCACCCACTCTCCAGCCCCTAGACTCCTGGGAAACTCCAAACACCAGGTAATTATCCAGCACCATACCGCCCGCTGTTCCACTACCTGTGTGTCCAGCACCACTAGAGACAAGGGGTGGATGGGAGGGATCAGGGTAGAATGAGAGAGAGAGAGAGAGAGAGAGAGAGGAGAGAGAGAGAGAGAGAGAGAGAGAGAGAGAGAGAGAGAGAGAGAGAGAGAGAGAGAGAGAGAGAGAGAGAGAGAGAGAGAGAGACTGTGTGTATTTGTGTGTGTGTGTGTGTGTACATGGGGGGGAGGGGGGTGTGGCTGTGGAGAGACAGGACGAACAAGAACAGATGTTTAATGTCATATCTGAAGGAACAATACGCCAAGAATCATATGTACTAGGAAATTGTATTTTACGATAAAAATGTACATGTAAACTGTGCAAAGCAGCTGATTTCACATTAAATATACCTGAAGAAAGTTGTGAAAGTACTTGGAAGCTAGAAATCAGCCCGTTGGTTTATGATAGCACCGACAGAATGACAGAGGGTCCCGTTCTCAGTCACTGTAATAAAGTCTTATCATACCAACAAGTAGGCCTACATTCACTCTTTCTTGTACTTTTTTCAGTACTTAAAGTCCAAAGTATGTTTCAAATACTGAGGTCAATTTATTATCCAATTATATCATGACAAACAAGATTCTAGTCTCACTTCTTAACTTGTATGGTGGAAATTTTTTATTTAAGAAAATTCAACCTGGATTAAAATTCATTAGATGATTGATCCTGCATTCTTTAATTTCATCCCACTTCATGCATATAGCTAGCTATAGTTTTGGTTACCACATACAATTGTCTCCAACGCTAATGCAAGTTACACCTCAGCAAGAATAACAAATGATAATATGTTATATTCAATACTTAAAGTTACGGCAATTCTCTTGATAACCTAAATTTGCTGATTTGACATCTTTGGCTACTTCGATTTTCAACATCGTGGTTTTGCTACTTAAGCTTAAGTACTTCTTCTCTACTTCCTATATGCATACAGCTGTTAACTGCTCAGCAGGCCTCTTGGTGACAGAGGTTCCGAGTGATACACATGAGGGCTGCATGCTATTTATAGTTAGACATATATATTAAGTCTCTGACTGAAGGAAATGGTGCCGTTACAGGTATATGCTGCTCTTAAACGAAAACGAACAAAAATGGGTGAGTGCAGGGAGGGAAGGGGAGAAACTCCTCTTTTCCCTCGTGGCTCACCATGTTAAAGTGTCTTTATTGGGAGTCAGGGACTGATCATACTGCTAAGTGACCTGCCAAGGTCACAGAGAAGGGCAGCAGTGGTAATTAGTATGCTCTTTAGTGCAGCAGGGCTGCATTTGGCTTCGGTCACATTAGTATGCGTCACTGTGGGACTGAGGGGTTCGCCGAGTTACACTGGCCATTAGTATGCTCACTTCTCAGTCGAGGATACTGAGCTGGGCTGCGTTCATCATCAGTCTGCCCCATTCAGGGATCCAGTGGACAGCTTAACCCACTTCACCAACTTTTGTTTTTGTGCTTCACGCACCCAGCTGGATGTCTGTAACCTGTGGCTCTGCTGGAAGGCAGTGACTCAGTGCAGTCAGTGGACTCACCAGATGATAAATACCTTCGCCAAAATGTCGACGGGTGATTTTTTAAAGCTGCACTCATCAATATCTACGTATAAATCCAGTCTCAATTTATGATGCGTTGTGTGAAAAAGAACTCACTGTAACTCACTGAAATTATTCCTCCTCTCCTCAGTCCACCTTAGCTCTGTGGAGACTTTTTATGCCTTTCAACTTACTATTATGGTTTTATGGTTCGCAACTTAACTGTTGGCTTCAGTCTCAACACTCTCGTCAACCTTGTTTTTCCGACAGCAGCAGGCAGCTCTTATAAAAAGCTCCCATAAACCCTCTGTTTGATACCTGCCCAGTACCAGGTGACAACAGACAAAGTTAGCAAATTGGCGGTAAACAAACTGGAGCATTTAGCATTTAAGGAGCCAGATGTTCTACTCAGGACGCGGTGGAGACAAAAACAGAGCAATAAAGGAGGAGAGTAGAGGAATTGCATTCATCAGGCTGGGAGAAACTCAGACTTCAACCTGTTGGGAAGTTCAGCCATATTACCAACAATATCCTTGCATGTCTAAACATGTCAAACTGAGAATTCAACATGTTAGTTTTTATGTAAAAGAAATATTTTGTAATCGGTAACTTTTCAATGAGCAGTAAGTAACTAAGTAACAGATTACAACTTGCTCAACACTGATTTAAAAAAGCAGTGCTGGCTGGCATATATGAGATGCTGAGGCCCCCCCTCCACCCTCCCTGTGCCCTTCCTCTGCAGGGCAAAGCTGGCCCTGTCTCCAGCAGCCATTAATATGCACCTCATCAGCAGGCAGGCGCCCGGCTCGCCCATGCTAACCATTGTTCCGCCACAATCAAATTAGCCGTGCTGATGAGGCCTGAGCTCTGTGACCTCCACGGGCCCAGTGGCTTCGCAGCCCCACATAAGACAAAGAAGATCTGAAAGCCTGGGTCTTCAGGGACATCGCCAGGGGCTCACGTACTATTTTTTGATTATGTCGGCTCTCCTTTTATTTATATATTTACTCGCCGGTAAGTAATTGAGACGAGGTGTTGACTGCAATATGCGAAACAGATGGCCCCGGCAAGTGACGGTGTGTTGATGCCAGCCAAAGACAAAGGTCCTGTATGATGTTTGTGTATTTTTTTTCTCATTATGCAAGTGTGCTACTTTTGTTTGGTCCGTGCAACTAGCGCACATGTCACGTCTAGACATCAACAGTCAGCTCATCCCTGCCCGTTCCCTCCTGACACCCTCCAACAGACACACACACACACACAAACACACACACACACCCGCCCCTCTCTCCGATCACCTCTCGTCCATAACTGTCTGATTTAGTGTGATCAGATTTGAGACCCAATGCCTGCCGCTGTTGTTAATGAACCACGAGTTCCACATAATAGGGGCTCACGCTGCCTGTGCTCCTCCTCTGTTTAGAATCAGGATGCCACTGGAGAGGTGGGATATTAGATATGCAGCATAACAATATTTACAGTCTAGGTGTACGGATGGAAGTAGCTCCACATTGTTAATGTTTAATATCCTTTTGTTCATTCTTCAACCTGAACTCATCCTGTGTGCAGAGAATCGTAAGAAAAACATACATCCAGCATTTTTGGTGAAGACTTTATCACCAGGGACTCCTCAAAGCCCAGCTGACCTGCAGATTTCATATGGATCAGTGAGGGTTCACTCACTTGGAGAGCAGAGCGCAGAGGAACACGGGGAAGAAATCACATTCAGATTGCACAATTACACTCCAGATGACTGCAGATCGGGTGGCAGCAGGACAGTCTGCGGAGGGGGTGGGAGGGTGGGGGAGTTGGTGCTGAGACAGGAAGTTCGTGTCCTGTAATTTTTCAAACATGTTAAAAAAACGATACCTTGACAGTTTGAATTTCCAATTTTTTCCTCCCTTCAGCAGGCACATATCACATTTTACTGGAAGGAAATAGAAATGCTAATTATTGGTGCTTGTTTGAACTGAGCTAATTTCACAGGTGCCAAAGGTAGAGGTGGAGGAAACAGATCCCATTTCATTGTGACAGGGCTTCACCCGAAGAAACCCTGCTGGTTATCCACCTCCCTTATTCAGTCTACAAGTTTCAAGACAAAAAATAAAGTCCCTCTTTTTGGTTATGTTAAAATTACTGTAAGAAGAAACCCATAACCTGCCTGATGTCAGAGCATGGTCACAGTGACGCATTATAAATCATCATTATTGCTTTATGATGAAAAGATAAGACATTTAGCATGTATTCCATATTGGTCACTGTCTGAGGTCAATAAAGAGATCACATTGTTTCTCTTTAAAGGGATTTTACAAGGATGACAGTTCAGGTTACAGGAACTTTAGTAGTCTCTGTATGTTGAGCGTATATATTGCTTACTGATCATCTTATCGGATTTACACTTGGCATGTGTATTCTTAATGGCCCAGGCAAAGGCAGTATCCAGTTTTGTGAGATTTGGAAATTTGATAATTACTATAACAACTTCCCTGCAGATACACCAGTTAGGATGTTTTCTGAATTCACTCTGCACAATAGAACATAGTTTGTAAAAAAGCTCTGCACACAATGTCCAGCAGACAAACAATCAAAAGTGACAATATATCGTACAACTGTTTGAGAGGCACTGATTCTGTAGTAGCGCCAGAGCGTTAACGCAGGCCAAGAGTTTAAGAACTTGTTTAAGAACTTGCGTTGCAGCATTTCATTTTAATGATATTACCTTTAATGGCCTCTCACACCTGTAGTGCAGTTAGATTGTTTTCAATAATATTCTTGATCTAGAGTTTAACTTTAACAAACAATGAGTACTGTAGCAGTAAATAAAGCACCATTTCTCAGACGTATATGCAACCTATTCTGAAACCACGCTCCACATTTGTTAGACACCAGTCGTCTCTGGCAGCTCACATGACAGTAATTCCGGTGACAAACAGATAATGATCAAGTTAACTCAACTGGTCGAGAGAAATGAACCGTTTCCACTGCTTCATAGAGCTGGCAGGACCCCCTTCCCACAGTTATCGTCAGCATTAAAAAAGATGACATTTTGTTTGCTTGTACAGACTCATTCCTTGCGGCAGTGTAAACAGTCACTTCCACAAATACAGGATTTATCATGAAAAGAGACTCTGTATATGGATGTCTCTTTTTTTCCCCTTTGGACAATTACAAGCACAATTTGACACATTTACCTTCCAAAGACACAAGTTTGCTCCTCTGTCACAGTCTCAAGCTGAAATATATGTCAAACACTGAGCCTGACAAAAGTTGGTACTTTTCATCACACATCATTTAACACTGTAACACTGCGAGCTGTAAAACCTTGAAGCTGGCATGTAGTCCTGCACTTTGTGTGAATACATCCACAGCCTTCAATAATTCCAGGGTTCGGGATCGCAGATCGCTCCAACAATTTTGACGAACCAGGTCTCAGTCATTATGGGATGTTTCCTACCCCACATTTAGAAACAAGTCTGTGGCAAACCATCCACTGAGGTAAAGGAGGGACAGACAATAAAAGCAAAGAAAACATTAACACCTATTAGGTGTTTTACAGCATTCACTTTTTACAACCCTATTTTGCCCCAATAGCAATAAACAGGGACCGGTCAGATGACTTTAAGAATGTACTTAATGTTTTACTTACTACAAATTGCATGGCATTTGTATTGCCTAATTAGTTATCTATTCAGTTTAATAAAAACATATATATAATCCAACCATGATATCTGATATAAAATATAAATACTACAAAAAAATATGGACGTACATAGTAATAAGAATTTTTTTTTTTTTTCTAAGGAAATATTCAAACAATCTATAGCAGCAAATAAAATAATAATACTCAGTGCTCTTTATCATATGTTAGCTCATACCGGGTGGCATCAACTTTAAGTTGGTCTGCACATAAATTGTACAGGACACTGATGTTCTTGTTTTCCACATTTTAGCTGCCAAAGTGACAAAGAGTTTGCTTGAACCTTCCATCTTGACTCAAAACAGTTCTTTTTACACCACAAGGTGAAGAGATGATGTGCGTCAGACAGCCTTTTCATTAATCAAACTATCAAAGTTTCCTAGTTGTCAAATGAAATGGAAATGGTAATATCAAAAATGTAAACTTTTTTCAAATGAAATATGAGCTCACTATAATAACTTATAATCACTAACATTTTTATTTAAGAGAAACTGTTCATGGAGTCGATGGAACAGTTTTGTCCGTTTAGTGAGTGAACACTACCAGCCAGCCATCTGAGACTGACATGTTCCCTGCTCCTAAGTGTGGGGGCGGTTAGCTTGCCACCGTAGTTCACCAACTTACAAGTATTCACGTCACCATCTCCTGCTTGCCACATGCCCTCTTACTTAAATACCTGCAAAACTAAAACAATTTCTACTCTGATACCTCTGTGGTTAAGGTCTGGTCAAGTACATGTGAACAAAATGACTCGGTTATGGAAAGAGTGTGGTTCATGGTTATTATTTAACGAAACCAACAGTGACAGTTGATAAGGATTGACATTGTATTTTCCTTGTCTCATTTTGTAATGGCGCCTAGATGAACTTCCCAGTGCGAGGCCTTTACGGGGCTGTCATGTTAATAATCACATTAAAATTCATTCGGCCTTCTAGACCTCAGAGGTAATGGGACTGTAGTTTCAAGGACCCTTCTTCTGAGACCCTTAGTCTCGAGATCTATTTGGAGACACTTGGTTTATCATCAGTAAAAAGTGTGTTCTGTCACATTCTGCCGCGGCCTGATTGTGTGCCTCTGCCCTCCGTGTCTCTTGTCGCTCCGTCCTCCTCCTCTATTCTCCTCCTCTTTGTCTTAGCTCACTTTATCTCTCTTTTCTTCCCAGCAGCTGGCTTGAATACTGATGGAGCTCGCTCTGGATCTGATTAAGCCCCCACTCAGCAGAATCAGACAGTAGACATACATATCTGGGGGCATATGAGAGAGAGAGCAAGAGAGACGAGTCAGTTAAAGAGGACCAAGTGTAGATCAGGTTTCGAGCGCTGATGGAAATCGATGCGACTTGAGCGGTCGCAGAGTGACTCAGCATGTCATCTTTAAAGAGACCGGCCATTATATCATTAGAGCTAATTTCATCTTCCCTCGACTTGTGTCTCCATTGTTAGTCAGTCATTTAGTGCCGATGCGCATCCATGATTCACAACTGTCCACTGTCATCATTTTCAACAAGCTTCAGACACCAACACGGAAAGCTTCGAAAACTCAGTTCGTCCTTGTGTCTGAAGACGATGGTGTTTTTTAATTTCCCCCCATAAATAAAGGAAATTCTAATTTAAAGGCCGCTGGTGTATCAGTAGTCACGAATGCAGCCGACACTTTATTAAGAGCTTTACTAAGTGAAAAAAAGGCCAACAGCGATAAAAACAAAACATGTTTTATTTAACTGCTTCCTTCGAAAATATATTGAGGGGTCATTTCATTTAAAGTACAATCAGTTGTATCTAGCCATGCAGATAGTTTTGCTTTCATTTGCCTCAGAGCCGTAATCACAAAGGATTTTATGTTACCATTAGGAGTTGTCCTAAATTGGGCCAAACATTCCCAGTATCAAGACTTTTTTAATACCGCTTTGCAAATCTCCTGAAAACATTTGCTTAAAACAGGAGATAACTCCGCTATAAAAAGGGTTTGAGCGGTTTCTCATTAAAGCTTTGTCTTTACCATGTATTATGTGATTTTTTTTTTAAGGTGCACTAAATTTGGCATTGCTTTTTAATATAAGGGTGATTCGCATTGTTGACGTGGTGCCATTCCAGGCATCAATCAGACTTTTTCACCATTCAAATCCAAATATAATTTGGCCACATGATGTAAATGTTCTTTGACAATCTAACGCTGAATAACTTCTTTAACAGGGTGCTGCTTTTTATATTTACTCATGACTATTAAATATTTTAGACAAATACCTGAAATCTGAAACCTATTTCCAGGGATTTTGACGTCTTTGGGTTCTACTGGCCTGTGTCTAACACCTCAATGACTCAGGAGCTAATTTAGAGCGAAAATGCCTTTGCGAACAAGAACGGCACTCAGTAGAGCGCATACCTCCACCAAGGCCAAACAATCAAACACAGAAGGGAAAAGAGGTAGATAATCTGCACCAGATTGTTCAAACTCATCTTTACACCTCAAGTCTAAAATTGTTCCACAAAATCAACATTGAATTCCTGTTTTATTGCTGAAAACGTCGAAAAAAAATTCAATGCTGACAAAAGTGATGACAGATCTGCACCAAGATGTAATGTATTCTCCCCTGGCCTGTACTCCATCAGTCCAAAAAGGCTGGTGCAAATCAGCTCAGTGCTTTTTGCATAATTCTGTAGCAGAAATAAACAAACCAACCAACAAAAAAGAGACACAGGACAAAACATAACCTGTTTGGTTGAGGCCTCCGAAAAATGTGAGTCTAATAAATCCAATCGAAAGACTTAAGTGGGCATGAATTCACACCTACCCTCAGCAGAGGTACATCACATTAGTTTCAAACTTTATTTTTTGTGATTTGGAGAATTTTTTTTTTAAATTCCTCCTTATTGTTTTCCTGGATCAGGGTTCCTCTTCTCCGTGGATAATCCACAGGCCTCAGAGTGAGCAGTTGGTTAGAGTTAAAAACACATACCTCTTACAATTACATCAACCTAATGAAAAAATGTCCATTAGTTGATTTCTATTCACGTCAAAACAAGTGGAGTATTCAGGCAGAGGGAAATACAAAGGCACTGTTTCATGTGGTTTTTGGGTGAATTAAAGATCTCTTTAAGAGCGCCTCTCTCTGGCTCTGTTAAATGCAGACCTCCACTCTCCATCAGCAGTGCTAACATGTCTCCACTAGAGGCTCCCTGCTGGATGTAACAAACACACACATTCACTCTGCCCGTGGCCACACACACAGACACACACTCCTCTTATGCTCCCTCCATGCTGTTCCGTTCAAACACTCCTACAGAGCAGGGACTAGCCTGGATTGCTATTTGGCATTGCGGGGCATTAGCTGCTGATGTCTTAACACTTGTAAATGAACCCTCCACCCCTCCTAATCTGTCACTTTAATGCACTATAGATTTTAATTCAGCCTCTGTAGTATCACATTCTCAATAATAATCGTCAAGCCGACGCTGTTGTCCCCTCCTGCAGAAATTAAATCTCGCCGCTGAGTGCACAACTAATAAAAGATGTTGCCGGAGGAAATAAAAAAATAAATATGATGAATCATAAGCAGCAGGGATTTGTATTCAGATACGAAAGACAATTACACAAAGAGTTTGAATTTATCAGCCGCTTCACCTCTCTCGAAGGCTCAATAACAGGCCACCACCGCCGGGCGCTGGGAGCTGCATGCACTCTCTCTCTCTCACACACACACACACACACACACACACACACACACACACACACACACACACACACACACACACACACACACACACACACACACACACACACACACACACACACACACACACACACACACACACACTTCTCACTGTGTTCACCGTGCACAAATAAACATACCCTTATATACTTGTATATTGTGTGAATGTCCCAACACACACACACACACACACACACACACACACACACACACATACATGCTATGGGTGTCTTTATTTGAAATGTATGTGTTTGATGTTGAATAATACATAGTCATAAGTATTCTTTGATTTCTTAAGAGCTGCTGGTGAGTGATCTTCCCTGGCAAACAAAACCTATTTCACAGATAATGAGTTCATATGATACCTTCTCTCACAGTCCAGTACATTAGTCTGTAGGTGGTGTATGTGCTTTTCCTGTGTTGTATTTGCATGTCTGCTTACGTGTGATATTATTTCTGTTGCCCTCAGGATTTAATCATACACCCAACTCCTGTATGTCCGAATAATCGCTTAACTATTTTTTTCTTCCTATCGCTACAAGGTTAGCATCAACAGCTGTTTACCAATTCAGTAAAAACATTCAGCATCAAACGTCATGCAGCCACAAACTACACAAAGTTGGATACTAAATCTTGGGCCATCCCAGAATAGATCACTATTTCTATTTGAAATCTTTTGGACAGGAAGCCTTGAAGGCAAACTGTGCTGCATGCTGTCATGTGCACTCCAAAGGTCAGGCACACAATTTTAGAAAAATTAACAAATCAAATGTCTTGTTTTCATGTGTAAACATTTTCTTTTCAGAAATTATCCCTTGGAACCAAAACAAAAATCTAGCTCGCCTCAAGGCTTCCGTATATTCCAGATAATCCACCTAATAAACACGTAGCTAGTGATTATATTTCTTAGAAAGTATTTCTCCAAGTGAGATTTCATCAAGGCCTAAGCTAATAACACACAAGCTTCATGGAGAAAATACGTTTGATGAAATTAATTAACACAATGGGGAAATGGGAAAAGAATTTATAATCTAAACAACAGCAACACCTAAAAACCTGACCTGCTCTTTAATTAGCTGTTCCAGTCGTGTATAAAAAGGCTGACACTGGACAATTTGTGTCATTCTGATTAACTCTCATTAAAACCTTGACAGCTAAACTGTCACTCAACCCAGTGTTGCTAACACTCAGACTTCCAGGTTATGGTGATTCACATCTCATGTCTTGGCACAAATACAAGACGTGGTAATGGCTGAAAAATTACCTGGCCACGTTACTGTCACAACATTCATTCAAGAATATTGGGCTCAGCTGTGTGATGGCTGCAAGGAGAAACGTGAGCAGAGGCACTAAATTAAGCATTAAGTGAATGTACAGTGTGTGTTGTGGTGCTATACACAATTATGTGGAACAGATGTCCTAAAAATGACAGAAGCATTTGAAAAGGTTAAGACATTTTCCATAATTTACAACTCCAACTACGCAGGAACAATAATACAGTTCCTCAGAACCGCACTTGTTTTTCACTCGTCTTTCAGAGAAGGCAACATTCTCTTTAGAGTGGTCACTTATGGACCCTTGGTCAGGCCCCCTTCAGTGCCCCTTTAGCATGATTTGTCAACATGCAAACTACAGCATGAGTGAAGGGCTACACTCATTGTTGGGCTGGGTGGCAGCACGTACACACCCGAGAACAGGGCTCATGTCATTTTTTTTCTCCATTACACAAGACCAGCATCTTTACCCAAACCTTAACCAAAGTGCTGTGAGAGTCTCAACAGGACTATTAAACAGTTCAATGAAGCCGACCTGACACTACAAGTGGATATTTGACTGTAAAGCTGCGTTAACACCAAATGCCAACTGAATTTTGCAGTGTAAGAGGAATATAATATTTTCCTCTGAAGAAGTGGAGAGGAGCCCTACTGGCTGAACAGACAATGCTGAGATGTCCAAGTTTGCCGTAATGTGCGGGGCCACAAGACCGTTTGAAAACCGCTCAGGTCTCTTCAAGTCTTCTCCAGGAAGTGCGTCTGGATGCCTGCTGTTTCCAGCACTACCTGAGGCTGATTTCCCGCTGGTTCAGATCGGTGCCGTGATGTGAGTCCAGTGAGTTTAATTGTCAACACTAAATTTGCGACATCACATCACACATCTTTGCATTGACATCGTATGTAATCTCATTGCATGAAGATTTTTTGCCTCGCGTTCACTGTGAACAGATCAAATATCAGATGCCAAAATACATAAATAAAGATTGTGAATATTTTGTTGATACATTTAAAATATTTGCTCCCCTTTTGGACTACCCCCCATTGGACAAGACGCTAAAGGGTCTGACCAGGTGTCTGTATGAAACGGCTGAGACTGGTTTAGAAAATTAACCACAAAACTAAAATTTCCTTTGTCCTTCGGGGGCTCATTTTTTATGTGCACTCTTGAAGAACACAAGCAAGTAGAGGCAGCGTTGATCACTGCGATGTGAGAACAACCAGCTTCCACTCAGCAGCAATGCTTCACACCATAAATCTGCCGGACAAATGTCTCCCCGGATAGCTCACACCTAACCCCTTGTCATCTTTCTCCTATCCTCGCCAGCTCCTCCCCTCTCCTCTCCTCTCTCCTCCTGGCCTCTGTCACCCCTCTTTCCCCTCCTCTGGCTGGCTAGTTGACAGTTAGAGTCAGTCAGGGTCACCTCCTCTACTTCCCTGGGGTTTGAAGGGTGCAGCTTTGGAGCTGGAAGCCCCACGCCCCAGCGGCTCCCTGACTTGCCCCCTGTGAGAAGGGAGTGAAGTTCGGGGATGTGTGGGTCGCTCTGCTGGGACCCACACACAGAGCGGGCAGCAGGTCTGGAGGTTTGGCCCCGGACCGATGCTCCTCCTGCCGTGAGACCAGCCAGGGGCTGACTTGACCTCCTCAAACTGATGTGGCACAAGCTGGCAGAGCAGTCACTGTTGCCACTGAGTTTGGATAGAAAAATGATCTCTGGCCCTTTCTCACATAATCACTGAGCACCTCCTCCTCTGTTCTTATGACGTCCAACCCTACTTTTCCCTTCATTTTCACTGAATCTCTAACCTACACTGCTGATCTGTGTGTGGCTATTTCATGAAGCAAGAGTATTACTGCTATTACTACTATTACTACCTAAAAGTTTGAATGGCTCTGGAGCAAATTCTGAATTATTCCTTTTCATTTGTGAGTCCTCAGAAACAGTTCTACAATATACTGTCCCTTTTGGATTGTTCGTGTGATGGGTATTGTTTGCAGAACTTGTCTATGGTACAGGGTGAAGTTAGAAAACTTTGTATTCATCCTACCTGGTTTAATCGAAGGTTAATATTTGAAAGTATTTGTTTCGCAACAAATCTGAAATGTTCAGAGGTAAATTGGGCCCTACAATTTATGATCAGAATGCATGGGATGCAGTAGAAAGAGCAGCACAATTGAGGAGGTTGGGGTGGATGGATGATGATGATTGTTTCCCCTATGGCGAAACCAAGAAGATTTTACACCTAAACCAAACCCAAGTGTCACTGCTCCACAAGATGAATCACTTGTTTATCAGTGAAACCATAATGATGAAGGCCAGGTACTCTGCCTGTGGTACTCGCTGTGTGTGTGTGTGTGTGTGTGTGTGTGTGTGTGTGTCTGTGTAGTGATTGCCAAGTGCTCAAAGCCCAGGACTGTGCAGCTCGATTGACATTTGCCAGAGAACACCAGAATTGGCAGGTCCGTCACTGGCACCCAGCTCTCTTCACAGATGAGAGCAGGTTCACACTGAGTACATATGACAGGTGTGAAAGAGTTTGGAAAAGCTGTGGTGAAAGTAATGCTGCCTTTAACATCATCCAACATGACTGGTTTTGCAGTGGGTCGGTGATGGTCTGGGGAGGCATATCCTTGGAGGGTCGAACAGACCTCCATGTCATTGCCAACGGTACCCTCACTGCTGTTAGGTATCGGTTTGAAATGTGTGTAGGAAGTTACTGAATGACAAAGGCATTGATGCCTTTGCCATTGATTACATCCCAAACTGTGGGGATCACAGAGGATTCATATAAATATATCATTGGCAAATCTAAACTGAAGACCCATCTGTATGGTGATGGAGTCGCATTGAGTCTGATAATCGGATACTATCCTGGTAGACAGCAAAGACATTGCTGCCCAACTCCGCTATGAAACCATGACAACCTGTTCTTTGAGAGGCCGGAACGGATGGACAGGAACAAACAGAAACAAAGAGACAACACTTCCACCTCCACAATATGTCAATGTTACTATTTTACTCCCACCTTTTCATCTCAGTCTCTCTCTCCAAAAGTTCACTGCTGCTCCTAGAGCATGTGCCTGTACACAGTCTATCAAAGCAGCTAGTTTTGAGGGTCATATCAATATGTACCTGCTTGCTAATTTAAACACCAAATTTCACAGATATTAACACTTTGTGTTTAGAAAATGCTTAAATAAAATGCTCTGATTATTTTCTCTTGCATCGCTGCTAATTAAAGCAGAATTGTCATGATCACAATTTTGTCTCGTCTCTGTTAGATCTTTTTATTTCCCTTCCTTCAGATTAAGCAATTTTCACTGAAATGCAGTTTTCTGACAACTATATCACGAGCATAAGGATCTCTAAGTAGCTCAGAGGTTATAACAGAGTGCGACCCGGTCCAAGCTCATTGGTGGTAGTTCCTCTTTCTTTCTATTATTTCCTCTTTTTTCCTGTCGGAGACTCCATCAAAGGTCTGGGGGTCTGGCTGGAATGGCTGCATCCTGGAAACACATTAGCAACTACGACTGTCTGTGATCTTTCTCTCTTTCATCACTTTGACGTTATCTTCTTTCACTCCGCTGACCCGTCCGCTCCAACTCCCACTCCTCCATTCTCTGACCCATCTGAGAATGGAGAAGGAAGGTCCTGACTAAATAGGAACACATGTCAGTATTTAGTTTTATAATTGCTGCTGAAAACAGCAAAGTTTCTTTTTCTTTAAAAAGTTAAGGTTGGAAATGTGCAAGTCACGAGTAGGGACGATTCTACTTATTTGTTCTCATTATGAGAGAAGACACACTTTCACAGTCGATTTCTGCCAAATAGCTACTAACAGAATCCGGTTTAATTGTGGAGCCAAACAAGATGACATTCCACGACAAATACACCCAGTCTGAGCTCACGTTTTAAACACAACTTTCCGACCTCACATTATTCCAAGCCAGGTACAAGCATTTAATTTCCTTTGATTACATTTGATGTATCTCAAGAACACAGTTGAAGAGATTTTTAAAAAGCGCTTATTAATTTGGCTGTTATTCAAATGATATCCTATACTAGTAACTCAGGTTAATTGAAGCCTCGCTACCTTGCGACTGTCTCTCAAATCCTTTCTCTCCCGCAACCTTTTGACATAAATCATCCACAGCTTTGTTAGACTTAAATCAAACTGACACTTTTCAGACTTATTAAAAGTGCACAAAGTAAAAGAAGAAAAAAATAAAAAAGGATAAGATGAGAGGGAGAGAAAAAATAAAAAGAAACAACAAAGGCAAAATATGGTGCATAATTATGTCCACCCTATTTCACTCTGGCGCCTTTTCTCCGTCCATCTCTAGTTGCCTGTGATGGCTGCCTTCCTGAGTGGCGTTAGGAAGCTAAATTGGCCTGTTTCACGCAGGGGAGCGTCTGTGTTTGGTGTCAGATAATGTGCTCTGAGGAGTCAGAGGAGAGGGTGATTAAAGCCTAGCCACTGATAATTATGTCAGACTCCACAGTTGTCCTGAACCTCCTTGGCTTGTTGAAAGAGATTTCTCTCTGAGGAGCCAAACAGGAGGAGGGAGAGGGAGCGGGGGAGGGAAGACGTGAAGAGGTGAAGGGGGCTTTTTGAAGTGGGTCTTCCCACTACTGTTGTGGCCTCTCCTGCTCCTGCCAATTTGGGGAGACTCACTGCTGACTTCCCAATGTACTGCAGCTATTATGTGGGAAGTTGGCTGGTTGAAATGCTGGGCCAAATGTCCATTAAGTGAGAGCTGGTGTCAAAGGGACAAGTAAACACAGTAACTGTTAGTCCATCCTGCAGCCTGTGTGACCAACCCTGACGCTCACGTCAAAGAAGCATTCTTCCTCATATCAACCCACTGAAAAGGATGATGCCAGTCAAAAAAATAGTTTTCTTTCAAAGTGGTGTGCACTTAAGCAAACCTGCTTCGCTATACGGTTGGTATAAATTACATACTTTATTAGGAAAGGGTTTTTAGTTTATAGTTCTGTCATATTGTGACTTTCAATGAATCTAAAAAACAGCCTATGGTAAGTAGGAGTTTTAGTGTAAATAGAGGTTTTAAACTAATTTTTCACTACACAATTGAAAGCCTTCAAGCCCCATTAGATAAAACCATGGGTGACTTAAAATCTTTTCCACTTAGAAAGACAGAAACATTAAATGCTGCATCAAGCAGCAACCTCATCATAAGAAAGAGCATTTAAATAATAAAATCACAGGTCTGCAAAACCATGGGCTAAATTCAATAGCAACCAAATTAATATTTTATATATATATTAAAAAATAACAAACTACATACTTGTGGTAAATAAGCACTGATCAATTAATTGGAAAAAACACCAATTCGTATAAATGTAACTTCAGTGCTGATCATTAGCTAACTGAACACATTACACATACAAAGAAAATAGCAGTGGAAGAAGAATTAAAACATATTTTCTATTCCTCTTTTTCTTTATCTTTTTACTCCACTACATCATGCTGCTGTAGACTATATTCCAATCATTATGATCAGTGTGAAGTGTATGATTGCAGGACTTAGCAGGGGATGAAATCCCATGCAGAGGTTAAGCCTGTATGCAATGCTAAATGACAGAGCATATATTAATATGAAATCCATCCAATTATTGCTAATGGAGCTCTCCGGTGTGATACTGTACCCAGTCATTTCAGGTCCATGAGCAGACCCTCAGTAGCTTTATCACTGACATCATTTATTCCACTTTGTGCTGTTCATTAACCCCATCTCTCTCTCTTTTTATATATTCCTTGTGAATCATATAAGCTACTATGTTGAACAATTAACTATTTTCCAACCACAAATTACCATTTTGTATAATAAAAAACACCAAATACAATTTAATGAATTTCTATTATATATCTACATTATATACTTTATTTTATTTTTTCAACTGTGCTATTTTGTTACTTTTACCAACTTTAATTCAAGCACATACTTCGTTACTTGATGAAATTGCCACAGAGAAATGCTTGCCCTGTCCGTGTGTTCCTGCTCCGCCCATAGACTTTACAAAAACTAGAAAATAAAAAATCTATCAATGCAAAAATTAAAAGTAGCTTTTTAAAATCTGGGAAAGTATTACAATTAT
Source organism: Platichthys flesus (assembly GCF_949316205.1). Classification (NCBI taxonomy): domain Eukaryota; kingdom Metazoa; phylum Chordata; class Actinopteri; order Pleuronectiformes; family Pleuronectidae; genus Platichthys; species Platichthys flesus. The sequence goes on along the minus strand of NC_084956.1, from coordinate 21,285,001 downwards.
AAAAGCTCCATGGATTAGGAGGTTTTAACACATATTTATAACTGACATTGTTTTCGGTTATAAATAGATCTATTTTATAACGGAGGTCTATAGGGACAACGCTTTTATGGACTACAGCAGGTGACACACTGTGGAGATGTGTATTTATAAATTCAAATATCTTGCCCTGGTATAAATATTCAGATTTTCACTGCTACAACACATTGTTTATTGGTTACATTTTAAATGAAATAATTAATGAGTGCGATCCTGATGCAGCTCAATCATTATTTATGCAACCTTTGCAGTGTGAAGTGGCACCAGATGTTGTTTCTTTTTTCACCTAAAGCTTAATGATATTCAATCTAATAATTAGCGGAGGCACTCTTGATTTCATGAAAGGTGAGCCATCTTGACACGTGCTCATTTTGAAACATTCAAAAGGTTTCCCCACTTTACATACATGAGTCACATATAAGTATTGTAATACTATATATAATAATAACAGGATCAATTGCTGGACTGACTTTATGAATGGTTGCAGGTATCATGTAGCGGTCTGGAAAATCTCTGGCCAAGTAGCGATAGGTGATTCAATGGTTGTAGTACGCTGTAATCAGTGTGGAATCAAGACAGGTGCATGTAAACAAGTGGTTTGTGTTCCGAGTGAATTCATTTACAAAGCAAATGAAGCCATTTTGGAAAACTCTCTTCTGAGGAAACGTTTGAGGGAAGAGGTTTAGCTCATGTAGGCTGGGCTATGAAAATGAAACTGAACCGGAGTGGACAAAGCAGAGTAGAGCAATAATAAAGTTGGAACATTGTTTAGCCAATCACTACCAATGTGCATGGATCGACTTCAAAACCTATCACTTATGTTCAGTATCACTATGGCAGAAACTCCACTGTCGATAAACATCAACTACTTTTCAACAACTTCACCATCTAGGTCAGACAACGGCTGCACCATAAATAACTTGGTGGCTTTGATGAGTTGCCTTTGATCACTGTGTGCTCACATTTTCACAAGCGCATCGTCTTTAAGAATAGCCAAGTGATCGCATGTCAGAGTGGTGTATGTCTCTATGCAGCTTAACACCTTTCTCTGCACCGAACCCCTCCTTGGCCCTGCAGGCAGCAGTAACAGCAGGCACGGCAGTCTGCAGATGTTGCCGGCGGCTAACTGTAAAGCACTGATTATAGTTGTTGAGGCCTTGTTTTATTGCCTCTGTTGAGTGTGTCAAGATCTGCTGCGAGAGTGCCACTTAATGAAGCCGCACCTGAATTTATTTGCCCGTGCCTCTGCATAGACCGAGAGAGGAGGTACCAATTAATAGAACGAAAGAGGGACCCGTGATTTATAATTAACAAGCATGTGGGTTATAGTAAACATAACACTCAGTGTAATAGCCCAGGAGAGAGATGGGAAATGGAGAAAGAACTGAGGAGGAGGAGGAGGAGGAGGAAAAAAAACGGGTGTTGATTTGTCCCTTGGTGGATGAGCGGAGTCCTTGTGGCTGACGGGAGCTGTCTAAAGCAGCTAAATGAATAATCATCTGTGAGTTAGACTGGAGACAAACGCTTAACGAGGATGATGTGAACCTCGCTGACTTGAGGGGGCTGAGAGAGAAAGAGGGAGAGAGAGAGAGCGACTGACAGTGAGAAAGATGGCAGCAAGCAAACATACTCAGCTCTGAAATGAATGGCACGCGCACTGTAATAGCGATGAAGGTGCTTGACTCAACAGGCCATAGCCAGCCTCCACTGTAAGGGTGAGTAGTTGTTTGTCAGGATTTCTAAAAGGGCAATGAATCCCCCAATCGTTTTCCAGTGGTTTGCCGCTGGTGCATGATGTGAACAAAAGAGAAACAGCGGAGAGCAAATGTAAAAGCGAGAGCATCGACAGCTGAGCAGGGCTCTTCTTGATAGCATTTATAAAACATCTTTACCGCAAGACTTTGGCTGATCAGGGGAGGGTGGAGGCATTCACAGGGCTCACAAGTCTAAACTTCAATGCCACAAACTGAGGAACCTGTCTCACAGCCCTTATCACATATCTCCTTCACTTAACACTGGATTTCAGCGATAAGCCATGAGAGGTTACTCACTGCTGGTTTTAGAACAATGAAGAAGCTTTTCAAGGCGCTCTGCTGTAAAGATCACCGTCAAGTTGCAGATTACTTTCATAAAAATTCTGAGAGAAGGCAAAGGTTCAACAAGACTCGAATGTTCTAACAGTCACAATTAAATACTCATAAAACTTGTAGCCCTTGCCAAACGACTTGGTTCTTCAAGAGTGCCTGATCAAAGCACCTTTTATATCTGACACAACAATGGACTCCCAAGTGCCTTTAAAACATTGCTTATGCATGTTTTAGATATTACTCTATACGCCCTGCTCAGATCTGGTATTTACATTCGTCTTGATAAATTTGAACACGAGTGGATACGTTCATGTGTTCAGACCTACGTTCAAAGATGTTTAAGTCAGTCTAAAAGTTCCATTTTCAATGTGTTTAAGTCAGTGTGAGAGGGTGAGGCCAGAGGGACTGAGTGATTTAACGTGCTATGCGTAGCTTTACACTGTAATAAGATTGTACCCAATTAAAAGAGAAAATCAATATGTGGCTGTCAGTGTTAGTGTTAGTAGTAGTTAATAATATACAGAGAAGTGTTCAATTTGAAACAGTAGCAGTCAGAGGACGTCAACTGAGTCTTACATATATGGCCCTTGATAAATTTTTTGTTTGTGCCAAAAGAATGTGGACACATGCATCTCAGACCACCTCTGTGGGCAGATCTCAAACGTTGCACTTGTTATTGGATCACTCAGGATGGATGTTAAAACTTGGGTTGGTAATTCTGGAGAAGTCCCCCCCCCCCCATTTGGCCCTCTAATGTACTTCAGTGGTGCTGCGTGTCTTGCGCAGTGAGAGCAGGGGCAGGGTGCATGCAGGCAGGTTACAGTTCAGGCTACTGATGTCCTGTGTTAACATCTTCACATCCATAACAACTCCGCTCATGAAGACCATGTGGTCCTGGAATAAGCTTGGAACAGGTTATGTCTATTCTTACTTGCATAGGCTATTGCCCTTTTGGATGTATATATTTTATTTATAAATAAGAATGCTGCACCCGAGTAATCCTGAATAGAAATAAGTCTGTGTAGGAGAGCTGATGGCATAGGTGGACTGTGTGGTTCGAGCTATCTGTTGTTCACTCGAATGTCTGTGCTTTGGAGGTAAATGGCTGAACCAGTGAGAGCTAATTTTGAATAAAGCAGAAATTAAGACACCACTGTCCTGCGGGGTTCCCATGGTAACATCCAACCTCTTTGGGTGCTGATTGGCCATCTGGCATTGTTTTATGTCACTTCCTATTAAGCTCATTGATCCTCCCTCCCTGTCTGTGGCATGTGGTTGATCATTGTGGATCAGTGTGTGTACTTGTAATATGAATATGCTGCAATGGTATGATTACAGTGCATGATGGTCTCTGCCTGCGTGCTCACTGATGCAGGCCCTCCAGCTACACTCATGCAGAGTGAGGCAGTGATTGGGCTGTTTATGTCGAGGTTTGCAGTAAGCGAAGAACAGGGTAGTCTTATTTAAGGAACATATGATGTCATCAGGTCACCGCAAGGGACAGTGCTGCCAAGGCAACTCTCCGAAACATGCAGGCTCTGAGTGAACTCACACAGCACAGTGTGTTCACCGAACAAGCCAGTAAACCAGTGCCCTAATGGAGATGATGTATCTTTTAGTGAAAAATGACTTATGATTGAGCTTCTATGGTGGAACTTGGCTTAACTGAGAGTTTCCCAGAGCATATACAATATGCTTTATCAATGTTATATCAATGTGAGGAAGTTTCGAAAGAAATGACAATTTTGGGTAGAACTGTTAATACAAATTTTTTTTTTGCTGTCTTTTACATGACAACAATGAAATGCCTCTTAAGCCGTTGTCCAGGTGGTTTGCCTTTCACACATGCACAGTGCAGCAGGAGGTTCTCCTCTAAGATGCGTTCACAACAACACAGAGATCTCCGGAGCGCTCAGGTGCGTGGTGGTGCAGCATGCAGAGACGGGCGTTACACATGTTTTTGTTTACAGTACACTGACATTGGCCCTTTTCACAAAAAGCTCTCCTGACGTCTTAGTCAGCGTCTCCTACGTGTATGGCACTCCTTTTTCTGCAGAGCTTTGTTCTCCTTTTTTTGCATACTTTTTTACGTCTGTTGCGTCTTAGAAACTTCACCAACACCCATAGTCTTTCATGATGTATCCTGTGGAAGATTTCCTGCTGTGTTCTCACATCAGCTCTTCCAGACATTCAACAGACTTTATACAAATTCCGCACAAAGACACACTTAGGCATTTGCATTCACACATATAGCCACTCTTAAGGAAGTGTGAACGATCTGCACGTAGATGATAAAAAATGATAAATGCACATGACCTTCTGTCACGCCCAAAACGTGCATTAAATACATCTGTACATTATTTTATTGCTTGAAAATCAAAATTTATTTTATTTTTACAATTAAACATGGTGTAAAGTGTGGTATGACCAGGTCTAACAATGGTTTAAATGAAGTACTCTGTAATGACAAAGTAAATCAAAGTGAATACAGTGAATACATGCTTAGGATATTATTACACAAACACAATGGGACATGCTCACTGTAAAAGAGTACCCAAATGGAGAGGCTATATATCGGTTGGCACCATAACACGGCTACAGATTTGGATAGCCATATAATCATCATTTAAAAAAATTTCCTTCAATCTCACATGTAAATGAGTTGGCAAAGACAGGATCTTCACATGTCTCTGCTAATATGTCTCCACACACTAAGTCCAGGTGCTGTAGTCAGGTCAGCCATGTGGAATATGATCTCCCTCTGCCTCCTGCCCTACAGGGGTTCATTTATTTACATTAGTGCAGAGTAGAAAGGTATAAGAGGACGTCTTAAAGTGGAGCCACAATGGCCAATTTAAGCCGCTACCCAAAAGCCAGATTTTTTTTTTTTTTGGTTAAGAGGATCTGTGTCTGGTCCATGTATCAGACCTCTCTATCTCTCACTCACTCTCTCAGGGACAAAGTCACTCCTCACACATGCACTGAGTAAAAGTAGCATCTTGCCACTAGCTGCCTGGCTAATGACATTTATCCTTATGGAAATGGAGGAGGAGGAGAAGGCTTTAGATGCAGATTTGGACACACATATACACCTGAGACGGGCAGCCATAAACCGGCTGGCTACTTTTATGGCATGCACGCTCTATGATTCACACATACCCCACACACACACATACACACCTCCCTTGCAGCTTCTTATCCCCTAACTGGCCACCAGTCAAAATAAGCCTTATTCTCTGGGGTTTATATTTTCTCCCGGCTGGGCTTGGCTAGGCACACTCAGTTAAGATGGCAGCCAAACAATCTCCCTGCTCCTCTCATTTCCACCGTTTCTTCCTTTCTAATGCTAATGCCTGGATGGATATATCCCACTTTCCACTTGCATGCAAGAAGGCCAAATTTCTGATTAACTCCTGAGACAAAGTTTCATAGCATCTAGGTCAAAAGCTGCTTCAGAGGGAACGGGCCGGTTGAGCTTTGTTTTCAGACTGAACATTTAACACTTGGTTGAGAGCTGGTCACCGTGCAGGACACCGTGCACAGTGACACGGCTGTAAATGAACGTGTCCATGTTTGCATGTTCCTGTCCATTTTGAGCAGCATTTGGCCCATAAGTTATGTTCACATGCTCACCGTGAAAAGTGTTCAATCCTGTTGTAAACAGTATTGCGTCTGGATTATTAAATGTTTTTCATTTACATATTTGGTTTCTCAACAATATGCTGTCAGTTTCTTAGAGAACATATTTCTTCTTCCCCAACTACAATATCCTCTTGTGACTACAGCTGTATTGAATGTTAGGCTGCACTGGGTTAAGGGTTAGGGTTAGGGAGAAATAAGACATCAGCACCTTAATTTAAGTGGGAGAGGATATTTGTTTAAATTTTGATATGCTAATACTCCTTAGGTAATGTTAACTGATCTCAGTTCAGCATGCTGGCATGCTGACATTTCCTAATTAGCATTCCATACAAAGTACAGCTGAGCCTGTTTATTTTTGAGGACATGAGTGTCTGTATCAAATTTCATGGCAATCCATCCAAGACGTTTCAGCCTGAACCCAAACATTAAAATGGCTGGTAAGTGTTAGATGATAAAGTATGTAATCACCAAAGACATTAGGATTCATTGTCGAGGGAAACCGTGATTGGCTACACCAACATTACCAATCCATGTTCGGATATTTCATGGGAAAACTAAAAACTTCATGGTGGTGTTAAATGAGAAGTTGGGAAACAACAAAGTCATTAGGATTCAAACTTTGGGGACCACAAATGCCTTTTCACAGCAGTCAATGTGCAGTGTGACCAACTCTCGACCACATGTCAAATTAACCGTCTGGAAACAAAGAGTCCCCCCCCCCCCATGGTTCCCTATGAAGCAGCTTTTGACCCACATGCTATGAAATTTCATGGGATATGTGGCCCTGTTACGTGCCAGTGGAAAAGGGGATACAGCTTCAGAATGCACAGTTTGAATAAAAGTAATAAGAAAATGTAGCAAAATATTTTGAGGATTGTATGGGAATCCACTGGCTCAATGACTTCCAGGTTTTAGGATGCTATTTATTAACGTTTTGTAAAGATTTTTTGTAATGTTTTTGGGCATTGCACATTTATTTGAGCTAAGCAGGAAATGGGGAGAAAGAGAGTGAAAGACATCCAGCAAAGAGCCTTTTCAGAATGAAACAAGTGGCCACTGAATTCCCACTGCTTTCTCAAAGTTCTCAAATTTACCTGACCAGGTCATGCACATGCATACACACACCCTTGGCTGGCGTTTGGGAGATTTAATGGGAGGATGCTGGCATTTCAATAAAACACAGTGATAGTTTATGGTTCACCCTGAGCTCAGCCTGGTCACTTAGGAGCGTCATCCTCTGTGGTTATTAATTCTCAGAAAAGTGTGTGTTTGTGTGTGTGTGTGTGTGGAACCTGACTCACCCCTCAGCCATTTGGGGTTTTCTCCTCTTTCTTTCTCCTCTGTCTGTCGGAGATGAAGACATATGAGGACACTCCCTGGAGGGTGCAGTTCGGTTGAGGCAGCGCAATAAAGAATCGAGAGGTCAAGTGTACACCGAAATCCTTCACCCCCTTGGACGCACGCACACACACACACGCTCACACACACACGTACACGCACACACACGCAGCAGGGTCAAATGTAAAACACTACAGTGGGTTACATAAACCAGATGGCTGTGGCTGCATGAAGCCGCCACGACATCTAGGAGTTGTGTGTTAGTGCGCCTCTTTGTGTGTGTGCACATTATTCCGTGTGTCCCTCTCTCCTTGCAAAACCCACCAGAGACCTTGTTTGTTGTCTGCACCCCACAAGGGAAACACTGTCAGCCTGAGCACCACATCGGATCTCACTCTGTGTCTCTATCCCTCTCACACTCAAACACATGCAAAAAGTTCAGTCCACACACCATCACACAATGAGACACAGACCTTGTTTATAAGAGAATCCTCTAATTTGTTTATGTGTGTGTTTGTGTATCTGTGTGTGATCTGAGAGACGGAGTAGTATGATAGGACCTGGAGGGCTTTCAAAGCTTATAGCAGATACAACCCAGAGCCTGACACTGACTGGCACCATACCACTGATAGGACACACACACGCGCACACACACATACGCACACACTTATAAACACAGTCATCATGATGCAGCCAAACCAAACTTACCCTGTCGTACCTTTCCACTTTTTTAGGTCATTCTGAGACCATCATAATACTGTATGTGTGTCTTGTTATCCACCACTTGCTTGATTGTGGGAAAAGGGAAAAAGAGTCTTTGACTCTCAAATAAATTAATAAATAGGTAAATAAAAAACAGACAATCTGTTTGTTGTTGGTGTTTCAAACTACTACCCTGTATTTCCATAGGCTAAAAAGAAGAGTAATGTGTTTTTGAGCTTGTAATGATTGTGATTAATACAGCCCATTTGTTTATATTCATCCTTTGTAAATGTAAGAACAATCTGTAGGAAAAGGTTAAGTTTTTCTTTTTATACAGAAAGTATCAACTGTTCCTGTGAGCACCTGAGGGCAAACTGAGAGAAGAAAACTGTGTGAAACTCAACACAAAAAGGGTCCACATTGTGTGCGACACTGAAGTTATACAAACACATATACGCTGAGGTGAGTATTGTAAATCATTGTGTGTGTCTGCGTGCTAGTGTAAGTTCAGCACAGTTCACACATGAGCACAGCTCTCCAGTTTGAATCTGTGAACAGATGTTCTCATGTGCAGTTTCTTTTTGTCAAGCTTCTTTTCCTGACATGACCCGACAAACCTGTACAACTATTACATTATATATATCTTTTCCTCACAAAAACAAATCTTCTATACATATTCATGAACCTGGATTTGTTTTGGAGGACTTTTTTAAACCTGAAAATTTTTCTGACCCCTTCTTGGACAAAGTTTTTGTTCCATGGTTCAAATCTGTCGCTTTTTTTATAAGTGTAAAATTGTTTTTTCCGTTTAAAAAAAAAATAACGATGATATCAGGTTATGTCGAGTCGAAGCGGTGGCATGAAAAAAAAAAACATGTGAACATGCTGCAGGTTACAGCTGCACTGTTTTCTTACTGTACTACAGACTGGACATAAAGACTTCCACCCGCTATCCAGAAATGAAGCCAAAATATCCCAGATATTGGGGCTGCCATCTTGTACATAGGGTGATGGTACATGATAGGGCGCAGTGATATCTAAGTCCCGGCAGGCCACCACTAGGTATGCTTTTTTGGAGCTGTCATAAAAGAAGAGTGCGGCTCAGCCGGCAGGTTTCTGCTCAAACTCAACAGAGCCCGACAGAAAACTGAGTCCGAGCCGAACACAACAGGCATTCTACTTTTGAATACAGGCACGTGTAGTGTAGAGCATGAAGTAGAGAGCTCAACCAGTGTGACCAAACACATCCTGAGTCTGAATATCATTTCAAAGGTTATGTCCGAGCCCGGTTCAACCCATCGGGACGTCTCGGAGATCCACACTCTAAGATAAAGCTGGCAGGGTTTACACAGATATCAGAATAAAACACAAGTAACAGAAGCAGAGGAATCTAATGTTACGCTTAAAAATAATCAACATCTTAATTCAAGAACCTTGGACTGACCCTCCGTAACCATAAGCTGCAGTTACTGGTATCTTGGTGAGAGGACTTATCCTGCATTTGGCAGATAAAAAAAAGATGGCCATTTTCAAAATTCCTAATCCCTAAAAAAAGTACCATCGCTATTTTGCATAACTATATGATTTTTACTGTTTTGTTCATTTCCTCCTCACTGCCTGTTCGTGGAGACAGACAGGAAGGAGCTCAGTCCCAGCAGAGCTTCTTACAACAGGGGGACTCCCAAACGTAATATCCACAACACAGAGCCTCCTGCTGTAAAGGTGAGCCTCCCTATGGAAATACTGTATACACTCTTCAGTCACTGCTTTTATGAATACCATACACACCAGCTGTATATCATATGGAGAGCTCATAGCACTTTATTGTTGTTGTATTAATCTTGGGCAGATTTATTTGGGCACTATATTTGGACATAATACCCGGCTCTGGTAGCATGTTATGGTGGAATAGAGGTCTATGTCTATCAGGAAGCGAAATGACCATCATACAATAACTCTGTTAACCCAGGTGTGTGTGTGTGTGTGTGTGTGTGTGATTGAGTGAGTGTGTGTGCATGAGAGTGTGAGCGTGTTAGAGTGTGTGTGTTTAACCATAAATATCAAAGATCTTTAACCCCCCTAACATACACACAAACACTCAGAATATCAGGGTGTCATGCTGAGTGACAGCAGGGAGCATGACAATCCATTTTGACAGTCTGAGGTTATGTCACTGCACCACACACACACACACACACACACACACACACACACACACACACACACACACACACAGTTTCCAAGAGTGTGTCTAAGTGACTACTGGTTACATGTATAAAGTGATTGCTTATAGTTCACATCAGATCAATCTTTTCACACAACTATTTGATAGCATGCCTTTGATTAAATCCACTATGATACAAATAATGTGGACTAATACTCTGAGACCACTTTCACACACACATTACATGCCTGCAACATGATTACATGACATTTTATTAGTAGAGCACATGTTATAAAAACTTGTTAAATTCCTGTGATTAAACCATCTCTGGCTTGTAATTACTCATCTGTTTACTAATAAATTATTTTTAGTAGTAGTGTTAGTAGTTATATTGTAGACCTTTATTATTGTATTGGAGATTTACAGACCTAACAATATATGGTCCTAATTAAAGATACTGTACTTTAATTGGCCCTTATGTGTGTGGATGAGACTCTGGACAGGTGTGTAAAGTGTCTTTAAATTGTTATGCGTCATTGGTTACTTCAGGGCTTGGAAGTTCGAAGGCTGAATCCTCAAGGTCAACATGTCAAAGATGGTTCGGCAGATGTCTGGCACAGCGACTCTGCAGCCATCTGTGTGTGTGTGTCTGTGTGTGTCTGTGTATGTGTGTGTGTGTGTGTGTGTGTGGTACATTTTACCATTTTAAGTTAGGGACGGAAATAAAGTTAAAGATTAAACGAAGCATAATGTCAATGGACAACTAACACTGCTGTGGTAAAAACTGTCAGCAGCATAATGTACTTAAAACAGAAAAGTGAGACCGTCACTTTGCCTGGGTGATATATTATTATATAATACATAATTAGATTTTTAATTACTACTTACAATGTCAGTCAAAGTGGAGTTAATTTTAATGACTTCATATACCAGTTGGTATAGCTAAATCTATATTAGTACATTATAAGGTCATCAAATGGTTTCATCTTAGATCTGGATCGACACATTAGCAACAAAACTACAGCTGTGTAGTTGTGAAGTAAAACATTACTCCCTCAAATGAAAACGTATAATTTTAATAAACAGTCTGCTGCAGAGTGACATTAGAAAACGTGTTTTATCAAAAGGTTCATAGTCAATGTTGCTCATAAAATATAACATGTCAGTGGCTTACACATTAGCTTTAATGTTTTACGGAACTAGTGTTATTTTCTCATACATTACATGTTAGCTATTTCAGAGGTTTGTAACACAACCGACACAATCTTCAGACACAAGCTCCTGAATTTTTTTAATAAAAATCTATATCTTTCCACCAACAAAACGAAAGTTGTGCATTTATTCTAAATACAGATTGCCAAAACGGAAAGTGATTCTTTGAATGATGTTGCCTGAATGGAGCTCAGCGCCCTCGACTCTCTCTTAAAGCCTGTATCGGCCCAAAATGGTGAAGTCAAATGATCAAAATAAACGGACAGCGGTTTTTGACCCGTGATTTGACACAGTTGCCAACCACTGCTGTAGTTTTAAGCAGAAGACGACGTTTTCAACTTGGTCCGCAGACAGAGGGTACACTGCCCTGCCCTCACTGACTGCTACAAAGTGCTGGTCACCTGTTTATTCACATCTTATTAAAATTGAACGTATCACTTGTCAAAATATATTCAACACAGCACTTCCCTGGGCCGTTAGGAATACACCTGCCAAGTGTAAATCCGTTGAGATGAATGGTTCCTCAGATATTCGTTCCACGCTCGGACAGACGTTTGTGGCTTTAGTAGGTAGCTGGGACTCGTTCCAAGCAGAGATCATGAAATGAGTTTTCATATTAACATGAAGATAATGTTTGCTTCTTCCTTCTTCCAGTGAACATGTGCTTTCTGTTGAGGTGCTGATTTCTACATAGCTGTCGTAAGAGACCAAACTTCTGCTTCCTCTTCCTTGTTTTTTTAAGAGGATGCTTTAAGCAAGCACTGTCAGTCTTTCTATTTCCCGCTACTAGATGTGTCTGCATTTCCCCCTCGCCCTCTCCTCATCCCAATCATTTAGAGAAATGCCAGCGTGTTAAATGTGAACAACAGAGACAGGCTGTCTTGCCATTTTCTGCTTCCCCACTGTTTCTCCACATCGCTCTAGTGGCTAAATTACACAGAACCAAACACAGAAATTAGAGCGCTGGGGCCAGATGTGATATTTGTGTATCACACTGCGGTGTCAGGTAGATGTTTCAAATAAAATAAAAAAGAAATAGGAGGAAAATCAAAACTGCTGCCTCATTGGACCTGCTCCTCATTTTGATTCGCTGATGGTGGCCAGCTAATGCTTTGATCCTGTTAGAAGAGGAGAAGTGTTTGTGTGTGATTCTGCCAGTAGAGTTAACAACCTCCACGAACAGGCCGCGGCCCAGCGTCTTGATTTGTGCTCGCTCGCCGGCACGTGTGCGTTTGTGAGTGCGCACGCCTCCTCACTTGCTGTTTTTTGCCTATAAAAGCAATTTGCCCCATGCTCGGGCGAGGCAATGAGCAGATGCTACCATTGTAAATGATGATGCGCGGAGCCATAATAAAGAGTTGATAAACACAGAATTACTGCTGGGCCATGGGCACGCAGAGAGAGGGAGGGAAGGGGAGGAGAGCGGGAGGGAAAGTGGGTGGGGTGAGGAAATAACACACACACAAACACACACACACACACACACACACACACACACACCCTGAGACAGATAAAATAAATAGAGACCGGCTACAATGTTGGAGATACAGGTAGCCATTTTATGTTTATCATATATTACCTGAAAAAGATTGATGGGAGAATAGAAATACATTGATGAAATATGTTTCAGATATATTTTTTATATCAATGCGCAATGTGTGCTCACGTGCCAAAACACAACATTTTAAAGGAGCACTGCAACACTTTTTTCGTTTGAAGATAAATGTACTTGTCTGGGGGATACACTTAATTTTGTTATTATAATCTTTTTCTGTGGCACTCTGGATGTTGTCTCAGATGTTTCATTTATTTGTTTTATTTATTGACTAACAAGGATCTTTATAAGAAAGTGGTGTTTCATATATATGGATTTAGAAGGACGTCACCTTTACCAGGAATATGGGAAATGTAAGAACCAACATTTTAGAAAATTACACACAAATGCAAAATATCCTTTGATGTTACATTTATATCCAGTATTTCACGGCAGATGTCTTGGCATCTTTCCATGTTGGTTTACTACTGCAGGACTCTGAGGTATGTGTATGTCATTTCGTAAATGGCAGTTTGCTCAAAACTAAAATGTAGGAATATGAAACCTGTGAGCATGATGAGTAAATGCAATTGCAAATGTAAGTTGTAAAGTGGGTCAAACTAGATGTGGTATGAGACCCTTTGAAAGGTATAAAGTTTTTACTTATTCGTTTTTTGTGCGCGTCTGAACGCCCGTACTGTAAGACCTCAAATCAACAAACAACCCCTCACTTGACCACAGTAAGTGACTCTGCTCATGTTTTTGTCGTCATCTGTTGTTGCTCACGTCTATTATACCTGTGTTTCGGTTGTGTGGCTTATGTAGTGAAGTTGTGGCTTCTTCATTTGTGGTTTTGGTTGTAGTTGTCATGCAGTGTATCTCCCAGGACCTTTAGCGCCTCTGTTGATTTGCGGGCTCAAGGCAGCTGCCCACTCTGCAGGGTTATCCAGACAAATCTGATTTATTGATTAGCCCAAATCAGATGAGACATTATTGGCCTTTAATTAAAAATGTAGCTGTCCACCTCAAATCCAAAATGTATGATCTTGTTTGTTTGATTACATATTATCTGTATAATAAACCAGTAACATGTTTTAACTTAAATCTGACGGTGGGTATGAACCTATAAGGACCTCTAATTACAATGTGTTGGTACTAATATGCTGCCGTTGAATTTCATTTATATTTCTTATCACGAAGCTTTCTTATCACAAAGCTTTCCCTACGTGTTGTCCCTTGGCTGGAGGACTGTTTTTGATGCTTCTGCACCAAGTGCCTTGAAAATGCTGTGACCCCTGACTCATTGGGGACCTGTGTGTGTGTGTTTATGTGTAAGAGCAAAGCTCTGTCCCCTGGATGTTAGTCAATGGACTGTGATGGAGGTCCTTTGAAGAGCCTGTTCACCATGTAGTGTTTTCATTTTTGCCCCCTTGAAGCATCTTCCATTCCACCCTGTGTTTGATGTTTGTTGGACATTTTGTTGAACACAAAAACAACAAAATAAAAATAACAACACACAGAAATGGGATTAACCCTCTTGCGGACACATACATGCATTCTTGAAAACCTCCTTGGAGAGAAGTAAGAGAAAGATAGAAGGAAGGCAAGGGGAGGAAGAGAGAATGAAAGATGAGGGCATAGAACAAATGTAAGGAAGATTAAGAGGGAGAGAGAGAGAGAGAGCAAGAGAGATAGACAGTTAGAGAGAGAGAGGGGGGGATCCCCTCCCTTCGGCAGCACTGCTGGTGTCTCTTTCATGTCCTCCATGCTTGGATCTGAGGCTCGGTCTCCCAGCTGGGCCTGGCGTGCATGTGTGCAACTAAGTTCTGTCTAATTTCCCTTCGGATCTCCTAGCCGTAGCCTCTGATTTCCCCTAACCACCACACTAACACCACCAACACCACTGCCTCCATCGCCTCTCTGTGTGGAGGCGGGACTGGGCTGGAGCAGTGATGACCACTCAAGAGCAGACTCCACACAATGGTAACCTATGATGAAATGAAGACTGTGATGTGTTATGTTTCTAAAGAGCCAAAAATGAGACCACACTCAACCATCCTCCTCCCCCTGGACCCGTTGCACTGAGAAATAAGAGCAGTTGCTCATGTGTAATATCTATGGAGGTTAGCCGATGCTTATTTTAGGTATTTTTGATCATGTATCAATATGACAGGGAACTCAAATTTGCATGAGGAATGCAATTTTATATTTAAAAAAAACCTTAAAGCAGCTGAATTTGATATTTCCTTTGCGTCAGTCTGTCTGAAGATAAACAAATGAGCATATCACTGGATTGTGCAAACAGCAGATGGCACCGAATTGAAACTCAAGTTTTTTATAATGTGACGAACCATCTCGAGAGTTGAGTCAAAGGACGTATTGCGGGCGGGGCTTTGTTGTGATGCTCAGTTCAAAGATTTATCAACCCAGTAAGCTTCCTCTGTAAGCACACATAAGAAGAGAGACCCAGTAATTGCTTTTTGCTTTGTGACCCTGAATATCTTTGCATTTTAAATCAACAAACTTCCATCATGGGAACTCTGTCACAACCAACGTTTGCTGAACGTCAACACATTTTGTACATGGTTAAATGCTTCTTACCGACTAGTAGTTGATGTAGGGATCATAATTATATTATTACAATATGTTGTCGGTGACAAAAGTGTGATTTAGTCTTTACAAAATTGTAAGGATTGCCAACAAGGGCCTAGTAGATATCTGGTTACAACCAAGAAAGGTAAGTGGTTCCAATATTATAAGTATCATTTTTGTGTGAGGGATGTACATGTATTTCGTTAAGGTGGAACTACATTGATTTTACACAGTGTATTCCCAGTGGTTATGTAGTATTACTGGATCTGTGGAAAATCATGTAAAGGAAACTTTACATTTGTAAAGGTGTGGAAAGATTTCATGAAAACGATTTATCATAGTGTGGGATAATTTGTATTAAATAATGATTTGTATGTAAGTCCATATATATTTGATTTTCTTTTTAAATTTTGTTTGAAGTTATGTTTTTTCTCCATTATGTACACATGCAGCAGTTCAGAATGATGTTTTTGGACACTTTGCAAACAAGCGTCTAATGGTCACTCTCCCTTTTTCTCTGTGTTTGGTCTCCACCAACTAACGAAGGAAAAAATCTGGATCCGAATCCAGATGATCCGAAATGATGCAAGGAGAGCATCTGTAATTCACTGTTCTTATCAAAATAAAAAAGCTATAGACTTCAAACAATAAAACACAACCAATAAAAAACTCAGTAAAGCTGTACAGAGCTGTAAATGTGCCAGTTGTTATACCACGATGAGCTTTTATCAAGAAAATATAGGTTTCCCAGTCACTTTAACGTTACATTTTAATGGGTTAATAATGATGTAAACCATTAACCGTTCAGGATGCTATCTTCTTAAACTTACTGACTGGAAAATACCAGCAGTGCACAGGGGCCTTTGGGTATCCTACTGACTTTCTACAGTTGCAATCAGAAATATTCAACCCCCCAAAGATTTTAAGGATTTATTAATTAAAGTAGACAGAATCTTGTTCTTTGATCAAGATTCTGCTTCGGATGCCTTCTTTATGAGTTGAGTGATAAAGAAAATCAACACGGAAAATGCATGATGTAGTATTTGTGTGTAGCAGTATATTTTGTTAAGATAGTCATGTCACAATTATTCAACCCCTATATAATATTGTTGTTTTTAAAGCTGTCTGACAGTTTTTTTTGTCCTAAAGTTGAGTTGAAACATTATTAAGCCTTTGGGAACTCTATACTGATCCTTCATTTGCTTCAGCTGTGATGCATATATAAACCCCACCCATGAAGGTATTCAAGGTGAGTTGCAATCATGGGAAAGACAAAGGAGCTTACACAAAAGCTGAGAGAGGAGATTATTTCATCACACCTGAAAGGCCTTGGGTAGAAGAAGAATTCCCCCAAAAATTATATTCCAAGAGACACAATTGGGAACATTATAAGGAAGTTTACAACTGGAGCAGCTTCAAACATGCCTGGCCGTGGAAGAAAGCCCAGCATTTCATCAAGGACCCTCAGCAACTTAGTCAGAACAACTCAGATAAATCCCTGTGTGACTGCAAGACACCTACAGGATGACCTGATGAAGGCTGGTACAAGTGCTGCAGTGGCAACTATAAGACGTGCACTTAATAATAAAGGACTTAATGGCCGGCTCCAAGACGCACTCAGCTCTTGACCACAAGCAACATCAAAAGTCGACTAGAATATGCCAGGAGGAATTTGGATAAGCCTACAGAGTTTTGGGTGACAGTTCTATGGACTGATGAAACCAAACTGGAACTATTTGGACGTATGGACCAGCGGTATGTCTGGCGTGTGAAAGGACAGGCTTATGACCAGAAGAATACCATCCCCATAGTCCAGCATGGAGGTTGGTCAAAGATGATGTTGGGCTGTTTTTCTGCGGCAGGTACTAGCAATCTTTATTGTGTTCATGGCATCATGGATTCACAGAAATACCTGGCCATTTTAAAGAGGAATGTGATTCCTTCTGTTGACAAATTGAACCTTGGTGATCATTGGACTTTCCAGCAAGACAATGATCCAAAGCAAAATCTCCAAGTCCACCAAAGCTTGGTTGAGAAAAAGATCCTGGAACGTCCTGGATTAGCATTCACAGTCACCAGATTCAAATTTGATTGAAAAACCTTGGTGGGATTTAAAGAAGGCAGTTGCAGCATGGAAGCCATCAAACATCACTGATCTAAAGGCTTGTGCACTTGAAAAATGGGCAAAGATTCCAATCGAGAGATGTAAGAAGCTTGTCCGCACTTACCAAAAACATTTTTTAGAAGTTATAAAAGCTAGAGGATGCGCCACAAAGTACTGAAGCTGGGGGGGTTGAACAATACTGCACATGCACATGTGTTGAAAGAGTTACATTTTTCATTTGAACTTCAAAGTTAAGTCAACTTCTGTTGTCAAAATAACTAAAATACGCATCAATAAATATCTTTTGTTGTTTGATGAGGTTTTTTTGTCATTTATTGTCATTATCTGTCATCCACATCACTATAATGTCTATTGAGGTGAGGGGGTTGAATATTTCTGATTGCAACTGTAAATCAGCCTGGTGAGGTCAAACAAAGTTCACTGTTGACTCTGAAGCATCACTAGCGTCTGAAGATTATCCTTCATAATACACAAGGCTTAACAACCTCTTTCTGACAAATAAACCTATCGACAGGTTTTTAAAATTGAATTGATTGCGGATGTTTTCTCTGTATGACTGGAAGACAATGAGTGAAGCAAAGTTGAATGACAATGACAAAAATAACAGACGCTGTTGTGCTGAATTTATTCTGAGTTTGAAAACCACTGGTCAACAGAATTAGTTCCACATGTGCTATGGTATAAATGAATCATATGACTAATAACCTTTTAGTGCTTATCGCAACTAACAAGAACAAGTCCAATCACGAGTCTCTGACATGAAGAGACACAACACACAGCGAGGGAACCAGAAACCATCTCCCTTAGTCAGCCTTTGCTGGGACGATCCAGTCAAATACAGTAGTGCTCCCTCTGACTACATTGGGTTGTACATAAATAAATTGTGCATTTCATGAACACATAGCCATACATGCATTAATGACGAATTTATGTTTCAAACTGACTGATACACATGTCATAGATGTAGGATTTATAAATGTATGAATGAAAAAGAGGAAAATATATAAATAATAATAATACATCAAGCTAAAATTGACTCTGTTATACATCTCCAGGTGGAGAATCTGCTCTGTCAGCTCCAGAGAGAGAAAGTGTGTGTGTGCACACTGGGGAGGCAGGTTGACTGAAAACCCAGTCAGCACTTTCTCTCCCGAGCTGCTTGTGTGCTTCATATGTACAATATATAACTGTGCCTGTGCACAGCTCGTGTTCATTAAGTATAAATTATAATTTAGTATTATTCATATTGTCCATATTTTATTTTGCAGTAACATATGCACATTAGTCGGCTCTCATGTTGACGCTGCAGAGGAAAAATTCATAAACTTCAAACAGAAATGACGAGTAGAGGGGTGGAAAGACAAAGGATGGAGGGTGGTGGAGAAAAAAGACAAATCTGAATCCTGCCTGGAGCCACAGCCAAGTTTAGCAGAATTCTAGAAATGAGAACATATACCAATGCAAATAACAAAGAGGCTGCCTTTCATCAGTGCTTATTTCTTCTGAGGTAAAAAAGAAGAAAGTGATGAGACATGCGTCTAAATCTGTGCTTGCAGCAAAGCGTTTGATAGGGCAGAAAATGCCCTTGGGTTGAATGATAGACGACGTGTACGCTCTGCTGTGCATTTCCAAATTTGTTTTGTCTTCTGTTTGTTAGTCAGAATTACGACACCAGCAAGGAGGTTACTGAATTAGTGGATCCTTCTAGGGCCAACCAGGATTCATTGGGTATTGTGACATGCTAATAAACTACCAATGTTTTGTGAGTGTGTGTGTGAGTGCGTGTGTGTAATTGTGTGTGTGTGTGTGTGTGTGTGTGTGTGTGTGTGTGTTGATAATGTGCTACTTAATGATACATTGATGTTAGTGCACATTTGATTTTGTGCACTACACTAAGTGTGTGGCTTTTTCTGCGGCCCCAAGTTGAGCTGTGTTTTATTTGGCCTGACAAAGGCCTTTAGATTTGTGGTCCATTTTACTGTGTAGGATACTATACTATACTATAGTATATATACTACTAAACTATATCCCACATTCATCTTAAAATAGATAATCAAACACAAACACACACACACACACACACACACACGGTCCATTTGCAGGCTGGCCAGCTGTCAGTGAATATGTGTTTTGTCTGTCTCTACCGTTGCAGCCAATCACCAAGTTCTGTTTAATGCAATTAAGGAAGATGTCAATACTGAGCTATGATTGGTCAAGAAGAACAGCAAGAGAGCACAGAGAGAGAATTCTGCCTATAGAGGTAGTAATTAGCACATGCCGGTCATTAGTGCACACACAAACCTGCTATAAGTGAACACACACACACATACACAGAACCACAGTTACACTCATACACATGTTCAAGGATGAGCAAGCTGCCGTCAGAGGGTGCATGTGTTTTCAGTTTAGTTTACCTGCTGTCTTATAAAGAAGTAATGCACATAAACAAATAGGATCAAAAGTACTCCCAGCTATCACCCAGTGCAGCAGTTTAATATGTGTGTGTTTGTGTGTGTGTGTGTGCGTGTATTTGTGTGAGTGTGTTTGTGGTAGAATTATTAAAATGACTTCTAAACATGACCCATCTCTTTGAGGGTCTCATGAAGAGGTCCAGCAGTGAGCCTTTTAATGAAGGATCAGAGCAGACCCCTCTGAGATGCCAAGCAAACAAACAGACTCGAGTGCACACACACACACACAAACACGCACACACAGGCATGTGCCGTAACCCACCCCCCTCCCAATAATCCCTCTCACTTCTAATGGTAGCCATTTGCCATTCATTAAGATCAAAATGTTGGTTTCTGCCAGGACAAATTGCAAAGCCATTCCATTCACAGCTTGAGAAAGGCCTGCTACACTGCTGGGTTTCTTTGGGCTATTTGAGCGCCCAAGCAGGGCAGGCTAATGTGGCTAACAGGCTCTGAATTGTGTAGTGCAGTAAAGTGGCGGGCTGAAGGGAAGCAGGAGGGAAGCAGGCGGGAGTTCAAGCATCAATTTTGTTGAAGTTCTTTTTAATAGTTCCTGTGTAACGTCTCGGTGCAGGAATTCTCCTCTACGTGCCTTAATGCTTTTAATTTGTCTCGTCATAAAAATGAAGGCTCTGGTGAGGGCTCGTCCGACTGCGAACTCACCCGCAAACCACCAAACCCAATATGGAAGTGGTTTTCCTCTGACGGATGGTTCTTGATGCCTTTCCTCTGACATACTGGTCACCTTTCTGTTCTCTTTCTGTTTGCTGGTTGATGGTAAACGACGACATGACACACCAGCACCACGCCTTTCCTTTTCCCTCAGAACCTTTGTTGCTCGGTATGATGGTACATCTCAGCCAGAACATCTGGAAAGTCAAACGCGGTATCCTATCGAGGTATGGTCATTTTGTATGTTCAGTAAGTCTTTCCTCTGTTTTATTATTCTTTATTTAAAAGTCACAGTTAAGCTCTAACCTCTGCATCTTTTGAACAGAAATCACTACTTTGTCTTTATACCACTCTGGCCTTATTTGTGCTACCTAAATTAAAATTTTGTGTACTGGTGCAGTGCTCATTCAAAACCTAACTGTTTGGAATGGGCTGTTCTCTTGGCCTGTGTTAATATTTCTGACCTACTCCAGTAGTCCTTAGATAGTCCTCCTCAAACAGTTGTAAAAAATACCGTCACTTTTTTATTGTCTGTGTGCTGAACGTTTATTGTCTATGGTGCCTGATGTAGTTAGAATCTACATTTTTCCCACCTGGTTTATCTGCTATGAAATTGTGCTTCTGTGATCAACTGGATTCTGTTTTTTTCTATAACCGACACTTTACATAAATGAAACGGAATTTGCTTGATTACTGTTCCAATTTTTGCCGTATTTAAAACTTTTAAGGATTTTCTGATCTGCTGTTCTTGTTTCTCGTACTTTGTCAGGTATTTTAGAGGTCTGTTAGGCAATCAACAGAATCTACAGACCACAGTTCACGACTTTTCAAGATAAAAGCTCAGATTTCGGCACGATATAAAGCATTGCAGCTACAAAACAATTATTGCGCCTTTGGTTTTGAAGACAAGTTGCTAAAGAGGTAAGTCGTATGTGTTGAAATATAACAATATATGGTCAGCCATCTGCCTGTTGAGCCCCGCCCCAGTAACTGCAAGACGCTGTTTGCATCTATTTTCAATTTGATTAATATTGAACGAGGGGCATCAACACACATGGAGGAATACATACATTTTTTGTCGGAAATAAGCCTAAGCTGAGGCATGTGCAGTTGCATATGACCTGTTAAAGGAGGGCAAAATACAAAATCTCTGCAACAGCCTCTGCATTCTTCCACATTTCCATTGTTTCTGTGTCTGTGCTTTTTATATCTGTGTGAGTGTGATCATACAACTATAATGATGTATGAATTCATGTGCAATCTGAACTAGTGTGTGTCCAATGTTACGTGTGTGTGTGTGTCTATGCGTAGTGCAGGTGGGTGAGGGGGTGGTAATTAACAATGACATCTCCTGCGCCAGGTCTAATCAGCGCGCTCTTCTCCACATATGCTATATTTATCTCTCCTCTCCATCCTTCTATCATAGTTATTATCACCTCATCTCTGTCTTTATTTACCTCTCCTGCTCTCTACACTCTTGTCTACCACCCCTCCCCCCTTTTTCCCTTTCTCATTTATTCTCTGGAAAGATGTGATCAGAAAGAGATAATAGATCAACAGCAGCTACACGTTTCTTAACACAATAGCTTGTATAGAAATATAGTTATTCTCCCTTTATTCCTCAGAGAGGGGAGGATGTATGAGATTGATGGTTTAATCAGGCTGTAGAAAGCGTTGTTAATTGGAAAATTATGTTATAACACTAATTTGAATGTCAAAGGGTATATATTTTACTGGTTATGGTATATGTGTGAGCGCTCTGGGTTAATTAGCATTTTCCTCTAATTTTGCAGCGAAGTGAAGATTGCATCTTTACCTTGAATCACGTGTGAACACAGCTAAAGGCGGCATTGAATCTCCCGACTTTTAAAGACAGACACAATCAGTGGGTGAGTGAATTGGATGCAAATGACAATATGTGCTTCAGCCTTCCCGTTGTAGCGTGAATGTAACACATTAAAAGCCAAAGTAAAGTTTGAGGAAGCTTGATTGAATAAGACATTTTGACCGACAATACTGGGACTTAAATCGCTAGTCTTGTTTATGATTCACAGTGTAGCTGTTCAGAGCTTTTCTTTCTTTGTCTGTATCTTATACCTCTGTTGATCATCATCTTAACCACCAGTCACAAAGGGTTGCACCAGGTCGTTTTCCTTATGTTGTTACAGATTGGTCCAGCTCGGCCTCATAGGGTGGATGTTCTGTTGAGGAAAAATTGAGAAACAGTGAGGAAAGTGATCGGATAAGACAAAGAATCTGAACATTATCAGTATGTTTGCATGTCCTTCATTAACCAGGTGACAACCAGCATGTCCAGTCGATGGATTTCTTTTTAATGCCATGTTAATGAGAAATCTGATTTTTCATTATCAGGGTAGGGGCTAAAAAAAAACTGATATCCTGAACAGTGTTATTTGCCTGCCATATCCTCTGTCGTCAGAAAGTATTCAGACATCTTCCCTTTGGACACACTTCATTGAGTTGTGGATTTCTTATGTCCATGCCTAGTCACATTCGTATCACACCTCTAAAGAGACTTTACAGAAAGTTGTTAATGCATTTGACATTGCTGTGCCTCACATGAGATCAGACATCAGATCAGTCAGTGTACTCACTGGCATGATGTATGCATTTCGATAGGGTAGAGTCTTAAATCAAACCCAGCCGTTTTCCACTTTTCTAAATGTCTGTTCAACATTTTCAACCAATTACTTGCCTTCTTTCATTTGGGTTCATGCTCAAAGCGAACAAAATTGTATCCAATGACCAAAATCACATGGGATCGCTTGATAGTAGATCAGTGTTTAAGTGGTAATTACCGGTGTTGTCTTTAGCTTTGCTGTGTCCTTTTTGCAACATGCATAAAACACCTCCTTTTTAAGGGATTAAAGACATTTATTTTTATGCAGCAAAGGAAGAAAATGAACATTTTAGTTTGACGCAAACGGATTCTACAGGTAACCCGACTTTTGATGATACAGCACGATAATGACTCGAAACATACCTCCAGGCCATGTCAGAAGCACATGAGGAGAAAAAGATAAGACCATTGGCTTTAAATCATGAGCTGGTGAGCATGGTTGCATCATTCTCCAGATGAGATTTGGGATGTATACAGAAGGTTAAAAGCAAAGCAAACTGCACCTGCAAGATATTCATCAGCTGTGAATGTGTCATTACTTTGATTCAATTTAGGTAAACAGAGAATTTATTTTAAAATATCTAGAACAATCTAGAAAACACACGTGTGTGGAGGTGTGTGTGATGAAATGACTCACAAACATACAGTGCTTGAACATGTTCACCAAGCTCTCCAACTCAGCAGCAAAATACAAGAGTGTGTGTGTCTGTGTGTGTGTGTGTAGCAGTGTTTAGGGGAACATGATAACCTTGTCTTAGTGCAGGTCTTGGGGGTTGAGCAAAGTGGAGCATGGAGTTTCAGCCCTGCCAAATCAGGCTTTTTAACTGGACTCCGAAACACACAGACAGAGGCCCCAGACACTGAGAGGCATGAAGTCAGGTCCAAATGTGTGTGTGGGCATCGTGCCAATGTGTGTTTCAGCCTGTTTGTATGTCTGGATGGAAAACCAAAGACGGGAAGGTATAGAGGTTACAGAGAAAAAAACTTAAGAGAAAGAGTGTGTGAGATGTTTTTACAGGGTCAGTTTTTAAATTTTTCCAAAAATCTGTCAGTCAGAGGTGAGGTCGATCGACACGGAACGAGAGCATGATCAGCAACATGAGAGACAGAAGCAAGTTGGAGAGAATGGGAGAAAGAGAGGAGAGAGAGTCCACGAGACAAAGAAGAGGAAAAAGAAACAAGTCAAGAGGACAGGATCTATGTGTGTGAGCCAGAAAAAACGAAGTAAACGAAAAGATAGAGAGAGTGTATGTTTAACAAAGAAGAGAGAGGCGGAAGTGAAGAGGATGGAGAGGGAGTCATGAATGTAATTGTGAATAAAGAAAGAAAAATGTAAAGAGAGAGACAAAACATGAGAGGAAGACTATGTTTTTGAGAGTGTGTGTGTGGTTTTGTTTGTGAAGGGGTGTGTGAGTACAGGAGAGCCTCCCCCCCAGCGCCCACCTGTCTCGCTGTAATGGGAGCCAAATGTTGAAAGGCCTGGAAGTTACATCTCTGGCTTCCTGCAGTCAGGAGTCTGCGAGCGATGGAATCCTGGACTCAAAATAACTCGCTGCTCACCACCGATTACGTTTCCACTTTCTGTTCACTCCCACGGGCGCAGGTCAGCTAATAATCCCAACTTCGTTTTACATTGCCTGTGTAGACGAGTTTGCCACCTTCCACACAATCAAGGATGGGGCTGCAGCAGCAACAGCAGCAGCGAAGTCCACTAGCACAGGCTAGTGCCTGGGAGTGACAGGAGGATCTAATCCTGAGTTTTAATTGTCAGGTTGGTGAAGATTGTACCTTTAGGTTCCTACAGTTTTATAATGCAGCATCTATAATGCAGCAGACAGCAGGTGAAGCGCAACAATCTCGATTGCCTCCTGGTGGCTGGCTGCAGTATAGGCAATAACCCCACTTTCTCCAAGCTAGAGGATGGGACATGGACCAACATCCAATATTTGTAATTGTAGGTAGTTCTTATCACACTGACGTTTGTTTGAGTGTTCATGCTTCTGACAAACTTGGTTTTTAATTAGTTTATTTAATGCTATGAAAACCTGGTGAAACACGATTGACAGCTGACACTGACTTACGATTGGTCAAGCGTGTGTGGGGAGGATCTCGCTGCCACGGATCCACTCCACGGTTACTATTATTATTTAATATTTCGGCTTAATTTTGTGGGAGGAAGTGAAGATGTAAAATTCCATGGCACGCATTACCAGAATTTTAAGCCACCTTAAAGAGATAGTTCACCAAAAAATTTGAAGTGAAAGCCCCAACATTCTGGCCTAAATGTCCTGGAGGCATTGACAAAGTAAGAGGGGATGCTGCTGAGACCACGGGAGATCAGGACATCCAGTCAGACTCCTTTCCTTCTCACACTGATTTCCAGACTTTTACTTTATAAAGTCTTCTGCTGCGGCAGTTTCACAAACTGTCGGGAGTCAAGTGCTGATATCCCGTCTATAGCTCACAGTTAATGTTACTTGACTTAAGGCAAGTGCTTTATTTTTAGCAGGGAGTTCTGTGTCTCACCTTATCCTGAACCACCAACTTCAGATCTGCTGTTTTCTCCTCCTGTAAATACCCTCTTCTCTAAACCCACTGTCATTTGATCAAAACACATCACCAACTGTCCCGCTGAAAATAATTATATGAGTAATTGAGTATTCAAAAGAGAAACCGGAAAATGGGGCCGCAAAACTGGATATGAAATGTATTTGATATGGAAATGTTTATACATATGCACCACATCTTATTAATTATTTATTTTGTGTTGTTTTTTCCACTTGTCTGTGATATACATTATGTATTCTCTTCTTCTGACAGACACATCTTTGAAATGAGAAGAAGAAAGCGACAAAAAGAAAAAAGGAAGGATCAGTTGCTGTCTCTCACTTTGACTACAACAAAAAAAAGTGAAAGAAGAAAAACTTCATCACAAGGCCGAGTGACAGAAAATGTGAGACGACGGAGAGGGACAAAGAACGAGGACCTTTCCTTCCACCTCCTGTGTTTCATGTCTGTGTCGCTGGGAAACAAAGGTGTACTATATTATCCATAACGCACACACACACACATAACCGCACATCGACCCCACACTTCATTAGCAATGCCACCAACCAGGAAGACTCATTTTTATACAGTGACTCACTCACTCCATACCCACCATCACAGTGTTCTACTCAATGCTTTCATTGTCTATATGAGTACATTTTAACATGGGAGCTGATAGTAACCTAATTTTAATTAATTAATTTTAATGACTCTTTTTTGGATGGATAGCAAATACAAATAATTACATTTTCTTCGCAAAATATGATCTGGAATATTGTTAAATAGCATTTATATTTCAAGTATTAATCAATACTTTCAAAATAAATGACATTTTTGACATTTAAATATACATGAATATCACTTACATATTTATCAATGAATACAATGAGTAAAATAGCTTTGAAAACAAAAAGATGAGTTGACTTACTTCTAACAATAAAAAAAAAGTTAAATGTATTCTGTATATTATATGCTACAAATTGTGGTGTTGTAGATTACTGGATATTTCATTCCACTGCATTTAATTTGACATGTAGATGTAAAATGTAAAACGTACGATCAATCTACAATTCACTTATATAGATTATACAAATATAATCTGATTAAATGGCCCACTTCTAAATTGCTGCTTACACACAGGTGTGGGTAGTTGGTGATATGTCTCTGGGATCATATAATTCAAATGTTTTAATCAAGTCAACTCAAATTGAAAAGGATTGCATAACACCTTTAACAGATATTACTTCATATTATATGTATGTTACATTTTTTTATGAGAAAGCAATGTCTTTGACAAATGGAAAGCATGTCTGAAAATCATGGAGTCTTCACTTTTTGCAGGAAAAAAGAATAGCGCTATATTGGGAGCTTCAAGCACCAGCAGCCCCTCAACAACACCACCCCCCCCCCCCCCCCCCCATCACTGGAATATCCTCATCAAGTTGACTTTAAAATATGCAAAACATCTATGTCCAGTGCAATGTATGACAGTAAAAAATTAAGTTGCTTCCATTCAGACTGGGCTCGAGTTCAAATCTGAAAAAAAGATATATTGAAAGCTTTTATTTGCATGGAAAATTTTGAAATTTCAACATTAGAAAAGAACATTTGTAGAACTTAAAGATTTCTCGCTGGGTCTCTTTTTCAGTATTTATTCAAAATACAAAATAAGAACATCCCAAAGATATACTGATTTAAACATATTTGAATGTGTTACTGTTAATAATGACAAACAAATCACAATGTAATTCAAAATAAGTAGCATAATAATACAATAATACAATTTTCTGCTCATTGAGAACTTATATATTACATATATTTATGTTAGAGACCAGCAACCACTAAAATAATTTGGTGATTTCTGACTCTTCATTAACTAAAAATAAAGAACTGCCACTCATGATTCTGTTTTGTCAGATAACATTAAACTGATTTTGTGTAAATATGCAAGACTTTTTTATTATCTTAATTAAAAGCAATGATCAAACATTAGATTATTAGAAGCATTCCAGATGCCTTCACTCTTGAAGATAAATAACTGTGTCAGTTGTTTGTCTGTCATACTGAAGTGTTTTCCGAGAAACTGAATTAATGATATACAACTGTACTCGAAGGTATTGTAAGATGTGTAGAAGCTACTGTAGCTCCATCACTACTGCTCTTGGCTGTTTTGCATATTTCAGTCACCTCAAATATCTTTTTATTTAGCATCTTCCACACACACAGATCAAAAGCATCCATTCAGTTCTCTCAGGCCTGGATTCTCTCAGTGCCTTGTTGTTTTGTCAGTCAAGGCAGCAGTTTTCTGCATAAACGCACCATACATTATCTCTCGCTGTGGCTTAGTAGTTGAGGTCAGAGTGTGCACGTGTGTGGGGGTTGTTTTGACTGGCCACTGTCTTTTGTAAAATAAAAAAGAGAAAAAATCTTCCATTTTTGATGGTAGGCTGCCATGCTGGTGTTATCAGGTCCCACTGGGAAATGTTTTCAACATCACTGAGTGTGTGCTTGGATCTAGCTGTGTGTTTCCGTGTGTGTATGCCAGAGTGTGTGTTTGTTTGTGCGCGTATGTGTTTGTGTGTGTACCAACAGCACAGTAATCTGTAGGCGGGTCATCATTCTTAATGCAGCCTGTGTCATCAGTTCCCGTGACAACAGGGGGAATGATGAGGCCGATACATATGAAACAGGGTGCCATGCATAAACATGGGGACTGCAGAAGGAGGAGGGTGAGGGCAGTATGGGGCGAGGTTATATGGGGGATGTGTGTGTGTGTGTGTGTGTGTGTGTGCGCGCACTACCCAACACGGACCTCTCTCTATTCCTGTTTATTATTCATGGCCGAGCATCAGCATGCTGTCACTAGCCCCTCCCCTATGTGTGTGCGTCTGCATACGTGTGCGATGGTGACAGCCTCAAAGGACAGTAGATCAGGATTAGGATCAAACACAGCTCAGAGTCACAGGTTCACTGGAGACATCCGACCACACACATGCACGCATGCACGCACCCACACACAAACACACACACATGCACACACGCTCACACTCACACTCACACAAACACGGTCTCTGTTTATGCAGCTTCAGTTTGATGTACACTATAGGTTTGATCAGCAGAGTCCTTTCCTCAAGGAAACTGCCCTGAAATCAGGCATGAAGAAAGGATGTTATGTCATGGTCCTGACATGGCTCGGACCCAAATATCGACCAGAGTGATCACACACTGTAAACATGTTGAACAAGATGAGATGAACACAGATGAGCTTGGAGGTAAAAGTGAACCAGGGGCAGAACACATTCTTCGATTGAAGAAAAGAGGAAATGGAGTGAATATTTGCTGAGTGAAAATGTCACGTGATTGTAGCTTCAAATTATAAAACCTAAACTGTGTTCTCATCTGCAAGAATCGAGATTTGAAAAGCTTTGGATTTATAAACATGTTGATTTAGTCATCTTCAGTTACATGTATGCACTCAATTTGAGCCTCAAATCAATGCTTTGTGGATTTTCTTTTCTTATTTGGCTCCACTTCTCAGGCCACATATGCTGTGCACTAATCCTTGAATGGTAGAATTTATTTGGACTATACGTAAGAATATTATGTATTATTGGTATGTTACTATAATGAAAATAAGAATAACTTTTTGTCTTTTATTGTTAAATAAAATTTTTCATTCTCTACTTTGCACCATTCCTGCAACCGAACCTGCAGCCTACAAACAGTGAAGTGTGTTTGTACTTTACAGTTTGTTTAGGAGGTTCTGTAACAGTGTGTGTTCAGTATTTACAGTAAGGTTTTAAGATCGTAAAGAAAGATTGAGCACATGCACACATACACACACATACACAGAGTAAGTGGAGGCAGCTATGGCCTCCCCTCTCCACACAGACAGCATTCCAAAGGGAGATGTTTTCAATTCACTCATTATAGAGGGGTTGCGTAGGGTCAAGTTCAATGCCAGGGAAAAAGAGTGGCTACACTGAGGGGAGCGCCACCCACACACATACACACACACACACACACACACACACATTGATGCATGCACACACTCCCATGCAGTGAGCACAGCACGAGTAGAATTACCGCCAGCAGAGCTTGGGATTTGGGGAAAATACACCAAAATTTGCCTCATTGGGTTGTTTGCATTTCAGTAGAAACGGAAAAAAAAGGATGGATGTGGAAAATAAAAGAATCAAAGCAGAAGAATGGGAGGAGGGATGGCAGAGGTCGGGGTGGGGTATTAGTTAACTGGGGGGAGGAAACTGGCTGGGAAGTAAATACGTTGGGTGTGTGTGTGTGTGTGTGTGTGTGTGTGTGTGTGTGTGTGTGTGTGTGTGTCTTTTTCCTCCCTGTTTCTCCAAGAGTTGCTGACTTTATTCAAGAGACACAGGGACTCATGGGAGATGTGTTTAACCATGTGTTTAAGTGTTGTCTAGGTATTACTCATGTTGTGGGGACCTACAGCTGTTTACACAGTCACACTTCAGGGACATGTCTTCCTTGTGGCGACAAAAAGCCCCCATAACCAGAGCATTCCATTTAAAGGTGAAGACATAATCGGAGAAAAAGGTCAGGTTTTGTTAAAACTAGGTTAAGGGTTCAGCAAGAAGTAGGTAAGAAGTAAGTCTCCAGGAAAAAATAATGTAAAGTGACTGAGTGTGTGTTAGTGTGTGTGTGGGAGAGAGAGAGAGAGAGAGAGAGAGAGAGAGAGAGAGAGAGAGAGAGAGAGAGAGAGAGAGAGAGAGAGAGAGAGAGAGAGAGAGAGAGAGAGAGAGAGAGAGAGAGAGAGAGAGAGAGAGAGAGAGAGAGAGAGCAAAAACAGAGTGATTTCAACACCCACACTTAGTCTGCACCTCTGTTAGTGAAGCTAAGAAGTTTCACACTAAGGATACAAAGAGGGAGGCAGGAAGTAAAGTTTAATCTGGGTTGGCAAATACAGTTTGCAGGCCCTCTTGGTAAAATGCATTCAATTTATTTGCAGACTGGAGATTTATCAATCCCATTAAACGAGGCCACCACCACGAGGGGACTTGAGGGAACCCAGCCCCCTCTGTTTCAGCTTTATGCATCTCTACAGAAGAATGGCAAAAATTACAATATCTATTCCCTGAGACACATGTTACTGCTGCTTGGCTGTTGTTTCAGTACCATGGACAGCTCTATTTGTTGGGTGTAGGGTGTGAGTGCACCACAGGCAAAATTGTGAAATTGTGAGTTTTTACCCGACTTTACCTGACAAAACATGCCAGTAGCCCCAGAACCAGCCATGATGTTGCAGACGCAGAGCTCGAGTGTGATGAGGTTAAACTAGTTCTTTCAGCTGCAGCAGAGGACGTTTCTCTGTCTGCAGCCACATCCACAACAAGCACAGTAGGAATGGCTCCTCTCCATCCTGTAGTTTAGGAGTCTTTTTAATTTTTGGTACCAATTATGATCTTTTTGATACACGTTAAACATTAACAATAAAACATTCAGATGGTTTTATCTTGTTTTGTCTCTGATACTACAACAACCTGAAGAACATGCATGCGCTTATCCTCAGCTGACTGTACGACTGTCTTTGTGCATTTACAGAACGCTTGAAAATATTCTGTCAGAAAGCTGCCGCTGATTTAAAAGACAAGATTCAGAAACACCATGAACTCTCTCGATATCAGAGATGTTTACACCCTCCTCCTGCTGGTGGTATTGCTTTGCTGTTGAAATTAAAGTTGCCTTGTTTCTGAAAGAATTTCCTGATGCACTGTCATTAACAATGTTATTTCAGATGGGTTCACTTGTTCTCCTCCATTCATTGTTAATAATCTGTGCGGTGTCCTGGCTGTGTCACGTCCAGAGGCAGCACGTTGAGCCCTCAAATTATTTCTACTTGGCTATGCAGTGCCCATCACACTAGGCAGTTACTTTCACATTAAGCAGTTGCAGAGGCTACGACACTTAATTCCTTCAATCCTCTGCGGTCCTTAGTTTGTCTTTCGGTCAGTTCCTGTTTTCTGAATGAAAAAACAGTTGTTGGTTTTGGGAATTTGTCATCTTGATCTCCAGTTTAAATGCTGGCAATACAGGCTATTGATAATAATTGTTTTGTTGTTGTTAGTGGAGTTAAAACATGCAAAGCAGGATTCCATTATATAGCATTCATTATTAATCCGAACTGTGGATGAAGCTCATGAGACTAGCCCAGACGATACCCCGAGTAGGATTCAAACATGAGGCGACTGTGTCCACTGCTCAGGAATGAGTCAAAATGTGCTTTACTCAGCCTCTGTGTGTATTTCAGAATATTTAATGGTCCATTTCCCTGCTCACTGCTGCACCATCTTAATCAGAGACAGAAAAAACAGGAGTAATTAAAGTGTCTCAACTTGTAGCTTAATTATGATTCCGCCAATGAATCTCTTTGTCAATGCGCTTCTTTTCTCCCGTCCCCCCCTTTCGCTTAAAACAATAAAACCTCTGTTTAACAAAAATGGCAATTTTCTCTTTGTTAAGATTAAAGTCTGTCTCTTTTTTGTTGCTATCTAAGTTGAAATGTTAAATCAAAGACGAACAGCACCCCTTTCCTTTCTCTTCCCCCTCTTTTACTTACGACCCCACTCCCCAAGATTTCCCTTCACTGTAGTCATGGAAATGGGACTTTGGGGATGAAAGGAAACCATAATTTTGTGGCGGGATTAATTTGGAGACATGAGCGATGCCAAATGAAATCCCTGTCAAAACCTCTGCTGATTCTTTTCATCGCCTTCAGATCCCTGAGAAATCTGTTCCCTGTGGCGTTTATGATTTGACAGTCCAGTAGTTTTGGACTTAGTTCCCCCCTGATACCTCTGACATGTTGACATTAAGTGGTTTCCGAGACAGGCAGCACCCATATTTCAATCACCATTAAGCAGAGGATATTTGGTATTAGTTTAGATGGAAAGAAGTGCCGGTGACATTCAGACATTCACAGATACAACGGCAGGCAAACAACTGTAATTACATTAGAGGGTGAGCGGCAGCCATTTCCTGTGAGAGCGGGGAGGTAAATATAGTCCACATCTGACCCCTAGATCTATCAAAGAAGAGGGTCTGATGTTTACAGGTGTCCTTGTCAAGTGTCCTTTTCTTTACATCAGTCATCAACTGGAAGAACTTTCGACTCTTTACTTTTGACAAAAATGCTGAGAAACTTTGAAAAAAAACAGAATATTCAACAGGATTAGATTCATCGGTGGGATCTTACTATATGTTTGTGATACTTTTTTTTTCACCTGCAGGAGGGACTTTTGGTCTTCTGATATTCACCTGCACAATTCTTTGGCTTTTTTTTTGTAAACCTGTGAATTGTTGACAGCACAAGTCTCTGACAGAGAGGGTTTGTATAAACAATAATATTGTAGTTATGGTTGTTTTTGGAGGATCCAGGTTGTGTGCTTTCTTTATTTCAAATCATGTGTGATTCTAAAAAACGTGGACAATGATGCATTCAGTATGAATTAACCTAAGGGGAATAATTCTGACACAAAGACAAGATCCGCACAGGCTGCGGTTATAATTAACATTTACCAATTGTAATAAAAACACACAATTATTGAATAACCTTTTCTCCTCTGAAATGTCATTTGTTGGTCTAACTTGGGTTTTTCGCAAAGAAGATGAAATGATGTAGAAATGTAGAAGCATTCTGTATAAAATCTAAACGGAGCATTTTGTATTCTTTTAAACAATCCTATAAAACTTTCAGAATATTTATAGTTTATTTAATTGACCTTAAATGTATTGTATGATAGGTGCACTGATACTTTTAGTTTTGTTTCTGCGCTGTGTGTGGCACTAATGACAGACTTCAGAACCTCACATTGTAAAAGAGGTCCTTGTTATCTTTAGGGCCCACCCGGCCAGTCATTGGTTTCTCTCACGTCTTACTAGCAATTTGCAGTGCTGCTAAAAAGAAAAAAAGTTGCAGCAAGATAAATGCAGTTTTCCAACTGAGCAATTTTCATTTCACACCCCTCCCCACATCCTCAGCCCTCCCCAAGCCATCGACGCCCACAAATCACACCACTGCATGAACATGTCCACCTTCTTTGTTTGTGTATGAGAGAGAATTAGCATGATTTTCCCTGTTTGCTCAATTCAAATTCAACCTGCATTTCTACACAGACACACACACACACACACACACACACTGACACACATCACCCACACAGAGGAACCTGAAACACAGCAACCCTTTTCAACTGGGACTTTATGAATCTCATATCTTCCGGATATACCTGCAAACTTCATGGCTTACTGCCTATCCACCTGAAATCCCACCAAAAACAAAGAAATCTATTCCCTCAGTGGAACTATCTTACCGGAGGCTTTGCAACCACCAGCTGAGCACCATTTAAACAAACTTCCCACATTCAATTTGAGACCTGGAGAAAACACATCTAACAGCTAAGCGGAGAAGCCATCACCGTAAGAACTTTATGTGGTGGTTTAGCAGGGCAGCTGTGTGGATTCTATCCTGTCTTTTTTCCATCCCCAGGGTCTCTGCTGGCTTGTCCAGCTGTGCTGTGCTACCAGAAGACAGTTCTTCAATGAGGTAAAAGTTTCAGCAGAGCAGGGAAGAAAGTTGGAGGCAGAACATTTCCATGGCGAGTCAGCAAGGTTCCATTGATGGGGGGGGGGGAAGAGAGGCTAGAGAATGAGGAGTCAGGGCTATGAAGGGGAAGTGGAAGGCCAATTGACTTTGTAGGAACTTTCTACGAGATCAGGGCTGAAATGCTGTCATCCAGCCCTCCTAACCTTCTCTTCAACAGATCTGCCTGTCAAAGGTTCTGCACGAATTCCTCCAGACAAGCCAACAACATCCTTCTGATTTAATTTTCATATATTTTTACTAACTTTCTGCAATACATTTCAGATGATCCCGAAGGTCGGGATAAGATCACAGACTCCAAAACCACTGCCCAAGAACTCATGTCACTCCCTTACCAAAAACAGTGCATACGGATGATGGCTAGTCCATGTTTTTCTTCGCAAGACCTGAGTTTTCAACTGGACTTTTTTTGGTCTATAAGTGCATCCTGTCCATTGGTATGGAGTTGGTAGGGTGATGGGGGCTGTCCCTTTGAAATG
The DNA here is from genome assembly GCF_949316205.1 of Platichthys flesus. NCBI lineage: Eukaryota > Metazoa > Chordata > Actinopteri > Pleuronectiformes > Pleuronectidae > Platichthys > Platichthys flesus. The sequence continues at coordinate 21,250,124 of NC_084956.1, read as the reverse complement.
ATAAGTAGAATCTTCGTACACTGAGGGACTGTCATTGAAGTCTTTGTTTGCCCGTCAGTGGCTCAGAGGCATCTGTGAACTTGAGGGTCGGCGCAGAATAGAAATGACCATGTAACCTACTTCGAGGTCACCTAATGAAGGAAAATGTATTCATGTATTTTCCTGGTTGTATTAGTTCGTGCAATATGCTTCCCTTTGAAGCCCAAGGTTGCAGGTTCATTTTTGAAGTGGTTTTCAATCATGCCTTGGCATTGAAGTTTCTTTTGTGCTCCAAATCTGGGCTTCACAGGGCTACAGGTCATGTTCATTCACGGAATATCTACATACTGTCCGTAGCCTGTGAGGTTTGGTTTTCTTGTTGCACTGTATGTATACGTGACTTTTGAGGAATTTAAATGCCCAGCAATGCAGGAGACCAGTTGGAAAAAGCCCACAGACTCAGTTGTGAATATTTAGGACCGGATGCATCAATGCTGGTTTCTCTCTCTGCTGTCCGACCATCCATCCCTCGGGGTCCAGACGTGCCGCGGCACAGTTGCCTCAAGCAATTTTTTCCTCTCCATCATCACCTGTATTAAACACTCTCACACACCCCATCCCTGCTGGCACACCAACCCCCGCTACCTTGCCACGTCCTAGACCCATTTGCCCACATTTTTGATGCTCTTCCTAGCTGGACCCCCCAGTCAGATTCACAGCAGGGACCCTTCCAGCCCATCAGAGAAGTAATTCACACTCTGCCTCATTTGAGTTATTTACTCTATTACCACCCTGGCTGGCCCATTCCGTGGAGCTACCCACTGAGACCCGGAGCTCAGGCTGGGTACCCAGGCTTCCAGCAGGACTGGCAATGCCCCCTCCAACAGCCCCCTTCCATGGCATTATGATGAGCGCTGCCATCTCAATCTGCAGCTGACACAGTAAGTGGGGGGGTTGGGGACAAGATGAGTGTGGAGATTGCACAGCGAGCTTGGAGAAGAGAGGTGTGGATGGTACGTTTGTGTGTGTTCGTGTGAGTGTGTCAGGCATGTCCTCTCCCCATTGGTAGTCTTCTGTAAGTCATTATCACACCCAAAGCCTGTGCTTCTCTCGGATGACTTGATAGATTTACATGACTCCGTCTGGGGACCTGTGAAAAAGACAGGGTCCAGAGGAGACATGAGAGAGAAGACTGCAACATCATCCTCTCAAAATAAGAAGAGGGACGGCACAATCACACCTTAATAAAAAAAAGTCCCTTCTTTTGGGAGGGAGGGGTACATGGCACTCCACATACTTCACACAAAAGGCACACGTCTCCATCTGTGCCATTGTAGAAATGAAATAGCCTTTCTCATCAAAAATCCCCACGAGCTCATCTGCCAGTGGAAGAAATGAGTGATTTTGCCGTTCTATTTCATCCCGTTTCAATCATTTCACTTCTTTTCACATATTACAATTCAGGATTAGTCTGGCTTTTATGAATTCACCTGCCTGTAATACATTGTCTTCAGTGGCTCACAAGGTCCCAGAGAAAGGGCCTGGCTAATTGGTGAGAGGTTTAATGGTGGCACTGTAGCCCTGTTGCAGTTAGAAGGGGAGCTGCAGGTTGCTTTGCTGGGACAGTTTGACTTTTTACATCAGTGGAACAAGAAGTAATTCGTCTGTGGGGTCAGATAACATGGACCTTTGTCCAACTGAAAACCCACGCTTGATTTTTAGAGCGGGTGCTCTGCAACAAGAAGGTTCCCGGTTCGAATCCCACTTTATCCCATCTGCATGCCTAAGCGTCCTTGGCAAGATACTGAACCCCTAAATGGCCCCTCATAAATGCTGAGTGTTCTAAAAATGTAAGTCACTTTGGATAAAAGCGTCAGCTAAATGACATGTAATGTAATATCTACAGTAGATTAACCAGCAGATACTTGGATCTGGTTGTGATATCAATCTCAGAATTACTACCACTTTCGACAAGATATTAAGTAACTGAAGTTCATTAAAGTCACTTCAATATTTTATTTGATAATAAATTAATAAACTGTGCTACCCAGCTCCTTCAAACAAAGACATAGAACAAACATAGGAGATTGTGCTTCAGCAGATCACTGACAAACTGACCATTTCCCCAAGTGTTAGATTATTTACACATTGGGTGAACAAGTCTCAATTGGAGGAATTCTTCAGTTTGAGCATCGTCTGACTGAAGCAAAGGCCTGAGGCATGAGAAGGAAGAAGAGGAGGAAGACTATTATGTAAGGGCAATAATTAAGATTAAGATACATTTATGTATCCAAAACACATGCACAGACATGCACAGGCAGACTCATGCAACTGTAGGGAAATGTAACCTTTGCTTTTAACCCATCTGGTACAGGACACACAGAGCAGTGAGCGACCATGTACGGCGCCCGGGGAGCAGATGTTGGGGGAGTAAGGTGCCTTGCTCAGGGGCACTAGACAGGGTATGGAGAATCCTCTTGGATTTTTGGACAGATCAATCCAGGTTTGTCTTTTAGTTTTTTCTCCGTGGAGTCGAACCAGAGACGAACCAGAGACCTTTTCTGCCCATAGTCCAAGTTTCTGCCAGTAGTCCACCGCCTCTCAAGGTAGCCAAGATCTTGAGGTAGCCTCTACCTCAACTATACACAATGGATGACTAGTGCTAGGATAAGCTGAACAGCTAAAGGAGACATGGATGATCAGGTTGGGCTCAGGTATTATTTTGAATTATCCTTTGTTATTGCGTGTGTGTGTGTGAGAGTGTGTGTGTGTGTGTGTGTGTGTGTGTGTGTGTGTGCAGGGGTGTGCCAGAACGGCTTTAGAGTGTTACAATTGGTGTTTGGCCTCATGTCTCCCTCCAACTCTCTTTGGTGGAGGTGCGGCAGCAGGTGTTGATGCTGCCACTATTCAAAGTGTCGCTCACACCATTTAAAAAGTGACGACACATCGTGTTGCTGTTTTGCATAATGTTGGGGTTTAGTGTTCTCAGTGCACTTGGGTCCGTCTGGGTGGGATTTGATCATTGACACATCAAATTGACTTCTTAACAGTTTCCTTGGAACTGAACGTCATCACAACCAAAGAGATGCCTCTGACCTTTTCAAATAGGCAGAGGGAACTGGCAGCAGCCGCAGCTGCTGCCAATCCACGGGGACCCAGTGGAGCTTGTTGAGTATTACAAATACCTGGGCACCATCTTTGACTGACAACTGAAATTCTCCATCAACACAGAGGAGATTCTCCAAAGGAAACTCAATTCCCTTGGTGCCATCAGGGACATCCTCCGGACATTCTTCTGCTCTTTCATTGAGAGCGTAATCACGTTCTCAATCCCTGGCTGGTCTCATTCCACCAGCCTCCAGCATAGGAACCGGTTGCAGAGAATTGTCTGCTCTAAGATCATCAGGCTTCCCCTGAGATCACTCACTAACATCTATGAGCAGCAGACACGGAGGTTAGAAAGTCAGATTCTTCTCGACCCGGCACATGATCTCTTTCCGGCATTTGAATGTCTCCCCTCAGGACGTCGTCTCCACTGCCCTGGCTGCAGGACTCAGAGGAGAAGGGCAACCATTGTTCCCATGGCTGTTCAACTCCTAACACCCCCAACCCCATCCAGAACCACACTGAAGTCCCCCACCTGCCCTAGCACAGCTTTAGATTTTTTGTATCCGCTGCTATGTTTATTCATCTATACACAATTTGAACTCTCCGTGGACATCGCCCTGATTTCATAGTTTCATGTTTCTTCTCTTTACAAGTGCCTTAGAAATGCCCGTCTAGGACAAATAAAGTGCTTTAAATTGAAATGAATGTGTATTAGCATTAATTTAAGAATGACATAGAACTGATTAGACAGAAACCATCCATACAAACACTTTAACCCTTGAATATCTCCATGGTACTCCATAAATTAAACTTCAATATGTAACTTGAAATTACGTTTAGATTAAAACAAATAACTCAAAGCTGTTTTGATGTGAAGTTGGGGTTGTTGATGTTTATATTTGTGCTGTCAAAAGATTAAAATATTTAATCGCAATTAATCGCATTTATGTCATAGTTAACTCAAAATTAATCGCGATTAATTGCAAATTTGTATCTATTCTAAATGTCCCTTCATTTATTTTGTCCCCATCATTTTTTTTTTTAATGCTCTATCAACATGGACAAGTGGATTGGCTTGTTTTATGCAAATGTTTTATTTTATTGAAAAACAACATTGCCAAACAGGGCGCTACAAAATAAAATTATAAAGTGCACATTTCAGGTAAACAAGGACTCTAATACAAGGGCGAAATATTAAAACAAAAAGCGAGAGCCGGTCAGACTGGAGACACACAGATACTGAAGCTCGGTAGAAACCAAATGCAGCTTCTGCTCTGATCAAGAAGCTGAGGCGCTGATCTCTGATCAGCTGAGACCAGAGAAACTCTGTGTTTTCACTGTTTCCATAGTTAAGAAGCAGTCAGTCACTGATCTCTGATCTCACTGTGTCTCTCTGTCTCTGCGCAGGGGCAGGGGGCAGGGCTACGGTGCGCTATCTGGAACCATACACACACACACAGACACACACACACTCGCCCGCTCCTTGTACTTCATGACGGCTTGATACAATGATGTTTTAAAAAAAAATTGTGACTTAGTCAACCACCAACATGCAAAAGCGTGTTTCACACGACGAGAGCGTGAGAGTTGGCAGCTCTGCGTTAATCTCGCGATAAAAAAATTAACGGCGTTAAAATGGGTTTGCGTTAACGCCGTTAATAACGCGTTAAACTGACAGCACTAGTTTATATAGTAAAGTAGAATGTGATTTGATGTTATTTGGATTGGATACTTGTCATTTGCCCAGTACTTATAGTCGTACAGTTTGAAGCTTGTGCCTGTCTTAGAGTAGGCCTGCTTACAGACACTGACTACATTTGAATGGGTGGTTGAAAGGCTAGATGGCCCCTACCCTAAAATCCCATAATGAAAAGGGACAGTGATACCCCTTCACAGCCACATGAGAAATGAAGGGGTCAGCTAAGAGGTAGGGCCTAAGTTGATATCTTTAATTGCCTTATTTTACTAACCTCGCATAAAATCGAGTTTACTGTCACAAACAAGAAATGTTTGAGAAGCAGTAAGCCGAGGAATTTTTCCTCAAGTCGTTCAGCTGATAAGTTCACCTCTGTCCCAGAGACCTATTGAAATAAACTTAATAAACTTTGGGTGGTGTTGTCCAGTAAGAACCCCCGTGAGCCATGCCAGTGCACCAGCTTGTACAATTTCAGGAGCCTGGACCTTAATGTTATGCAGCCATTTTAAATGTGATGAATCTGACTTTATTACAGTTTGAAATGTCTGCCATAACCCTAACACTATATTATTTGTTGTTTTGGACAAAGTATCCACCAGATAAATGTAGTGTTTGTGTGTGTCCCACTGCCCCCCCCCCCCCCCCCCCCCCACCAGACGTGCACCTCCAGACCTGTAGCCCTGCTTCCTCTCCCTCCCTTTTCATTGACGCTCTCCGCTCACTCTCTCTGCTCCAAAACTCATATGGGACCTCATCTCATCCTTCTCTTTAATATTCATTCTTTTCACCCCACTTTTTTTTTCTTGCAGCACCTCATCTTTACTCCCCCCCCCCTTCAGTTCTGTCTGGCACCTCGAGCACAGCTAAACCTTCAACCAGTGTCAAAACATACGGAGCTGGAACACTGGCTCTGCTGTGTTTAGGTAGTGGCATTCTCACACACACTCTCTCACACAGACACACACACACACACACACACACACACACACACACACACACACACACACTAACCATTCACACCATTAATACACACTTGTTCACATGTGCATATGGTCTGTCTCATGCACGCACACACACACACACACACACACACAGACAAGTTGTGTGTGGATAATAAACAGCAGAGCAGCAAAATATCAGTCACATGTGTTTGTGTTACGGCATGTAGACAGATACGACACAAACCAACCCCTAACCAACACAGTGACACACACGGTGGTACATTGAATTATTGAGTCAGACAAGTCAAAGCCTTCCAAAGTTAGTGTGTGTGCGAGCGCGTGTCTGTGTGTGTCTGTATGTGCATGTCTGTGTGTGTGTAATAATCCATTGGTTCTGTTCTGTGCTGATTCTGGGCACTAAGCCCTGCCACAATTATTCAAATCCAGGCTTTTAGTTGCAGCACACCTCTCTCCATGGGCCTATGAGCCGGTAATCTTGCCTTTGGCCCTGCATTTCAAATGGCCTTAACTCCCATAAGGAATGCATATGAAGAGGAGCCACTAGTGGCTTAATCCGCCCTGTTTAAGTTGCTGAAACGTACACCTGTCACGCCGTCTCGCGCTGGAGCTTGTGGGTACTGATAGCTGGGCTGCAAATCCAAAGGCATGTAGCTTTTTATCCCTTTTTAGAAAAATATTATCATGTCAAGCGGGGGTTTGGGGTGTAGAGCTGGCGAGGACCCCCTCCCTTCCCTTACAACATTTTCTGTTTCTCCCTATTTCTGACATTTTTCTTTCTTTCTCCCTCTGTCTCATGTTATTTCTATCACTCTCTTCCTTTTATCTAATTTTTCCCTGTGATACTGCTGTTGCCATTCTCCTCTTTTTTGTTGTGTTATTTAAGGAAATAGTTCTTGGTGACGGTTTAGTCATAATATATTTTACATGCAAATATAGACACCAGAATCCCCCCATTCCATTGCTGTAGTTTCATTCAGTCAAATTACATTTTTAATGAAAACTTAATGCTGAACTTGATCCAAGACATTTCCTTTCCTGTTTTACTGTTCACCTCCACATGAAGTGGTGTAAATAATTATATCTCTCTGTTGATATCAGTACATAGTCTGGACCATATGTGGCTAACAGCTCAATTGAAATGAGATTCAGTTTACTGTCAGATTTCACTGTGATATATTTTTAAAGACAGACGTTACACCACATACATAACAAATGAGAAAAAGAAGACATATAGAGCTGAAAGTATGAAAGATATTTCGGAATGTTTGGATCAAAATTATGTTTATTAAAATATAGGGGAAAACAGTCTGTCTGCATTTATAGAGAGCTTCTCTACCCACACAAAGCACTTTACAATATAGTTTCTCTCTACGATATGGGGACATATCTTTAGCCAGGGCCAGGGAAGATAGGGATCGAACCGCCGACCTTCTGGTTAGAGAACGACTGGACTGCAGATCCACAGCCGCTCACGTTCAGATTTGTATTAATATAGCACTTACTAGTCTTGATGATCACTCAAAGCACTGTACAGGACACTCAAACACACACACACACACACACACACACACACACACACACACACACACACACACACACACACACACACACATGCAGTGCATCTAATTGCATATTTAGTTCAGTGTTTTGCCCAAGGAAACTTCCACGTGAGATATTGGGAAGACTAGGATCGAACCGTCAATATTTCTTCTTTTCTTTCTTATTCTGATTTTACGTGTTGAGGCTTTTTCTCAACAGCACTCAGTTAAACAGGTCCATCCAAATCAACTGTTGTCATAGGAGATTTTGCGTCATCTTCTTTGTACACTTCATGATGCATATAGTGGCAGCCTCGATCTCGTGCTTCCTATCGTCGTCCACTCTCTGTCATGTCTCCTTCCTCCTTGGGTCTGACTAGCCCTGTTGTCCATGGTGGTGTTAGAGATGTTCTTCTGCTGAAACATGACCTCCGATTTAGAGGGGAACTCACAGCTCGGTCTTGGGCTTTGAGATAATGTTTTTCTCAGCCTCATCAGAGACGCTCTGAGGTGTGGTTTAAGACTAGGGTGCAGGTGTCACTCTTTATGCCACTGAGTACAGTGTACTGATATTCTTTAAAATGTATTTTTAAACAGTGACCTAAGCTGCAATAAAGTCAACTTTTCCCACAGTATAAATTGTACAGGCATGGTTTAAGGATTTGTAAAGCATCATCTCCCCCCAAGGCCCCAGATACCTGTTATGGCTAAAAAGGAGCCGAGTACTCATTGCATGGACCCATGCATATACACACACACACACACACACTCTTATACACACACACACACACACACACACACACTCTCTCAGTGTCTGTGGTAGGGACAGTGATCAGCTCAGGACAGCTGCACAGCAGCCTCAGGTAAGACAGAAACTCCCAGCCTCTTACACAAGGGACCAGTATGTACTTGACATCTGTTGGCACACACCTACCCACCAACACACACACACAAACACACACACTCACACACATACAATCACACACATACACACACACACACACACACAGTCTTTGAACAGTTTTTTCTTGGCTTGACAACTTTGCAACTTGGTGCAAATGTCCCAAACTCTCACAAGTGCTGATAAGAACATGTGGTGCCCAGAGGTGAGGGAGCCTTCATAATCACTGAGGGCAAACACTACAACAACACGAACAGAGACACACACAAAGACACATTCATCCTCCCGGCAGTCTTCATCTGGCGTGTGTAAGGCCCAGTGGCTGCTGCCTGCCAGACTGGCTGGGCCTGGACTTTTACCCAGAAGAGGGACACTGCCAGCGGGCCGATGCTCTACCCATGGCCCAGGCCCGAAGAAAGGCCTGTAGAGGTTTAGTCCCTACAGTGTGTCAGCCTATGTGTGTGTGTTTAATATCGCTGTATGTGTTGGCAGTAATGCGTTGGCCATCTGGTTATCTGGCCCCTCTAGGACCACACATAGCATCACAGTAGTACTACAGATGCCACAGCTATTTACAGGCCCACACACTTGGAGGGACACAGGCACACAAATACAGTATAACCACGGCAGCCACCCAAATATATACACACACACGAGCACACACACATGCACACAGGGGCAAAAAGACAAATGCATATGCCCTGCAAAATGCATACACAAGCAAAGACCAAGTACTCAGTGAACAATGAGACATATAGCTAAAGGGTCATAAATATTTGTGCACACACAAACACACACACACACTCAGAGGCAGCGGATGGTAAATATGGATTTATCTTCATAGAAGCGGTTAACAGGAGTCCTATACCAAAGGTACCTACATATTTATAGTTGAGTGTTGGATGTCAACTACTGATATCATCCACACAACATTTAGACACATGTTTTATCATGATTTACACTTTTATTGTGTTCCTATTTTTTTCATTTTCTTTGTAACAAAGCACAGCAGTGACCTACTTACACACATTTACAGAGCTGGAGTTACATCTTATAACATTTAACTTTCTTTTTATGTGTCTCATAAAGAGCAGCGATTGCTTTGACAAAACACAGGCAACCAATCACTTCCTAGCATCGTTGGAGTCCCCTCACTGTTTCTCTGGTGGCGCTGTAGCCCTAACGTTTAGTTACATTTTAGATTGGCTCGGTGTAAGAGTTGGGCTTTGGTACATGGCTGCTGTAACGCAAAAACCTAAATAGGTCTTATTTGAATACCACATGCATACAACCACGCACATACCTTAACACATACGATGAGGTATGAACACACATGCACAGACACACACACACAGATGCAGGCAGACTGAGGATCTCTCATCCTCTAGCTCTGCTGCCCTACATTCTGTTTGCTGCATTGTTTATATTCGTAAGTAATTTATGAAAATCCGATGTGCTGCTTGTGCTGCGATGTGATCCATGGGCACCTAATGTTCTCCGCCACCTGCTCAGTGTCTCTAGTTGGGGGTCTTGGAGGCGACGGCGTGGGCAACACTGGACAGACTGAGAGCAGAACAGCCAGTGACTCACCAGGTCTCACAAATGCCAACGCAGAGACATAATTGAAAATAATTTATGTGAGGTATCTGTAAACCTTCCTCTGTTCCACTTCCTGGATCTTTGCTGGAAGCATTTGGTGTAAGAGTTGGTTTGGCGATAGACAACGGGGTGGAAGGTAAGATAAGTGTTGGGACTTTGGACTGACTCATTTCCCTTTAAGTTCTAAACACTGTATTGTTTTCCCTCGCTGCCCTAAATGTGGAATACCATAATTCAATATAAATTTCTGTTTATATCAATAGTCTGACTCTGTATTAATAAACCCTTAACCAATGGTAGGTACAATAAATGTACTTTTTGGTATGTAATAGGGATCATACTGTGGAAAGCTACCTGATGTACTTCTTCATTTTTGTTTCTTTCCCCTCTCTCCCAGTTGTTTTCACTGCAGTTTAAAATTCCCAAGAACAAGATATCATCACTCAGGAAATCACTCAGGTTATACAGGGATACTAGTGGAATATGTCTTTTTATAATACATGTAAACAGCTTGGTAGGAATTTATATACTATTTGTGTGCAGGTAAACTGTTGATCTCTTTCTGAATGCATAGTTCAGTGGATGATATAACGAACAGATGGACCAACGAGGAGGAATTCTGTACAGGCACTGGAGTGGTTGTAATTTATTTTTCTTCCGGTCTTTCACATACGGAAATACATTTGATTCATTTTAATGTGAAGGTGGGATAGCTGATAGCAATAATGAAGGTGCTTTTCTAGTCCCATTCTGTTATAATCATCTTCCTGCAATAATACCACCATAGTATTAACATTATGATTGCACTATCACATAATGACTGAACATCCAAGTAACTGGATATTCTCTCTTCCCAGGGACGAACATCCATTTGATTAGAGGAATTATGTGGACTGATCAGGGGATAATAGCCTGACCAAAAGAATCAACGCACAAAATAAAACGTCTCATGCTTCCCTGACTCACACTGGAAGCCATTGGTATAAGAAGCCAAGGGCATATCGATTTTCAGCTATATCATATCCTAAGTCTGCTGTATTTTCCTTGGCCCCACAGCTGTGAAATGCCTGCCGTTTCCATATACACTGGACACTGAAATCCTGCCAGATTGGGAGAGAGAAGAAACACTAGTAGCCTTGTCAAAATGCATGAATCTCAAAGGTTGCAAGGGGAATGGTAGTAGGGTGGTTAAAAAAGATCACCCTGTAAATGAGTATGTTCTCAATTCAATACATACGGTTCAGCAGTTTAAATAATAGCAAAAAGCCTCTAAAGGATCCAAGATTCATTACACCTGTCAAATACTAAGGTGCTGGGCGTATACCTGGCTGCAACATTATGCTAATTCCCAGGTTATTTTTTTTCATTTTCAAACTCAATATTTGCATTTTCTGACTTGAGGTCATCTCAGTGATGTTTTATTTTGTTAGGCCGAAGTGCAATCTCAGTAAAATCCTTTCTTTGTTTTGGGGGTGGGGGCGTGGACCCATTTTTTAAATGCTTTGCTCTTCTTTTGGGTGGTCTGGGATGTTAACTGAGGTATTGTATCTGACTAGCACTAAATTATAATTATGTTGAGCTAGAAGAATATAGCTGTAGGAATTTGTCTTTTCATTGGGTAACGTTATGCTTTTAATGACCTATCACTTATACTGCAGCTTTCACATTAACATCTGCGCTGGACCGGCGACCGTCATTGTAGGGGTCTCTGAACAGGTTTTTAAGAGCCACTGGCTTTTGAAATAGTTCCAATTTCTTCCTGACCTCTACAACTGTCCACAAACTAATATTTTTTGTTTGTTTCTTTGCGCTGTTAAGTTTGGCTCAGTCGGTGGAAGGAGGAAATCGGTTTTTCGTCAGTGGTCACACCTGAAAAATGACGGAGTAAAAGAAATTATAAATCAATTAAAAAACCTTTTTATTACTCTGTTGAGTTTTTTTGCCTGAAGTAAATGTGAGGTTATGTAACAACAGCTGTATCTCTCTACAGTAATAACTATATGGTGTAATTGCAAAAGCCAATTGTTACATGTTTTTATGATTAGAAACATGACTACCACCTTGTATTTGTTAATATTGTAGAGCCAGTAAAATGTGTCCATTTTACTCCTAGCCCGCTCCCATTACACACATCCGCATGCACACACACAGGCACACACATGCACACACACACACACAAACACACACACACACACTTCTATGTCCATACTATTATCCATTTTTCACGTCCAATTGCTCTGTTATGGTAGTCGTCGAAGGCCCGCCATGGGCTGATTACTCACAGCTGACTTCAGAAGCGTCTCCCTCCTCTCTCCTGCCATTCTCCTGCTGGCTCTTAATGCACTATTAACCCATTCCTGCTTATTAATTCCTTCCCAGTCATTGTGAGGAGTCCACTCCATGATATCTGTCATCATTCCATGCCTATTAGCTCCAAGGCCCACAGTTATTGCTAGCGTGCCCCCACACTTCCTCCTACCCGCTCCTGCCCCCCCCAACAGTCTGTTTAAGTAAGTGTAATTGCTGCGGGGGGCCTTGATGAGTACGAATTTAAGATACTGCCACTATGAGGCCAAGCTGCAATTGTACTGCCGTAGCTCTTGTGTGATTAGGGTTTTCATGATCATATATGGATCCTGTGCTCTTTAATGCACTTGGCTACGGTTATGGTTGTTGCAATTAGCTCACATGCCACTGTAATGATTTCATTGTCGTTCAGTCCTTGTCTTGACAGGGCTCCTGTGGTGTTTTTGATTTAAGTGTGGTGTGTTGTGGTCGGCTGCCGACTGTAAACAAATAGTAAAATGGCTATAATGTTACACTGTACTGTATATGACTGACAATACTGTATCACTGGTATATCCTTGAGGAGTCTGCAAAACTTGGTCAACTGACTGACTTCTACTATGACTGACATTTTCATAACTCATCTTTACGTCTTGCTGTTTTGGAAAAACAAACATTTGGTAACCAACATTTCTAAAAGTTTTCGTCAGGTCCTGGGTGGACCACTGCAGTCATATGTCTGTCTATTTGGGTCTTTCCTGGACGGGGATTCTCTTGGAGTACTTTGTGTTCCCCTGCTATAAATTCAACTGGAGGGCTCTTGGATAAAAACCTGACATTTTTTTCCTCATAGTGGATCTTGGCAGCCAGCACTGAAACCACCGCTTGTGTCAAGGCCTATGGTTTTGGACTGTCCCGAGACATATGGAGGAATGCTGGAATCACACAAAGCCCTTTAGCTCGTTGGGCTCAACCGCACATCATCTCGGGTTTCTTCTAGACCACATTAAAGTGGAGCGGTAGCGCCAAGTGTGGTCGTTTTGATGGAACTTTTACTGAGTTTTATGCAGGCTTGTCGCACATGACTCCCAAGCCATCAATCAATCAAATGCAGTGTTTGTTCTACACTTTTTTCCACAGAAACATTGGTCCCAAAGCTAACTTGACCACGAGTGGCCCAAAAGTGCCAAAGCAATGAGAAACTAGATTATATGGACAGCTGTTGCTGAAAATGATCTAAGGTGATTTACCGCCTGGATAGCAATCAAGACCTAAATGGTTGTGTTGATATAATAAGATTGTGCAGGCTACACAATCCAATTGTGGCAAAAACCAAGAAAACACAACAAGGCTATATCTCAGATAAGTCATATAGCTTTCACGGGGAAAACCTTATGAAACATTAAGCTCTGGTGAAATCTTCAAAAATATGCTTTTGGGCCCCTCACACCCTGGCGCTGCTGTCTGTGCTTTGTTTATGTACCCTTTTTGCTGCCAAGTACCAAAGTACAGTGCACATGGCAGTCTGTACATGAGCGTTTCATTATTTGCTGAGTAGCAGAGGCCAGAGGCCAGAGCTCTGTGGCTGGAATAAAGCAATCTGGTATTCTGAATGTCAGTAAGTTTGAAGCCACTTTATTGAAGACGTTTTTATTTAAAACGATGCACCTTGTCAGAACAACATCAAGAAAAAGGACAATGACACTGAAACGAAAATGTCAATTTAGTAGGTGTTTGGGCTCTTTATCCTATTACATGATAAGACCAAGTATTTTGAATTATGTGGCTTGAAAGAAGCTGTTCAAAGGTTTTGACTCTGAAAACATTAGTTCGGTAAACGATTTTGTTCAACTTGATTCATCATAATATACCATATGAGCATTAAAGTTGTCTTAAGTGAATTTCGACACAGGACCTTTGCAAAACTCATCCGGAAGATTCAGGGATGAATGCATGACCTAAATAGGAGCAAATTCCCTTCCATGGATATCATTGTCAGTTTGTCTGTTTTAGAATCCTAAACATTTTGTGATACGCCCACACCCTGACCTGACACCACACAGGGAGTTCCAGTGGCCGTCAGATGACTCTCCAACCGTTGGTTTTTAACATACTGGGGCTTTGGAGGTTCCGGCGACGTTTCTATCCATTGAACACTAAACCATCAGTTCATGCTGTCAGATTCAAGCCATGCAAAATCCTTGTGGGATCAAACCTGATTTTAGGCCTTCCTGATACACAACTGTGATCTCTGGACTAACCCAACACTTTGCTGTTGATTGTAGAGAGTAAAGAGGATCCAAACTATTATTGCTGACCGTATTTAAGCCCTATTACAATGAGACCCTTTCTGACCTGACACCGCTCAACACCCTCCATTGTCTTACGTCCCAGTTCCCTTTTTAACATTCCATCTTATTCAATACCAACCCTGATGATTTGGCATTCACACCAATTTGCCATTCACAACTCCGCTAATAACTCCAGCCTTTTTATTGCATTAGCGATTCACCGCCCCGCTGTGGAAGTCATAGCCTGGCTGTCCTCTCGCTACCGTGTTAGCCCCCTTTGATTTCCAGTTGCATATATCAACCTGCAATTACAGGACTTGGTCTGGAAACTGTCAAGCATGACTGCAGAGGTATTGGAGTTATTGCAATTACACTCAGGTAATTGAGCTGCCATGGGTGAAGATGTAAAATGCTCCGTATATAGTGGGAGTCCATGTCTCCGCCGTCTCATTCCATTTCACATCGTTTTCCTTAGCGCAACTGTGTGGAAGGCTGCTTTTTCTCTGATAAACCAGTCAAGGATACTGAACGGTAGAACAATATGCAAACTGAATTCTCTTTCTGCTATGACTCACTGTTAGAAGCAGTGCATCGTAACGAGGGAGTGCATAGTGAAAAGCGCCTTTGTACGTTAACTACCTATGACAATGACTCACCAGTCAGACATTTTTCACAATAAAATGAAATGAAAACATTCCTGTGTATTTTCTGAAATTACTGAATCAATATTTCTTCCAAAAACATTAACATTGTGCCTACAATATAAAGTTAGGGTGTCGGAAGGTGGGCCCGCCATTGCTTCAAATACATTATAATTTTGTTTAACTGCAATTTAAGTGTTAGAGACTCATTCATCACCGTTTATTGAGTTTAAATTGCACTTTTGTACCCATTCCATCTACGTTCCTCTCATATTCTAGAAACATCTGTGTTTGCATTTGATGCTTTTTTTCACTATACGGAGCTTTTTGAAAAACAAAACGCAATATGATGCCAAGGAATTAGGCTGATTTTTGCAGAATGTACTTTGTGTTCACTACGAAAAGCCCTATTCCAAAATACATTGATCAGAGAAGGGAGATCGAAATAAGGAACGATTTCTAATAGCAGTAATGATGCAAGTGCGAATTATAAATAAACCTTTCTTATATTTATTATAAGAAAGTTTTACTGATAGGTTTGTCAACTCTAGCATGTATCATGTCTTGATTGATTGATTCACACATAATGGTAAATGATGTATTTATATAGCGCTAATCTAGTCTTGATGACCACTTAAAACGCTTTACAGTACAGTTTTACATTCACCGATTCACACACACATTCATACAGTGCATCTGTTCGCAGCACTTTGTAATTCTATTGGGGGACATACGGGTTCAGCATCTTGCCCAAGGACACTTCGGCGTGCAGAAGGGTCAGACTGGGGATCGAACTGCCTACCTTCAGGTTGGAGGACGACCACTCTACCCCTCAGCCACCGCCCCCACATAAGCCTCAGTCAAGCCTATAAATAGTGTCCAGAGTCATCACAATGCCCAAACATCATGTGCCCATCACTGGACACAGTACATACACAGCACATACATACGTCTTTCTTTTCCGCTAGTTGAAAACCTGTACCTCAGCACCCAGGAGTACCGCCGCACAAAGACTGGTGAGAACCCTGTTTCTCAGCACCACTGTCCTCTGCATTAATACAACTCACAATCCTATGGTGGCATTTTTTTCTCATCTATCTCCTCCTGTCATGACCACACCAGGTCTGTAGCTAATCGGGCTGAGAAACAGGCGGATGGTTCAAAGGGTTAAACAGTGGCCAGATAGAGTTATTATGTGTCAACCTGTTAAAAGCATTAACATGAATGTTGTGGAATTCCGCTTCTATTTTTGGGTGTGTTCACATAAACCTCCATGTTCTGTTCCACAACCCGTCAGTTGAGCCACAGAGTGAGAGGAAAAGTTGCTGAGCTCAGTTGTTCCCCAGTGGGGCCCATCACTGCTGTGGAGCCCTCCTGTCGGCTGGCTTCTGTAAACTTCCTCCATTCCACATCTTTCCCTTTCTCACACTCTCGCTCTCTTTTTCCCCCTCTCCCTGTATGAACTCAACTTTACCTCACCGTTTTATCTGTCTGACCATATCCCCTATCTCTCTTTCTCTGTCCTCCTATATGTGTCATTCAGTCTGTCTATATACACTAACCCTGTGCTCATTACCATCACAACACTGCAGCGGCTGGTTGCCTGGGTCACAGCCACCATCGTCGATTCCTTACTCGTCCCTCCCGTCCGCATGAGGTGGAGAAAGAGAGAGGAAAACAGGTGGAAAGAGGAGGGAGAGTGAAAAGAGAGAAGGAACGTGAGAGAGATGAAAGGAGGCAAAAGAAGAAAGTGAGAGGAAGAGAATGGAAAGTTCGTCAGTGGTTTACTTATAGCGCTGGTTTAACAGAGACGCATATTCTCTTTGACAGATTCAACTGAAGAAGTGTTTTTGGTATTCTCCATAGCGACACAACACAGGGTAATGTGATCTTTTCTCAACTTTACAATTGTCTTTTCAACAAAATCCTCTCAAGGTGGTCTGAGTAAGCACAGAAAGGAGTTCCACCTGGCTAGAATTAAACGGCAGCAGTCACACATTCAAGGGTTCGTGGAAGTGTGTCTTTTACCCAAAAACAACACATTTGCACATGAAATGAGTGCATGGAGGACATATCTGTATAAGACATGTGTAGGACACATCTTTGCAAGAAAGCATCTGTGTGCAAATGCAACCACTTGTGGACGGGGCTTCGATGAGCGCTCCTTCCACCTTCTATGGGCGCTTGCAAGTGCTTCATGGTTTGGAAGCAGTGGTGGTGGCTGACTCCCAGAGTCTAAAGCCTGAAAATAGGGTCCACATGACCTCTACTTGTGCTTCGTAACAACATATGTGTTACAGACACTTTGTGTTACAACCTGAACAGGTGCAGTGCAAATGCATTATTGGAAGGGTAATGGCAATGTTTGTTTTATGAAAATGTTCACATGACCTGTAAAAGAGAAAAACCTCGTTATGGTTCTTTAGAGTTTAGACTATGACACAAAGGCACATGAGAGTTCCATTAAGCTGTTCAAAAGGAAAATTGAAAAATACAGTAACCAAGTGTTTATTAGGGGTTGCCAGTGGTAGCTACAATATCTCAGCATATCTCTGCAGGACATGGATGACTCATGGTCGATCCAGGGTCAGTGCTCTCTCATAAATTGCTGACGTTATACAATATACAAAAAGGCTAGTCCTAAATCAGCTCTACAACCTGTCACAAATGTGGAAAAAAAAACTTTAAAATATGACATGTCCAAAGTTAATATACATTTAGGGGATTTGATCACACTTCAAACTAATGTAAACATTACTCTACATCTGGCAGCACTACCTCGGTGCAACAGGAAACCCCTTTATAAGTGTTCCATATGGCACCAACGACAAGTTTGGTTCTCGGCAGGAGGCTTGAAGCGAACTGTAATAAAAGAACACCGTAGATACAGAAAGACAGCAGAGAAGATACACTAGGTAATACTGTTGCAAAGGAGGGTGAGATTGTGACAGCGCGTGTTTGTGTGAAGGGGAGTAAAAGGGGGGTGGGGGGTGGATAAGGGGGGGGGTGCTGGCTGAGCTTAGCCAATCCTGTGCGTGGCACACTCATCTGAATTAAGCTGTGCAAAACAGGCCCCAGGGCTTGGTTGCTAAGCAGTGAGATGGGCTTGCCGATTTCCACAGAGACCTCGGTGGCGAGAGCCTCTCTGATGGCCTGAACCAGACACCCCATAATAATGAGCAGCGCCACGGCAACAATAGAGACCCCAAATAACGGGGGGCCTCACACTGCTCGTTTGCTGTAACGAGGGGAATTATGCATGTTATACAGGATAATTCCATTGTGCTGCTTTACCTCATGTTGCGATTCGGACAGTGACCTCCCAAATGTGCCATATGGAGCGGAGCATGTTATCTCCGTCTGTCTGCTCTTTATTTTTCTAACCATTGAAATATGTCTTAATGCCACTCAGCAAGGGATAGCAAGTTCAGTTCCTCTTCCTCTTTGTTTGCTTCTCTAGCTGAGGGGGGGCGCATTTCTAGCTATTTCATAATTTGTAGCCATAGAGACATGTCGGTAAACTTGGTAACCGTGGCAGCAGGGATTCTATTTGTTTCCCTGAGAGCTCTCGAGGTCCGCTCGTAAGGGTATTTTCCTGAGGTCTTGTTTTTTTTTTTCTCTTTCTTCTTCTCTTCTTCTTCTTTTTATTTTGAGGGGGTACGGCTAGGGGGAGGACTAGCGGGTGACCTTTTAGATTTTAGAGAGTGGAGGAAGCTAAACAAGCCAAAATCTGTTTGTCTGTCAACAAACACTTAAAGGTCTCAGGAGAAGTTGGGAGCCTCCAGGGGCCAGGGAATGCTATTCATCTGGAGTGTAGGCAAGCACAACCAAGGATGCTTCAGCAGGGCACGTAAACAAGGACAAATGCCTAGCCGTTCTCGTAATAATCTGGTACCAATATGCAGACACTGACTGGGGCACTGTATGGGACTGCATGTTAAAGGTTAAGTGAAACATATGAATAATTATGTGCTGTCTCACTGATTCCCTTGTTTGGAGGTGCAGTAGCATCCGCAAATGTTAGCGGTGGCATTGTAGATGCATTTGTAGATGTGACGGCAAAGTCCTGCTGTAGTTATGTGTGCGTGCTGCGTGTGAATGCATGCGTGGGAGACGAGATGACTGACGGTTGCTTTGACATTTTTTGGTTGATTGTAATAGGTTTTTTTCTGATAAATATAGATTTGGACGTTGCTGCCTGGAGGCAAACTAAAATGTCATAACTTAATCATAAGTGGTACCTTAGCAGCTCACGTCTTGTTATCTTTTTTTACAATGAAGATACTTGATGATACATATAGGTTTATTATATATATATATATATATATATCTTTATAAATATATATATATATATATATATATATATATATATATATATATATATATACATTTATATATATAGAGAGAGATATTCATTAAATAACTACATTTCATGTAGCTGACACTTTTATCCAAAGCGACTTCCAATAAGTGCCTTCAACCCCGAGGTTTTTTATTTTTATTCAAGGTATAGTCGGAAGAAGTATGTTTTCGGCGGAAGATGTGTAAACTTTCTGATGTCTGGATGTCGATGGAGAGCTCATTCCACCATTTAGAAGCCAGAACAGCAAACAGTCGTGATTTTAATGAGTGTTTAGCTCGCAGTGAAGGAGCAACGAGCCGATTGGCCGAAGCCGAGCGGAGTGATCGAGCTGGGGTGAAATGTTTGACCATGTCCTGGATGTAGACTGAACCTGATCCGTTCACAGCATGTTACGCAAGTACTAGTGTTTTGAAGCGGAAGTGGGCAGCCACTGTTAGCCAGTGAAGGGAGCGGAGGAGCGGAGTAGTGTGAGTGAATTTAGGTTGATTCAAAACCAGTCGAGCTTCTGCAATCTGAATGAGCTGCAAAGGTCGGATGGCAATGGCAGGTAGACCTGCCAGGAGGGAGATACAGTAGTCTAGGCGTGAGATGACCAGGGCCTGGATCAGAACCTGCACTGCCCTCTAAGTGAGAAGGGGACGTACTCTCCTAATGTTGTACAGCATGAATCTACAGGAACGTGTTGTTGAAGTAATGTTGGCAGTGAGGGAGAGTTGGCTATCGAGTGTCACACCGAGGTTCCTAGCAGTATATATATTATAGATATATATTATAGATTTTCACATTAAATTACACTCTAACTGTCTCTTTCTTTATGGCCTGGAATCATTCATGTATTCAAAGCCTCACTGGTGATGCATTAGGAGACACTTTTCCTTCCTCACTTGATGCCTCTTCAATTGTAAGCATCTGCTTTTATACCTTTAAACATGACCATTAGCATAATACGCTGTGTTAAAACCTCTCAAGAGTAAAGTTCATGCTTTTAAAGTAGAAGTTTGTCGTCCTTCACCTGCACCTTCTGTCACTTCTCCAAACAGGAGCATGATCTGTCAGCTACGGTGCCCTCACTCGGTTACTGTTTACAGTCTACCCTTAGAGAAATGTTAATTAACCAAATGATATATATACTAAAAACTGTGGTGAAAAAATAACACATTTTAAATGACAGTATTGGTAGTGGCCAGGCAATTAGCTGCAGCCAAGGAAAACGACTGTGGCGATTTTTCTTGCTTAACTCATTAGAAGGGTCTCCGACAGTGTGCTCACTCATCTCAGGCCCGCGTAATTACTTTAAAACAAGGGTGAAAAAAAGAAATCAAAGTAGCCACTGCCTGGCATTGTTCGCTGCCCCCTCATCTTGGAATTTAATTAGGCGTTAATTTTAATAAAAGCCCATTTGGGATGAAACGTGGCGTTGATAGTGTTCCGGTCCCCTGAAGGCTGTCACATTGATGGCTCAGACGGACACTCACAGGTGACATGATTGCTCTTTATAAGCAGATATCTAAGGGATCTGATAAGATGAAGGAACAGTGACGCACAAACCTGGATGGGGCCTCAAATTCACAGCAAATAAATGATTGAACCCACGCTTGGATTTAATAGGTAGAGATTGTACATTTTACATCACTGTGCTGTGTGCACAACACCTGTCTTGACTTACAGAATTATATAATTTATAATCTTGATTCAGCCATTTGTCACTGCTGGGACAGCGAAGCAATAATGCTCTCTGGTTTGACTGAAGTGTAATTTTTCAGCATTCTTGCCTCAGGACAGTTTAAAGGGACCTTAGAATTGTGTCTTCTGTGGGTTATTAGTCCCTGACTCTATGTGTTTGTGTGCTTCAGGAGGTCCAGCATCATGACACAGTTTCCTCTTAATGTCACCGCTGTGTCCTCACAGAGGTCCACATTAAAAACCATGCCACACGGGGTCTCACCGACCAATCATCCCCTTTTATTCATCACCCTGCCCTGCTGCAATCTGATGTCTAATTGGTCACCGGTGAGTTGCCCTCTTCCCAGGACTGCTGATGACCGTGGGATAGTCCAGTTCCTGTGAACCGTTGCTGATCCACAAGGAATTCCAACTTCTATCTTAACTCTACAACCTGACACACACACATACACACAAACACTCTCACACACACACACACACCATAAATACATATTACAGATCTGAAACAGCACAGTCTGACCTCCATAATGACCCATAACCTTTTGTTTTCCTGAGCACTGCAGCAAGGCCAACTGGGGATGTGGGTTTAATTGTAGTGGCTGGAAACTGGTGAGGTTGAGAGAATAGAGAAGCAGCTGCCTTCCCATCCAGTTGTATTATTGCATCAACAGTTCTGCAAGCAATATTTAAAAGCATTACGAACCAGTAAATGTTAATTCCAAACAACAACAATCAATTGTTTCTCAAACAATAATTCTCTAATGGAACAAGTAAGTCCATATTGTCTCTGGACAGAAAATGGAGTCGAAAAGCAGCCAAAAGTAAAAAAGCAGCTTTCAACAATATTCTTATGTTGACAGTTGATAAAATGAGTTTGTGTTGTACAATGTGGAAGGGGTCATTCGTAGTGATGAGCCAACAGGATGTTATCACATAATTCAGCATTTACCATTGGCTATCCAAGGCTTTTGTAGCCTCCTTCAGCTCATTTTTGTTTTTTACTGTTGGCAACTGTACTCTTCTGGTGGACTCTCAGCAGACTCATCAGGTTTTTTGCCTGCTACACGTGCTCTACCTGCCCAGTACCACATGACAGATAGACAACTGACTGGTGAACATCGCCCAGCGTTTAGCTAAAATGCAAATGGTAAATAGTTTTGTATTTATATACAGCTTTTCTAGTCTTGATGCCCACCAAAGCACTTTACAGTAGAGTTTTACATTCACCCATTCACACACACATTCATACAGTGCATCTATTCGCAGTACTTTGTTATTCTATGGGGGGGGCACTCTGGGTTCAGCATCTTGCCCAAGGACACTACGGCATGCAGATGGGTCAGACTGGGGATCGAACTGCCGACCTTCAGGTTGGAGGATGACCACTCTACCCCTCAGCTACAACCGCCCCTGTCAAATCAGGAGTCTGTGGAAATAATCCAGTGGGAAAAGAAGAGGGAAAACTGGACTTGCATGTATTTTTTAGTGAGCAACCAACTATAAATAAATGCCTATATTCCTCCATTTCTACTGTAACGATTATTCAGGTGCTTTTCGTACAGTATGTCAGTATTGTGTTTAGAAGTTGTTCCAAGTTTGTAGAAGTTGAAAAAAAAACATTGAAAATCCAAAAACATGGTCACTGTAATTACGCACCAAACATTGTTTTGAGTTACTAATATTTCCAAAAGTCTTTTTAACTGATTTACATTTTATCATCACTCTTGACGTTTCTGATTCTGACAGATGAGAGATTTCTACACGTCCATGAATCACAGAATGACTATATACTGTGCCTCTATAAAGAACAACATCTAACCCCTAATTTGGCCATGTACTGAAGGCATTAAAGCCTGTCATGTATTCAAAGGTAACTCTGTGATACTTTTCACATGTAAAAGCATGGTCAGAATCTAAATTCAGCACAACTGCTGTGGTTTGTTGGGTCGGTCCACCCATCCCAGCAACACCAGTTTGTTTGTCTTTATGTGGTGGTATATGTCCAAGATAGAGTTTTACCGCTACTTATTAGGAATGATGAAATAACAAATGATATGCGACAAAAAATGAACATTCTGTGTCCGCTTGGCTCTTTATAAAACCTTTTGTACTTTTGACTACTCTAATGGTGCATTCACACCGTACATGACGCGGGTCGAGATTATATACAAGGTCAATGCAAAGACATTAACCAGTAATCCCCCTGCACTATGCTCACCAGCCAGTGACTGACTTTTTCCCAGATAGTCAGATAGTTTTCCCCTGAAAAGAGCAGCCTGCTACTAAGGACAGAGCTGATTGAGTGTGGGACAGTTTCGGTGAAACAAAACAGCTGCAGGCAGTAAAACCCAAAAGAAAGAAGCTAAAATGCTCCATTGAACTGAATGGATCCAGGTTGTCATTTGATTTCTGATACAATAGAGCAGCTTTGACAATTATAACTTTCACTTCAAACATTTTACCAACTCAACCTCGTCTAATGGTACGGTTGCCAAAGTCAGTTAAGTAAAGACCCAGATTCAGTCTTAAGCAGCAGTGCTCGATAAACTGGTGGGATGCCAGTGAGGGATCCCGTCCCTCTCACTGCACTAGGTGCTTCTAATTGTTCTGTCTCCAGCCTCGCAGGACCAAAAGTGGGAGTTGGCAGTTGAGGGAAGAAGTAGACGTTACAAACTCTAAGAGAAAGGATGAGAAATTCGGACGCAAGTTTCAGTATCCAACGTTGATTTGACTATCTGGACGGGTTTTTGAACATGACATGTAGTTACACTGTTAATTGGAGCGTTGGTCTAGTCTTTAAAAAGGCCCTTGAGTAAATTAGGTCTAATTATCCAATCAGATTCCACATGCCGCATGCACCCATATTTACATTGTCGCCCTGGCTTATGTTGGCAAGTGTCATTACAGTGTGAAGAAGATGGGGGGAGGCGGAGAGAGAAGGGGAACGCAGGGAGGCTGAGGAGGAGTGAAAAGCTAATTAAAAAGATAAGTGACCAGCAGTCGTGGCCTGTCAGGGTGCAGAGCCGCCGCTCAAGTTAACCCGCTTTGTGCTGGATGGCAGCAGCTGACAGGCTCGACCGAGTCTTTGTATGGCCTCACCTGTGATGGAGGCGCTCTCTCTTCGCAGGTGAAGGCCTACATGGGCTGGGGAGGCACTAATAGAAGGAAGCGCACTAATAGAGGGACACACACACACGCACACACACACATCTTTTTCTTCCTTTTTCACACTGTCTCTCTCCTCTCTCTGTAGTCCTCCTCTTCCCCTTCCCAGCCTCTTGCGACAGATCAGGCGGTGGGTGGTGGCGCTGGCACATTGTTTCCTCCTCTCTCTCTCTCTCTCTCTCCCGCCTCTCTCGTTCTCCCTAGCACACAGATCTACACCCACACATGGGGTTATAATTAATACTTCTCCCATATCCATATTTCAAACTGTTTGCTTAGAAAAAGCCAGAGATCTGGGGCTGGGGAGGGTAAAGGGAGGGATGCTAAAAAAGATCTCTAAGATTAATTAATGGTGGAAGAGGGGAAGAAAAGGGATGTGTCCTGGGAAAGCAGCAAGCTCTGCACAATGCGGCACACTTCATTTGAATAACGGAGCAGCGTGCTTTGCTTCTGTGCATGTGTGTGTGTGTGTGTGTGCGTGTCACCACAACACCACTCTACCTGAAATGAAGGATAACTAGCCCACTGGATTGGAAAACGCACCATCTATCCTCTGCGACCTCCCCCCCTCCTCGCACCCCACCCGTTCTCCCCATTATTTGTATTCAAGGTTTTTTGAAATGACATTGCAATCTGATGATGCACCAGCCCATTATATTGTCTAGGAGGACAAATACCCCAGCGTTTTTCTGTGTAGAACTAACACAATTTTTCCATGTCAGGGTGTGTGTGTGCGGGGGGTGCATGTTGGTAATATTCCACCGGTCCAGGGTGGAGGCAAGGCCCCGGGAATGCTGTCATTAATCCTGGAGGAGGGCCGTTGCGCACTCGGATTATTAGAGAAATAAATTTGCATGCTGCATATGAGCCAGGTGAAAAGCACTGAAGGCACAAATTATATTTCCCTGACAGGCTGAGTGGGAGAACGGAGGCTGCCACCATATCATTCCAACACACACACACACACACACATGCATGGACATTCCTGCTGCTATACACAGTCACTCAGCAAAGCTGATACAGGGGACGCTGAGGGATTATACATACACCGACATATTATGGGACAGAATAGGCCAGGATGTACCATGTAACTATCACTGTTTCCTATTCAGAGAGAAATGCATGCACACACACACACACTCACAAACAAAAGTACTTAGTTTGTGTGTAAGTTCCGACAAAGCCCTTAGGAAAGAATGTCAAGTGTGGCCATAGTGTGCATTATCATTTCTTCCATGTGTTTTAACCTCCCTCTCCAGTGTGTGTGTTTGTGTGTGTTTGTGTGTGTTTTCAACAGGGTCCTCTGGCTCTGGGCTGTCCTCTCACCCTGCCTGTAATGGTCCATGCAGGCCCGGCCTAATGGGGTGGACAGTGGTGTCAACTTCATTACTTTACATCTCCTGCCAAGATGAAAAGTCTCTCCCTGCTCGCACTTTGCCCACGCTTCGTTAGTGCTCTTGCCCACTTTGCCTTTCGCAAACCTCACGAGGAAATGTGAAACAGTTCCAAAACTGCATTGATGAAATAATTTTGTTTAAGGGAAAAGAGGGGGGTGGGGGTTGTCGGGTAGTGTAATCACTGGGAGTGCGGATGTTAGTGGCTGTTGCGGAAGTCTCTGTTATACGCTGTGTTTATTCACACGCCATTTCTGAATGAGTCACCAGGAGCTTTTTAGCATGGCAGAGTGCTTTTATAGACCTGAAAATGTTCGGACCAAAATGTGCCGGGATGCTTTTACAGGGATTTGGATCAAAGAGCAAATGTTTGGCAAAAAAAACCCAATATTTTCTTTACAAATTACAAGACCTACCTGGCATTCACAAATGAAACCCAACCTCGTAATCGACCACCTTCATACAAGGCTCTTCGGCAGCTAAATAAGTCTCAACCAGGCTGAATAGGTGTATCATCAACATTAGCTATTAATGTCGAAGGTAACGACAAGCGCAGAGACAAGGCTCGTAGATAGACTTAAAAGGCTGATAACGTTTTTTTTGCAAATTTCTGGCAGCTTCACAGCTTCATACAGCTGCTCGACTCATGGTGACGCATGAATCCCAGATCGACAGCCCACTGAGCTTTTTCTTGTGGGTGCCTGAAAGCCATTTTAGAGCGATATTTTTTATTCTTCAACAAGCGGCCACTCCCTCACCCTACATGGATATCTGCGTTTGGCTCATTAACTGTCTGTTTGCCCTGTAAACAGCCTGTTTTACATCTCCCAGTTTCATACACTCACCGGCTCACTGTGTCACCCCCTCCCCCCTCCTTGCATTTTTCACCTCCAGATCTAAACTGATCTAATAAATAGACACACACACACACACACACCTTCAAGGCTCTGAAATCCTTGTGACTGGCCAGCATGCATCTTCTGCACAGTGGGACCAAGATCCAAGAAAACCCTTCAACAAGACATGTGAGGAGCTCTGCTGCACCGGACGCCGTCCAGACCCAGAGACGTTGGCCTCTTCATTCAATATATTCATCTTTTATTTTTATCATTTTACATTTCTTTGTTCACCCCTCTTTAGTGTTTCCTCATTTCATATTTATGAGACTTGCGACAGTGTTTCCTCAGTTCCTATTAACGTTGTTTTACACTGGATGGGGTCAGGTAGAGGGGGTGGGGGTATTGTTTTTACTGCTTTTATTTTGGTGGTCCAGCAAACCACACTATTACCATAATTTCCTGCATAGATCTAATATGAATTATTCTGCTGGACACGTTATATGTGAGTTATTTACTCTATTTTCATACACTGGCTTCTGTCAGTCCGATAGGCAACAACCAATTCAGGAGTGTTTCTGGGCCTCTTCATTCTCTGTTCCTCCTGGATTTGTAGGGCACATTCAATTAGATCTTATTGATCTGCCTGCAGAATGTGTAAGTAAAGAAACAATGCATTTATTCCCTTCTAAAATCTAATATTTCCCTCTGGTTTCAATAAGAGTCAGCTGTCATATACTATAAAGTAAATAAGTTGATAACATACTATAATATACATTAGCAACTGATTATGTTCATCAAGCCATTGTGTTGGATTGATTTAATTCAGTCTGACTGATTATCTGATATTTTAGTAGAACCACAAACAAACCAACAAGTAAAGAAGGGAAGTGTGTTGACTGGAAAGATGACAGTTCTAAATAAACTAATTAGTTAGAACAAGTTAACGCCTCATCCCTGACCAGGTGTTTGTGGCTATAAGCTACTAGAAAGTTAGTTAACTTTATTGAGAGTCCGTTTTCTTTAAGTTAAGATAATACAGAAGCATCCCTGAGGATAGTAGTCATTTTTAGTGTTCCCTAAGATAGATGAAGACACTTGGCTCTATATGTCCACTGCAGAGTCTTTGTCAGTCATCTTTCATCTCTTGGCGTGTGCGCCTATAGGCAGAGCGTGAGCAGCAGGCGGTGTAATTCGGTTCTAAAGCCCCTAGTTAGACATGCATATATTCCTATTATAGTCAGCGCTCCCGGAACAAGACAACAGAGAGCAAACAGAATGACCTTGAAATATTTATCCCCAGCCTCTTCGGAGAATTAAGTTTGGTGTCAGGGCAACTCGCAGCCATCCAGCTCCACTTTGTGTGGAAGTATGCATGCCCACACACACTCGCAAGCAGAAGCACACACATGCACACATGTAGAGTGGAGACAAATGCCTCATGTACCATCTTGCAGTGTTGAATATTAAAGGCGGTCAGGGAGGCAAGGCTTTGATTGAGACAATAAAGGCTGATAAACAGGATCTTAGAGCATGGGAGAGGAATGTGTGTGTGTGTGTGTGTGTGTGTGTGTGTGTGTGTGTGTGTGTGTGTGTGTGTGTGTGTGTGTGTGTGTGTGTCATGGTGCAAGGGCTACAGCCAAAACCATGAAGTTGAAGCCAGGATTTGTCCGGCCCAGAATGCTGTGTGTGTGTTTGTGTTTGTGTGTGCGTCTGTGTGTGTGTGTCTGTGTGTGTGTGTGGAGGGAGAGAGTGTAAAAGTGAAAGACTCTAAGCAAATGTGGGTCAAAGTTCTGATAAGAAAGGGGTAATTACATGTACAGCATAACCTTCTTCTCTTCTGTGCTCCGTAATTTCTCAGTTATGACAACACCATACTCACTAATCTGTCAAAGTAATGGAGAAGAATAAAAAATACGTCATGGTTTACCTTTTTCAAGACAGAGATATATCTTGGCTTACATGCACATTAAGAACATGTCACATCCAAACAGACATATTCAAAAGAAAGTTTTGTAGAATATGAGATATTGCTTTATCTCTGTTTTGGTCTCCCCCAACTGCTCCAACAAAAAAAGAAAAGGAATTGAATGCTCCACTGTCTTTATCCATTGATTGGTGCAAGGCAAGAACACTGTATTTGTCTGACCTTTTTAGGTCTCCCGGGCATCACCTTTAATATTTCATAAACTCCTTTGATCCATTTAAGAACAATTGGTGCAGCTTAAGTTTTTCGGGTTAATCATTGTGTTTTTATTCGTAAATCCTCAAAAAGTATCATCAAAGCATTAAAGCATATCATTTAAGTCGCAAACATGAAAAGATGCATTAACACCTATGCATGAATGCGCTTCTGCCTAGTCTAAGATTCATATCTGTCATTATTATTCTTCCACTTCAGCTACAGATCAAATAGAATCACAACAACTTTTTGGAAAATTCAGAGATATTCTGGCTAATGATCCATTACAGAATATCTAAAGGGACCCCTTTTGTAATTGAGGCTTCGCCATAAGCCTCTTTGTTGTACTTATGTAATTGTCATGTTCATAGGGAATTTTTATTGAAACAATAACAAAGCACATGTCCATAAATAAGCTTCACTTTCTCCCATTTAACTTCTCATTGTGTCCAATGCCTGTGAGGGCCTACATTAATGGTTAATTGGAGGGAGAGAGGAAAAGCAATGGGCTGTGTGTGTGTCAGTGTGTGTGTGTGTGTGTGTGTGTGTGTGTGTGTGTGTGCACACTCCTGTGTGTGTAAAGGGAAGCACACGTTGGCAGTGTTGTAAAGAAAAGCCTGCTGGATTGCTGGAGCACAGTGGAAGGATGCCTGCCAGTTTCTACGCCACCGGGACTCTCTGACATGCGCTTGTGCCTGCATGTGTATGTGTGTTTGTGTGTGTGTTTATGTTTTTGTGAGTGTGTGTGCGTGTTTGTGTGTGAAACTGAACTCAACAACAAAAGACCTTCCTGCATGCTTACACACAGTGTTTGTTTGCTCGTCCACCGTTTGAAAATGTGTGTGCGGGTTTTTGCCCTGCACACAGTGTGTTTCAGCATACACGTGAATCTGTACCATGTGTGTGTGTGTGTTTGTGTTTGTATGTGTGTGGGAGGCGAGCAGATGAAGACAGTGCTTGCCTCATATTTGATGTGATCCGCAGCCTCACCTCTGTCATTATATTTAGCATACAATCCAGCTCCGTATTTCATTATGCATTCCCATCTACTGCTCTGTGGTGTGAATCTTACATCTCAATTAGCCTCTCTGTTCTGGACATAAAATGTATTGTTTGTGGCAAGAAATGGAAAGTATAGCATTCCACAGTGATATTCACAACAGGTGACTTGTATGTGATTTGAACACCTGTCATTTGTAAAGGTCCTGGAGTCATGTATTTATGAAATCCTTTTTGGAAAGAGACATATTTTGCACAATTTAGCAAAGCCGTGTTTTAACTGTAGAATGTTTAGCTCCACTCAGACGGATTAAACCACAGAATGATTTAAAATGGAAAATGAGACGACAGTTGGCTGTACCTGCATGTGTTATATTTGAGTGCAAATGGAGTCACACTTACTATTTGAATTGTGTTTGACGTCCTCTATATCTTTTAATAATTTACATCTTCATCTTGAACAGTCATTGTTGTATGTTATCTTAATCATCTTTGTTTTCTGATATGAGCATACATCATGAATTATATTGTAAGGTGATCATTTGACTGATTTTGTAAATATCCAAATAGAAAAGAAAACCAGGAATCCCTCAGGGTCTTGAACACTTGTACTCGTTTTTTCTGTGAACATATTTTGGAGCATTAAAGCAACATGATGCAATTTACTAAAAAATACAGCCTCAAAAACATAAATAAAGCCTTAAAAACATTTTGATGGTATTGACTTGCAATACTGAAAAATTACATATGATATAATATTATAAATTAAACATAAAAAGAAAAAAAAATATTTGTTACAGTGAGTACACCTCTGGTTCTGAAAACCAGGGATCATGAAGAATATTCACAGTTCAAAGGTTTCCTACTTTTCTCTCGCACTTACATAATATGTAATACAGGTAACTGTTCATGCATCAGCTCTCCAAGCTGTGAACAAACTCTGTTTTGCATTTGTTTTTACGGGAACATCTGTCAGAAATGACCTGCGGAGCCCAGTGAATTAGCTGAAACATTTGCTGTGAGGGGACACAGAGGTAATGCATTAGCACAAATGTTTTTTTGACCCCACTAACTGCATAAAATTAAGTAAATTTTGTACATGATGTAGTTGCATTAATCTTTGGTGAAAGAAAACAAACTAGAAGACCTCACCAGTCAACCGGCTGTCTGACCTAATCACCCTTCATAAACCTGCTGTGAGATGTCACATTCTTTTTATTCTGCATCTGTTTTTTCCTCTGGCTACTTATCCTGCACAATTGTGACCTTCTCCTCACAGTTTCAAGGAATATAAACAGATGCTGTTGTTTATTGCTGGTGGGTCAAACATATTGTACATGTTGTAAATGCTTCTCTTTCCGTGTGGGAAGAGAAGCATTTGTCCAGCGAGACTCTGTTTGTTAATTTCACTAAATTTTGGGAGAAAACATTAAAGTCTCCAGTTCGACAATGTTGATACACACAATGAAAAATCATTTCTTGTATTTAAACTGCTGGAATTACTCTCTTAACATTTCCCACTAACTACTAGACCAAACGTTTTCCTTCTCCGTGAGCTGTGGAGAGCAGAAGTGACACAGAGGCTCTTGTCTTCCTGCCTGTTTGATTTACAGTTGCAGTTCGGATAAATATGATCAACCACCGCGATGAAAGTCCTTGCTTATAATAGTCCACAGCACAATCTGCTCTTGCATTTAGCTGTTCTTAATTGTAGCTGTTTTGTGCGATGCCTAATTATTCAAATCGATACAACACAAAGGGGTTAATGTATACAACCCATAGAGCCACAACAGCCATATTTCCAAAGTTGTTATTTCTCAAAAACTGTATAATAATTACTTTGTGTCTGTTTACAGTGTAGGAACTATTTATTTACATAAAGTAAATCCAATGAAAACAGAAAGACATCTATTTGTTAGAAGTTTTTCAATAAGATTTCTTTATGTATTACACCACTCATGTATCTGCTGTTGAATTCTTGAACTTGTGACAAACTAGTCTAAAACTAGCTCCATGTTCAGCGGTATGAGGTTGAGTCTTGTAATTTGGCTGGACTCCTCCTTTAAACACAGTCACAGTGGTTGTTGGCATCAGTCGGGGCAGTGAGCGGCTCCACTAGAACATCATGGGGATTGACGTCTTGCTCAAGGACACCTTGACAGTAGTTGTTCAAAGAGGAAACAGCTTTACTTAGTCACTCCAGCTTAAAATGCTGCCCACGTCATGTCAACATAATCTTGGATCCTTGTCCAGAGAGTTTACTTTAATCTCACATTACCATATCTGCTGTACAGGAGCCTGAGAAGCAGTGAAATGGAAGCACGCGCACACGCACAGACACACTATATCTTGCTTCTTGTGTAACGGTGCTGTGTGTCTGGCCAGGCAGTGAAGGTTTGATTTGTTGCCGTCCCACTGTAAAATGTCAGTGATCTGACAACCATCAGTTTCTCTTATTGGACCACTGGGCTTCCATACAGACTTCTGACTGATAACACACCGGGTTCATCGACCCTAGACACACAAACACTTTGTAACAAACTATTCGGCAATGACAGCAGTGGTTGTTTGTTCAGAGACCTGTGTTTATGACCAGGAAATTGACCTTGGAAGGAATTGTTGGTTATCTGGAGCTTTCAGCAGCACCTCTTGGTTGTTTATATCAACAACGCGAGTTTGCTCCATTTTCATTTATATGGCTCAGTTGGCGTCACTTGAGCCAAGTATTGAACTTTGGTTACGTAATAATAACTAAACACAATTTGACATGGGTTTAGTCTGGATCATGAAAGCGACAGCCAGATGTGAACTCATTTTATGACCTTTCAGAGCCATCCTGGAAAAGTTTCAGATCATGACAGTGAAACGGATGTACCAACAAAGTAACATTTATTTCACAAAGGGAAACACTCAAGATTAAACAAATCAATTGATCTCTAAGTCTGTCTCACACACCCACACAAACACAGCCAAACACACACACATACACACTTGAAAACTAAAATGCATTCCTGAAGCGAACGCAGACTTCTCACCTCGTCTGAATCAATGTGAATAAGCTGACCAGCTCTTGAGCTATGAGGCCCCATCAACTGAGCCTTGTTGCTTGCCATTGGCCAAATCAAGGGATGTCACCTTACCACTAAAGCATCAAAACTTTGGGTCCAACAAAATGGTGGTGAAATGAGTTTAAGTCGAATAGGAAATGAGTGAAACTAATGTTCCACTATCCTTTTGTAACTCTGAACGATGAACTGATCAAACATAAGTGATCAGTTCATTATGTAATAAACTCTGACCTCTTTGTTGTGCGTAAGACATTATCCATACTTAATTTATTCGGTAACTTATATACATTTAGCTGCTGCAACAAATGTCCTCATTTATTGGCAAGTCGTGGTCTTTGAGCAGAGACAGAGATCCCTGTGTTGAGTTTACAAAATGCGAATGTACATTGAAGAGTAGTAGGTGCAACATAACATATATATTATCCAGTCTTTCATATGTAACATATGACATGTGGATGTGTTTGTGGATGTTTGAATGCCATATATGACACAATGTCACTGGCACAAGGGAATACAGTATGTTTACATCTTAAATTATTTGTTGGTTTTTCTCTTGTGCAAATATTTTTTGCTCCCTGTGGGCAGTAAAACAAGTATAAATAAACCATTAAGATGCCATCACCATATAACGTTGGTATTGCAGACAACTGTGCATTTACCCATCCAGCATTCACATTAATATTCAAATTGAGATATTTTTCTGGTTTATGATTAACGATAAACACAGTGTTCAGTCTGCTGTTATCTAGGCTCTGATCTCCTAATGTTAACCCATCCATCCATACAGCATCTCTACATTTATACTTTTGAGGGTCACAGGGGGATGATCCATGGACATATATGTACAAAGGGATTCAACTTTAGTACAATTCCTGGTCTTTACGTTGGTCTAGGTTGAGAAGAGAGGTCACAATGGTAAATGTCTGTATTCATATAGAGCTTCTCTTGTCTTGATGACCACTCAAAGTGCTTTACTGTACAGCCTTATATTCACCCATACTCAAACAGTGCATCTATGTGCGGCACTTCCTCTATGAGAAGGGACAATTTTGGGTTCAGTATTTTGCACAAGGACACTTCGACGTGTGGAATGAGGAAGACGATCAACTCACCAACCTTGTTTTTAAAGGACGACCACTGTCACAATCTGAATTAGTCCATGTCAATTTTACTCAGCACCTGGAATGACCAGACAACTGCAAGTCTCCTTGCTCATTATATTTCAAAACATTGCATTGTAGTTAATTGGCTTAATTTATTATTGACGGAGTGGGAGAGTCATATTGCCCAGTCTCTTAATGGAACTGAACTGACATTGTAGCAGTTTCAATTCAAATATGACTTTTCCACTAAAGTATAATGTTTCTAAAGAAACATTGAGGGAACGAAAGACTGAAATAGATCTCTAAGACTGAAACAATCGGGATGATGATAGGAATGTGATAGTGCTATAAGAAAAAGCATATTAACTATAATAAGGTTATTGTTCTGTATACTCACTCTTGAGGCCCACATGCATGTTAAGTACCTGTTGGAATATTCTATGAATATTAAAGTGGTTGTTTTTCAGGGATCAGATGGATTGTACTCTTTAGGCTGAAAGAGAGACTGGCTATCCAGCATGGAACGAGAGAATGTTGTTTGATTACTGTCCAACCAAAACGAACCCAAGACAGATGTGTGGACACAAAATAAAGAGAGTCTTTCTTGCCTGTGGATGTGCAAGGACAACAGACCATAGTGGAAACTTAATCTCTATGTCTGTTTTCTGTCAGTGAAACTCTGGTTGTTAAGCACCCGCATTTATGTGCAGAAGTTCAATCATCCAGTTAGGTGGAAAATATCCAATTTATGAGCCGAGAGCATATTAATGACACTAGATGTTGTTTTTGCTCCTCAAATTCCAAAGTAGTTGTCAGACATATTAAGCAGAAGTAAGTTTTGATGAGACAGCGGCTGCAATCCTGATGTATTAAATACAAAAGCCCTGAGCACATCCTAACTCTGCGTTCGCAAATATAAAAAGGTTGCTTTTTTCTATGGTCTAAGATTAGTTGACTAAAATAAGCCTGAGGGGTGAGCAGGGAAGCTAGAAAATCATTATGCTACACTATGTCCACAGTGTTTTGTCATCTGATCCCAATATAGTGTTTTATTTTTCTCCAAATTTATATAAAAAAAAAAAAACTGTAATTGAGGGTTCTGGGAGTGTTGTGTTATAAAATAACATATGGGTTTCTCAAAAAGAACAATTATTGCTTTGTCATACATTAGAGGCACAGGGAGGGGCTAACACCAGATTAGCAATACAGCTAAAGGAAGTAGTACATGTTGGGATTACAGGGATCTAACTATCTGCAGTGCAAAAGTAGTAAAATCACTGCTTTTTGGAAGTACTGACAGATGTTTATGGTAGAAGAGCAGACCATCCTGACATGTCAATGCATATTGTGAATTTGCAATGAATAAATATCAAGAGGATTTTGACAGTGCTCATGCATAGTCAAGTATTCTTTTAAATCACTGATCAAAACTTTGCCTCAAGGGACGATCAGGACGATTTTTACCATCACGACATATGGCAGCCCTAGACTTTGAGATGAGATTCAGGGAAATATCCCATCAAATGAAAAAATCACATCCAACTCACAATTTACAAAGTAATAACTTCAAGTTCTGAACAACAAAAATATGTTGTTTGCTGAAAGTCTCTGTTCATCTTCCTCGTGATTTTGGCTACTTTTGTTTACTGACCTATCACATTCAGCCTGGCTTGCTTTCTCAATGAGGGCTGGACAGCTGACACTACAATGCACCCACTCCCCGCCTCTTCCTCTGTTGAGCCGTTTGAACGATCGGGTGTATGTGGGCGTACGCTTCACGATCTTTTTCACGAGATGTGATTGTAGCAAGTAGAGACACTGACCTCTGGGTGGGGGTGGTTATGTGTTAACCTGGGCTAAAGACAAGGCCAATGAAAGAGGCCAAAGCCTTAGGACATGACATCAATCGTTTCCATGGCTTTTCTGACACACAGGGGCATGTGGTGGCCTGTGGCTGCAGCAGGGATCAGCTGTCCTCATCTATTTCCTTTTCCGAACTGCGTGAGCTTCACAGAAGGTGATATTGAACTGGGCTTAAAGAAATCTGTACGGTTCGATTCCAAAAAGCAGATGTATGTGTGATGTGGGGGGAGATTTTTCAGTTGATTCTACACTTATCCTGATCTTTGACATCAACTCACCAGAAATCAGTTCAACATGTGAGCGGCTGCACCAGTGCAATGTTTACATGGAGTAATTCTGAAGGCTTGCCCCTTTGTCTATGGCCTCTGAGCATGTGGCGTGTGTGTGTGTGTGCGATGCTGGCATGTCGGCCTCCTGAGCTCAGACTGTAAGATGTTGATAGCCAACCTGTAAATGACAGGCTCAGAGGGAGTGTGTTTAGCAGTTTGGCTAGATCTTAAAAAGGTCACATCCACCCCCCCCCCCCCACACACACACACACACACCTTTATGCACACATACAGACTTAAAGAATTGGACATACAAGGATGACCTTCCCTGGCACTAGAACCAAATGTTCCCATGTAGAATCTTGGTTTCAAGTGTTACCATTATCTACTTTTCAAGGCCACTGAATGATTCAGATTATCCAAATAACAGCCTTTCCTTATGTAGATCTACTCTAACTGTCAAGATGACTGTTTCCATGAGAAACTACCACCTGCAATTGAAGGCTTTCATATTTGGCCCCTTTGGTTGAGTACAGTTTGTGACCCTGCAATACAGAGGCCTTTCAAAAACCACCGGATGAACTCAGAATAGCATTCTTACTCAAGCAAAACATACATTTGTTATTTAAATGACCTTTTTGCCCTCAGTGTTTTAAAGTCTTTCTGCAATTTGAAGCTACAAATCATGTGGGGTTGTGAATTCAATAGGGTGTTAGTCCTGGAGGCGGAACAGCAGTGGTGCACATTTCTTAACTTGGTTTCAATTTTGGGTTCAAACAGTGCAACACAGATTTTGTGGTTTCACATTCCCATCAGTCATTATGTCAGGGTTGTGAGTTTCGTATTTTCAGGGATGCAATTTTACATTCATGAAATTAGAGTTCTTATCAAAAGGTGGTTAATGATGCTTTTGTCACACACTTTATCCTTCACTTTGCTCCAGACTGAAATATCGCAAAAGTCTTTCTATGAAACTTCTTCCTAATTGGTAGGAAAGATAAAATGAATTATTCAAAGAAACTAACGATGACAATCAACACTGAACTAGAGTGCAGTCACCTGTCAAAGTGACACCGTGACTTTGACTGTCATATTTTACATGGCCACCATGGGATGGTTGTACCACCTGGTGTTAACTTTGATCTGACGTGTTTCACATCATTGTTTTTATTAATATTAGTTGTAGTAGCAGCCATGAATTAATTTCAATTTGCTCTGGCACCACACATCTTACACATATAGCTGGCACGTGGCACACCCCCCACACACTGACCATTGCCACTGTCATTGCACCGTTTGTTGTGGGTCTGTGTCCGCTGGTAGGGAAATATAAGTTGGTAAAACTTTTGACCTCTTCAAGGTTACTCAGGGTAATAAGGGGACATTCATGTTCTATTTATGACCGGTCTTAGTGCAGAACTTAGAGAAGAAGGCTTAAGCCAAATTGGTGCAACTGTCATAACCCTGAAGTTTGAGTGCCCAGTCACAACCAGGCACGAGAAGAATGGTGCAACAGGCCTGAGACGTTCTTGTAAGGAGAACATATACACAGGTTGCTCTGTATGTTTTAACAAACCGAAAAACGTTTTTTCCTGGAGAAGACGTCCTCACTTTTTTCTTTGACTGAACTGTAAGACATGATCTCCCGTTGCTCCGTCCAGCTCCTGCACCATTTCCTGTGTGAGTAACTGGAACACAGAGCAGTGGAGCGCTGTGTCCTTCCAGCGAAGCACCTCAGTGTCACATACAATTAACCAAGCAGCTGGCATCTGCACCCTTCCCAGGTCAGTAGAGAGAGGGAGCATGGTTCCACTTCAGATGTAAGACAGGTCACTGACACACACAAACACACACACACACACAAACTAACACACACACACACACACACACACACACAGACTCTATTAATACTAAATAGTTTTCCTTGTGCTTCCTTTTGTCTTTTTTTTCCATCATGCAATAATAAAAAAATATCAATTTCTACTTGATCGCATAAAGGTAGATATCAATGGCCATAGGTTCCAACCTTACTGGATGGCAGTAAACTTTCCCTCCTCTGTCTCAGCACTCAAGTAGAAAGAGTTGACACTATTGATGTAGCTAATCTAGACAAGTGGGAGCGCTTCATGGAAATCGATGTGAGCCAATATCTGATGTACGGTGGCGAACAGTGTAGACGCCCTATACCCACATGCACTTGTGCTATCAGCCATCTTTCCCCTGCACTGTTTTTTAACTTCTGTTTCTTTCTCTTTTTTATCTCCCTTTCTCCCTTCACCACCCTGCCTCCATCTCTCCGGTGCCAGGCCTGAGCTTGGTGGAAGAAGGACAGAAAAAAGAAAGAGTGAGAAAGAGAGAGGGGGGAGATCGGATTTCCATTCCACATTGGATCACTGGAGTGGAGTCTAAAACCACAGAGTGTGCTGGCACTGGACAAAGAGGCTGGATTCAATAAATATGTGGACTAAGCTCTCCTATTCAGACCCTGCAGTATTGAATTCCTTATTTAGGTCATTTAAACTGGGCAAAATTGATACAGTATGCGGCTCAAATCTGTAGCTCCATTTTTTCTTCTCCTTCTCTCCCTGTCTTTGCCCTTCTAAATAAAAAAAAAAGGGAGGGAAGCCAGCGTGTGTGGGTGTGCAAGAGCGGCAGCGAGTGGAGAAGTAGAAAAAAAAAAAAAAGAGGGATTTATTTGTTCGTTTCCATGATTCAGACTCTGAATGTTTGTGCATTTTGTTGAGAATAGCAAAGAGAAAAGGGAGGCAAGAAATTAGACGGGGGGCATTGAAAAAAAAATGAATGAAAACGGGTTTCAGGCTAAATGTTTGTGTGTGTGTGAGAGAGAGAGTGTGTGTGTGTGTGTGAGAGAGAGAGTGTGTGTGTGTGTGTGTGTGTGTGTGTGTGAGAGAGAGAGCGTGTGTCTGTGTGTGTGTGTGCATGTGTGTGAGAGAGGTGGTATTTTGACATTTTATTAGAGTCTCAATGAGGTCTGCACTAGACAATGCTCTCCAGCCTCCTCGTTTAGTGTGATCTTAATTGGCCATTAGATTGAAAAATAGCCCATACCTCCTCTCCTCCTCCTCTCCTCTTCTCCTCCTCTCTTCTGCAGCTTCAGAGCTGATTAGACCTTTGATTTACCAATAAACACAAAGAAACAGATTAGTGGCAGGGCTGAGGTGGTGTCAGCTCTGCAAAACTGCCTGTGGAATAGAAGAATACCAGGTGAGGCCCGACGGTCACTGGAACCTACTCAATTTTACAATGAAGAATTTTTATTTATTTAGTACTACCCTAAAAAACCTTTTGAAATATGGATAAACAGATGTATTAATTCCTTGATAGTGTATTATTTTTTCTCATCCATGCTGAGCTTTGCTATTATTTTAAAAATGTTGGTTGTTCTTGTGTTCCCCAGCAGCACATCATGCATTCTCCATCTTCTTTTTTTTTTTTTTCCCTGTAGAACTCACACTGGACTGTTACGATAAATAAGACATTAGCCAGAATGAGAGGAGCTCAATCAGTGCTCGCGTTGGCTGAGAGTGAGAAAGACAGGGATAATTACTCACTAAATAGGCAATCACTGACGTGGCGCCCACACAATCAGGCCTGCATGTGTATTTTGGGGAGAATCTGCAGAAAGGCCAGCCAAAAGTCGAGGAAATTGAAGAACCGAGCAATAAAGTAGAGGCAAGGTGGTCCCGCCAGGCTAATACTGCAGCCCGGGTCACAAGCAGGGTGTAGAAGTGGCCATTAGAGGGCTGTACATCAAACTGTAATCACGTCCGCTGCAAAACGAAAGGGGACAATCCTGTGCTATAAGTAACAGAAGAACAGCAAGTGCTCTCACATCATTTATTCCAAGAAGAAATTGAGTTGAGGCTATATCTATTCCCTGTTGGTTTGTGTGTTAATTTTCTTCTCCGACAGCTACTGTAAATTTGTTGGCTTTTGTGGTTTCAATGGGATTTCTTTGAATCATAAACTTGACGCATTTCTGGGTCAGCTACACAACTTCAAAAAAGGAGACGACAACCAGACCTGGTGAGACATCCAGCTCAAGTACAAGCACAGTGTAAATTGACAAATATTTGAAATTCTAAAGCACTCTGAATCAAAATGTTGCCGTGTAAAAGCTTTTCTTTCACTAAAAAGTCTGAAAACCAATAATAACCAGATTGAAAAAAAAAGTGATATAGTTAATGGTTTAGGTAATTTACAATGCAAAATACAATAACAACTACCACTAAACTGAAGTATTGACCAGCTCTGTATCATTGATTTACCTTTGACTCGTCTCTACTGGTTTTACCGCTCACAATTTTACAGAAATCAATATATTTTGAAAATAAATCTCATGTGGACTGCTCTCCAGCATCCAATCAGACACAGTTAGAAACTGAGAACCAATAATATGCGGGTGAAGACCAAAACAGAGCGCAAATGAGAGTCAATATTGGGCTCACATCAGTACAACGCCAACAAAGACGAATAAAATAAAGGCCTATGTTTGTTTCAGAAACCATTCACATAGGCTACTGGAAACTCTGAAACGGTATCCATGCCCTTTATTTGAAACAAGCTTATATCTGACCTTTACCTCTATAGTTTTAATTAAATATAGAATATGTTTCTTATTAGACGACTTCCAGGGTCTCAAAGGGCATAATCGAATCCTTTGGTGGGCTTTTAACGTGAATTTTTTTCAGGAAGAAAAAAAGAAATGGAGGAAATAATGACATTACGCTGCAGTTGTAATGAGAGAGTTTGTAAATATTCATTGTTTACCTTTATAATGGCGTCTACACTCCTGACATAATTGTACACCTGTTACTTTGGTGAATTATTGCTGACATATAACTGTACATAATTCAGCGGGACAAAACATATTTTACGAGAAAAAGCTTAGAAGAAACTTAAAGAAATAATTTGGTTGGAAATCATTTTAATTCAGCATACACCATGTCCATCTAATCAACTACTAATGGTGCTTAATTACTTAAAATATGAATCTTTCAAATACAGACGCAGTATCTTCCTTGAACAGATATTTAAGTGCATGCGGTTTAATGACAGTATCTGAATAGAAAGCCTATTTGCATACTGTAATGTACATTATTACTTAGCAATTATTAACCGGCATCTTGCCAGAGAAGACAAGTTCCTCAGTGTGGGTGGTAGTGGATGTAGTTAATTTAACTCTGTAAGAGACTCATCAAATTTGGCATGAACACATCATTCACTAAATGGTCATTGATTTGGGTGAAGCTGTATCAGCAACAAAATACATTTCAGTTAACGGTGACAATGCCAATAAAGTTTTCAGTTTCTTTCTTCAAAGCTGCTGACGCAGGAAAAAAAACATTGGTTCAGAGGTTCGTGTGTCGAGCAAGGCAGGATGGCAACGTGTGCCCATGATAAAATTACAATGTTTTTCTTCTTTGCCGTAAATCT
Organism: Platichthys flesus; assembly: GCF_949316205.1. Taxonomy (NCBI): domain Eukaryota; kingdom Metazoa; phylum Chordata; class Actinopteri; order Pleuronectiformes; family Pleuronectidae; genus Platichthys; species Platichthys flesus. The sequence continues at coordinate 21,208,741 of NC_084956.1, read as the reverse complement.
TTCTTCGTGAAAACTTGCGCCTGGCAGGGAGAGGGAGCATTTACATGAGATAACGTCTTCAATACAACAAGAATGATAGGCTATTCATATATTTTCTATGCTTTCCCCTCCACCTTCCCTATTTATGTGTGATATTATAAGACATAATGTAAACTTTTCTGCAATGATTTGTTATAGCCCTCAGCAAGTACATTTGTGCTGCAAATTATATTATCTCATTCTTTCTCTGTGTGTGTGGGTGTGTGTGTGTGTATTAGAGACTCTATAAAGTAGTGCCCTGGTTTAGGTTGTTAAACAGGTGATTAGTTTCACAAGGCAGTACCGTTTATGACTGAGTTTATATAGAGCTGGGTCTCTATATAAATATAGCTTTCGAGTGTATGGGTGCATTCATGTGTGCGTGTGTGCGATACAGTATGTTTGTCTTTTTGCTTCAATCAAATCACAGCAATTTAGAGAATACTAAAGCAAAACCAAGAAGCTTAATCTTATTTAAGTTAAAAACAAATATATTTCAGATGTTTTGGAACAGATTGACTCTGGAATTTCAACATAGTCATCAGGTACATATCATGAAAGTGCTGTTGTAATTTATTTCACCTGATTTTCGCTGCAAAAAAACACGAGTTAAAAAAAGAACGGGAGTTGTCCTCCATGTTTGTTTTTCTTCTGATGTCACGTTCAATCAAGCAAGTTTTCCACACTCCAGCTAAGGAGGTGGCCGTAATGCACCTCAAAGTTGCTTGCCAACTGCCATTAAAAAGTGAGGAGGAAGGAGAAGAATCTCACCAGTTTCTGTGAGATGCCAAGTCCCTGCAGTCACCACTGTGAAATGTTTCCTCCAAACAGCAAGTATGTTGTTTGACGTTCTGGTGAAATCATCTGGTGTGTGCTACAAGATTGAAATTGGTTAAATCTGGAATTATGTCTGTGGTCTCCCACGTTTTTATAATCAGTCAACAATTGTGCACCAGGCTTTATCAATGTATGTAATTATCTCATTACTAATTGAAGGTACTTAAGGAGGTTATGAACACAGATCATTGCACAAGTAGAAAGTAATTTTTTTCTAAATCGGCTGTCTTGGAAAACCAGTGTCAGCATTTTTTTTCAAGTTTAAAACTTGCATGGAGTGAAACGTGTGGCCAAGTAAAGCCATCGGCATAGTAGAAGGTGGAACATGAAGACCGGGATCTGAAACACAGTCATCTGGGACAACATATTGATGCTGGAAATATTATATAATATCAGTAACATCTCGACCAAACTAAACCGTCGCTGTTATCCACCGGTCAGGTGGCAGCTAACGCGTAATGAAACACGCCCTCATGATGCATTTAAAAGCTACTATCTCACTTAAATGTATGTCATTAAAACAATCTGAGCTTTACACACCCGGCCTATTTGAATACACCTGTGTGAATGTGCAAAAGCTCTGTCTGTGTGTTTGAGAGAGGAGTAGTTATTATTGAGGAAATCCTTCCCGGGAGAGAAAGGCCAGACCTTGGAATGGTTTAATCAATAGAGGAATGTTCTCTGTAATGAAGTGTGTCAGCTTCTTAACAGAACTACAACCTTCATCAAGTCAATGAGGAGGGTAGAGTTAAACCTGAGGCCCATCTGAATAATCACGCCGCCGTATCGACTGGCTGGAAGATGAGGAGAATGCCAAACACCGGCATGATCAATCGCACACAAACAGACTCTCCACCTCAATATGCAAATATATGTTAATAAACACACACAAACAAAGGTAAGTTACACACTTAAATACCGTATGAAACAAATCAATAGCACAACGGTCTTGGATTATATTATAGGGGCCTGTACAACAAAGCAAATTCAGGATACCCAGTTTATCTTTACATTATCCGGCCTCACATTGGAAATCCTGGATCACCTGGTTATTAACTGTTTCTGTTAATCCTGGGTTTACCTCTCCAGCTACAAGCGTTAATGTGGAAGAAGCTGAGTTGTCGATTATGAACAACAATGTCAGTCACTGGGAAAGTTCTTTATATGGCATGAGAATAAACGCTGATACCTGCAGGTCAATTTGGTTCCAGCGACAAACTAAAGCAATCTTTAACAAAGTGAAATGTAAATAATATTTTCAAATAACTAAAATAAAGTTGCACTGATCAAATAGAAGTCCATAATTCTGTTGAAAATCAAACAATCTTCTTGTTTAATTCAATGTGTCTATAATAGAATGAAGACTCTGCTTTCTACTCTGGAGCTAGTGGAACAGCAAAAAACAACCATGGCAATCAACCCTCGTAACAACTAAACCAGCTTTTTTCAATTTAAAAAACCCAGAATTAAAAGTTACTTTGATGACCACAGATCCTGCTTCGTAGCACAGGCATGAGGTCCCTGGTTTGTTTCCAGCTGCAAAACACTGAGACTCCATGAACTGCGGTGTTCCATGTAACTGCCCGGACACACCACATAGGGACCCATCATCCTGGGAAAATACTGGTGCTGGGAGCCTGGTGATGTAGTGACGACCAGCATACATGTGACACAGCTTACAGGACTTTGTCTTGACTGATTTGTTTCACTAGGATTTGTTCACTGAGTGGTTCACTATGTTCCCCTTAAAAGTAAGCACGAAGAAAATGTAACTCGAGGGTTAACCATCACACAAATTCACTTCAACCTTACAAACAGATCCAGTGATTGTGGATTTGTTTGTAAGGTTGAAGTGAATTCTGCAGTTATGAAGCCTGACCTAGCCCCATTTTGACGGTCAAAATAAATGACACTTATCAACAAAACCAACTTTTTAACTACCGTCCCAATTTCAACTTTGAAAGCAAACAGCTATTGACAAAACAATCAAAGTCAAGGTCCACCTCGTAACTGAGTTTTTGATTGTACCCTAAAGTCTTCATCAGTTGAGAGAGATGCAGTTGACATTGGAATCAGCTGTTCACAAACGTCAAGGACCCCTCTTAAAGGAGAAAAAGAAAAAAGAGAAAAGAAAAAGACAGCAAATGTTTTTCCAAGGATTATCTTTATTTATTGGTTTCACGAGCCACTGAAGCAGTAGCGCCTCAGCATCCTTTTCCCTTCTTTCTTGTACTGTCAAACAACAATGTCCATCAAGACCTCATCCCAAAAGCTCAGGACTTTTTGGTATCAAACTTCTTTAACTTTGCAATGTGGACTCTACATTCTAAGCATGGTTTCAGTAATGTTCAACAAGGTACGATTGCAACAATGGGGTAGAAATGTCGAATAGATCAAGCTGGTGTATGCCACTATACCTCACCTCTCGCCCAAGGACAGCAGTGATTGACTCCAGCCCCGCCTCCGACCCTCAAAGGAAAACATAAAGAAAGAAAATAAAGGGAGGGAAGACAATCTGGCAAAAAAATAAAGAAATTGGAAGAATATTGAATGATGTCAGCTTTTATCTACCTGGTCACTGTAGGTTTAAGAGAATATTATTTAATACGGTAGTGTTTGTGTGTAATCATGGTAATGAAGGAACATATTCACTGCAAATTTGCAACTCAATAACATGACTTTACTCAACAAGAATGGAGCTCTGTGCTACACGTACACAAAAACACACACACACACACACACACACACAATACTTTACATCCAATGTTTGGGCTCTAGTGTCTATAAGAAGAATATAGAATACTACCATTAAAGTAGTTTTCCAAGTCCTTTCATTGATGATAACCTGCGACTGCTGTGACTGCTTCCCACTCCTTTCTATGATATATCACCAGCAGGCGAGAAATCACTAAGATTATAATAGACAAACATGTTTATAAGTCTAATACAATTAAGGAAGCATGGATGTTAACCATTTGAGGTCTCACCAGGTCTGTTAAAGCAGCACTTCACAAACACAACTTGCATGTTCAGGAGCAAAGCCCCCCAACATGGCTGCCAGAGATGGCATTATGTGACATGACAGCTCTAATCAACTACTGTACATCCACGTAGATAAAGATACACCCAAGCTTGTGAGCGGTGAATATTAACAGCAGCTGATCTGCATATGAAAACAGTGTAATACATAAGCTGACTTTCTGAGCCTGCATTACACAAACACACGTACACGCACACTTACACAACCATACACACACACACACACACACACAAACTCTCGCCGTCTTATCCACACATCCAGAGAAGCTGATCTTCACTCCCTCTGTCTTCACTCATCTTTCACCACCCTGCCTTTCTTCTCTCTGTGTCTTTCATTGATCTCTCTCTCATTGGACTCATCACTCTGCATTCTCTGCAGACAAAGAGCAACCGCAGGATGACAATCACATTAGCGCACACAATCTATTTATGGCTTTGCCTCATATTTCAACTCCATTCTCTCTCTCTCTCTCTCTCTCTCTCTCTCTCTCTCTCTCTCTCTCTCTCTCTCTCTCTCTCTCTCTCTCTCTCTCTCTCTCTCTCTCTCTCTCTCTCTCTCTCTCTCTCTCTCTCTCTCTCTCTCTCTCTCTCTCTCTCTCTCTCTCTCTCTCTCTCTCTCTCTCTCTCTCTCTCTCTCACACACTCACACCCACATATCTTCACACTGTCTCTTTTTCTCGTACTCTGTGATAATATAAACGCAGGGATTTTAGTGGTAATGAGTTTTTAATGAAAAATGAATTATTTACAGTGACTGGAGGACATTAGGCATTAGAAAAAAGAGAGAAGAGCAGGTGATATCAAAGCTGTGAAGAACCGTGCTCCAACACTGCAGTAAAGTTTGTTGGAGTGTACATATGAACAATGCTAAATACATAAATTACAAAGGAGACATTTGATTAAAAAAACACATTTTTACGTCACATGTGTGATTGGCACAGGTTCACCCAAAATTCACAAAAGTTAACTGCTGAAAATTTGCCAACATGCAACTCTAAGATCAAACTATTTACAAATTCACCTTGCAGGCACATGCATGGATTGTAAATGCAGGTGTGAACAAGCCCTACACACAGACACTGCATATCTACCACTGCCATATCAATGTTTTGATAGCCAGAGTGAGTGACAGCCATCGATCAAACAAATTGACAACCTGGAAACTACGCTGCTGAGTCAACTTCCACCTTCCTGATGAGCGTTTGACAATATTGAGACATGTTTATCAGCAGAGGGAGACACAGTTGACATAAGAGGTAGGGCATGTTCTCATGGAAGTCATGGGGAGCAGATTGATTGGCTTTTACAGTTTCAGAATGTTCTTTACAACCAGTCTGACAAGAGTAGGAGTATGAGACGTCAGATAGTGTTGCCAGATGTATGATAATTATTGTATTTGTACAATAAATGTTATCCTTTATACAATCAATAATGCATTATTATTGTTTTTTGACATTTTGGGACACTTATTATCAATTGCAATCTGGATGGTAAGATATGGATCACGTCTGTGTTCACGCATCTCTTCTCACATGACGTCTTTCCAGCAAATCATTCATTTTGGGATGATGAACATGAAGGCCATGTCGTTCACAGTGACTGGCATCTCGTGAGCTTAACACAAATCCTCTCTGTCTCATGTTAAAAAAATAGGAGTGTTCTGTCCACTAAATCGCTTGGGAATCTCGGCACAGCTTTGAAACCTCAGCATTGAGCCTCCCATCCCCACACTGGTCGCCAACAATAATTTCCCTCAAAATACAATCATTTTAAGCTTCTGGTATGATACTTGAACCTCCAGATTAAACACTATCTGAAGTTTTACACTGTAGTCCCTCAAGTTTTCCTTGCAACTCTTTAGGATTTCTCAAACGACAATAGACCAAACTGTTGAGTGCAACAAAACTATTTTTTACTTTTCTTCTTCACTAAATTTAAGGAACACACCGTTTAAATGATGATATCCGATGAACAAGTGCTGTCGATCAGTTCCAGCCTGTAAATATGAATTCAGATTGATGTTTTCTTAAAGATAATTGTTTGGATCTCAACTTATCCCACTGCTCTCTGATCTCATCCAGTCTGAATGTTAAATGTCTAAAAGCATCAGTCAGAGTCAAGGATATTTATAACAAGGCACTGAAAAGAAAAACCTCTTCTCTATATACGATCTGCTTAATAATACGATTGAAGAACATCGCATTATTAGGAGCGGATCATTCACTCAAGGCAAATGAGAGGTGAGTTATGCAAACAACCTTGTCTATGATATTTATATTAATCTTTGCAGAAACATAGTTATGTCCTTGTGATACTTAATATGTGACACTCGAAGAGTTTGAAGAGGAAAATCAGACCTTGTTACTCGGAAATTAAATCTTTGTACTTCTAATTAGCATGGACAAATTGATTGTGGGATCAGACTTAATGATTCCTGAATTACTGGTTTTATAATTATGAAATGTTTTAGTCAACCAATCTGCTAAGGTCAAACAAAGATCAAAGTCTTCAATAAATACTTTAAGATATGTTTGAATGAATCTATAATAAGTATAAACCATAAACTGAAAAGGATTTTCTCGATGGGTATTCTGATCTTTGCTTTAATCCTCCACAGTTGTGATTATGCACAATCCTCATTTCCTTAATCATCCTTGAGATAGGTCTACAGCTTGACTGACATTGACATAACTTGCATTGATAGATATAGTTTTAAAAGGCACACACCTGTTTTTCCCACACTTTACACAGCACTACGTTTCAGGACAAAAAACGAGCTATTAAATCTGTAGAACTCTTTGTAGACCTCTAGGTTCGAATAGAAACAATGCTTCTCAGCAGCAAGGACAAAGAGATTTATTGAGCGGAGGATAAACACATCCAGATCCAGAGGGGTCCTTGTAGAGAACCTGCTGAAGAGTGCACATGACCTCTGATTGGAGTTGACTCTTCTCAATGATAGTTACCACGATACAACTAAAACAATGCTGGAGCAGCTGGAATCCAAAACCAAAACAGCTTATGACAGCGGACATTATCCTGGTTCAATTTTCTCGTCGATTGACCATGTTTGATTGGTTACGTATGAAGTACACCCCCCCCCCCATCTTATTCCTAATAATACAGCTGAGCATCATTCAGACTGTTCTGGGGCATGTTGGGAAATAATTCTATGTTGTTCCGTTGAAACCCATGGAGTAGATATTTTTACTGTCCTCACTGTGGCCATCTGATCAAACGTGCACAGTGGTAGCGAACAAATATTTTAAGTGTGAACACACCCAAACTCATTGGCTGCTCATGTTACTGTGTTAGCGTTTGTGTATTGTTTCACCTTCTAGTCTCCTTGGTGCATCAAGTCTACATTAAAACCTTTTGCATAAGACCTCAGCTGCTGCTCAGTTCTCCTTTCACCAGCTTCCAGAAAATTCCAGAACAGTTAATATTGGGACTCCTGAGCTGAGGCAACTCTCTCAGTTTCTGTGTTTGGAACTGTCTTTTTGGTTGTTTTCGGCTGTTTGTCTCCACACATTATTTCAACATCTTGCTTTTTCTGTTGGCTTCAAAGTTTTGTTAATGTCTCTTTTGTTTTTTCAAAGCTCGCAGTTCCCTTGAATACTGTTTTCACTTACAAGCTGCCACATCCTCGAAGTCGACTCTGTACTCTGGCCTGTTGGAGTATTTGGCAGAGTATTTACTTGCTGCTACACTCCCCTGTGTTGTCTGGACCTTTCCTGAGCATCTTTCCAATAACTTCAGGGACACCTCCGGTTCCTTGAGTCTAATCCTCCAATTCATCTTACTTTTATGTCTTGAACCGATTTCTTTCACCTCTGTCTTTCTCTCTCTAGAATCTCTCTTCTGCTGTCAGGGCCACTGTTTAATTTCTCTCCTCTCTTCCCTTCACACTTCAAGTGTATCTGTCTTTGCTGCTGCACAGTTTGTTTCCAGCCACAGCACAAATTAAACTTAATAAAAACCTGCTGAATTCATGTTCCTGCATAGATTCTTTGAAAATGAAGTTAAACACTGTGTTCTATCTTGATCTGCGAAAATATGTATCCTTATTTGAGCGAATCAAACAAACACAAAGCTAACTTCAGTGCTGCCCAGATCCTTATAACTTCTGATCAGTGTTGGGGTTTATTGTTAACGTTTAAAGAAGGCCCAGGGTCCATGGGGGAGTGAGGAGGAAGTGTGGCAGGGTAATACAGCATGTTACAAGGACAGACATGTGTGGCTGCATCAATACTGAAGATTAAAATAAACGTAGAGGAAACCCTGCCTACCTAATACTGGACATGATAAACTTTTTATTACATTTAATGACAACTATAAGTGACAAGTACTTTCAAAATGTATATTCCAGAATCCCCCCTCCCAGAATTTTACTATTGATGTTTTTAGGGGGTGTCCTTAAGTGTCAATCAAGTACTACACCATCTTATGACCATCTGCCCTGTCCCATGAGTCTTGCCTTCGGGTCCAAAGTTTTGTGTCATAAATGTTGCAGCTGATGAAATATCCTGAAATACCAAAGCAGAATCTAGCCCTCCCTTTCTGTTTAATGAATTACTAACATTTTCAGATATCTTCGGCCATTGCACAGACATGGATTATGAGCTCATTTGGCTACATCAATAAATTTATTTAAAAAGAATGGTATAATATCTCATTATCTTCACAGAAGCTGGTATCAACTGCTGCATTTCAAATTTGTCCATCAACTTTACTTAACCCTAAGGAAAAGGTACTTAATGAAGCTGGCAGTGTCTTCTAATTGTAATCTTTGCCAGTTAATTCAGTTAGGAGGATTTCTGCATATAATGTGGGATTGCCTCCAAGTTAAATACTTTTGGGAACAGGTTTGTAAAATCATTAAAAAAGTTATTGGACTGTCTAACCCTGTTCCTCACAAGGAATAGTATTAAATGACGATTCTAACTTAAACTTGGATATAGTTCAGTAGAATCTTGGCTTGATTTATACTGCAGGACGAAATGTGACCAAAACTTAATGGCAACTCTTAAATTCACTTTAACTCTTGTCATTGTGTCTGTGCACATGACGATACTGTATAGTGGATTTTCTACTGAGCTAAATGGAAAAGTGAAAACAGTACTTACATTCATCATATGTACAAGATATGACCCCAGCTGGACACCAATGTTGTTCTGTGTCTAGCGAATTTGTAAGTATGCTAACATGATAGCTGTAGCAACAGTCACCAAATGGTATTGTTGTGTTTTAAGGTTGTTCTCCTGCCTGAATTACATCCATACTGATACATCAAAGTATTAAAATTGAATTTAATACTTAAAACTATGTCCGGCCCAACTCTATGTTCGAGGTATTATGTGTACTATCGCACCTGGGAATATACAATATCTCCCAGTCTCCCAGTGTAAACATGAAACACACAGTCCACTTTGCAGTTGGTTGCCTAGTTGCACAAAATACTTCAAATTAGAAACAGCAATGGTGAAAAGTAAGAGGCAGGATTTATTTTCTTTGAGCAACGACGAGGTGGAACTGTACCTGACGGCTGTTAGTCAGGAAGTGAATGCTGGGTGAGATATGAAATAGCTGTATCCTTTAACGAGGTGTGTTGATTACAATTCTGATAAAGCACAGCTTTATCAGAATTTGAGATTTGTTTTCACATGCATTTCTGTTCCAAATTCCACATTCTACATTGTAGCGAATGTGGTTAGCAGAAAGAGCTTTGTAGAGAAATGTTACTTGTGTGTATGTAATGGGAGAAGGGACCATCTATTCCCTGAAGAAATGCCATGCGATGATGGTAATGGCAGGAGCAGAGAGTAATGAAGGAATTGATCTCCACTTGGCTGTAAGCGCTTGACATTTCAACCAAAGCCTTGAGCACCTAAACGCTCCCCCCCCCACACTTAAACACCTCTCTCCCTATCTTTGTTTCTCTCTCTGACCCGTTAGCACTTTTCAGTCATTGCAGTCTACTCTCTCCACGCTGTCCCTCACTGTTGTCTCAAACTGCCATTATTGTAATGTGTAGGACCATTATAAACAATTTATTTTTATTCTGTTCTCTCTACCTCTCACATTTTCCCCCTCCCCCCTCCCCCATCTTATATCTCTATCTTTCATTCAGTCACACTCAAACACACACACATACCTCAAGCCAGTGGTCCCATGGGTCAGCCCATATTAGCTTACTTGTTAATACTTGGACAGCTCTGGATCAATACTTAATCAACAAGTAATGGGATTCCTCAGTCATCCCATATGATCTTTCAATAAAGACTTGAATCTGCCTCAACCAGACTCTCCCCAATACACACACACAATCACACATACACACACACACACACACACACACACACACACACACACAAATACGAGGGAACAAGAGTGTGAGAGAGTCAGCTCTTGCTTGTTCTCACCAGGCAGGTGGAAAGTGGAGCTGCAGGTAGGTGTGAGTCAAATTAGAGGTTGTATTTGAGTCCTGATTTACACTCATATATTCACCTATATCAGGAGTGTTCCATTTAATTACCAAAGAAAAAAATGTAATGAAACCTATTAAATGGCCAAACATGGCCTGCATACAGAAATGTGACATCTACATGACACATCACTCTCTAAAAAAGTCCTACAAAACGAAACAAGGATATGTACAACAAAACCAACAGTTTCATTATTTTTGTCTGATCACTCATTGTTTTGGCAAATTGACCCGGAATCTTTTTTAATTCCATAAAAAATACCAAGATAACTGAAGAGTAGTCTATGGTTGTAAATGTTTGATCATATGTGCACATTATGGGCAAACTACCTTTAATTTTTAATGTCTGGACTTCATTATATAAAATGCCTTGAGATAAAGTCTTTTGCGATTTTTGCGCTGTACAAATAACAATGAACTGAGTGGAATTGAGTCAGATTTGACATCAAAGTGAAAAGCTGTCCTGGGATTTTTGCAGCCTGTTTAGTCAACAATCACAACTAGAATGGTACTGGATTTTAATTTGGATATTTCGCAATGTTACAGAAAGTGAAGAAATTAAATGGGCTGTACTCGGACGCATTCCAGATCCTTCCACCAAAAACAGCTCATCACACACATTGACCTGTTTCTTGGTCGATCACTCTTTCACGAACATTACAGAGCGATATAAAACTTTTAAACCGCGTAACCTTTGACCCCTTCTTATTCCGTCTCCTTGTAATCTTGAATGATCCAGGAGATTTTTTCTAATGCGGCTCTCCTCGTAAGTTGCTCTGAATGAGCACATCAGCTAAATGCCTTGGAATAAAAAAGCAGCAGCTGAAATGTAAATGCACTGTACCAAAAGCTGTATCGCTGTATTAAGTTGAGCAGACTCAGACATGGGTGCAGTGTGATAAATCCCAGCAGAGTTGCATGCTAAACAGTTTCAACCCGGCTGCAGCCAGCCGTCTCCCTGTAAACAGGCTTTGTGTCACCATTGTCATATCGCAGCGCCATTAATAAACATGAGTCTGAGGCCACTAAGACGCTTCAGAGAGAGAGAGAGAGCTGGCAGCCTCTCTCTCTTCTCTTTGTTACTATCACTCCTTCTCTATCCCTCCTCGTCCCTCCCTCCTCCGTCACATTCTTTCTCCCTCCTCCAATTTCTTTGGCTCTTTAACTTAAACTTGCACTTTCTTTGCACCTTCTCACTTGTTTTGTTTTTTCCATTTAGTTTCTCTCCTGCGTTTTTCCCCCCAACGTGTTGTTATATTTGTTATCTTTCTAGCTTCACCATTTTTTGCTCACTTAATGAAACCAATCACCTTTTTTTCTCCCCTCTTGTCCTTGTCTGGCCCCTTCTCTTCTACTGCATCTTTCTTCTTTTGTCCTTTTTAGCCAAATGTTCTGACTCCCTTGAACTCAGACTGGAGACATTTTGTCCTACTCTATCCACAGCCGGCCCTTTGCAACACAAAAGACAGAAGGACAGACACTGATTGGTTCAGGGAACACTTATAAAGATGGTGGTCAAGTCTGGTGATGTGAATATGGTCCCGTTAAAATTGTCCGCTCCTCTTCTCTCATCCCTTTCTCTCTCTCGTTTGCTTGCTTTTTCAACACATATTCATTTCTTGCCTTTTGCATTTCTCTCCTTTTCTCTTCTCTCCCAACTCCTTTTGGGAACGCACAATCTCTCCTTCCTTTGCATTCCCTTTTCCAAAAAATACAAGCTCTGATCCAGCATGTACTGTCTCCCTCATTTCACTCTCCACTGCGGTTTGTTCTTCACGCGTCCTCGTAATGTTTTTGTCCAACTGAAACCTCTAAAAAACCTGGACCTTTTGTATTTCCTCTGCATATGTATGTGTGTAGAATATATATTTGTGAATTTATGAGAGTGCAGAAAACCGACCGATTTTTTTTCTGCTGTGGACGCCCACTGAGGCTTGCCTCTGATATAGATGTATAAATGCTAAATGTGTGTGGCTGCATTTGTTTACAATGACTCCTACCAGTACGCTACAGTGTGTTACATAACTCTGAATAATGTGGGAAAGAGGTACTCTCTATCACTTAATTTACTGCTCGCTCTCTCTTTCTCACCCGCCCCCACGCCCGCACCCTGTCAGATAGAGTGATTTATACAGGGTGCATTTCCCTCTCCTTATCTCTCGTCCCTCCCTCTCTTTCTCTCCTGCTTTCTTTCAATCAGTAGCCTGTTGACACTGTTGTAACCCCCACTTCCTTCGCTGTGTGTGTGTGTATGTGTACGTTAAATCAGGAAGTGTGTGTGGGCATAAAGGAAGCCTGGACAGGTGCAGAAATGGTGGAGGCGAGTTACAGTTTGTGGTTTCCTTTGCCCAGAGGTCCATGTGTGTAAGACCTTAGCAGGGCTGGACTGGCCATCTGGCAAAACAGGCACTTTTCCTTTGGGTTGACGCAGTTGTCTTTAAAAACAGATTTTTGTCTGATCGGTCTATAATACCGGTAAAGCGCTTCCCTTCTAATGTGCATATATAGGCTACTGGACTTATGAGGAACATTATCATTATTATGAAAATAAGTAAAAGAAAAAAAAGTATATTTGAAAAAGGGGGGGTAGACGGGTGGATAGATGGGTCTGGTCTGGGCGTAACTGTAGGATGGAACCTTATAGACCTCATACATCATCCTTCTATTATCATCCTTTCTTTACAGTGCTCTATAACACCCACTTGTTACTTACATGTACATGTTTGCTGTAAATATGGAAAAATGCACAGACCTATTCTTTAAAAGAGCAAATTTACTAAATAATGTTATCAGTGATGTCCTACATGTGACAGATCATCACTCCTGCATTATTCCATCTTGACTATATCAGATTCAAGTCGTTTTGAAGTTTCAGTTAACTACACAGTTTTTACTTGTTACTAGTTTAGTCATGGACACATACATGCAGTTCCAGTGTCATGTTTTTACAGAATTTGAATCCAACTGGCTGCCAAGCGGTTTACATTTAACCCGTACTGTGTTAAATAAGTGTGTAAACGTAAAAACAAAAGCATATTTTCACACTCTGTCTATTTCCTTCTATTTTCCATTCTGTTGTTTTTTGCAAGTGGCTACCATGATTGTGTATTGGGCAGTGTGAAAATGCCCACACTAAATGCTGTACATCCTGCGTCGACAAACGTGGAGGAGTGAAGCTTCTGCTGTCCTGTTTTTGTGTTGATTTCACCAGATTACTTGTTGTGCTTGTATTTGTATTGGAGGATACAACTATGCCCAAAGACTCAACTGCTGTTACTGCAGTGGTCTATATGAAGTGATTCAAAATACCCAAGAAATCGTTCCCATATCCGGGTGAACTTCACCTAACAATCTCAGTCAGGCTAAGAGGTCACACAAAGCTGGTTATCAAATTGTTAAGTCAACACAGGTTTGCCTTATCAAGATCTGAGCGTGTGTACGAAAAAGGGGCGGGGTTTACTGCATATGACCAATCACCAACATGGAGTGAACTGACAGCAGAGGAGCAAACTTTTACATTAGAAAAATACGACGAGAACAAACACATTATCCTGACTATAAGAAGAAACAGTTACAGCTGCTAAACCCAGGAAGGACAGATGGTTTAACACTTTCTGATGGTGTGAATGTGTATGTTACGGAGGCCCCTGGTGACATTTGGGGAAAAGAAGTACATAACATGGCTCGAATATAAAAATGCGTGGAAACAAGATAAATAAGCACGAGACATGAATCTGTGGAACAAAACTGCAGAAGTCCCTTGGATGAGAGATGAAATATTTCTCTTATCACATGATGTAGCCTCTACAATGAACTTTAGTTTGACACACAATGTCTGCGCTCACTCTGAGGCCACACTTTGGGAGAGACGTTTGCAATTACTAGTCAATAAAAACATATGGACCCATGTTTGTGTGCATGGTTTAGGGAACATGCCTGTGCTCATTTTATATTTTGGTTCTTCTGGAAAGAGGGAAAGATACAGTACATCTGACTGACTAAACCAACCAGACATGCTTTAAACTTCCCTTATCCCACACTTTATGGAGTGAGTCATTTTGGCGAAGGCTAACTGTTCGAGTCTCAGAGAAAGAGAGAGAGAGGGGAGGGAGGTATGGAGGCTGTCACAAGGTAAATCTGTAAACTATCTATCCCCTTTGCAAATAAATATTTAATTGTATGGGATAAACCTACTTAAAGGGAAGGATGAAAGTATAAAACTATGTCTGGTTATCCTGCTGCTAACACACCCAGTACATCAATATCAGTAACTCCCACAAGGAAAGAAACGTAGATCAATGCAGACAGTCTGTGTTACTGTGAGCACATTGCTCCTATATGTGTCAGGTTGGTTATGTTCAGCTCCAGCAGCTGACAAAAGTGTATCATTCCCTCCGATGAGAATCTATATCTTTCATTAAGACACTCATCAGAGTAGGTAAAAGGATTTAGTGGGTCCCTGAAGACCCTTGTCCTCCTCAGAAACCTCATCACGAACTCCACAGGACGCTGAAGTCATCTTTCAAAGGAATTGATTGGCCAGCTTGATCTCTTATCTCCAACTTAACCTGCTCCGGAGCAGGTTAGCCGTTCTGCACAAGTATTTACCCAGATCCGAAGTTAACGATCTTCCTAGGACCGTAAACTAAACCTGAAGTTCCCCTGATTAAAGCAAATCCAGGTATTACAGGCCCCTGTTCTCGTCAGCTGTGTGCATCCCATGTGTTCCTGTGAGGGTCATAGCTCCAATTCAAGTGACTGGACATGCTGCATGTTTTCTTGCCTCCTAAACCAGGAGAAGAACCAGTGACCACTACAGTCAGTGACTACATATGATTTCTCCTTCGTGCATGTACAGTTGAGCACAGAACAGAACATCCTGTCCTCTGTCTTATAAAGACCTCTGCTCCGCCATTCTGGTTATTTTTCTGTTATTCACTCTCACTCCTTCTCTGGCTCCCATTGCCACCTTGGTTGCATGATCCTCGAGGTGTTCGCCTGATCCTGTCCCCTTGCTGAGCCTTCACTGTTGTGACAGACTGCCGTCGGTAATAGAGACCCATAATTGTACAAGCAGTTATATATAATTTGTAAGGCTCTTGATCGCCCTCCCTTGCTTCATCTCCATCCCTGCTGATGTCTACGATTGCTTTAAGACGTGCATATTCTGGGGTTACAGAGAGAGCGACTGCATGGGAGTTTCTGTATGCATGATTGATGTGTGTGTGAGAGTGTGTGTAAGTGTTTGCTTGCATCTGAATTGTTGACATGAGGACATCTTGCATGCTTTGACAGCAGTACGTAAAAAATGACCATCCTCATATTTAACCATGGCAATCAAACGTTATTATACTTTAATATCAGCAGCGTTTGAAACAGCTTACGTCACTAAGAGCTCTGTTGGAATCATTAAATAATATAACAGTGTTCCGCCATGACGCCTGCTTTTATGATGCCTATAATATTCAGATTTTGTTGTCACTGTCCTACAGGGGTCATAGTTAGTGTGCTGTAATGGACTGCATTACTCTGAAATGTGTTTGCCGTATTTAGCCACCCACATGTGTGCAGACGGAGAAAAGAAAAACCTCTCAACATTATATAGTCAGTGCCTCAATAATTAACACATAATTAAATTAACACATTTTCCCAGAGAGCTGAACGTGATGTGTTTAGTGAAGTAAACAAGATGTGTTTGACTGAGTTAGATTCCATAGGTGTACGTGATTACACTGAGTGAACATTGATTTAACTGTCTCCATTCATTATTTGACTTATTTGTAAAAAAAATGTACTGAACCAAAGCAATAGAGAAACTTTTCTTTCAGTAAAGTATGATGCCCGTTACCAAGGATACCTGATATCCTGTGCACTGTTGCAGCAATCTAGTTTTTCCAACAGGTGAGGAGCTGCACATAATTTATTGCTGTTCTCTTAAAGTATTTCTCTCTCTCTCTCTCTCTCTCTCTCTCCTGGAGTGCTTCACTATAGTGTTCATATATCTACACTCTCTAACAATCATTCTTGCTTTGACACTTTGATGGCTTTGTTTCGTCATTGCACAGTTTTATTGACCAACTAAGGATGTGCATAAATCAGGAGAAAAATGTGGATTCCTTTAAAGACAGAAGAAAATGAAACATTCCTTTTCCTCATACTAGTCTAGACGTAGCTTGTCATTTCAGAAACCTGAAAACATAATATAACCATTATCATTTGTATTTCATTACACAGATCACTCTTTACATCTGTCAGCCTGAGTTTTACAAATATTTAACTAATGAGAATTAAAAAAACAATAGCTTGTGACTTAATCTTTTAAAAATACTTTTTTTTCATGGGCTTTTATGTGTGGACTACTATATCTTAACCTTTTGCCTTTATCCAAATGACATCAGTTTGGCTCTCTTAAGATTTGGTAAAAACATTTAATTTGTATTTAGAGATGAACCAATCTGATATCAGTGGTCAAAGGTCAGGGTGACAGGGACCACGTGTTCTTCTGATTGTCGTATATGAAGAACATCTACAGGGAATAACATGCCATCTGAAGCATTCACTTGGACGGAAGAATGACCTGTTTTGACTATGGAGGTCAGAGGTCAAGTGGTTACTGCGACAGACCCTTTCTTGTAACACATTATCTAAAGAACAGCCCAAAAGAATGCTTTCAAATTTGCCACAAATGTTAACTTAGACTCAAAGATGAACTGATTCGATTTCTTATTCTTATTCTTATTCTTATTTGATCAGCTCTCCCTCGGACTCGAAGATGAATTACACAATGTTATTCTGCAAGCATTCCAAACATTACCAAAGGTTCTCTGACTTATATATTTGGGATGAAAATGACACTCTACCTCACGGTGTACATGTCACTTCCACTACAACCCTCCAGCAGTGAAGGGCCTTGGCACTGATATGGAACAGAAGGAGCCTGACAGCCAGCTGTAGTTTCTTCTGGTGCGCGCTCTGAGTCAAGCTCATCTTCAATTTCACTTACACTCACAACTCATTTCTACATTATCCTCATCGTCTGAAACATCCTCCTCCTCCACTTCACTGGGTGTCTCGCTCTCTTCAGTATTAGCTCCAAGGCCCTCTGAGCAGAGATTCCTTTGCTCATATTGCAGGTGGAGGATTGTAGTTGAAGTGACTTTTATGGTCATATCATGACATGTGTTTGCTGTATGGCTTTGATTGTAATAAGATAAAGGTATAAAATAAGGTCACTATCAAATCGAACATAATTTCATTTCATTCTTCCCAGAAAAGCGTGATTTGTGCCACTCTTATTTGTTAATTTAAATTTTTATATTAATCATAACTTTATCACGATACAAATATATATTTGATTGCTCAATTTAATAGATAGTAAACATGTATAATATTTCCTCTCTATAGTAACAGCAGTAAAGGGTGCAACAAGTTTACTTAATAAAAGGGTTAAGTTTATGATAAATTTGGGATTAGGTTTTATGTTCGAATTATTGGTTGTACATTCCTGTTGTACATCACAGACATTGACTGACAATCCCCTTTATCCCATTTAAGTGGCTGAGGAACATTAACTAATATGAATTCCAGAATAACTGCACCTAAATGACAACTATGAAGCACTTTAATCAGGCATATTGTGAAAAAACGTGTGAATAGTAGTAAGATAAAGTGGTGCATTAAATGATGTGATGTGCGTATTAATAGAAGCACTGTTGGCAGTGAAGGTCCTGTGACCTTTTCTTATCCTGACTAGAACAAAGCAGAAGTGACAGCTGGTATAATAAAAAAGACAAAAAAAAATCCCAGGCATTTTTAAGCTTGGGATAAGAAGGACACGTCCTCCTCACTTTATTGTTTGAGGTTCAAGTCTCTCTCTCCCCGTACTTGTCTACATGAGACGAGATCTGGGGCACGTACCAAGAAGTGACATTCTTGGATAGGCCAGCTTTCTTTGATTGCTTAGCTCAGGTTTACCAATATCACCAAGTTAGCACTCTTTTAATCAGGCTCTATTGCCATGGTGACTTATGCTGCATGGCTTACCTGCTTCAGAGATGATTAATTTGAGAGAATCAGGTCAAAACCTGTCAACAGCCAAACCAGTGACAAATTAGATGGCTAATTAAACATTAAATAAAGAATACCATGTTTTATAGTTCATTAGAATCATCTTTAACGGTGTGAACTCTCAGGTTTTAAAACCTATAAAAACTGTTTTATCCACGACACTAGATGACTACTTAGTACCTACATCTGTGCTATAGTTATGTAATTATATTTTTATTTCAAACATGACTTCTGACAGTTAAGATAATAGTTGGGAATAAGAACTAGCAGAAAACAAGCTCTGTTGCCTCTATTAGAAAAAATAATCCTTGCACTTATTCATATTTCCCATGATTTTTAACATCCATTATTAAACCAAATTAACCCCACCAGCAATAAAATACTTTTCTGGTTACTATGTTGTCTAACTTTTGTCTGTGGACATGTCGTTGCAGTCCTTCAAACACCAAACAACCTTAGACAATTGACAATTTCAAACCTGGCTGGAGCAAACCACTCCGTCCCAACCCTGTGGAAACCTCCGGCTCGTTTCTACATTGATTGAATGTGGTCAACTCGAAATCATTCCCAGCTCAACTTCTGACGTCCAAGGTAAACATATCACAGCACTGTTTTAAAGTGTGCTTTGGCTTTTGTTGCCTGTATTAGACAGCGAGAGTGAAAAAAAGACAGGAAAAAGAGTGTGATAGGAGGAGAATGATCCCGCCAGTCAGGGGTCAAATCAGGGTGGTATTCATAAATAAATGCTAGAATCACACTCAGTAGAGCATATACCTTCGCCAAGGTCCAACAGTCCCTAAAATTCAATCAAGCCGCACCAAATTGCACACAGTTAAAGATATTAGTCTTGTTATAGATATGTCAGTTTTTTTTATGAATTAGTTGGTGAAAAAACATTTGATGGGTTATTACTTGGCCCATTTCCCATGCTTCCTGCAAGTTTCTTGGAAATATGTTCTCCTCAAACACAATCATCAATACTGATTATACCCTAAAGATTTGTGTGGATTTTTCCTTTGTCAAACTTGTTACCGTGGATCAAGCTGCAGTGTTTTAAAATGTAATACCCTGAAATGAATCCCCCTGGTAGCAGGGTGTCAGAGACCGAGGGTTCATGATGCTCAGCTCTAACCCTGCACTCCTCTCGGTCTGTGTTTGTGTAATTGTCCTGTATCAATGTACTGTGCGTCTACCATCTGTTATAATCAGCCATGAATATTGCAGTGGCCCCGGCCCTTTAAATGGCATATATACCCTATGGATGTCGACATGCATGGGAGAAGTTATGTGTGCCAGAGATGCACTCTGTGTGCGTTTACAGTTGGCCCATTGATTTATAATTAACGCCGGGGTTACTGCTCCAGCACATACACAGCTGGCCTGCTCTCTGGGGTCACAGCAGTATGCGTGTGTGTTTGTGTGTGTGTGTGTGTTGCTTCTTGTTTGGCTTCTGTGTGAGGACCAGTTGGAGATTTATACCTTGGGACTGAGGACATGTTCGCAAAAAGAGGACATTTTTGCCCCCGTCATTTTCTGATACCGCTTCAAAAGGCTTGTTTGAGGGCAAGGACTTTGGTTTTTGGGGTTAAGACTAAAACTAGGTTTTAGTTATTGTGTCTGTGGGTTTGTGTGAGTGAATGGGTGCAAATGAGCATGTACAGTATTGTGTGGACGCTCCTGACTCAAGCATATGTTCCTTTGTAAATAGGTTTATCTCTGAGTGTTTGTGAGCATTTGTGAGTGTGCATGTAGAGAGTTACCATGGTAACATATTTAAAGGTCCCTGCAGACTACAGACACTTCAGTCCCATCAAATGTATTGATTACAGTCCCCATGTGAATTAGTTGGACGCACACACACTCTCTCACACACACACACACACACACACACACACACACACACACACACACACACACACACACACACACACACACACACACACACACCTATACATTCCAGTCAGCTGCTAACACCACTAGGCTGCACTCTTGCTTACATGAAACCAGACCACTGACAATGATTTTTGTCTGTGCATTTTTCTGCTTCAGTGATGCCACTGGCATCTATTCAAAGGTTTATCGTCAACTTTGCCCTGACAGCGTTCATGATACTCCAGTCTGCTGGTTCCACTTCCTGCTCACAGACACATCAGGATGAAAGAGTTCTGATTGCATGAATCAACTTGATCCTTGCTTTTAAATATCATGCAAACATGAATATCCTGAAAATGTCTGGATCCAACCCCTTAGTCGAATCTGTCCTGAAAGTGGATGGGTTCTCTCATTCGGTCAATAACCCTCCTTTTCACAAGGTTTCTATAAAATGCTCTTTCCTGTTAGAATATGAGTAGAACTACTTGTTTGTGTGCTCATAGTTAGCTCCTGAAGAGTGCATGACCTGTTGGTGACATCAGAATAACACCATCAGAGCCTCACTATTGCTCAACTAGACACACGCACACAGTGAAGCCCAGCATGACCACTTAATCCCCCTCAGTCCCCACTCTCCACTCTGCATTGCTCTGCACTCACTGTTTACCCTCTCTGCCTTTCCTCTGTCCCACTCCCCCTCCTAAGCTCTCCCTTTCTTTGTCACTCCTTTTCTTTTTTGCCTTTACCTTCTCCACTTTCTCTGACCTGTCATCTCACCATCTGATCTCATCTGCTCCCTCTTATAAGGTCATCTCTGCTCTCTCCACTGCTGTAATTTCTCAGGGAGTGAGGGCAGTGAGAGGCCCCCGCTCCGTGATTCATCTCTCCATCAGGAGGTGAAGGGCCCCGGTGTGTGAGGTGACACACTGGATTAGGGTGTTGCATTCAGTCTAGATGTGGGGTCCTTGGCAGGGGTTCCTTGGGGGGGCAGCTTTTGTGAACTGTCGCCCACTGATCTGTCATGGCCAGCCAAAACACATTTCAGGGCCCTTTTGATCCACCCCAGCACTCTCCACAGGCAACACACTCATGCACACCACATATGAGTGTACAAGAACATTTGTGCGACTGTTTTAATAGGGTTGCCTGGGGGGCAGTGCAGGACAACGGCAGCACACCATCGGATGGACATTCCACTGTGTTCCCCTGAAAATTAACCTTCAAAACTGTTCTCACAAAGACAAAGAAATACCATGGCTTGAGACATAAGTAGCTCCTGTAAATAGCTGAAAAGAATGTTACTTGACCAAGAAAAAGAAAGATGATCTTCGAATAATGAGCACAATTGTAGATTTTTTGTATTTATAGATTGCCTATAAGGTCAGTCATTACAAATACTTCCTGGAGCATTGTCCACTGTCAAACCGATGTAAATGTTCAAATTTCCAAATCTACATTTTGAATCTCCAGATTCTAGGACAACTTCACAAAGTCCATCTGCAGATGAAGCTCATTGTCAGCCTCATGGACTTTGAGGTGACAGTTGGCCAGGTTTGTTATGTTTTGGAAATAAGATATGTCAATAAATTTCAACATTTTAGGGCCTGAGCATTGATAATTCGAGGACCTTATCTGAATTGCTTCAATTACTATTATGGCGTAACGATCATTTTTGAAGGTCCTAAACATGCTCAAAAACTCATGAAACTTTATAGAAGTAAAGCTTCCATCAGATCAACTTGAAATTTGGTTTATGTCATATTAGCTCCTTGGAGGTTAAAGGTTACGTAAAGTGTAAGTTTCCGTCACATGGTCTGACTGTAACGTGCTGTCAAAGTTCAATGACTTGCCATTCAAAAAGGAAGTTGTTGTAGTTATAGATATATTGTGAAGTCTTGTGAAACTGTGACTGCTTGTTGAATGGCGTGTCCATGGTGGAAATTGTTATAGCTCCACTGTGCATTGTGGAGCTAAATACAATGACAATTTGAAGTGATGCATAAACTCCTACACAGTGCCACACACTCTCTATTGATCAGATGAGAGGTCTTAAAACTTTGTTGAGTGTTTAAAAAGTCAGTTTTTCTAATCTCCCTTCTTTCGGTCTCCTAACCTTCTCAGCAAGCTTGTATCTGAAAAGAGATATTTAAAAAGAAACACCATCTTTATAAATAATATGTGCACACGTGTACTTACAATATAAGTTGTGGTGTGGCTGTATGCAGTTGTACATTCATTGATTTATTGTTTCAAAACCACACCATGTCTTGTGGCTGTCTTGTAAATAGATATTGTGCAATACTGGGTCTGCAGAGAAAGTTGAGTGTGAGCAGAGCACCGGAAACTGTGCTTGTCTGTGCGAGAGGTCTTCAGTATTGTGTTGTTTGTCAAATGACAGCTGTATTTGGACAGGCTCATAGCCAAAATCACAATTACACATGATAAAGTGAAGGGAAAGATGGCATGTGTATGATGTGTGCACAATTAAAGTGAGAGATGAATGACAGGGCTATAACGGTTTCCGTGTAGATACTGAATGTATGTACCTACATTTCTAAACATAGATGCATGTTACCCACACTTTGAAAACTTAGTGTGTGTACATGGTGTAGAATGTGTATTTGAAGCTTATCCGGGTAACCTTATGTGTCCGTCTGTGTGTGTGTGTGTTTGTCCGTGTGACTTGTGGCCTAAAAGAGCACTGGCGTACTTTAAGGTGCATTACAGGTCTCAGGCTAATCCGCAGTGATGGCTAAAGTGCTCTGTGTCGACCACAGGAGACCCTGCGTGTGTGTGTTCGTGAGCTTCTACTTTCAGGGGGCAGCATAGAGAAGACAGCCCATGATGTGTCCACCATACGCATTATTCAGCATAAATGTTGTATTGGGCCACGACTCTCCCTTTGCACATGTGAATGTGCAGGGGATGGAGAGATGGAGGCAGGGAAGAGGAGCACTTCAGTTCAGTGGAGGACAGGAAGGGGGCCGAAGAGCAGGCAGAGGGGGAGTTAGGATACATGGAAGAGAGAGGAGATGGAGAGTTGGAAGAAAAGGAGAGGAAAAGCAATATGAGTATGACATCATGAAATCAGGAGGTTGGAGAAGAAGTGTGATGAAGGACATATAGCAGGAGGTGGAGTGGTAGAAAGGCAGGGTGACAGAGTGTGTACAGAGAGGTAGCTCTGAGACTCATTTCTCCTGCATTTGTTATGCAGATTTCATGTTCTTTCTATTTCTGCTCTCCCGATGTATGTTCAGGTTCTGTTATGCTTAAATGTCAATGGTTAACACAGCCTAGCCATCTGAAGGTGTGTGTTTGTGTGTGTGTGTGTGTGTGTGTTTACAAGTGTCCATCTGCACAGATAAAGCGTATGTGTATGCAATGCATGTTTGTTATCAACAACTAGATGTTAGAAATTTGTGGCTGTGTTCCTCACGGTACACTAAACATGTGTATTTCTGACTACCATGTAATCCATTACAGTATCTCCATGCTGCGTGTGAGCTGTGAATGCATATTAACTCAGATTATGGGTATGTATTTGCCTGTCTATGTAAAAGTACACAAATGTGTGTTGGTGTATATGTGTGTGTTTGTGCTACTGGGCTGCGGAGGTTAGTCCAGGGCTGCAGCGGTGGTGGAGACCTATTTTAATTCTTAACTAGATGGCCATGATTTATTAATCTACGTTTGAAATAACAATTACGGTGTCAGAAGGGATCAGGCCAAAACCGTAATTGCAATGGAAAACACACTTAATATGGAACTCGCCCCAACCCAAGCACACGCATGGCATCCCCAACAGACCCGAGGAGATGTCTCTCCTGCTCCACCCGAGACTGTACATTACACGGTAAGTACGTAAACCAGAGCATGAATGTCAATGCGTCTTATACTTTAAATTGTATGAGCTATATGTTGCCATATGTGCATTATTCAGACTCAGTCTCTTCATCACATGAACTTTAATCCTTGCTATTCAAACATGCTGCAGCTTTGGTGTATTTTTTTTCTTTGTTTAAATGTTTGACATGAATCATTTTATTCTCCGATTTACCTGAGGAATCCGGATCAAATGCCACAACTCCTTTATATTTTAAGATGTCAACTGTGTCAGATTAAGTGGTCATAGAGTATTACAGTCTTGACATGATTTGACGGAAAGATGGCAAACCACACGGTCGGCCTTGCCCTCTTTCACGGATGGTGTGACGTACACTATAGGTGATGAGGATAAAGAAGCAGGGGAGAGACGTCGCTGTTCCGGTTGACGGGATCACTAACATCATACCTTTTTCAATTTGCTGTGTGGGGAGTATCGCTCTGTGTTGTCATTGGTCAGGGTCAACATGTTATAGAAGTTGCAAAAACTAGGTGAGAAGGGGAAATAGCTAAAAAAAAAAGAAAAAGAAATAACTTAGTCTTGTGTCAGAGGCATCATGACGTGTCCCAGACGATGTGTCCGTTGTCTTCAGCAATGATTTTCTTTTATCCTTCCATCAACTGTTATTGTGAGAAACTTCCAAGGAGCATTTCACCATTGTCTTATCTGAGCTGAGAAGCAAGAACATGTTCAAAGAGAAGTCGGTTTGCAAGCTTGGCATATGCAATTAATTAAGATTCAAAGCTGGTCATTTTTCCCCCAGTAGACACAGTATTATAGAGAGTATGATTTTACTACATACAAATTCTGGCATGCACAGCTTCTTGTTCAGACGGATTTTTGATCAAACATTGTATTGATCAGACAGGTTCTTTTATTTTAAGGTCTTCATCATTCGTTCATTTATTGTTTTCTCCAATTTCAAACAGATTTTTTTTATTCAAATGACACAGGAACACATTCAGTAGGGATGCATACCTGCAGTTTTTCCTTGAAGTGTTCATTCCCTTACTGTAGTGCAAAAATTAAAACATAATCATTCATTTTGATATTGCAACATGTATCATCTGCAAACATGTTTTTCTCCTACGTAACACACAACCACTAGAATGAGGACATGTATCTAATTTGTGGGGAGTTGGTTAGCATTCATCTTGATGAGGATCACCCAGTAGCACTTACCGGCCCTTAAACAACTATTTCCTTCTCCAGCCGTGTTGCATGGTTGCTAATGGCATCCGTAATGAGGCTGACCTGCAGGCCCTGTCTAATAGAGCCTGTTAAGTGACTCAATGATTTTGAAGGTAATCTTTAAAAGCCACGTAGAGCTGGGAGAAAGTTGTCGGGAGCTGTGGGAGAGCGGGGAGTTGGGGCTGCGCAGCTTTTAAGAGTTGGAGAAGAGCGGCGGCAGCGAGACTTTTCAACGACTTGCTTATGATGTGTCTCACTTTTGTATTATCTATATTCTGTCAAAGAGCTTGGAGAGAGGAATGTTTCCACTTTTTAAAAAAGTCTGTGTACATCTCTGCTTGCTTTTCTGTCATTTCCTCCCGAAATTCAACACACACACACGCACACAAACACATACTCAGAAATACTCAAACATCCCCTTTCCTTTTCTCACAACTCTCTTCTCTGTCTCTCCTCTCTCTGTACTTCTGAAGGAATTCTCCATCCATCTAATTCCCCTCCTGGTTCCTTTATATTGAGGCTGGGCCCCGCTCGTATTCCATGTCAAAGGCTTTCTCTTTTATTGAACATCAAATCCTCTGTGTCTCGCCTGGCGCTCACTTCTCCCCGCTCGACACTATGCATATTCAGGAGCCACGGCCGCAATATAAGGCCGGCTGGTCCTCCAAAATCCGCGATTGTGGGCATTAGCGTTGCAATAACACTACATGAATAGCCGGCACGCTCTATATTTAGGTGATAAGTCAACCGTGCCGCAGCCAAGATTGAGAATGCTGGATGGATGTGCGTGGGGAGACTTTTCTCCTGTCTTGTGATAGATCCTCTCCGTTCCGTCTTTTTTTAATTCTCTCTCTCTGTGTCTGTTTGAGATGCCGCCTCTCTTGGATCTGGGGGTGGCGCTCGGTGTCCAAAAGTTCCAGCAAAGCTTGAGATGTTTTGCTGTGAGGAGCTGCCCCGCAGTGACACTTTGCGTTCTGATTCGAGCTCTGCTGCCGACTTGAAGGGAGAAAGGAGGAAAGGCCTGACTGCTGTAATTGGACTTTAATGTGCTTGGCTCTGTGTCAAAAACAAAAACCACCGTGGAGATATATATATGTATAAAAATCCAGCTGCCTCTAGGCATCTTGGTTATTTGCTTTATTCCTTAAGTCCAAACTTCTACTCGTATCATATGAAGTCATAGGCATTCTTAATCGTTATATTATGGTGTTAAGGATTCACACAATATTACCTTTTCATTGACTGTTAAAGCAAGTCTTACCAATAAATCCAGAAATCTATGTCTGTCGCTCCTTCAGTTTCCTCTCCTACCACACATCCCATTGACTGAGGTGGCTGGATCCAGCTTTGAGCTTGTTGTTGCTCAGCTCAGTGATTTCTGAAGCAATGACAGGGATTCAAACTCAGAGAAAGCCCAGGAGACCAGGTGAAGGTAAGATATTTCCGAAGTAAAGAGTATCCTTCTGTCCTTCGACTGTCGCAACAAGCAAAAATCGGATCGACTTTAAACCTGTGGAAGTGCGAGGTTTCTTTTAAACTTTAAACGACTCTTTCTGGGTCGTTGCATATTGCATCCAAGTGAATGCACATTATCTCCCACTTCGCTTCCTAACATGTGGACGAAACTACAGTTGGCTTCAGGTAACATAAAAAAGTGAACGGTCCTTTGTAGAGCCAGTGTTTGGTTTTTCTCTTCTTTGCTGTAGAAACATGGTGGACCTGCTCCTGATATAGGTAGGAGATGTTGAAGTTGAGACATCTGGTCTTCCACTCTGCCTCTTTCCTCTAGTGTGTTGCACATCCCTGTTTAGTCATGGTCTGACATGCGTATAGGCTGATCCACAAGACAACCCTGTAATACTGCCACACTCAGTGTCAGATGTGTTTGCCAGTGGAGCTCTGGAATCTGGACTTCAGATTGGACCCTGGACTTTGACAAAGAACACATGTATCCCAGCTGATAATCAGACTGACCTGCACAGGCATAGTTAATGTTCAGAGTTTTTGTATTTTAAACATTTGACACTACTTTCGGTTTCTGCCTCGTGGTTTCAGCTCTATGACTCAGATTCCATTCACGATCCTAACATGAACAGCTCCTTCTGAAGAAAAGACATTGATTTGATTTTGAATCTCAGGTAATTATACGCTGATTAAACATTATTATGAATATTAATTCCACTCCTGCAGTTAGAACCCCCTAAATACTTCTCCTTGAGGACATAACCTTTTGACAACATCACTGATCAGATCACCAGAGGTCATTCTCCAGCTTGACGGTGTCCACCCTATTCATGCCCAGTTAAGCAAAGTAAAAGTTAAGTAAGTGAAGTAAAAGTTTTGTCTTCCCCCCCGACAACATACAGTGTCCACCTGGTTTACTCTATGTGTGAGAGGCCTTACAGTCACTTGACATAGAGGAAGTAAATAAGGAAATTGAGAACATACATTTATAAAGATGAATGATTTTGATGTAATATTGTTGATCATATTTCTTCACTTTAATGTTTTGAAGTGCTCCACAATTGGTGAATTCTGCATAGACATCATACTATATATTCTTCTGATGCCTTCAGGCACCCAAGGTTCTCTGTTCCTTTCCTGTGAATGTTACCATCCTTCTGCTTATTCTACGATTTGGCCTTGTCAAAATATTGTGGCAGTCTATTCCCACTGTTTGCTGGCCTGCCTTCAGGTCCCATTCGATCTGATGTAGAATGCAGAGGGAGACGGAAACTGAGAGAAGGAGAAAAAGAGAGGAGCTACTGTACACGACTGGAGAAGTGCAAATAAAGCAGGCATGGAAAGGACGTGACTGAAGGATGCACTAATGACAGGATTCAAACACTGAGATGGGAAGGAGGGCATGGAGGAGGTAAGAATGAAAGGGTGAAGAGAAGAAAGTAAGCAAAGGCAGAATGGGGGAAATGAGTTGAAGAATGACGTGACAGAGACTTCTGGAAAACTTCAGGAAGAAATGACAAAAAGGACAAGTAGAGTTGGAAGAAGGGATGGAAAGTTTGAATAAGGAGAAAAAAAGGAAAAAAGTAGAGATGTGGATGAAGTGAGCCGGAGAAAGATTGGAGGTAAAAAGTGGCAAAACATACACTGGAAAAGAAGGGGATGACATTCAGCAAATAATTAATATGGGTGAATAGAAAGAGAAAAAAAAAGAATAAATGAAACAAGAAGCGAAAGTAAAAAGAGAATAAATGACTGAAGGTAGAGGAACACATTGAGAAACATAAGGAGGGATGGAAGGAGAGATGGCTGAGTGGATGGATGCAACCATAAATGTGGGTGATTGACCAGGAAATAGATGAGGAGGGAAAGACGGAGGAGAGCGGGTATGTCAGGAAAATGAGAGAAGAAGGAATGGGAGGAAAAGAGCAAGAAGTCAATTAAGAAAATAACAAATCCAAGAATGTTGGATCATTATTTTAGTGCACTTATCTGTTCAAACTACATCCTACTTATTCTCCCTCTGTGTTTGTGTGTGGGTTTGTGTGTGTGTGTGTGTGTGTTGTGATGGCATCCAGCAACCTGGCATGGCTTTTTAATTCTACTGAGTGAATAATGCATCCACCACAGTCCATAATTTATGTAAGTGGACATGCAATCACTTCAGATTATCGTGCACAATGCCCCTGTGTGTGTGTGTGTGTTTGTACATTTGTGTGTGTGCATGTGTGCGAGGCAAAGGAATCGCTAAAACATGACAGGGTCACTGACTTTCTCCTAGTGTAGGTCTTTCCCACTTTGTCTCTCTTGGCTCCTTTTATTCCCTCCTCCTGCTTTCTCTCAAGTAAAAGGGGAAAAAAAGTTTTGCTAAATAAAAACTAGGGGGTGTGCCTTGAATTTTAAGGCGCACAATGTTATTTTTTAATGGTAAGAAATAATAAAATATGAGACTCCTACACATTCGGAGTGCATTGAGATTTTGCATACATCATCATATTGTGCTGTAATAGACACTTAAACATTGCATAGTTGGATGTTTTCCAGCGTAAAGGGGGAATGGTGTGGTGTATTGATCACACTACAGCCGTGTGGTCATATGGATCACTAATGCTTGTGTACACCTGTGTGCTCGGTTGAGCTTTTGGTTGTAAGTCTGCCTTGGCCACTTTGTTGTTCCTGGTGTAGCTCACTGCAGATTTTCAGCTTCCAGTCGTCTTAGGCCCGCTTCTACAAGCTTTGCACACCTGCCTTTGGACACTTTATCACACTCTTCCTGGCAGATCCTCTCAGGCTCCGTCAAATTGTCTGTGAAGCATCTGTGAACTGTCATCTTCGGGTTTCTCCACAGATGCTCCATGGGGTTTAAGTGTGAGGTTTGGCTGGGTCACTCGAGGACAGTCAGCCTGAGGTCCTGCAGTTTGTCCTGGAGGCACTCCAGCGCTTCTTTTGGCTGTGTGCCTCAGGTCATTGGCATTCTGAAAGGTGAAGCTCTGTTTTAGGACAAGTTCACCCTTGAGAGTTTTTCTCAAGAAATCCTCCATTTCTTCTTTGGAAATGATCCTTTTTTCAAATCCTGGGTTTCCCCTTCCCCGCTGCTGAGAGGTCAATCTTTAGTATGCTACAACCACTTTGTGTAACCATTGGATCTGGAGGTGTTCCCACATGGTTACATTGTTGTCCTATCAAACCACAGAATAATTTCTTCTCATGTGCTGACCATTTTTCAAACTCCAAACAGGCTGTCACATGCACTTTACTTAGTGAAGCCACTCTTTCATAAAGGCTTGATTGGTGGAGTGCTGCTGAGATGGTTTCCCCATTTCTGCAGACACCTTCTGAAGCTCTGTTAGAGTGACCATTTGATTTTTGGTCACCTCGAGGAGGATGGAAGGATCAGACTCCTCTTATCCAGTTACTCAATGTGATTTACTTTATTTGGATCTAATTGAGGCCACTGTGCCCTGGGGAATCTGTAGAGCTTGAGAAATGGTCATACCTTTGCTATGATCACTGCTTAACCACAATTCTATCAAAGCGGTCTACAAGGATTTAGAGCTAGATTTGTAGATAAAAGTTTTAAATTAAAAATTTCACAAATTGAAGGGAAATTCTAAAAACATTTCTTAATGAGATCAGACATTGGCAGGTACAATATATTCATTTTAAATTAAATGTACAAGACAACAAAGTGTGCAAAACCAGAATAAATGTATGACAAAAGTTGTGTAAAAGTGACTTTACGTGTTCACCGTGAATTATGTTTTGGGCTTTTACCAACTGCGTGCTGTGGTTTGTAGAAATATTGTTGTTCAACTATCATATTTAATTTGGATTTCTCACTAGATTTTTCCCGAAAATCATGAATCCAGCATTTATCATTATTTAAATGTTCAAAGACCCGGTTATAAAAAAAGAAAATATACAATATCTGAAGCTAGTTGGAGAGCTTGAGTTTTAAAGTCAGATGAAGTGCATTAAATAGTCTATGGTGGAATTAACTGTCTCTTGTTGAACATCTGTCAGAACATCTGATGTAAAGCTGTGAAGCTAAAAGCCTTTGATTTATAAAAAGATCCCATACTGATCACATGATCTCAGAGCCAGTCTATCCAGAGGACTCCAAGCAATTTGACTATCGTACTTCAAAACAATGAGCTAGTTCCTAACCAGCACAAATTGCCCTGAGGGCTCCGTGTCCAGTCTTGCTCCCAACACCAGCTTCAGCCCATCATCACACATTCCAGGGCTATTCCAGAGATAGCTCTCCACTGGGTATTTAATTTAATCCAGACCAAATGCTAATAGGGCTGTTTGGTTACTGGCCATCTGCCTGGGCTGCCGGTCAACTATGGCAAGCTGTGCCGAGCTGTGTGGTGCCGGGCCTCTCTGCCAAAGTCTGAGCTGCCCAGAGACCACTTCATAACCAGAGGACACTTCACGGCCAATCATCCACACTTAGTGGGAACAGACTCCATGGCGGGTAATATGATCAAATTGATCTTTTCATGATTTTGGGGGCAACTTGTCCATCTCTCACTCCCACACCATAACAATCAATATCAGAGGATGTCTTGAAAATTGAGCACTTGGCTGTCACTAATATAGTTAGCACTGAACATTTATTTATCCCAGGAAAGTCAAGCCAGCCAGCTCTTCAAACATTATAACACATCTCCTCATAGGAGTTGGACAGTACTGTACAATTATGTGTGTTTACTTTGGGCCACTGGGCAGCTCTGATGGACTCCAGTGCCAACTTTGACCCACCACACTTCACATAGATGTGCACGGACAATGTTTTCCGGTCTAATGGAGTATTAATATACACTTTATAGATGGATATGTACTTTTGCTTTAACCTCTAATTTAAGGTTTAGAAATCCTGGCTGATGTTTTAGCTGTTTCGTAATCTGTAAATTCATCTGATGGTTTTTAATTTGTTGTCGAGAATTTTTCACATAAGAATTCTATGGATTTTGCCTCTTTTGCATAATACTAACTATCATTTCATATTTGTGAGCACTCATGGTCCTTTGGTGTTTGTATTACATTAGCAAGGAGTATGTTGGATAGCCTGGCTTTTCTTCCCACAAGATTATACTTGACATGAAACACTGGATGAGGTAAAGAGCTTAGACTTCTGGGGGCAACTCTTTTGTTTGGAAAAGGGCCAATCGAGTTGGTTCAGGCATCTGATCCAATTTCCTCCTACTACTCACACAATTTGTGCCGCAGAATTATTTGTGTTTACTCACGCTACCTGTGGATATTCACTGCTCTTCGTCAGAAACAAGGAGAAGAGGACTATTGGCTAAAGTGACTATACAGTTGTTACTGTTGTGGAAACACCAGAGAACCTGCCGAAAAAGAGGACAACTGGCTGATTTGACGACAAAGCCAGTCTACAAGGAGCACAAAGCTCAGGGAATATCTGTTGTTTCCTGTAGTTGTGTTTGAATGTCTGTTGTTCCCACTGCTACCAGAGGATGACCAGTGGGCGGTTTGTTCTCCTGCCTGCTCGGGTAGGCGCCTGTGTCCACTAAATTAGATTCTCAGTGCTTGCTGTTTGGGAAGCTTTCGCTCAAGTTGAGATAATTTAGCTTGAAAATTTGTCAAATGACAAATGACGTGAATTTAGTTTTGTATCTTACTTGTACCAACGTCAATCTCACTCACCTGAAAACATTGTGCATCATTGTTGGGATGTTGGGAACTTCCCCTGCACAACCTCACTTACGTGGATATAAATGTTTTTAAGCACAATATATGTTTTGTCACTCTGTGATTGAAATAACGAAATTACTTATGTGCGCACTAACATTCGGAATAAACAACCAATGCTGTTGTAATTAGTGCCGTGCCGCAGAATCTTTATTTTTTTATCTCATCAATTTGATCATAAAATAAAACATGAATTGTATCTGACTTTATGGGGAAAGATCTAAATACTCACACATACTGTGCCCATGTATTTCCTACTTTCATGAAAGCCCACACGCGTGAAGGTGTGTCCTGGTCATGCAGTCTGTCGATGCTTTGATGTAGTGTTATCTCTCCACAATCTAACCTTGACCCTCTGACATGAGCCACAACTACAGCACTGACAATGATTGTCAGCAATGCTGCGCTAAAAAAAGCAAAGGAGTGTGTTTTGCACTTCAAAATAAATCTCCAACTGGCCCTATTTCATTCAATATGCAGAACAGCGAATTCGTCCTCAGAGGGATGGAGAGCTATGCATCTTTTGTTTGTTTCGTTGGTTTGGTGGGGGGGTGTAATTCAACAGAGTTCTGCGCTCTCATAGCCTTATCTTCTGTGTATTTTGGTTCCTCTCTGCACTCTGTCTCTAAACCTTGTCCTCATTATCCATTCTCCTCCAGCATAATGGTATCCGCGTTGTTTAACTTCTTCAGCCCAGGAACCAAATTTAGAAAACCCTGTCTCACTCCAGGACCTGGTCTAATGAGTACTAGTTCTGACTGTACAAACTGGTATTCTCTGCATGCGGGTTCTCAGAAACATGCTCCCTCGCTATTTCAGGTCCCGACCCGCCATATAGTTAAAGAAAAACTTGCTTAAAGACACATGGTTACCAAGAAGGTGTTTGACTATATATGTTTGGTATATTCTCCATGTATACGTGTGGTTGTGTGTGTGTATGTGTGTGTGTTTGTTCCCACATAGGCTTTCCCTGTATGTTTGTGTGGGAGAGGGGCTCTGACCTTGATTGTATGGGGGCATGTTCCAGCACAAACCACCACATTAATTGCTCTGAAGTGAAATCTATGTTAGGACATCATTAACGAAGACTAGGCTTGCCTTTATAATTGATATAGAGCGTTGCCCTCATACGCTCTGACGGCCATGTTGCTGGAGGCCCTCCTGTATGAAGATGGCCCTCCTTGCCTCAGACGCCCACTCCAGCACAGGTGACCTCTCACCTTGAGAGCGCGGGGGTCACACACACAGGTGTGCTGCAGGGAGCGAAGCTTGACATGTTCTCCATCTCAGCCGGGTCAGATAGGATTTGTTGTTTCTCTCCTCTCAATTGTCTCGTTTTGACTGTATTAGCTATTCTGCTAATTATGAGACACGCAGTTCAACCTTTGAATGTTAATGGCTGTGAGCTATTCCCTGACTGAAACATGATTTTTTATCGGAGGAAGCTAACAATATTGTATTCCTCCATCCAGCTGAGGTTAAAGAGACAAAAGATAAAAAAAGCTTTTTTCCACGCATGATCTAATTTGACTCTTTGCATTGCTGCAAAGATAAAGGGGGGAGACTGACAGACAGACAGAGAACAAACAAGCACGGGAGAAGATAAAGAATAATACCTTATGTATATGTTACAGTCACTTTTTCTAGGGGGCTGTGACACAAGCCTACCCTTAATACCTCGGTGGAACTCATTATCCAAGACACCTTTGGGAAATTCATTTTCATATATCTACACAATCTCAATTACGCCACTTAATTGATATCTTTATTTGCTTAATTGGTGGATTTATTACTCACCGGGAGGAAGGGAAGTGTATGTGTAGAATTTCCCACATTAAGAGAGTTTTTTTTTAGCCATTCTTTCATCAACTCCTTATTTTCTTCATGTCAGGGATGTCACAAAACATTCGATGCAATTTTAATGAAGAGTGAATATGACATGTATCCACGGCGTTTTCCTTTTTTTTTTTTCAGTCAGAAAAGGTGAGCTGAAATTCGTTAGCTCTCTGACTGAATTATTTTACCTCAGCATTACAAACAATTATAATGATGACTTTTTACTGCAGGGGTTGTTTGATAGTATCTTGATTTGTTTTGGCCGTTACAGGTGGAACTTGCCATTCTGAGAATGTTCAGGATCCGGTTTACTCAGAGGTCGCGGTGTTGAAGCGAATGAGGAGAATTCCAACGGGTGTGAACGTGCCGTCGCATTTCACGGGAAGTGTAATTAGCATTTGTGATTAATAGGTGGACAGACAGCTCTGTGCCTAACAGCCCTCTCTGCCTCGGGTTAGGAAACAGCTTAGTGCAATTAAGCGCTGCAAGGTTTGGCCGTGAAGTGTTGCAAAGTAACCCCTGGACATGTTTCCTCTTCTGCCGGTGCCAGAGCCTCCTCTACAATACGCAGCAGCCAAGGCCTACTCCACAGTCTTTTATCCTCAGCGTGTAGTTTCACCCACTCCTATTGATTCTTTATTGACCTAAGGTGTCCTCCAGTGCCACCACTACTCATCCTCCCTCCTATCCGCCTGAGCCTCCCCCCGCCCTCTCCAAGTGCAAGGTGAAATGGAAGACCGAGCTTGGCATTGATTTCTTCGCCGACTTTTCTCTCCCTCTCCCTCTATTTCGGTTCTTCGCGCCGACCCTGCCTCCCCCTCTCGTGCGGCCAACCTCTCTGAAAGGGCTGCAGCGCGGTGGACTCCTCGCTGCGGCGAGGAGAGGTGCTGAGGCAGTGTGTGAATAACAGCTCCTACATAGGAAAAGAGAAGTAATTCTACCTCTGATCCGCAAGTAGAAGACATAATGGTGCAGGTTCAAAAGTACAAGAAAAGACTTGAGTGCCGGAGAGGAAAAAAACACATTTGTCGACTGGAAGGAAGCGTTCAGAAAGAGCAAGTGCCTACCAGTTAGGAGTCTTGCCATACAATCAAAGATAACGCAGGAGAAGAAAGAAAAATAGGTTTTAATGCATGTGATGTAGGACTGGAAGTCAAAACAGTGTAGATTCTGGCAGTTTAACAGTGATATAAAAAACAGAAAAATCAACAATTACTCACATTGTCAAGCCAATTATAGCTCAGCCTATTTCCTCTATGGAAATGTGGGGAATATAATTACACAAACAAGGACATGCGCGCGCTCACACACACACACACACACGCTCTGTCTCTCACACACAAAAATAATCCGCCCCCCTGGAAGGCTTACCCATCCCCCCCACCCTGGCCCTTTGGACAGCTCATGAGAAACCAAATCTCTCAAATGGAGAAATAAACAAAACAAACAAAACTACACAAGATGAAAGAAGAGAAACAATAAAGAAAGAAGTGTCCCTGGTGGACTGTTCTATCCCTCCTCTTCGCTGTATTAGTTGTTTTTTTCTGCTTCTTATTATTTTATTTGATTGTTGCCTGGCCATTCATTTTCACACATTTTCTCCTTCTTATTGTTGTTGTTGTTTGTGTCTTCCAGATCTTAGTAATTCTTAAATGGTTTCGACTCGTGCTTTGATCTCATTTAGAAAGTGAAAGAAGCCAAAGCTTTGGAAGTTATTTTGATTAGACTTTTATTAACTTCTGTCTTTGTTCCTAATACCCTCTCTGAAGAATTCACTGGAAATCCTGTGATACTGGGAGAAGAGCAACCTAATAATTTACAGAAATGTGTGTGCGTGTGTGTGTGTGTGTGTGTGTGTGTGTGTCTGTGTGTCTGTGTGTGTGTGTGTGTGTGTGTGTGTGTGTGTGTCTGTGTGCACATGGGTAAGTGTGTCAAGAACAAATCCAACCAAACATTTGTTTTCTTGGAGGTGTGAAACTTAACTAACCTAAACTTTAATTATATGGGCCTAAGTGGATAGAAAATGATGGTTTCGGATATAAAATGACTGTATACAATATTTCACATGTGTTTGTATTTTCCCTATATGAAAAGAGAGTTTTAAAAATGTAAGCACCAAAGCAACATTGCATAAACCAAACACACTTTAAATGAAAAGGCGTTTTAAATGGTTTTTAATAAGAAAAGTTGAACTGATATCCAGTGGCCTCAAATTACAAAGATGAGGTGGAACCTCCTGCAAAACCCTGTTTGCATTGTAGGGCTCATTGCCTTGGTATGAACTACTGACCTCACTGTATACATACATGAACAGATTATTTACCACTCAAATCCATTCTCTCAGGTGTAATTAAGTCTAAATATTATTTTTCAATTTCATTGTCTGTCGTTTCACCTGTGACTTTGTTTATGAAGTATTTTTGTTTTAACTTTTATTTTATTTGTGTTGGTGTCTCTACTCTGAAACTTAATTTAAACATAAACTTTAATTATTTGGTAGGCTACTAAATGAGGGCACTATTTTATTTTTTCAGTGCATGTCCAATAATAAAAGGTTTCTTAAAATAAAGGGGGTGTTGAATAACTGGAGTTTCAATATTTTGTCTGTATTTGTAAATTTGTACTTAATGCTTATCCACCTACTTCCACGTGCAGCATGAAAAAGTGAGCTTCAGCCTAAATTTGATGTGATACAGTTTCCCAGGCTTTAAAACGTGTTGGAAATTTTAGATGTTAGGAAACGAAGAGCGTTAAACTTGGCAGAACTGATGAGTCACATACAAAACCATAAACAGAACAGTGAGAGACATAGAGGATGACAAAGAGGGAGAGCAGTTGTCGATAGAATAAAGGCAACTATCCTAAATCCTATAACTATACCTGTTATCTATGGACAAATACCTGATATTACATATTTATTTTTTTCTTTTATGTATTTTACAATATAGATTGTTTACCATGATTAAGTATAAATATCCCAGAACAATATAAATAAGTAGCATCAGCAAATGTTGACAAAGTAGACACATTGCTAATATACAAAATATAACCATTGAAATAAAATACAATAAAACGGCAACAAATTTTGATCATTATATTTTTCCGTGAGATTCCTACAAAAAGACTCAGAAAAGACATTGAAAAAGGCACAACTAAATTATTTTTGTTTTATCTTTTTATTTGCAGTACAAATGTACAGCAGAGTGTAAAAAGAATGCCATTAATGGGAAAACATATATACAAAATTGATACATGTTCAGGAAATAGCCATATCCTTGTTCTAAAGTCAGACACTGACAAAAGCTATGTTCCTTTCTATCAAACTTTTAGATATTAACCAAATAAATGCCAGTGACACGAATGAAATACATAGGACAACCATGAAGAGTGAGAAACTCATTTGAGCAGTTAGAGGCAGCGTTCGGTTTGCTTTGAGTAGAAGGTAGTACCTGACTGAACAACACATGTCTCCTCAGGGTTAACTGTAGTTGTAGGTGCTGCTGAGACTGTTCAGTTCTTCAAACCTGGTCAAAACTGTATTGTTGACTCGCCTCGGCCTCTGCTCGCTACAGTCCTCCTGCAGACTCACTGCCCTTTGCGCATCCCTTACATGCTGAACTGCGCCTGTTTACCGAAGACCGCTGTGGGGCTGTGAGGTTTGAGTCAGACATTAGACTCAGTTTTTGTTAGCCTGTGGATATTACTACTAACTCCTGCCGCCTGTGGACTTTCGAGACTCGCTACTGCAGTTTGATTAAGTCGCACAAACTGTAATGTTTGCAAGTGTGACTCTGGGCTCGACTTTTGTATGTTAACTGTAACGCAGGTACCATCAACATTTAGGAGAACAATGACTAATATTGTTTAAATTTCCAGGAGATACTGGCTCATCGTGTTATCCTGCACCCTTGTGGCTTGGAAGTTGCACAACACTCAACACTCGAGAACTCAACATATTCTACAAGTTGATGAATTTAAAGTTCTTCACTTGGTACATATCATGCAGCTCATTCTTAAAGCAAATTACTTTATCTGGCTCTCTCCAATTTTCTACACAAAACTAGTTTTAAACATTTAATTTACATTTATACATTTCTCTGTGAAGTTAACGTCTCCACCCTTAAGAGGAATCAGTGTTAGGCTTCCGAGAGGTTTGTAATTCTTTCTTTCTTTACAGAAACATTATAATTAATTAGAATTAAATAAAACAAAAAATGTCCTTAATTAAAGTATAAAAATGCAATACATGAGATCTCAGGCAGTAACATTTCAGGCTCCAGCCACACTCCCTTCATCCATTTACATGTGTAGTAGTAACAGCAACAGTGCAGCACAAGCGTCACCTCTTTAAGTCTTCGCCTCTCAGGATATTTATGACAGCCTAAATGGCCATTGCAGCTTATTAAAGCACCTTATTTGAACAAGGTAATGTGACAGCGATAAGATCAATTAATGCTCGGCGATAACTGCGAACCCATTGTTGTATTTGATGGCATTTCTGTTTGGTCTGGTAATGTATGTCCTACGGTGATAATTAAGAC
The DNA here is from genome assembly GCF_949316205.1 of Platichthys flesus. Classification (NCBI taxonomy): domain Eukaryota; kingdom Metazoa; phylum Chordata; class Actinopteri; order Pleuronectiformes; family Pleuronectidae; genus Platichthys; species Platichthys flesus. The sequence continues at coordinate 21,169,791 of NC_084956.1, read as the reverse complement.
GCATGGCTTCAGAGGCAGGCATGCTGAATCAGAGAGGAGGCATTAAACCCGGACCTTTTGGCGATTAGCATCTCCGCTCCAACTCACCCACCCCAAGCTTCAAGTGGGTCTTTTGAAGAAGTCCAAATTGATTCCGCATCCCACCGCTGCTGCTGTGCTCAACAATCATTTCTTGATGCCTTGATGTGTGTAATGTTTACAGAGCGTTGCTGAGGGAAAGCATCAAGCAGCAGATTGTGGTGGAGTGGGTTGTCTATAAAGGTATAGCTTACACTCTGATCGCAGAGGTTTCTATAGAGGAAGAGAATACTTTTTTTTCAACAAGCTCACCCCCTGACAGGTGCTAAAGGTTCTACAAGATGCTAAAGGTTTCCATGTCTAAAGAACCCTTTAGTGCCTCCTTCTTCCCAGTTAGTCAAATTACCATATTGTCTCTGTATTTTGAATAATACAAAATATATACTAGGGTAATACATTAGAAAATTCAACTGGTTTCCATCTTGCACATTCCCTTTAGATGATCATGACACTTTTATTGCATTTATTACATTTATTGCATATATATACATATGCACTGAATCTTTGCGGCAGAACTGAGAGGATTTTAAGTTCCACCAACTGTGAGTGTTTGAGGATGGATCATAAGGCTGTTTTTTGTTTAGTTGTTTGTAGAGCCCCTCAATTTGATGTTTGCAGAAAGAAATCTGTAGCTTCAGTCATTTATATCTCTCTGATAAAACTCATCAAACTTGTAATAACACAAAACATCCGGTGAACTAAGATTATCCCCAGCTGTGTATTGCATTACTTGCTGTGTATTGGAAACATACTGGTCAAAACCTTGTATTTTAAAAATGTTTCCTTTGCATATTGTTCAGTGTTTGAGAAGCAAAAACAACTAAAAGAGGATGTTAGCACAATGGTGCCAAGTTGAGTGGCCTAACTCCCATTTAGCTTTGTCCCAATTCAGGGGTCACATCCTTTGTAGGCTACATTTGAAGACCTCTTGCAACACAGCGGTGCAATTAATTTGCTCCTTTGCGATGGCTCCTCCCAACGTGGAGTACAAATGTGTCCTTCCATTCCAGAGGTTCCAACAGGTGGATCCGTTTTTGGATACGTTACACCCCACCCCGTTCACTCCGCTCTGCTTCGGCCAATCAGCTCGTTGCTCCCTCACTGCGAGCTAAACAATCATCAAAAACACGACTGTTTTCCGTCCTGGCTCCTAAATGGTGGAATGAGCTCCCCAACGACATCCGGACATCAGAAAGTCTACACATCTTCCGCCGAAAACTAAAAACATACCTCTTCCGACTTTACCTTGAATGAAAAAAAAAAAAAAAAAAACACTAACAACTTTTTGAAACTAACACTTTACTAGCACTTAAATGGCACTTACTTATAGCACTTTGTAGTTTTGCTTTATTTGAAGAAATTGTATTTTCTTGATTCTTGTCGTCCTTGGTATGTACCCTCGGGTTTGAATGCACTTATTGTAAGTCGCTTTGGATAAAAGCGTCAGCTAAATGAAATGTAATGTAATGTAATGTAATGGCCAACCTAGCCCATGATTCATTGCAACGGTGATGATGCTAACAAGCTAACTATGTGAGCAGCTGAGCTGCTGTTTGTGCACTGGCTCAAAATGGCTAACATTGCAGCAAAAAACGTACAAGCTGGTAACGCACATAGAAAAGTCTAATTTTGGTTTGGCCTTTGAGGTCTACTCGGTCTATGAAGGTGACCTTTGTATACCGAGTTGACTGAGTCTGCCAAAGGATACAACACATATTATGATGTTAGCTGTGGTATAGAATAAGGACGATGAATTCTCATGATGTTGTCGTGTAAGGAAGGGATGCCTTCCTTACACAAACGTGTTCTATGTAAAAAACACACAAAGGAGTGTAATCCTATTTTTCAGGGTGGTCCTCCAGTACAATGTAAACGTGTGGTCTTGTGAACAATATATTTTGAAACTACTATCGATTTCAACTGTTTGATACTGGTTTTGGACAGCAGTCAACAGCTTAACCTTCAGGCTTGTGTGGGCATGCTTTGCAGTTATGTGTCGACCATCACTCTAACTGCACACACACAGCGGAAGCTGACATAATGATTAAGTTTGTAGAACAACAGGTTGGTCACTCATCTTCATGTGCTGCTCAATATGCCCATTTATTTACACATGACAAGCAGCCAACCATGAAGTGAAAGACAGCTCCATGTAGTGGCTTTGATATAGATATTGGTCAAGCACAGGTTTTGCCTTTAAATTATTTCTCGACAAGGAACCTAAGGGAGCTAACTTTTAGGTTTCTTTCCATAATGAGGCATTATACAGCTTACAAAATACAAAAAAATGTTTTAGGGTACCTGCTTCTTGTCTGTCTGTGCAGTTGTGAGTTTGGAGTCTCAAACAAAAGGAATTTAAATGGAAAGCTTTTAGCTTTTAGCTTTTAGTTGTGCCATCTTTACTATAGAGAGCACAACTGTCTCTAGAACAATAGCTTTGGAAACATCTATAACCAAAACCTTTTCCAACATCAGATTAGCACGGGCTACATATGATTCTCCATTCCGACATTCACAACAAGGTTCCTTGACACTGTGAAGAAATGAGAAAGTGCACTGTATCTCAACTTCTCTCCCGAGATTCCATTTGTTACACAATACCACATTTCCACGGCTTTTAACCACACTTGCGAGTGTGACTCTTTGGCTCAGATATGAAAACTTAAATTTCGGTGGTTGAACAACATGTCACATGTATCTCTTTATATCCCTTGCATAACTTGGGAAACATGGTTCAGTCTCAATGCTCTCATGAACTGTCACGGCAGCAGCAGCAGGCAGCTGTTTTCAGAAAAAGAAAAGCAAAGAAACTAGTGAATAATGAAGCATTTGGTTAGTGAGACAAAACTGTGCTATAAGTGCACTTTCCTATTGACCAGAAACACAAGTCGATATAGTGATGCTATTTGTGTCTGTTGTATGTGTAAGTCCCAACTGTTTGTTAAGATGTTAGCCATATCGAATTAAGAGGGTGATAATAGGCAAATGTTGCTTTTACAGCTTGCCGTGCTGCCCTCATATGGCCGAAAAATAAAATAATACAGTAGATTTAAAATTATAAGTTAACTGCCAGAAATTTGACTTGTGCAACTCAGACTTCTGAAGCCTTGGGTCAGCTTTGGCTGAACCTTTGTGGAAACCTTCTCTTGAATCTCTTGAATTGTGGACAAAGTTGTTATCATCCATCATTAGTCACTCGTCTAGCTTATTTTTTCCCACAACTTGTAGGGGCAACACCGCTCTACAGCTTCATGTGAAAGCACTTTGAATCAGATCAGCTGTCCATTAAATCATTTCGACCACTTCCCATTGTTCTAAAGTCACATTCTACAGACTAGTGATGTCACATCAGCTGTAGTTTCCATCTTTGAAGACTGTTACTGTCGCACATCAGCGGTGTCTTCTCCAGCATTAATGAACATCTCCAAGCATCTTCAGATTGATCTCAGCTGTCCCATGGGGGGTGAGGGGGGTGGCTCCTTGGGGCAGGTTGAGGGAGAGTAGACAACGTGGAAAAAGATAATGATTAGATAAACAGAGGAGGAAAAAAAAGTTTGATTGACAACCACAGACTGCAATTAGTGTGTTCTCTCAGAGCATCTGTGTATTGGTTATGTGTGTGTGTGTTTGTGTGTGTATGTGTGTGTGTGTGTGTGTGCGTGTGTTCTTTTCGGTGATGTTTGGTTTGTGCAGTGATCTGGATCTGTAATCTGCCGGTTCTGATCCGACACCCTGGGATGGGTAGCACCGAGTGTGAGCCGCCACTGCCAGATGGCATTTTGTATACCCAACCCTGTCTCCCATGCACACACAGGCATGCTCAATCACACACACACACACACACACACACACACACACACAGAGACACACACACCAGTGGTCTGATGGAATGGTCAACTTGCCAAACTTCAGATCAAATGCATGCTGTTAAAGAAACGTAAAATGAATTACTAATTGCAGAACATTTCTGCATTAACAGATAGTTCTACATCAACATCTACTCCACACACACTATATCTATACTAGAACATTCAAATGTATTACAGAAAGGAACATGACATCCCCATGTACTATTGCACCACGCAATCAACATATCATTTTCACCTGTTTCAATGTTTGGACAAAATAACTCAACAAGGCAAGGACGGTTTTTTCACCAAACCTGGTTGAAACATTACTTGGGAGGGGGAACTCCAGATAATGACTTTTAGAGCAGATTGAAAAAAGGTAAGTAACAAATATATAATCAGAAATTAACATTTTCCAAGATACCTTTATCTCTGTAAATGATGGGGCTAGAGAGACAATTTAAAGCTTATAGGGATCAGAAAATGATAACCCCTCATATATCATACGGTAAAAAATCAAGTCATCACAGGCAGAAGTCACAAAATGATGCCAAACAGTAGTAGTATCAGAATAGATTTACGATCTACAGTTTATGATTCGGATAATGTGTCTATATCGCAAAAATCAATGAAAAGAGTGAAAAATATTTATTCACCCTCTGTTTTTAGAATATACCTTTGCTCTTGTGGACTGGGGCCAAAGAGAAGCATCGCCCCAAGCAGCCAATAGAGGCTTGATCCTCACATTTATTTATAATGAACTATTGTGACATTCATGGAAATCTTTGGAATCAATGAAGACAACATAAGAAACCATTTACCATCTGACAGCTTCAGTCTTGTTTTCCCTTCACATTGCCGATACTTGCCTTCGTTATTATTTGTGCGCGAGAACTACAGTTTCACAAAAAAGATTTGGAGACATACACATAAACCCAGCCATTGTTATGAATTCATTTTCAAAGTGTACTTATCACTTATTACGATATTATCAAAGGACTTGTCAGAATAAAAAAATCATGGAAAAATCCGCTGTTCCCTTGTGCTTCCATTTAACTCTGAATCACAGTAGAGCACAGATCATACATAGGTACAGGACTCCTCACGCCCCGACACATACAGCAAGTCTATTGCTGCAAATGAATGCCCCCCCCCCTTGATATAATTCTCATCAAGGTTCAATCAGTTTTCTCTTCCTTTGCCTGCAGCGGTTTATCAAAAGGGTTCTTCATCCGTCTCCTTCCCTCTATTCTTTTGCATCCCCCCCCACCTCACCCCAACCCCTCCCTGCCGTTTCTCCTCTTCAGATTGACACGGGGGACTTCAGGGGAAGTGTGATGGAATGGTAGTTCTAGGTCTTGTACGCTTTGAGGAAAGCTGGAAATGTGGCAAGGTTTCCGAAAGATTCCTTTGGGGTGAGGTTCGGGGGTGGGAGAGGCAGCGGTTGGATTGCAGATACTCTGCTGTGATAAGCGCTGTGATGGTTCATTGATGAGAGCTTGCATGTATACATCTGCACACAAAAGGCAGAGGGCTACTGAATCAGAGCCGTAGGAGGAGGCTCTCTTTGGCTTGCAGGTCAGCTGGTTGTTGAAGGGGGGCAGCTAACAGGGGAGAGGTGGGCTGGGTTTCAGGGGATAAAGAGTGGATCAGAGGTCACCTTTGCCTGGGTGAAAGCTTGGCTGTGTTCACTGCCCCTTGCTGTTTCCGGAGGAGGTGATGGTTAAATGTTTTGGCAGACGGGTCAGGAAAAGTCCTCCACTGACCCGCCAGTGAAGGCTGGAGTTATCTGGAGCTCCCTCAGTGATGAATGACCACTTAGTGCAAGATGCCACAACCTTGCACCGGCTTGTCTGCTGGGGTCCCACACCAGTACAGTCATGCACACACACACACACGCACACAGACACACACACACACAGACACAGACACTCACAATTAACAGCTATCCACAAAAGCACAGACATGTTTCCTCATTGGAGGGACTTATTATATCTCGTTTTCATTAATTGTATTTGCCCATTGACTGAAGTTTTGTTTTTTAAAATTGATCAAATTAGTTTAAATTATACAAGAAGATACACCTTTGCTATTCAATACTTCATATTGTACTATGTCTTAATGAGGTGGAGTGATTAGATTAGATTATTAGATATTATGGTTATGATAAGCTCTGTGTTTTCCAGGGTTCATACTCATTTTTAGTAGAGTAGTCAGAGGTACATCAGACGAAAAAACAACTATTAAACCACAGTAACATTAAATCCAAGTGAAACTCAGTTAAAGTAACCCTTTGTCCAGATGTTTCCATGGTATATTGTAGTTTTTTGTTGGCACCTCAAACCCCCGGGCTGCTAGGGTGCCCCCACAGTTTGGGTGAATGGAAGTAGGGGAGGGATTGGGTGCTAAACTACACACTCTAAAAACCACACCCACCTTATGCAGTGATTTTACAGAGTGTGAAACCTTATACCTCCCTCCCTATACAAGCAACTTAATGCAAACACATACTACATATTAGGCTCATATTCAGGTTCATAATTTTTATTTGGGTTATTACTTGAAAAGGCTTTATGCTGTAATGTTCAGAAAACGCAAAACAGTCCTGTATTACTGCAGCACCTCGTTTGAGACTCTGTCTGAAACACTTGGTTATAGCTGTAGGAAATGTTGGCCTCACTCCACGCTTTGTTGGGGGGCGTCCCAGACTAGCCGCCAGGCATGGATTATGCAAATGTGGGGTTTTAACATGTGACATAACAATTCCTTGAAAGTATCAGCCAGACTACTGACACAGGGTTTCAGGAGCGTCACGGACTTGCAGAACTTTTTCATTATAGTTCTGTCAAGTAGCTACAAATAGACACAAATAAAAATGGCAGTGAGATGAAGATAGGAGTAGGAGGAGACTATGACAGCACTGTCTTTATGGCCTTCGAGTGTGACCACTCAGAACAGGTTGCCTTGAGACATGGTCAGACAACATGTCACAGTAAAGTACACAAAAACCTGTTATTGCAAACTAAATAACTGCCATGCCACTGGTTTGCTCTCTCCCTGCTCAGTTTGCTCTTTCCTGTCTGTATCTACACTATTCAATAAAAAGTCAAATGGACCTCGGGATAAAACAAACACTAAACATACAGCTGCTTATCTAGAAGTCATAGGGCTTTTATTTGGAGTTGTGGGTTCCAGCCAAAGGGCAAATGCAAGACCGATATTCCCTCCCTGTTAGCCTTGGTTTTATCAACACCAACCTTTAAGGGGTATGTACGGCTCTTTGGTTGTTGAATTATTCTTTATGTTTACCAGGTAGTTGCATTGGTGCTAGGAAGGTTCAGTTGTGTTTTTTTTTTTAGACATTTATCTTTAAATAGCTGCCTGATGCTGCCTAAATGAATGTCATGAGACCAGGGCGAGTGAACCGGAACAGTAAGTGTATGTGCCGGACAGCCGAGGGGAGAATTCTCTGTAGGTACATAACTATGAGCGACCTCTGTCACATTTTTTTTACATTGCCATCAGTTATAGCTGCTTAATGAAAGACGTACTGTTTCTTGCTGCGTACAGTTCTTTTCCTCACTAAAATGTGTAATTCAATTTAATTCAGTGCCCTTTCTAAACTACTCTGTTTGAAATGTTAACTTGGTCTGTGTTAATGCTCCAGAGCTACTTCAGAATTATTCGGCCATGTTAGTGGTCTGTTAGGCGATTCAGACCCGAGTTCACACCTTTTTCCAAATAAAAGCTCTGCAATGATCAGACTTTGATTTTGACCTTCAGTTTGACCTAGTGACAAACAGCTGCTGTAGTTGATCTGAGACACACACTGACACAGAGCCCTGGTCACCAAATCGCACAAAACTTGGCACTACACTTCACATGACCAATAACAATAGACATCCCATTGTGAAGTCTATAAGATGCATAGTTCGCGAGATATACGTTCCACATACAGACGGACAGAAATTAGTGATGTGGGATACTTTGTGTATTTCTATTTCTGATATATTCTTGGATAAAAGCGGTGTATCTGATTAATGTATTTGTCAGTGGGCACTGGAACCAAGACAACCTGCTGACCCGCTCTGTTGGGACCCAGATGGCAATATGAGTCTGCCGGTGTTTGTCAGCAAGCAGAGATAGACTCTCTAACCTCTTGCACTTCCTCCTTCCTCTCTTCCCTTTTCTCCCATCACCCCATCCCACTTACTCACCCAACCCAAAAAGCAATACTAAACACAGTAATACCTCTGTTAGTCCCCCCTGCGTGTGGTGTTGCTGAGGTTACCCACTCAGAAGCCTTTGGAGATGGAGAGAGAGAAGGTGGAATGAAAGAAGTGAAAGAGAGAATCGGACGGGGAGTCCCAGGGTGATTGTGTTGTGTCCATCAGCCGACTCCTGATGTGACTTCATTTAGATTTACATCAGCTGCTAAATTAGAATAATCACTTCCAGAGCACTCCAGGCTTTACCTCATTTCTTCCTTGCTTTCGTTTTTTTTTTTTTCCCTTTTCACCTATTATCTATTCCTGTTGCCTGTCTCTTCTGGTTTCTGTGTTTGCTGTCAATGTAATGTCTCCTATACCCATATGATAATATGCATAGAACAAACATAATCTCCCATTGTAATTCATCAAGTTTCTCCCCTGGAGCAGTTTTCGAGGAAGTGGAGAAATATTTTTTTCTCGTATACTCTGCCCCATGGACATAAGTGTTGATGGACAATTTGTGGGTGCAGACTGTTCAAGTGAAAACAGATATTTAAGTAACAAAATTAGTCATCTATGAAAGAAAAATAGATGCCTGCTCCAACCACACACTTTACATACAAATGGATGAAATGACCATCTCTCAAAGTCTTTGCAGATGGAGCATGGAGTAGAAAATCTAAATAAACATCAAATTTGTCTCTGAGATCATTTCTGTCATTTAAGGTAGTTGTCATCGCATTGATGAATGTTCATTCTTCCTGATAAGGTTAGTTTTTATTTGTTATTTGATGTTATAAAAACGGGGTGAAACATCATGATTGTCAGCTAAGACTCACTTGTAATTGGTCAGGCTGTTGTATGGGTAGAAACTCAGTTCCCTGGCTCCATCCAGCGATTGCTGCCACGCGTACTCTGACGTCAATGGCACAAGATGGCAGCGTTCATATCTGAGTTATTTTAGTTGTGGGAAAGAGATAGATGTTATCCATCTTTCTACACATAGTTTGGTTCCAATTACTCCAGTCTGTAGACTTCCTATGTTTCTTTGTTGTTACGTGTCTGGGCTTGGGATTGTTTGTAGGTTTCTGTTCGCAGGCCACTAACAGAGCTTTAGATAAAGCTATATCTAAGGTTAAGGAGTTAAGTATCTTGCCCAAGGACACTGGTTTCGAGCTCCTGACCTACTGGTTGGAGGACAACTGCTCTAGCCCCTTAGCCACAGCCAACCCCATACCATGTCTGCACTTACTGATAGCGAGTCACTGTAGCATCCAGTCTGTCCCTAAGAAGTAGCACTTCTCACAGGGCCTATTATATCTTCTTGAAAAAGCTGCAATTGCTGAAGATCTTGGCAAGCAACCAGCACCACCTGCTCCCGGTTAGAAATCACATTCAGTGGCAGGGAATAACTTACATATGAATCAGAGTCATGACTGAAGGTGCTTTTGTCAAATCAATGTACTCAACAATGTCACACTGACCCAAATTTCACAAAGTTGTTTTTAACTTTCTTGTTCGCACTGAAAGTGAAGCTAATCTAGTTGCTGTGGAATTTCATGTAAACATCAAAAGAATTGGGGATGAGCAAAATTTAAAATTCGCTCAAGGCTTTTACAATTTACAGGGACAAGGGAAACAAAGGAGAATGATCGAGAGGAGAGTGACGGTAAGAACTGAGTCCTTGTGCGTCCCTGAGTTGTTGATGAATCAAAAAACATTTCTGGTGTAACTTCCGATGTGCAGAGAAAGGAAACAATCATTCACTGTCTCAGAGTCCGAGCTGTAACACAATCACAAAATACATGCACTGTGTACGCTCTCAAATGTAACCACAGCTCGTGCCAATATGCTCAATGTCAATGTTTGTAGTAAATAAACACAGCCTACACAGTTCAGAGGTGAAACTTGTCAAATGAGACATGGTGAATTTTTTGTGATCCAAAAGTGAACGTTTTTCTTTAGGCAGTACCACTTTGCATTTAGTACACATCTTTTGCTGTTAACCTTCCCTTTAGAAAGAAAAGGCTAAAGTTCATTGTGTCTAAATGGTACATTTACATCCAATACACTAGCTTTGCTGTAGTATGGCTTTTATACTATAATATTTTAATCGTCATTTTCCTCTATGGAACATCACATAAAAATCACTAAGCAATGTGAGTTTTTCTCTCCAATCCTAAAAAGCCAAAGGCCTCCCGGTTTCCAATGGTGGTATGTCCGTCCTCTTTCAGCTTTCACCCAGAAGATTTGCATCTTTGGACATTTGCATTGACAATATAATAGAAGGACCTTCTTCATCCAAACATACAACAAACTCTGAGGTATAGCTCGCTGAACTGACCAGGATGGTTGAAAATAGTGTAAATGTCAATTACAATAGTTGTATCTCTGTTAAGTACAACTGTGTTCCACTTGGAAAGTAGAGTCAATGAACGCACCATTAGCCTTTGCACGTCACTGACCCTCTCCGGAGTCCTCTGTCAAGAGGCTACACACACACAAACAAACACACAAACAAATGGAGAGTACTTAGTCAAGTAAAGCAATCAGCACTCACGCAAATGCACATGCACATACTTTCATATTCGCAGACAAAACAGGCATTGAGTCAAACCTCCATACGAAAACGGAAACATGAGAACATGCTTGGCCCGCACACACTCACACACAAAAGAGTGGACAACCCTTCTTCTAAGCCCCCCCTGTCTCTGTCTCTCTCTCCCTCTCTCACACACACACACACACAGCCACACGCTGAAGAATCCTCAATAGTCCTACTAGTCCTAATAATGCTGGAGTGTTGTGGCAACTAGGCTTTAAGCTACAAATTGACTGCTAGCTGCGGGTGGGCTCATGTAGCGGCTTACTACTGCTACTCCACCACTGTCCATTCAGCCAGAGGAGACTGTTAGACAGATATATGGCCACTTAATTGGCCCATGATGGCAGTGTGGCGGAGTGGTGATCGCCAGCGGAGTGCCAGACACCAGGATGATTAGGGGCCTGTGTGTGTGTGTGTTTTTGTGTGACAAACTGTGTGTGCGTGTGTTTATGTGTGTATGTGGGATATGAAGCCACACTGAGGGTCTGCCGCTCTCTTTTTGTGTAAGTGTGAGTCTGTATATACAGTTTGTGTGTGTGTGTGTGTGTATATAAAGAGACTGCTCAGCCCAGCAGGACAGCACCAGGCCTGGTCTTATTAGTCACTCGTCTCGAGCTGTCAACCCACACAAAAGGCATCAGACGATTAAAAAAATGAACAGCCACAAACATATTCTGCACACTGCTAGTCTTCTGCTATGTGTCAGGTGTTAGTGTGTGTGTGAGTGTGTGCGTGTGTGTGCGTGTGTGAATGTGTGGATGGAGGGTTTTTGATGGAGTCCCATTTTCCCTCTGAGTCCACTCCTCCTCTAAGTGGGGAAATCAATGCAAATAAGGGAAGCGTGGAGGACGGGAGGAGTGAAAAGAATGAGGCAAAAAAGGCTGGAAAAGAAAAAAATACAAACAAAGGCCTGGATTTAAGGGAAGAAACAGGCAGAGGGAAAGTAAGGGGGGAAATGGGATGAGAATGCACATTAAGGTGGGAAATTGAAGCCCTTTGCTGTTAAGCATTCTGCCTGTGCCCATATTTCCCTGATGGTGGTGCGAGATTCGGTGGGCCTCGAGTTATCCAGATGAGACCGGCAAGAATTAAAACGCCATATGTTCAGGACGGCACCTTCGCACAAATCAAACGCTTCTGTAATTTCTCTCAATACAAAAGAGGCCCCCTAACATTAGGCTCTCTCCGCTTTGCTGGTTTGTTTATTTCCATCCTCTCTTTGCCATGTTGATGCAGTGATTTATTACGAGCATGCCAGCTTCTGCTGCCCTATAGGTTATGTGTAAGTGTGTGTGTAGACAACATGTTAGGTTGTAGGTAATTGGCATCTGTGTAGGAATCTCATTGTGGCCCCGTGACTTTTTCATAATGAGTTTTCCACATTAGAGAGCCTCAATAGCCTGGAACAGTTCTTTCGTTCTGGTTTATTTGTGCCACATAACTAAAGGGAAAAGTTTGATGGTTTTATTTCTTCTATAGATGTATTCAACAAGATGAGTGCATTTTAGACCCCTATAATTGTTTTGTCATTTGAACTTGTTTCCCCCCCACCCTACCAGTTAAGGTCGAAGAAAGAGTTTCCAAACATTGTCACAATTGTCAACAGGAATTGTTGTTATCGTGCATCACACTGTGAACAAGTGTGATGCCGTGGGCCACGACGAAAAATCTAGGTATTTCTGATTAAAGACAGCAAAGTTAAGGGTTTTTAATTAGTTTTGATAAGCCTGTACATAATGATTCAGAGAAAAATGTAATTTAAGACTAATAGCAATATAATTTAGTTAGTTAATTTAAAACCAATTGTGTAAACTGTCCCAATTTGTCTCACTTAGTGACAAATTAAAGCCTTCAACTAACAAGAAGCCTACATATTAAATAAAAAAATATCAGATCCTTTTGTAGGAGAGTATGTAATATTTATTTCTTTGTTTGCCCCCTTTAAAATGTGTGAGTACATGTAGCATGGATATTCTGTTAATAAACACCACTTCTGAATTTATGTCTGCTAATTCTCTCAGGGCAGAGGAGCAGTTTCATACATCAAAACCAAACAATAAAAAAGTGGTGTTTGAATGCTGGAGTTGGTTACAGGTTCTAAACTTACCTTCTGACAGGACCTTTGCAACACACGGATCACAAACTTTATTTTTAAATCCCTCCACCCGGCGTGTCCCTCTCCTCCCTCCCCCAATGTCCACCATCGCCCCTTTCAATAACTTCCCTATCTATCCCTATCATTTTTTTAAATGCACCCCTGCCTCGCCGGTCCCCATTGGCCCGACTCGCACCAATAATTGTGTGTTTTCAACCTCTGCTGCCTTCGGCTAATTTAACCACAGATTGAAATTGAATGACCCCCCCCCCCCATCCAACACACACACACACACACACTGAAACACACACAACGTGCCGGCGAGCAATCAAGAGTCTGAATGAACTGTGTTTCCTCAGCAGACACAAGGCTGATTCCAAAGCTAATAGTCATTGTTTGAAGTGACACCGCTGCCCTGGCATTTGTTTAACCTTCTGTCTTATGCACAAGGCAGAGTCAATGCACAATCCCTGCTTAATTAATATCTTCCCTCTCTTTCCACTCTCCCACTCCTCCCGCCACCTCCCGTTCATCCCGGTACAACCACACATAGAAAAACAGAGAGATGGATAGTGTGATTTCTACATATGTTTTTTTTTGGGGAGGGGGCAAAACAGATGTTGTTTATGTAAATGCACCTTTGTCTGCTCTGTCTTTTACAGATCGATAGCTGAAAGCACTGTATTGGGACTTGGCCGAGCATTTCTGAGGGACATTTTATATATATATATATATATATATATATATACATATATATAAGTATACCATTTTAAGAGACAGCAGCACTCTTACAGTTATAACCTTTAAGGATTTCATAAGTGGCCATCTGATTTTTTAAATTATTTATGGATGGCATTTTATCAGTGACAGCTTTTTAATGTATTAGAATTATGTACTAATTCTGGTGGAGTCTACCTTTGTCATATGGGATTCAAATTCACAAAAGAACCCCCACCCCTCCACACACACACACACACACTAGCACCACCACCACAAAAGAAAAGAAAACACATACAGGACACCATGCAGAAGAAGACAGCTGGCGGTCAGTGTTTTGAAGGAGGAGCATGGTTATTATAAACCTCATATTTTGTCCTTTTTGCGTCTTGTGTTATATTCACTTGATAAAGAAGAGACAACCTAAATGTCATATACATACCAATGTATATGTTAGTGAAACCTACCTACTAGTAATATCAATATCACCAATGTCCATTCATCTGCATACAAATCATGTAAATTAAGCAATTTGAAAGTCTTCATAGTTAGTATTTACCATCTTCAAGAAGATAATGAGTAACTCAGTAATTTGATGTGTACATCTATATTGGTGAAGGTTCAAACACACAGTGGAAGTCCAAATGGAATGAGCATGACTTCTGATGCAAATTCAGCAGAATGTAAGGAGCTAAAATGGCCCATTGACAGAGAGTTGGGAAACTGCATTTAACACAATTACTGCACACACAATGCATTGGCTTCACATCTTCACCTCACAATGCTTCCATGCACACATCCATTTCAATGGCAATTTCTTAAGACCTCTGAGTTAAATTCACTCTTTTTTCCCCCAAGCCTTATTCTCAATACTGCACCAGTCTAAACAGGAATCACTGCCTAGTTAAAAGTGAAGCCCTGCCAATAAGCCTGAGCAGGAGGTAAGCAGGATGTAAACAATGCCGCGACTGCTCTGTGTCTCCAACAACCAATCTAAATTCTAATCCCTCTGCTCTGCAGCCCTCTTCTCTCTCACTTTTTTTCTCCCTGTGATGTTTTATGAATGCTCCATCAGACCAAAGAGCAATGTAATCTATTCATTCAGTATTCACTCAGTGGTAGAGGGGGCCAAACTGTGACAACGTGACTAATCAAAGAGGGGAACAGCTGACTTGAAACCGCATCATAAACATATTGCAGAGACGTTAGGCATCATTCCAAAACTGAAATTAAATAAGTCAGTCACACATGTTGTAATATGAATGTGATATGATCATATTAGAGGGAAACCGTTGCTATGCTGCTGCCCGAGCAAGCATTCAACCTCTCGAGCTGACATGCATTCAGTACCAGAGTATATTGAATATTGATTGTGCAGCAACATTGCCACAGAACTAAACTTAGCGAAACTCTTATGAATATGATTTGATTGTGATTACTGATGGAACCGTTCATGATTTCAAACATGTTTGATATTTGCAACTGACATCTCTAACCAATCAAGACACTGGTATATAAATTCCATTCAACTGAGGTTCCTCTGTCTGTTGTACTGACTGCGTGGCCCACATCTCTTCATCTAGGATCTCACACAGACTCTGAACATGTTCCATTCTTTTTCTGGCCTTTTCAGTACAAGTGTCACTGCATATAAAAAGTGCTAGATGCTTCTGGTTGCTGTCCCTGCTTGTTACGGTACAACAACATGCAGTAGTTCCTATCGTCACAATATATTAGCGTTTGTCTGCCTCTAGAGCTCCGGTCATATCTGACAAGAAGTTGAGTGTATTGTCCAGCATGTTTATTCTGCTGCAAGGTTTATGCTTGTAAAAAAGAAAACACGTTTTTGGAAACAATCTTCATGTGTCCTTTAGATTTCATTTGGTCTTCAGCCTTGTCCCAAGCCTTAATAACCTTCCAGCCTTCTGGGTCACTTTAATATAATAATAAATCCCATTTCTCGTCCATGCCTACATGCAGCATGCTGTGTACTGTATATTCAGACTGTTCAATCATAGAACATCACTCAACATCATCTCCCTGAGTTAGGGTAAGGGTCACTGATGTAGCCTGTCTGACACTGGCTGTGGGTCAGACAGGCTTCATCACTCAGTCTCAGCTGTCAATCATGAGAATTAATTTAGTTTTTATAGCATCACATAATTAACTACAGTGGTACTGAGTAGAGCACCTTCCTCTTCCAAGGCCCAACCTTCCCCTTAAAATCCATCAAGCTGCACCATATGGGACGCATTCATATCAGTCCCCTAAATGGGCCTGGTTCTTTCATTAAGATCCGTGCATTACCCCCCGGGAAAACAGTGAACATGTTGAAAGAATGCCTATTTTGCAGCGAAAGTTCAAATGAAATTACTGATCCCCCCGATCCCCCACCCCCCATTTCGGATCTGTACCAAAGTTGAATGGGTTCTTCCCTGAGCCATGCCACATCCTTCCACCAGGTTCCGCAGAAATCTGTTAAAGGACCCATCGTATGAAAATTCCACTTTTGTAGTGCTTCTACACGTTAATTTGGGTATGATAGAGTGCGTCCAATGGGATTACGACCGAAACGTATGTAATTTTACACCATACCCATGTAGGGAGTCTCGGTACATGGCCACATTAGCCCAACTTCGCAAGCTCACGCTAGCCGGAGCTCCGGTCGGGGAGCCGGCTACTGTTAGCTCGCGAGCTCCGGCTCCGCACTGTGGGGGGGTGAGAGGGGGGCGGGGCACTCAAAACCGGTCAATCTGAGGAGGGCTGTTTTAGACTGGGTAAAAAGAGTGCTGTTTTAAATGATCCTTGTGGTATTTGGACAAAAGTATGTTAAAGACATTTCATTAAGACCCCAAGGAACCATATCAACTGTGGTAAAATGGGCATAAGATGAGTCCTTTAAGTTGCCAAGAATCAACCAACATAACCTCCTTGGTGGATATAAATAAATCCAAACTTATTGACAACATCAGCCCTTCAGTTAGTAGGATGAGAGCTACATAACATTTGCAATATGAATGATTGGCACCAGGCAGGTTGTTTCGGTAATACCTACAATAAGAAGGACAAGAGATCAATGAATTATTGTCTTATTCATGTTTGTGAAATTTCATAGAAGTAGTAGTGTGTGAATGTTCTACAGAGTGCTAGAGAAAGAGGCCGAGCAATGACTGGTAGCAGAAAATTTTTTCAGAAATCAGGTTTTAGCATCATTATGAAATAACAGCGTCTGTCTAACCAGGTCTTTACTCTTTAACGTACAGTATACCTGGTGTTACCTTGACGTCTCATTTTGCTAAGTGGCTACAGAGAGGGAATGACAATATTATACAGCGCATGTATTGCAAGTGACCGTCTGACTCTCTGGCTTTGTTGGACAGTAGGAGTGGATCCATCTGGACGGAGAGGTCAGCTTGGTTTCCCTGCTGCATGTCTACAGTAGCCACTCATTCTTTCTTTCTCTCTCTCTCCTGCTCTCTGGGGTTGTCCGATGAAGTGGTCAGCAGTTGACAGGTGCTGCCACGGCTGACAGGCCAAACACTGTGTGTCTGTGTGACGCTCGAGGGCACGGCGGTCCTGTGCTGCAGAGCATTGCAGGAACAAAGCTTCAGGGACACAGAGTCAATGACATCTCTCTCTCTGCCCATCTCATCTGCTTTTGCCCTCTCACTTCACCATCTCTCACCCTCAGAGAAAGAAAAGAAAGACCGCCTGAATTATTTCTTCTTCTTGTAATAGAGCGGACAGTTGTTGTGTTTGGGGCGTGACCAAAGGCAGAGAGGGATTTCAGATTCATGAGCATGAGGATTTCGGGACTGAGCTAATAACTCACTGGCTGGACTCATGAACATGGGAACTCACAAGAGAGCACTCAGATGTGGGAGGTGTGTGTGTACGGGATTCGGGGGGGGGGGGGGGGGGGGCTACTTTAAGGAAACTTTGCAAGCTTGGCTGTGCACCATTACCAGACAGGCCGCAGCCATGTTGCTGTGTAAGGACTGTTTGCACTGCTTCTCCTTATATTAGGAACATTGAACATGTTCATCAGACTTTATAAAGGAAATTTCTTGCAGTCTTGATCGGGACAGTTTCAATGTCCCACCCATACCAGCCAATCACATGTTAATATCAGCACTCAATGATGACAGTGTTTATAGCATCAAATATATATTTAAAACAAAACTTATCAGATCACTGACAACAGTGTGATACCATCTGACTATAATATGTAAAGCTCCATCTTTGGGGACTAATTTATTTGATGTGTTATCTGACCCTTTAGTGTGTTCTTTGACTCTTCGGTCCATAGCCCCACCACTAAACATGGTGGGGCTTATGAGCTGTACTGCAGCCAGCCACCAGGGGGCAATCCAAATGTTTTGGGTTTATTTTTGGAAGCTATAACATCTTCCTTCTCACCGTGTTGAAATGCTATCATACGTTTATCAATAAAAACAAACAATACAATGTCTACTGAAAAGCTGATAAAATATTAGTCTGAACATTGAAAAAGGAAAAATAACCTGACAGACAATTTTATTTCAAACAAATCTTAAAAAGCTCTGTCGTATCATTTTGTATTGGAATTCCTCATAGAAAAAGTGCTGCACATAGATGCACCGTATGAATGTGTCTGACAATGGGCAAATGGCAATACAACTGTACTGTTAAGTGCTTTGAGTTGTCATCAAGACTAGAAAAGCGCTATATAAATACAAACCATTTACTATTTAGAAATGGCTTAACAAGGTGCGGCATCCTCTGCCCTACCACAGAGAGAGCCACATGTGAGGGATCTGGAAACCGATGCCACGATCTGTAAAAATAGAAGTGTCGAGGCCGTCTTACACAAAACATTTCTGCTTAGTGCAGAGATATTGCTCCTAGTTGTTTAATCCAATATGTTTTTAAATCACACAAACATTCATTATTTCAAAGCCATGCTCTTTGTAAAAGTGCCTTTACTGCTCAGTCTATCTGGCACTAAGTGTTTGTACATGACAACCTCTCTCTGCATGTTACTGCAGCACCTCGACAGTCTTCTCTTATGGCACTTTTTTTATGCCATCACCCACCCCCTACGCTCAACCCCATCTGTTCTTGATGGAGCCTCGTGTTTTCCTTATCACACTCCCAGCTCCACCTACGATATGGTTTGACTGGTGGTAGTTGTGGATCCTCATCAGCTTTGACCAAGGGAATGCTGTGTGTGTGTGTGTGTGTGTGTGTGTGGGAACGTCTGTGTGTGCGGTATCTAAATTAAATTGTCTTTATCTTCTCCAGAAAAAAAGGAATAAGAAGGATGGGAAGGGCTGTGGAGTGGGGGTGAAAATTAATTTGTTAGATCGAGAAAATATTTAATTTTGCTGCACATCAAACAAACTTTGTCTTCAGACAGGGTGTACTGAGGCGGGTCTGCTTTTTCCCTCTTCTTCATCTGCTTCCTCTTTTTTCTTTAATTAAAAAAGCATTCTATTATTACAGCAGATGAAAAGGAAACATCTATTCAAACAGTACAGTCGTACCGGACTACCACTAATCTTTTGGTAATTATTTTTTAATTGAATCTTTTGAACACAAAAGCCCTGAGCAGATGCTTGCATTACCGCAGTCCCACATCGCACACCACACCATGTATACGAGATGATGCCTGCCTCGCCGTGAGCAAGCGACAGGGTAACGCGGGAAAGAGAAAAATAAAATATTGAAGGTGGGGTGGGCTTTGGTAGCAAGGCGGGGAAAGCACTGGACTGGGAGCAAGTCTTCAGATATGGAAAGTTTATGTATAGATAAACCACTCAGCAGCTCTGTAGGTATCAGAACATTCAGGGTGTTTGCACATTTGAACATATAAGAATTATTTTTTGCTGATATGCACACTTGGAAGTAAATCAGGAGGTCAAGCAGCTTGTATCCAAACTGTGTCTTCTTACCTCCGCGACTTGTTCTCACAATCCCTCTTTTCGTGAGGAATGCCTCTGAACTTCTGAATCGGCAGAGTGCTGATTCCAAGCACATAATGATCGGTCTTAAGAAATGGAGAGGGGGGGGTCTCACTTAAAAAAAGAGAAAAACAACCCAAAAGATGAACCCAGTCTAAACTTTCTAGCATTTGCCTGCCAGAAAGGACCTTAAAAAAACACCTTATTACCAAATAGCTCCCCATTTCACTGATATGCTCCTGTGTGAGCGAGAGATCCTCGACGATGTGTGTGTGTGTAAAGTTCTCCCTCCAAGATGCCTCTCAAGTGCTTAAAAGACATGTCGAGGAAGACGCAAAGAGCGGCTTAAGGAGCAGGCAAATAGGAGCGACTCGGGAGAAAGAGCTTTCTTTAGCTTGGCTGTATGCAACAGCATATTGCCTCTTAATCATGTCGAGTACCCGTCAGAGCTCACCAAAGCAGGTTAAATCACATTACCAGTGAATTGTGCATGTGTGAGTGAGTGGGAAGAAGTGTGTAACCATGCTTTCATGAGTGTGTGCTGTGTGTGTGTGTCTCCGTAAGGCAAAGTGCTGGACAAAGTAAATATGCAAGGAATAAGCCCAAACTCTGCATCTGCTTGGTTTCGTCGCTCTGATTGAAGCTTCTTTCGACATTCATCAAAAACCCCAGAGTAAGAAATCAGTCCTGTATTATGCATTATAGGCCTTTATTTATCCGTACATTTAGACCTAGGATTAAGAGCATGCCACCAACCTTAACACTGGAGGTTTCTGGTATAGCCTGTCTCTCCTGGGATGTAGGTCAGCTCCAGCCAAGTCTCAACCTGTTATGCTGGTCAGTCAGACTCTCACATAGCACCACAGTAAAAAATGTAATCCACGTTAGGAAATAGGAAATGGACTTAGACGTTTTCTATCCAATGGTGTGCAAGTCAGTCCTCGGTGCTGCCAGAGTTTATGCTAACATTCGCAGCACCGTCCGGCTCCTTATTGGATTTAGAAAAGTTGTTGCTAATATCTGGGACTCAATTATTTTGAGCAATGATACATCAGTTCTCGGTTCAGCTAGTTTGTTGTGAGGGTGAGCGTGAAAACATAACGTTTGAAAACGTAAGTAATCATGCTGATGACAATTTTGATCTTTTGCTTGGGAAATGAGGTTAGCGCAATAATGTTAATTTGTATGTAGCTGTTAGGTGACTCACTTTGCACGGTTTTCATTATAATGCTGGTGAGCAATAAACATTCAAAAGCTTTCAACCAACTCATCAAGATGATATTAGGTTAAACAGCTGGCTATAGGGATATCCATCCATTATCTTTACCACTTATCCTTCAAGGGTCATGGAAGGAGCTGTAGCCAATCCCAGTTGACATTGGTTGAGAGGCAGGATACACTTCGGACAGGTCACCAGTCCGTCACAGGGCTTCCTGATGAAATACTGAATGCCCATGAGAAATTATCATTTCATCCGGACAAAGAAGCTAAATATGATCTGTGCTCTCTGAAATCAAGAATTTGTTATTTCTGAATTCTGAAAGGAAATCCCAAGCTTCCACTGTTATAATTATAAACTGCATAGGTGCCGAACAAGGACAGACAGGAACGGAAAACCTGCCGGGGCTTAATGAATGGTCTGTCGGACAGCTGAAGATAAAATGAGGTTCTCCAAGGAGACGTGTGCCACTGGAACATCTTTGCTGAATGTGCACTATTGCACATCATATGCAGAATCCCACAGCGCCCTTGAGGATCAGGGAACCAGACAATGTCAATGATATTATATTGGTAAATATTAATTTAAAGTGCAAGCTGTTGATTAATTTGCATATCCTGCGCCACTTGGTAATCTAGCATTATTTACCTATTAGCCCACACGTAAAAAGCCCTATAATCCAAGACGTTTGATAATGATACCAATTCATTAAAATATGTCCAGATTGGCTCTGATACTGATTCTTTGGGTCAACCAGACAGAACTTGGGGGAATGTTTATGTTTTAACTGTGATCCATAGGGGATATGCTTAGATCAAAGCCTTGTTTACATACACCAGGACATAAATGGTATGCGTATTTCCATGCTTAACAAGATGTCATCAATACTTGGAACGATCAAATATGCCTAATGACAGCAAGAGGTGACGAGCTAGACACAGATAAATGCTGCTGGTATGTGGGAAGGCGAGGGGAGGTGGGGGCGGTGTTGGGGACTTGGTGACGGAGCGGACCGACTCTGAGAATGTGAGAAAGAGAGATCAACAATGCCATAAATAACCTTGGGAGAAGTCACCTATCCTCCTGCAGGCGACAGCTCGTCAGGGAAATGAATGGGTTGTCACTGTCGTCTTTGTGCCCATGGCTGAGGGCACTGAAGCTGGCACCGCCGCAGCACTTGCACACAAATGGGAAAAAACAGAAAGGTTTTTCCTTCCTTTTTTTAATGTCTTTGCAACAATCCTCCCTCACTGCCACCACCGCTGCAACCAACACACGAGGACACACAGGTTCACAAACACTCTTCGAAAGCACGCATCCACTTAAGCAAAAACAACACAGTGGAGTGAGGAGGTGTGCATGGGAATTCATCAACACACACACACACACTCTACAAACCTCTCATCCCCCGCTCACACACCTTTCAATCTCTCTGTCCGTCGCCTAGTCTTTCCATCTCTGCATTTTGGTCTCTCTCTGGACTCCAGGTATTCCTTGGATTTCATCCTTTGGTGTTTGATCCTCATTTTGGACACGATATTCACCCGCAGTTCAATAGGCTCGACTGACAACAGCTAAGTGTCTCTTTGTTGTGACTCTTTGTGCAGATGGAGCTGTGCGGAGGGGACAGATCAACAGCTCTGAGCTATATGCACGTCGTTTATCACATTACCAACGGCTTCATTACTCAACAGCTATTTTACCAGAATAAATTTAGATTTTGAAATATTGTGGAATTAGTGCAGATGCTCTCATGAATTGGTTGTTTAGCTGATAGGTCTATATAATATGAAGGGTTTAATTTCCTCTTATGATAGATCACTAAAGTTTCACTCTCTTACTATCCATCTGCCAACATATTCAGATTGGACAAGCTCTGACTTGATTACTTTCTTCATGCAGTTTGCCTTCCCTTGTTACCATTCATTCACAAACAGCTGTGGAAGCAGCAGCATGTCTTCTGTGGGTCATTTAGCCCCACCCAGCCTTTTTCCATAGACTATAAGATTGAAAATGATCTCCACACACTCTAGACATACAAAAATTAGGCCAAAATATCCCAGATAAATCATCTTCCATCTTCCTTTCCAATTAATTTGGCATGTCAAATTTGCTGACATGGAGGGGATGGGTGTATGGTCTCAACTGGAGCCAGCCACCAGGGGGTAAGAGCTCTGATATCAACCATCTTTATATACAGTCAATGATTGGGATCCAAAATTGAATTTTAATGTTAGGTGACCTCTAGTGCCTGTAGAATTTAAGACAGGAGTAGAGGAGGAAACAAGAAGTCTTGTGTCAGCATTGCTTTACCTTGATTTATCTGTTATGGTTCCACAACCTTTTTTATAGGTTTATAGTTGTAACAAAGGTAAATGGTCTGTATTTATATAGTACCCACTCAAAGCGCTTATCAGTACAGTTGTGCCATTCACCCATTCACACACATGTACAGTGCATCTATTGGCAGCACTTTATCGGTGAGATATTGTACTAGCATCAGGGGAATTTGGGTTGAGTATCTTGCCCAAGGACACTTTGGCATGTGGAATGGGGAAGAACCGTCAATCTTCTGGTTAAAGGACCCATCGTATGCCCATTTTACCACAGTTGATATGGTTCCTTGGGGTCTTAATGAAATGTCTGTAACAAATTTTGATCAAAATACCACAAGGATCATCTAAAACGGCCCTCCTCAGATTGACCTGTTTTGAGGGCGTCGCCCCCCCTTGTTTGTTTTTTTCAGAGTTTTTGGAACGGTAGACATGCCAGATACCAAATTAACATGTAGAAGCACTACAAAAGTGGAATTTTCATAATATGTCCCCTTTAAAGGACATCAAACTCTACCCCCTGAGCCACGGCCATCCCCATGAAGGCTAAGATCCTTTAGCTGAAACAAAATAGTTATTTCAATATATACTTACCTTATTATTTTACTTATTTTAAAGTATTCAAAATTACAATCTTTCCTCAGATCTAACATATATTATTTATTCTTAAACGTTACTATTCCAACCTTAAAGGCTCAGTGTGTAAGATTTAGGTGGAAGGGATCTATTGGCATAAACTGAATATAAAACAATCCTTGTGATGTTTTCACTAGTCTGTAATCACCTAACGTGTATGAATAGTTGTTTACTTCGTCCTAGAACGAGCTGCTGATATTTCAAAAATGTCTATTTACATCGGGAGCGGGTCCTCTCTACGGAGGCCGCCATGTTTCTGCCCAAACTGGACAATCTAAACACCTTTTGAGTTTTTATGACAACTGAAGGCTTCCACAGGTTCTCTCTCATGTTTGGAAGGGGAGGGTGAGGTGAGGGGTTTTCAGCTGCAACATGCAACTTCACCACAATATGTCACTAAATTCTACACACTGAACTTTTAACAGTGTGATTATTATTGTTACCTATAGTTGGGACCTTTGCTGCATCTTACTCACTCTCTGCCCTTGTGTCATGTCTTCCTCTAGACTACCGACTATCAAAAACAGAAAAACGAACCTCTTGCCTCATAACACATCAGAATTGTGTCAAATCTTTTTCTTTCTTCAGTTTTCAAGTCCTCAAGTTAAGTTGCCTTGCCATGTGTGTGTGTGTGTGTGTGTGTGTGTGTGAAATATGAAATTGCTGCTTTGTCAGTGAACATGCTGACGTGTCAAAAATACATGACTCCAGCGCTATTCCACATTTTTCCCATCTCCAAAAGAAAAGAAAAAAATCACATGCCCCTTTAATATAGAGAATGTTTCACAATTCATTTCAATTTCCTGCAGGGCCGAGTGACTTCAGAGAGCAAGTAATCTGACGAAGAACTCCATTTAGCCTTGCACTTACATCTTAACCCCAAAACCCACCATTTCACAAATATGACACTATTGCGTGTTGCTGTTGAGCTTATTTAATTTGAGAAAGGCCTGCGTGTTACGCATCACAACCCCTCCCTCTTTTGACATCAAACCCTCGCCTTGTGGGCCACTCCATACAAGTAACATGACTACTTACATCACAAAATGGACTCTAAATGCAAACAGGCATAACCAGGGAAAGCCAAATCATACTCTTTCCCCATCTTCATTTTTTTTTTTTTTTTGCTTCATCTGGAAGAGGGTTCAGGGGTCTTTTTTTTCTTCAAATTTCACACTGCGTAGTATTGTGCTTGGATACAAATGAAGTGGAGAAATGAGGAGAAAGGGACGGCGTGAGTGAGAGGAGATGGAAGAAGAGAGAGAAAAATCAATAGTGAGGACATAGCTGGGGGGTTTCCATATTACATTTTGCATAGACGTCGGCTGTAATTTGCCTTTGATCTCGGTCCCAAGATGACTCACTGAAGCCATCTTCCAAAGCCAATGGGGGGGGGGGGGGGGGGGGCAGAGGAGAGAGAGCGAGCGAGGGAGGGAGGGATGGAGGGAGGGAGTAAGTGGAGGAGGGGGGTTGTCGACCACAGAGACTGTATGCCAGGCCAGGGCTTCGTCTCCCGTTCACACATTCTGCTGAGATGTCTTCTGTGTAGCAGCTGTAAGTCCAGAATGTCCAGTCTGCACAGACAGACTGATGCACTGGGCTTGGGAGACAGAGAAGGGGGTTCCCAGGCCTTCATCTGTTCACAGCTGCACACTCGCCAGTGAAATACTCACAAACGGCTCTACTTTCATTAAATCAACAAACTGTGAATATTTAGCCTGTAACAGGATTCAAAAAAGTGTAATATTGAGTCGGAAAAAAAAACAAAGACATCAGAGAAATGAGGCGTACAGTAGTGTTCAGTTTTCTAGTGTGCAAAGGCACCCTGAGAGTCTTTGTTCACTAATGATTATATTCTTCTTCTATAGCGACTAATTCCAGAAATCAATGTCGGTCTATATGTGGAATGCATATACTGAGAATCGTTGTTATTACTTTCACGGCAAATTTGTTGCAGGTGAGCAGCTCTCTGTGCAGCAGCTGTTTGAAAGCTCATCAGTGAAATAACACATGAAAAAATCCACTGAATAACCACACCTTTTTTAACTATAGCTGTAGAGAAAAAGTACATGCTTGAGTATACCAGTATGTCCCTACAGGTGACTTCCATTACTGTTGACCACATTAACCAAATGGGCCAAATTGAGTGCGGTGTGTATTTAGCCTCACATGGTGAACTGTACTGCCATAGGCTATTAAAAATCACTCTGGGCGTCGGAATGGTATGAAATAATGAATGAAGACGTGAAAGTAATTAATAGATAGAGCCGTCTGCGAGAAAAAAGAGAGGAGGATCCGTTCTCTCTTCTCCACACAATGCTATTGTTCCCAACGACATTCACAAGTCACTGTGTTATTAATGATCCCTCCTCCCTGAACATTTTCCTAAATTGGCTTGGTCTTCGTCCCCGGAAACTTTTTCTATGCTTTTTCGCCCCCATCTTTAGCAAATGTGAAGTTCTGCATGTTTTGTGTCACTGGACTGGGAGGAAGAAGCAGTTATTTGTCTGGAAGTATTTATTTTTTCACACACCAACAAAGAGGAGCTTGGATGTTTGTCAAGTTTGTGTGTTTCTTGTGAAATATTCCACTAACAGCAGGAGTGAAGGATTTCAATCTAACTAATCAACTGTTTGGAACGATGTGTCAGACAGAGCTCGCTCCACCACCATCATCAATTCATTGAATATCTTTTGGAAGAATAATGTTCATCCCTCCAGTAGATTTCCACAGTCAATGCCAAGGTGAACTGAAGCAGTTTTAATCACTTATGGAGGCCCATCACCTCAGTCAGAAACTTTATTTATATATATTGCAAATAATGTACATGATACATAAATATACTTGTTTGCATATGTGTATATAGTAAAGATAAAACCTAAAAAGTAAATATATATCATCTCTTGTAACACATGCAAGCCTTTACAGTAACAAGTATGACAGTTCTCCTTGACGCTTGAATGAAACATGCTACCCATGAATAGCTCTAAATAAAGTGTCAGTCGACACTCACTGCTGTGTCTTGAGAATTTTAAATAAAGCTAGGAAAGTTACAAAGTCAAACTGGCACGTCCCAATGCACCAGTTTCCACCTATGTTGCATTTCTGTCATAATTTGGCCCCCACTGTCAAGCACACTGGATGATGTTTTTGTTCTCAAGCTTGCAGCCAGTTTCTTGATGCGGGTAGCAGAATTTGATATTATTTGAGGCTTATTCCTAATCGCCCAGACAGTAAATATTGCACACTTCTTCTGCGGTGGCCTAATGGGCATGTAACTTTATAGGCAAACATGTGAAGTGGTATTCCTGCAGTGACTGGGAGCTCAGAAAGGGTGCCAGGCACTCCCTGAAGATGAAAGACTTGTCAGATGGCACCGTCTAGCTCCTTACAGACACTTATGAGAAGCAGGCCTTCAGGAGAGGCTAAGTGTCCAATCTCCTGTGACTAAGAACAGTAATAGAGCACAGTTGTGGGTAAATGGAGGACTTTTTTAAAACCAGAGGGCCAATCTCCCTGTGTTGTGGCGTTATCCCCTGTTGAAACATACACCTTTACCATCCCTCACAAGGAGCGCGGGGTGGATTATTTCCATTATCACACTTCATAAATCCCCTCTGGTCACATGATTGATGATTTTCCACTGCACACTTAGTATGGTGGATCTTTTTTCGAGAAATCTGTTTCTGAAGTTTCAACTCTTAAGTGATATTTCTCGGCAAGTCCATGTGGCTGTCTGTGCCCATGTGGGCTAAATTAGCATGCAGCCTAATGATCGACCCTCTCGTCTCTCTTGGCCCAGTCCGCAATCCCTAATGATGAAATGAATTACGTCGTCCATTGTCAGAGTGCTTTAATCATAGTAGCTTCTGCTAAAATGACAGAGCACTGTTCTGGGCCCCGGACAAAAGGACATATCTTAGGTACAATGGACCTCGGATCTCTCTCAGTGAATTACATTATTTCCAAATAACGTCCTGTTAAGCTGTCTGTCCAAGAAAGGTAGTGAAAGAGGTTTGACTTTAGAGGTTTGACTGGAATGGCACTTGCACCTTCATCATTGCTCCTAATGAGACTGTACAATACTGATAGATTTTCAGCGACATGCAAAAGGTTTTTTTTCTTCTCACCAGGGAATGGGTTCATTATATCCGCCTGTCTTTTTTCAGCTTTGATTATTATATCAATTCTGCTAATGTATATCTATTTGCAGATTATATGAAAATTAAATCTAATTGTAGTCAAATGTATCTGGGTCTTTATTTCAAGGTTTTGGTAGCTTCACTGACTTTACAGCTAAGTTTGTTTTCAGGTGTTGAGGAATACACATACATGCAACTTTATGTGTCACTTGAGTCAGCATCAGTTGGGGCTGGACACTATAATGAAATTGAAAATCTTGGGCATTTAGTTAGAATGAAATGAACTTGCATAGTGGTTGTGACTAGGAAACCAAATACATGGAATAAATAAGGTAAATAAGTTTTTTTAAGCCAAATTTCAATGTTACATCACTGTGTTGTAAGAAGATTTTGTCTAAATGGCTGTTTTTCTCTGCATCATCTCTGCAGTAGGCTGGCGATTTGTCCATAGTGAACCCTGCCTTTTACCCGATGTCATTGGCAACAACCCCTTCGTAACCTACAAAGTGATATTGCTAATGGATGGCTGGATGGAACAGTTTTTTCTTAAACAAAGTCATTAAAACAATGGATGGTTGTTAAATGATTATTCAAGTTTTTTAGAGCGTCACAAAGTCCACCAGTCTTACTAGTGCATACCTTTCACATAAACAGAGAGCCAGCTGGAAAGTCAGTGAGACATACAAAGTGAAGGCCTGGTATCAGGAGCACATCCATTGCATTGACGTGAGAATGGATAATGTTCATATATTCACATAATTTTGGTCAATCCGTGTGTATTCAGTCAATATTGTCATTTTCCAATATTAAATGATAAAATTTTATGTTAAATTATAGAAACACCAACTACATTTAATCCTGATGCAGTACCACTGAACACAAGCGAGAGTGCAGGCAGGCTGCAGCTACAGCTCGGGAGAACTGTGGGGGAAACGATTGGCGAGCCTTTTAATTCAATAATTTCTTCTGGGTACTAGCCCACCCCTGTTGCTGTTCATTGATGAAGGCGCTTAAAGCAGAGCAATATTTAGCATATCTGGCTAAATGGTCCTAACAAGCCCCAGCTTGCACCGTGTTAAAAAATGTATAAATAATAAAAGAAGGAGAAAGTGTGATGTTGCCAGGGAAATAATTTGCCTCTCTTGAACTGATGATGGCATCCACTTTATGCAAATTGCTGTCTGGGGACAACAAAATCCCTCTTAATGCATATACAGACTTCATAAAAGAGAGCAAGAGAGAGAGAGAGAGAGAGAGAGAGAGAGAGAGCCGGGGGAAGTCAGATGAGAAGAGGAAATAGAGAAATGAAAGGTAGTAGGAAAAGAGGTAGGTGAATGTGATGAATGAGAAGTCATCACAAAACTTGACAAATGTGAATTCTATGTCCATAAAATCAATGGAAGGGTCCAGTTCTTTGGATAGTAGAAGTTCTGTTTGTGTGTGTGTGTGTGTGTGTGTGTGTGTGTGTGTGTTTGTGTGCAGAAATAAAATAATTTGTGTGTGTAATAAAATGCTAAAAACTGAATAAATTCAGATAGTAGAAAACACATTTATTTCTTATGAGGCTTCTCAAAACATGGTATATATTCAATAATTGAAATTGTTAATATTCATATTGGCTACAAAATATAATAAATAAGAATATTAAACTATCAGACAATTTACAGTTTCAAGTAGGTTACGTTTTTTATTTATTAACTTTATGAGTAAATGGTGTAAGTTTTCCAATTCACCAGTTTCCCAGTCAACATTTTACAGAGACAAACAACATTAACTAATGTTTTTATATTGACAACTGTTACCAACCAACATTATAATAGTGACACATCTAACTACAGGACAGATGGGACAGATTAATGTATTTTCAGTAAACAGTCAGCCCGATAACATTGAATATTTCAATGTAACATTATTCCTGTCGAAAGAAACTTCTGCCCACTGGAAAACGTTATAATCATGAGTGGGGAAGTTTGCAAAATGTGATGTTTGACAATTTTCCAACTTCATACTGGACCCAGGTGTAATGAACATTACTTGATACTCTCACTCCAGCTGTTTACATGTTTGTTTTGATGGGACAACACTACCTCTTTAGGGCCACATGCAGACTGAAGGTGTAGAGCCAAGTGGTGAATTGGGAGAGGCCCTTTGAATTCTCTACCGCCCACCTCAGCCACCTCCGGGTGACTCCTGTCTATGAATACAGCACCTTTTCCACAAGTCTGGAGATGGTCAATCGATGACAATATGTTGTCACCATTTTGTATTTGATGAAGAAGCTTCATTATGTATAAATGGAATTTTCACGATACATGGTTGTGATATATGATACTGTATATACAGCACATTATTGAGACCTTTAATTCACACACACATTAGAACATTTTATAAAGTTTAATGTCAAAGCATCAAGATTCTTTGAATGTTTGTTGTTGATGTTCTCTAACATTTATAATTTTCCTTCATGTCTTTATGCTTTGCTCATATTGTCTCATAAAAACCCCTCCAAAAACACTGTAAACATTATGCAAATTAAATCATATTGATAGATAATGACTACCAAGTTTATAAAGCCTCCCTGTTTTCTCTCATTTTCATTTATTGATGCTATTTGCAATGAAAACTCAACACCACCACATGCTATCTATTATTTTGACTAATCGGAATGAATTATACAAAGTATATATACTCTACTGCATGAACTCCATCAGTGAAGACAAAATGAATGATTATGACATGTCAGCTGTGTTTAATTATTTATGGATTACTTCTACATGGTAGTCTCACACTACTGGGTATGAGACAATGGCGCGATACGAATATTTATTTCTTTATTAGAGAATTTACAGTATGCTGCTCCTGTCATTGGAGAACATCAGTCAAACTTTGGTGCAGTCACTCCCAATTAACACTGTGTGATAACGTGTTTGGCTGCACCTCTGCCCTCATCTGAACAGATGAGTGACACAAGTATGAATCGATTCATGCTAAAAACATTCCTGGTAACCCATGACATCAAATTGATACAGTGCTGGATCAGTTGCAGTCGAGTTTAATTACAAAAATTCCAGATAAGTGCAGGTGACGAGAGCTCCTGCTCAACAAGCCAAATGCCACTAATCAGTGATAAAATATGTGTAAATTGGGAAATGTCAATGGAAGGGTAGTGTATCGTGCTCAAACAGAAGATGATCACACTGTATGTATGGACAATGTTCACACACATGGTCACTCTACATGCATTCACCCACAAGACCCCTGACCTGGACAACCCATATAGGTTAAGGTTGTGTGTGTGTGTGTGTATATGTATGTATCTGTGTATATATATGTTCAGGATTTTGTGCCCAATTCAGAAATAGCTCTTATTAATAATACTTGAGTACTTGTTGCTGATTCTAAATAAAAAAAAAATATTTGAGCTCTCCATTCGATATACTTGTTATGATATCTTATCAACCACCTCAAAATCTATCCTTGAATCAAGAACACTGCGCTTGCTTGGTTTCACTTCCTCTCAGGCCGATCTTTTTCAGGTTTAATTCAGGATTCCCCCCTCATGGGTGGCATGCCCCAAGGATGGGTTCTTAGTCCATGCTATTTGTACTACTTTCTGTTCCACCTCTGGTTGAGATGATCTATAGAAATAATGTTAATATATATCAACTCAGTTATCTATGTGAAACAGTCATAGATCCAATAAAATGTCTGTTTGTTTCAAATGAGACACAAATTATGCTCCCTGTGTCAAAGACGTGTGTCTTGTCCATCCACTCTTACCTCCTCCTATGTCATGATTACCATAGCCACTGGAGGTTGTCTAACAAAAACATAGATGCTGGTCATATTAAGGAGCATGCACAGACGGACTATGGGTTTGTTTTGTTGAGAAGGACGGTCTCACATAAACACATTCACATACGCTGACTCCATCTCGTTGTCTCCACCGCCCCCCCTACCCCCGTCTTAGCTCCCCACCACATCCCGCTAGCTCCCTCTGAGGAAGTTTTGAATCCTGTCATTCCGACTCGGAGTTCAGCACTTCTTTCATGTGTGCCTCGACAGCGGGCCTCTCCTCCTTTTGTATTGTTTTATTATTTATGCGTGGGGAGGGCTTGGCGGTTGTTGGGTGGGGTGGGAAAGGGGTGTGTGGTGATGTGGGGGGGGGCAGCGCATCTTAAGCATAAGCAGCAGCAGCATTAGGACAGATGGGGAGGGGGACTAATTCATATTCTGTTTCAGCAACATCTTAGCGAGCCGAAGAGTTCAAACATTTTCCAAGCAAATGCAGAGAAGGAGGGGGAAATGAAAGGGAAAGACAAGAAGAGAGGGACGACAAGACACTAGGGGTAGGTGCGTATGTGTGTTAGTGTGTGTGTGACTGGGGAAAGAGTGTGATTTTGCATGCAGTTGTCCATATGCCGGAGTGTGCGTGTGTGTGTATAGAATATACAGTAAGTGTTAGTATTCCACAACAGATGGAGATAAGAAGTGTGTGTGAGGGAGCGGGGGCGAGAGAGAAAAGGAGGAAAAAAGAGGGAAACAATACACAGAAGACAGGATATAGAGTTAATAAGGAAAGAAAATAACAGTGGAAAGTGATTAAAAATAGATTTTACTTTTAGTGCGAAAGAGACATTGGGGCTAGGAAGAGAGTGATGGGCGGCTCTTACTGCCACTACCCCCTGTGTGCGAATGTGCATATGTCAACGGCTGTTTGAGCGAACACACACACACACACACACACCGTTACATTGTCTCCCACTTTCAAACAACATGAAAACACAGTTCTCTTTGTGAAAAGTTCCAATCGGCCAAAGACGGAAGACGCCAGTCCCAGCAGAGCTTCGTGAAATTGGGACAGGATCTGTAACAGGGATATAAATAAATAAAACAAAAAAAGGAGTTCAGTCTGTTTTCAGTATTTATGGCCATTTCTGCCTTGCAACAAGGTTCACGCTTACCCACAAGGCCGATGGAAAACTCTAGCCTGAGGATCTATCTTTTTCAATCACATTCACAGGCAAATCAATATATTAAGCATGTTAGTATAGGCTACATGTATGGCCGTCAGAATGTGTTCTGGACTTAGAGTATAACGTTTTCCATAAAATGCAACACCACCTTTCAGAATATAATTTATTTCAAATGAATGCTGGATGCCCTAACATTCAAGTGAAATATTCATTGTGAAATATATTTCACAATTAAGCCTTTTTTTGTGTTTAAAGTGCAAATAAATGGAACTCATACGTGATAAAGCTGCAGATTGATCACTGCCGTGTATAATGAACGGATAATGAACCTGGTCTCCACATGGCTCTTTACAGTTATGTCCTTGTTTTAAATATCTAAAAATAAACAAAAGACACTGACTGTGAGGAACCGTGTCACGCCTGGTGCGTTCGCCGCACTTCGGCCAGTTCAGGCTGTGTTTAACAGGAGCTGAAGCCTGCTATGGCCCCAGGGTGCTCCTGTCTGTGCCAGCCATATCAGTAGTCACCACAGCTGGCCTGGGCTCTGACACTGTGCTGGAGACTATTGCACTACCGCCTTAACACCCAAACCATCTCGGCCAATCACAATCAGTGGATGTATGTCGGAGCATGTGTGTGTGTGAGTCGGTGTGTTTGTGTGTGTTCCCGCACTTTTCCTCCGCATTTCCAGTGCATGCCCTTGAGCATGTGCAAAATGGCTCAGTATCAAAGAGTGATGATTGAACTGAAAACATACATACGCACTTTGAGGAAAATAAGGCCTCAGTGTGTGTTTAAGTGTGTGAACGTCTGAGTGCACATTTGTGTGTGTGTCTTTTAGAACCAACTTCTCTCTCGGTCTCTCTCTCTCTCTCTGGTGTGGTGTGTGTGTGTGTATCTTTTGGAAAGCCAGATATGTGTGTTTCATGGACCAACTCCTCTTTCTGTCTCTTTCTTTCTCTCTCTCTGTGTTAGTGTGAGTGTGTGCGTGTGTGACAGTTCACTGTAAAAACAAAGAGAGGTAGAGAGGCGAGGAGACATTTGCTAAAATTTATTGAATTTCAATAAAACCTGCAGTGTGGAGAATTAGGCTCGGGCGATTTTTCAATCTCTCATTGCTCTGTCTTGAATTAGTCGTGGTACACTCCATTTTCACCATGCCCAGCTAATCAGATCTCCTCCCGTCCCCTGGGCCTTCTCTCATTTGGTATGTCCCATGAGTCGTGTGCCAATCAAATTGCTCATCAATGTCTGTCTCTTTTTTCTCTTTGCTTGGTCTCCCGCTCCATTCCGCCTTTGAAACCCTTTCTTTAAACTGTGCCATGAAAAAAAGGAAAGTTACTGAAGCTGTGGACCGTCATTATGTTGAATTCATGTGAGGGTGAAAACCAGCTGAAGCCAATGATGAAGATCATTTTAGTTTAGTTTCAGTCCCATGGTTTTAGATACTTATATGAAATTATTAAAAACCCATCTGCCTGAACTTGAAAATGTGGCTTGTCAAGGTGTTATTACTGTAAACCAGCCATCAGCTTTGCTTGCACCTTAATGCCAATGAATGTTTTGGTTATTTGAATTGATTTGAAATAGGAATTCAAAAATATTGATAGTAGCAAAAGACGCAGCATAGGAGACAATCAGGGAGAAAATGTTCTCTTTCTGTAAACTATTCTCAATGTCTGTGGTCAGGTTGGATTGACAGCGCGGTCAGACAAAACAATTTACCACAGGGTTAGGGTACGATGGCACTAAAATAAAATTATTGTTATCAATCATGCAGCAACAAAAAATAAAATACCTCATCGCTTTGCATCCTGCAAACAGTTGCCTGTCTTCCTGTCGTTGTTTTTGTTTTGGATTTAACGACAAGAGACAATACCACTTTTGTCCACAGAGGCGCCAAAAATCAACAGAAATGAAAAGTTCCTTGTAGGATTCTTGTTGAGGATCTAAATTCTTAGAAGAGTAAGTGCACATTTCGGCCTCCTCTATTGGCCTGTTTGAGCAGTGACTTTGACATTAACACCATCATGTGACCGTACTTCACTTGTGGGAAGTTACTTTTGGGCAACCCCCTTCCACCGCAAACCCTTCCCAGTCCAGATTGGCTGAGATATAGGATCTACTTATATTGCAGCAATAGATGTTTGTGTTTGTTTTGTCTACCAAGGAAGGGGTTTGGCACCTTGTCGTAGACTTTCATAAATTAGGTGTCATGCTACATTATTCAGTTTCACTTATTTTCTGCTTAGAGAAATGCCCTTTCATCACAAGACCAGGCTGAAGGTCGGCAAAAGAACTGCTGGCGTGTGCCTTTAGGTATATTACCCATTTGATAGAACTGTATTTCAAGCTCTTGAACCTTACAGACCGCCCCCACCTACTCAGAACAAAACTGTTCAAATCCACAGGATGATTCCGAAGTTTAAAAAAATAAAAAAACACCGTAATATTAAAGTAGAGTAGCATTGGAGCTCTCCTGGTTAATTGTAGTGTTTGTATGATATAGGCCATTTTGATAAAGAATGCAGATAAAGCTACTGGTAATACTCATGCCTCTACAGATGTCACTACTAGTAATAATTATTAGCAACAACATTTGTTTATTGGAAAGGTTGGTGTACTTATTGTGCTTACCCTCTGTAATACTGTTCACACTCTATCTTACAATTCTTTGGATGACAAGTTATCTACCAGGGATTATCTGTAAAGTTAATACCATTAAGCCAAACCAATAAAGACAACATGTTTTAACTTTAAATCTTTTATTTAATTGTAAACGTGTACAAAATGGAAACATGGAACATGAAAAACAACTGTAAAACTAGTCAGAACAAGGCAGATCTTAGAATGAGAAATTTAAAATGAAGGACCTTGAAATGAAAATGTGACCATTGGTGTGGCAGCCAAAATATTAATGTTCTGAATATATTGAAATGGTTTAGACGGAAGGAGAAATGATAGACTTTTATTTTGAAAAGGTAGTTCCTGAAAAACGAAGAAGATTGCTAAATGGCCGGTGTGCCTCGTTGTTGCATGAAAAAGCTTTACTTTTAGTTGTTTAGGACCAGGTTGATAAAGGCACAAGGTTTGTGGTTATTTCATTACTTGTTGTCATTAACATTAACAAGGGGGTGGGGGGCTCCATCCACACTTATCTGAGGGGAGGCCCAGAGTCTGAGATCACCCCCCCGGAAGTTGTTGCTCCATGCTGATCTGTTGCCAAACAAATGACTGAAAGAGCCGCGCTGCACGTCCAGCTTGGACAAACTACTGAAGTTGAAATTAAGCGAATGTGTGTCATCGCCGTGAGTTACTGTCTGAGCTCCTCCAGTGTGTTCACCCCCGACTTCACCCGACGACTTTCATGTTGTCATGATGTTGGGCTGACATCATGTTATATGGTGCTGTCAAGACCGTGATTTAAAAGGCTGTGCTGGCCCCACAGTGTGCTGTCCTGCTGATATATTTAGCTATAAAGCTCGAGCCATAATTTAGACTTGTATACATGTGGTCTCCCGGTCAGTGTGCGTCCATTCAGAGCCCGGCACCATGACTGAAAACATTTCTATTTTATTTCATTAGTATTATTTTGTTATTTTACATGTCTGATTGGAATTAGACGGGCCGACAAAATTTTCCCCTGAAAAGCTGAATATTTTTCGGGGCGTGTGATTAAAGTCTCACCTCTCACACTATTTCAATAGTTTCAGATTCATTTTTGGTCTCTTGTAATTCCCTGAATAATGAAAAAAAAAGTTCTTTCTCTACAATTATACTGTTGGAGGGAACAATGTCCCATTTGAGATTTTAAGCCATTTACACAGATGATTCCAGTAATGCCATGCAAATAGAATTTAATTCAAAGTTAATTCACCCGCATTACTTTTTAATAAAGAAATGATAAATTGTAATCTCCCCTGCAATTTAATCTATTTATGCTGCTTCCGTTGCTGGAAAGTGTCCACTGCATGTCTTTCCATTAATTGGGAGAGAGACAGAGGGGGACCAAAAGGAGAGAAGGATAGAATAGAAGAAGTGGGAAAATAAAGGAGGTAGCAGCTAAATTTGTTATCTCTGCGCCGAACTGTGTTTGAGAACGAAATAAAGGGTGTAATGAATTGATTTCATATTTAGTCTCAGGCGTGTTGATACGCATAGATCTCTAGTGGTCTTTCAGTGCCAGTAGCCTGCAGTATTTTCTTTCCTTTCATTAAGGTTGAGATTCTGCCCTTTGATAGTGTTATCGATTCTGCCTCCGAACACTGTGGCACCCCTGTGAAGTTGCTCTTCAGGTAGAATGAAAGAAGAGAAAAAGGAGAAGAAGAAGAAGACGATGCTATTATCTTTGGTGTTATCCTGTACAAGTGTAGCGGCAATTCACAAAACCGCTTTACTTACCAGTGGACTGTTTTCCTCGTTCTTTGTTCTTCCTCGCTTTTATTGAATTCAAGGGATAATTACAGATTCTGTGGCGGCCGCTGCAGCTCGGGCCCGCTGCAATTTCAGCAGAATGAAAATGTATCACTTAAATCATCATGATTCTGTCCCCCGCCTCTGCGTTGAATTTCTCTCCTTAGATCTGTTCCAAATGTGTGTAAAGAGGCGCAGAACTTGCTGCCCATCCAGTCCAAATTTGAGCTTGCAGTTTTTTTTTTTTTTATTATTATTATCGTCTTAATAATGGAGAGCAAATATCAAGTGAACACTGGATCCTTCTAATCTGATACTTTAGCGACCTACATCTAATAATTCATCACCTTCACCAAATAATATCCTCCTTGTCCTCAGCTGTGGCTCCACTTTGTCTTCAGGAAGGAGCTGGTGTGGAGTTTAAGTGGGAGAAGATGGAAGGACCTTCCGGTCCAGGTTAGTGGACAACTCCGCCACTGATCTGGATCCAACGTGCAATCCAACATCAAACAGTTAAAACACAGATGTCGTCAGCTGCTACAAACTCTAACTTGTTTTTTTCTTACCACAAACTGTGAGAGGGGACAACAAAAGATATGATGGAGTGTTAAGATAAGATGCATTTGAACTGTAATAGAACATTGAGAGACACTTAAATAAATATACATTGTTTATCATCGGGGACGATGAATTGTGGTTTATACTTGACAGTTAAGCTCAGGGAAACCAAGGCCTGGATTGCCAGACACCCAATTATATCAGATCCAGACCCTCATGGGCCCTACATGCCCCATATTCATCATCTCAGTTAGTTTAGTTTAATTCCTTCTCATGCTAACTTGTTTGTGACTTTTGAATATTGTGGCCTGAGGAAGTATTCATACCTCCTCAGTCTTTGCACCTTAACATTTTGTAGATTTAATTTAAAATGGAAGATTTTAATGTTTCAGCCCACGAACCTACACTCTTTAACCCATAACGACAAAGAAAAAAATATTTTTTTACCAACAAAAAAAATTACAATTACAAATACATATATCTCTACATAAACTCGTTTGTCATTTCATTGACACACAAGCAGTTTGTGGTGCTGTCGAATTGTATTAAATTAAACAGGACAGGTGTCTTTATTATTTTGTCCATCCCAGTCAAAGCCTCTCTGGTCATGATTTTTTTTCTACCTGCTCTTTAATATGAATATATATTATCCAAACACTCATTAAAATGAAATGTGTCAAGCAGTGTAGATGGTAAATTAGGAATATTCACTTTTCAAGACACCCAGATTTCTTGGCGATGTGATGAAATATCCAGCTCACTCACGCTCGGTGGATAAATTTAGAATGTAACTGAAGAACTGTATTTCACATACATAGTAAAGTACTTTTGATAACATTCCAGACACAAGTCACGACCAGCGCTATGTCAGAATTTACAAGGTGCCATTTTCTGAATACTACTAATCATTTTAATGGCAGGATTTCCTGCTAATATAAATCATGCTGCCAATGGGAAGCCCTTTTATTCTTCAAAACGCAAAAACTTTGCACAGAGGAATACTGCATCAAACTAAGAAACAACTTAGTGAACTTCAGGTCCGGCCCGCAACTCGGGGATCCGACTGAAGTGGACACAGGATGGATGAAGTATCTCACGTGTGTTGGGGAGAGCGTGGCCTAGGGGATAGAGCGGGTGCTCTGCAATAAGAAGGTTACTGGTTCGAATCCCACTCTATCCCATCTGCATGCCTAAGTGTCCTTGGCAAGATACTGAACCCCTAGATGGCCCCTCATATAATGATGAGTGTTCTAAAAATGTAAGTCGCTTTGGATGAAAGCGTCAGCTAAAGGACATGTAATGTTAGAACACAGGAATGTTCGAGACAGCACGAGGAGCAGGAGATACAAAAAGGTGAATTGTTACGTTTTGATCGGTGTCATGTGACAGCCGGATTCTCCTCCTTCATGCTCAGGCTCCTCTCTGTTTCTATCTCTCGGCAGGATTATGTGTTGAGCTGCTAATTAGCACTCAGAACCCGGCACACATTTCAGTAGCATGAGTGGCTTAAAGGACAAAAAGGACATGGCACTAAGTTTAAGAAAGAAACATGTTTAAAGTGATACAGGTTGTATCGCTATTACAAAGCCTGTGGAAGCGTGTCAGCTGTAGAATGAGCAGGTGAGCTCAACTATGGCAAACAAATTCACAGAAATTACTAAATATCTTTTATTCAATTTTTTTTATCTCCGTCCACATGTCACTAAATGTTAAAAAAATATCACTCAATTGTAGTGGCTGTTATTCAGTGTGTCAGTGTTTCACAGAATAAAGAAAATCTCCATCCATGCTGATCACAGCAACAAAGAAAGAATTTAGACGTTTGGCTGATGTATTCACTTAAAAAAAAAATAAAAAGGAATTACACAAGGCAGCCAAACCAAGGACATAAGATCAAACGTGATAATGTAGCAAAGCTCATTTTCCTCAAAGATCCTAATTGATTGGTTGATTATGCTTTCTCTGTTCCTCCATCTCGGTGGGTCTTCTTTAATAGCTCCATAATGACGCTACTGAACTGGACGTGTAAGACTCAGCCAATTAGAATAGTAATAGGCTCTAATTAACAAAAAAAAAAGGATTTTCAATAA
Organism: Platichthys flesus; assembly: GCF_949316205.1. NCBI lineage: Eukaryota > Metazoa > Chordata > Actinopteri > Pleuronectiformes > Pleuronectidae > Platichthys > Platichthys flesus. The sequence continues at coordinate 21,129,928 of NC_084956.1, read as the reverse complement.
AAAAAGAGGAGATAGCGAATTTGATTACTCATATTCATTAACTTTTTTTTCTCCTTCCTCCCCGCCGCCATCCCTGGAACTTTGCTCCCTTCATTTTTTATGAATATTTTATCTGGTGTGAAACATCACAATACACGCTGTCCCTGGCAAAGGCCAGAGACATAACAGCAGAGGAGCCTTTCTTCTGCTCTCATTCAAAGAGGCTTCCTTTGTTTCTGCATAATGAACAAGTCGCTGATGGCGGCGGAATAAATTTTAATTAGACTTTTTTTTTTAAATGAGACTTGCAAGGATGATAGGTTGTTTTAAATCAGAACCTGACAGTGTGAAGGCTTTTCAGGAATAAACCAAAGTTAAGAGCTGAAATATGTTTGCACAAGTGTGAGCGTGAGCGTGAGTGTGGTGTGCGTGTGTGTTTCTTAGTGTGTGTGAGACAGACAGAGGCAGAGTCGAGTAGTGCCAGCAGGTATCTGTAACAGTGCATCAATAATTTGCAGCAATTTTAACCACCTCCCTCCTCCTCTCTGCCTCTTTCTCCCCATCGTTCCCTTTCTGTCTTTCTTGCCTCGGGTCAAGTTAGCACCACTTAAGGACTACAACACTGTGCCCAATCACCATATGTTGTCTGTGTGGCTACATGTGTGTGCGTGTGTACGAGTACGATTGAGCGCGTGTGTGTGTGCGTGTGTGCGTGCGGGCGTGTGTACATACCTGCCTTGTTTGTTCCCTTACCTGATGCCTCCCGTCGCTCGCAGCCAAAGCATGTCAGCGTTTGAGAGACAAAAACAAAAACAGAAGCGAGTGGAGAGGGGACACCAGGTACACCACCATGTGCCTGTGTGTGTGTGTGTGTGTGTGTGTGTGTGTGTGTGTGTGTGTGTGTGTGTGTGTGAGTGTGAGTACAGGATGGGTTTGCATGTGTGCATCCTGCGGGCTGGTTTGCTATGAGACAGGGCCAGATGGTCACCCCAGGCAAAGCAGGTTGGGCCTGTTTACCTGCTTCACTCTGGGTCATGTCAGCTTCGTTTTCAGCTTAGCCGCAACACAGCTCAAGCCGCGCTGCCAAAAAACACGCCGTTTATCTCCCCATCTCTTCCTCCTCCTCCTCCTCCTCCTCCTCCTCCTCGTCTCGCTCCCTCCTCCTCCTCTTTTTTGTTCCCTCCTGCACTTCCTTCCTGGCTCAGTGTCTTTAAAGAGTGAACTTGGTCTCTCTGCTCCCGGGTAGGACATGACGCAGACTCCAAAAAAAAACTTTTTCTTTTTTTCTCATTAGATTAAGGTTTTGACAATTAATATGTTCAATATCGGTTTGTCAGTTAATATATTTTTGATTAATCCATTAATGATCTACCTAGAAAGAAACTGAGAGTAAGGACTGAAAAAAGTAATTGAAAAGGAACATGTTCCTGTTCCTCTGATGGCATCTTTAGATTGGTTGTTTTGACCAAGAGTCCAAAGCTGCAAATTCATTCATTTACATCATGTAGAACAGAAAATGTTCTGTTGAAATGTGTTTATTTATTTGATTATCAAAACTGTTGGTGATTAATTTACTTAAGAATTCATAATTTCAGCTCAATTAAAAATGATAACATGTACAATGCAGGTTGTAATAATGTGTCACAATCTGTTAAGAAGCATGTTATGAATTTACTGCTTAATATTGTTAAATACGAGCATTATATTTAATGATTCTTATCATATATAGGACAAACGAATAAAAGCACGTTGGCTCAGCTTGAGATTATTATTTTTTTAGTGTAAAAGACTAATTCCATTAACACAGTATGGTACATATACACAACTCTACTGCTTGGAGTTTTTGACTGAAAAGTTGTTTTCAATCACAGAGTAACTTTACTTTTATTTCTACTTTGCCATTTTGGGATCTAAAGACACACTTAAAAGTTTTCAAAGTAAAGGTTAACCTGGATTATCAGTGCTGAGCTACTAGAAGGCTTTCGATGTGAAGTGTTGTTGTTTGTATTGTTTAGTTGTGTGAACAGAGCAATGAAAAGAAATAGGGAACTATATACAACTGAGATTGTTCGGTGAGTGGAAACGGTTTTTGTGAAGGGAAGAAAAGTGGAAGTTACGCGAGTGATGAGCATGGCATCTTCAAATTATTGAAGTGATAAGAGCGGATAATTTGATGCCATACGAAAAAATGTGACAACTGTCAGTGTATTTCCTGTACACTTAAACAGGTAGGTAGCACCCCCTAAAAGTTTGTGGGCGTATTATAATATGTTATTTTCATACACATCAAGCTTTTAATTTAGTTCACAGAATAAACCAGAAACAGACCTAAATAAATAACGAATCATATACAGTGACAGCATTGAGCATGATAACATATACTAATGAAAACAGGATAAATTAAGATGAAACTTTGATACATCTTAAATTTCAATTAGCACCATGGCCACTAACCAACTCTACTTTTCAAAATACACTAGTAACATCATATCTAGAAGCAACATTGTTTTCCCTCTCAACATTTAGTAAACATTTTAACAATTAGCTTTTTTAATGATTTATTTCATACAGTTTGTTTCAATACAAAGAGATTACGGTCTGTACCAGCATCAGCGCAGCAGTGTAACATGAGGCTACTTCCATCAGAGCGTGACTGGCCTGTCTTCCTGCCCCTGTTAACCCCCCGCTGTAGCAGCAGTTGCTGGCACCGTGGCTAAGCATGATGTCCGGCTGTAGCAGTAACAGGTGACTACATGTTGCCTGCTGGCACTGTGCCGCCGAGCCACAGTAGCCGCCTTGGCAGCATGTTCAGCACTCATGGCCAAGCTGGCCGTGTGTAATCTCCTTAACCTCAGCCTCCAGACAGCTGCCAATCAATTTGGAGCGGCCACGCGCACCAATGGTGACGCTGCCTCGCAATAACGCTCCTGTGTGTGGAATTACAGGATAGATGCACTTTTACAGATTCGGCTGTGTTTGTCTGCGATACAATCATTCCTCCCTGACACACACACAAACACACACTAGTATGTGCGCAAACACGCGTGCACACACCCACACTTTGGAATCTGCCTTCCCTTAAACGTCAAACTCATCAGCCACACTGACCAATCCACCGCTACCCCCCCTCCCTTTTCTTCACATGCTACCACCCCTTACATCCCCCCCAGCCCCTCCCACACCACTGCACCCACTGCCCCCCAAGCCGACCGTCACCCTTTGCACCCAACATCTCCTGCCCCCCTCTCCTCCCTCCCACACACACACACACACACACTCACGCCCTCCACCCTTTTTCCATTTCAGATGCAAAGCTGGGGCCGAGGCGAGCCGTGCATATAGTCACAGCTGCAATCTCATCTATGTCCAATCTGTCATGCCACTGCCTTTCATTATTCTCCTGCGTGGGGGGAGAGATAACGCTGAGGCATATTTTATGGACAGTAGAGAGAGAGAGAGAGAGAGAGAGATGAAAATATAGGGAGAGAGAGAGAAATGCCAATATGGTGGGGTAATGGTTGCGAGATATGAGGGGTCCCGCTCTGGCCAGTGGAGAAGTGTCACTCTACTTCATTGGTATCTAGGTCAAGGCAACTGAGAGGAAAAAATAAAAAGACAAATGAAGTGATGAAATTCTTGAAATTGAGGTTTGGGGGGGCGGCTGCGGAAGAAGAAGGATGAAGGGGTAGTGCTGGTCAGTGCCGTATCATCTGCATTAAAAATGGACGGCCTGAGGGCCTGGAGGAGGGGAGGGTTGGGGTGGGGGGGGGGCTGTAAATAGGCGGCAGCCATCCTTCACGGCCACTCGATGGCACCATAAAATTGGAGCTTGTATGCATGCATGCATGCGGCTGTTGTTGAATATGGAGGAGTGAGGGAATGCGAGGGGGCCGGCAGATGAAGGAGGGGAGAGATGGATGGAGGGACGGGTGAATGCACCGGGGTCAGGTATTCTCTTCTGTCACCTCTGCTGCTGGGCTGAGTGGCTGACTGGTTGTGTCTCTGCTCAGCGTGCTGAAATGATTGGGTCCTGGCCTGCAGGGAATGGGCTGGCCAGTTTTACATATATACGTATATCATGGCCATTGTCATGCTGTGTCGCATGTGCATTTGTGTGTGTTTGAATATGCAAATGAGATTCGGCAATGCCTTTGATTTTGCGCATGCATTGTGGTGTCCGTGTGTGAGTGTGTGCGTGTGTGCGTGTGTGTGTGTGTCGCTGCAGTTGTGCAACATCCAGATGTCAGCCCAGCGTTACTCGATGTCTGTCATTGAGACAGTGGGGGTGGGGTTAAGGTGACCTGTTTTAAATATAGACAGTGTCACGACAACATGCCCGACTCGGCTTATAAAAGCCATTTGCATAACGTTTCTCCCTTATCCCCCTGCTTTCTCTCTCATTTTTTTTTCCTTCCCCCTTCTTCCTCCTGGGAGACAGGCAGAGCAGGCACGTCATGTTTTGCCTTTGTCTCCGCCGTTCAAATGCAAAAAGATGTCATGTCAAGGCTCTCTTCGATACACAAAGACACCAACTGTATACCTGCGTCGCACAATAGAGAACGGGACAAAATACAAACACAGTGCATGAAGGTGATGAAGTGTGGCGTGTAAAAAAAAAATAAACGGGCTACCTGTGACATCACGTCAAGTGATAAAGACGCACTAAAGCAGGTTGTCAGTACAGTATGTCCCCGCTAAATAACACCAATACACAACTCGAAAATAACTGACAAGACTGTAACTCAAATGACACTTAGATTCGCACATCTTTACACCTCACTCTGCATATTTTACTCCTCTTCGCCAGCCCCCGGAGGTGTTACTGCTCCGCTGCTGAACAAGCCCAGATCTCTGCAGAAGGATCCGGAGAAAGGTTTGTTAGAGCTGACAAGGGGGGCATTTTTAAACAGACCTAATAAATCTTGGACTTTGATTTCTGCTTAACTTTTGGTGCATACCTTGTCCTTCTCAAGTATTTGTTTGCACAAGCCTTGTCAGCCTGCCCTTCAGTTTGAATGCACACTTCACTCTGGCAAACTAATTAATTATTCCCCTCTTCACCCTCCTTTATTCATCCATTTGTTTTTTTTTTTACCTCTGTGAAGAACACACGCCACATTCCTTCAATACCTTACCTTCTCTCAGACTCGGTGCCTATTCATTAGGAATTCAAATTAATCAGTATTTACTGTAGCGCTCGCCAGCCCTGCTCTCAAGTGCAATTTCTATCAACAAGGTTGAGTGGGCTTTTGTTTCTCATAGCCAATTGGAATAAAGCTCGCTCTCCCTCTCTTTGTCCCTCTCCCATTTTTTTTCTTCTTTTAGATGTTCAATTGAACGCATCAACTAGCTGGGCACATAAGACGGAATTGACGTTCTCCCACAATGCAATGCTACAAGGACTTTTCATTTGACATTCGATGAACTCTGAAATTAGGGCGCCTCAACAGTTGGAAAATGAATCTAAGCTAATTGTGGATTTTTTTTTTATCTATCTGTAGTGCTTGATCACAACAAACATAGAGGCTTTAAGATCTTTCTTCATGGATGCTTCTGTGCTGCAACTTTGGTCCTACTTAGTTTGAGTTTCTTGGTTGTTTGCAACAATATCACAATAACATCGTGACATTTCAACGCGTCTTCATCAGATAAGTAATAAAAACCACACCTCATCAGATCAGAACTCCCTTAAATGAAACCTTCTTTGAGAAAAGAATTAGAGGCGGGTTGAGGATGCGTGAGGAAGCAGGGTTTAGGATTCAAGCGGCAGCCAGCCACCAGGTGGCGACCAAGATGCTTTGGATTAACTTTGGGGATTTTTTAAATTTTTGTATTGTAAATTACTTCTGAATCACGAAGGCAGCCTACTTTTGAGTAAGTGATGGTTAAAGAAATCGTACAACAAATCCCTGCTTCACAGAGAATGTTGACAAAGTTATGAGTCAATTGACTGTTTAGCCCAATGAAACCACTTGATTTGGAGTATTGAAGCTGAAGGCACTACTTAGAATGCATCAGGTGTCTATAATGGGTAGTTCATTCAAGTGATGATTGTACATTTCTTCTTTGGGTCCTCATTTGTCTATTTCTGTATCTAATGTTTGGGTGTTTATAAACATACAGCTAGTTTCTTCTTTCACCACGTGACTTGACAACGTGGTTGTAGAACACAGCAAGTCATTTAAATGATTTTCCATTTCCTAGAAACATCCTTTACACTTGGAATACACACTGGGAGGAAGTTTTTTAATTGTTGGACCTCATTTTAAAGTTAACCATTGAGGAAAGGTAAAGGTTTCTTTGTGTGCCTGTTCATGTTCCTGCATCCCTTTGTGTCCTATTTCAGCTTCTACCTCGATATACAGTATGTCTTTCTTCTGTGTGTGTGTGTGTGTGTGTGTGCGTGTGTGTGTGTGTGGTGTGTGTGTGTGTGTGTGTGTGTGTGTGTGTGTGTGTGTGTGTGTTGTGGGGGAAACCTGCTCCAGTTTGTAATGACTAGTGTAAAATGCAGCTACTCACTGACTGAGCAGAAATTAAGCCAGTCTTCTGCTTTATCTGTAATGGTCTTTGTATTAAATGATGGATTGTTACTTTTTTCCAAACACCACCTTTTATCAGAGCCAGGGTTGTGATGACAGAGAAAGTTATGCGCTTTAATTTAAGTAATCGACCCCTGGTTGGAAGTTGCCTTTTGGCTTTTGCACGCTTTCCCTTTACACAACTTCTTACTTAACAAGGCCAGGCAGAAAAACCCACAGAGATCTAATTGAATATTGATATGTGTGTGTGTATAGAGGGCCAGAGTGAGGCTCACCCATGTTAAGCCATTTAGCGCATCATCTTGATTGAAATTCCATTAGCTTGTTAGTGGAGGATAGTGGATAGTCGGTGAATACTTAGCCTTGTTAGCCGAGGCACAGGCTAAATGAGTGTGCACAGGGTCATTGTCCACTTAAAACTCTCTCTGCAAACTGGCGGCCAGCGTGAATAATTCATGGACCATGACCTGCACTGACTGGGCTTTAAACGAGTGTAGCTTCTCTTTCTGTCTGTTTGGATAATATCTCCACTCTGGAGTTAATTAGGTTTTCACATTTTTTATTTCAGCCAGCTGTGTGTACAGCGGTCAGGGACCTGTCCCGGTGGACACACTGGGAGCCGAATGAAGAGACAATGTGGAAAAGATGATTGCTAAAGTTATAAACTGATATTTTCCCCCTCCATTTCTAGAATATTATCACCGGGAGCATACTGATCCAAAATGCTAACTGTCTGTGCTGATGTGGGATACAGACAATTGTCCAGTCTATAGGTAGAGTAAATTTTACAACCTTATATAGAGGAGAGTCATTTACGTCTTAAAACCTAAGGGCACATAGCCAGCTGCTTAAGCTCTTTAGTGAGGGGAGCAGCGGGTCTTTGTGAAAATTATTTAATCAAATTGGCATAATTTTAAAAGCCCACTGAGGAAACCCCATCACACCAGCAAACCCATAAAAATCAACCCAACACCTCTGCAAGGCGGTTTAGGATCCCCTCTGCAGTTGTTTTGGCTTTCAAAACCAAAACTTTAATGATTTACTCACAAGCAGGAAACCGGTTTCTGCTAATACAAGCTCTGATGAGTCTACTGCCCTGCACCTGATGGCAGTTAGCAACAGTGTGCCATTCTGCAGACAACAGCTAGCTAAACCGGCTCGTTTGTAAACAGCTCTAAATATAATAAATCATTTATCCACTAAAGATCCAGATAGGGCCCCCAGGAAAGATGTGTGAAAAGATTTTGTGCAAGGTGGACTATCGCTGGACCAATTTATATTTGCAAAAGGATATGAAAACTCTCAGTTCATTTTCAAGGGGAATTATCAGCCAATCAAATCACTGAAAGGTATGATGTATCATATCAACAAACACTGTACACACAGTTGTTCATTCCGCTTTTTCAGAAAATATGTTATTCATTCCAGCAGCCGTCTTGCAAAAAAAAACAATGCTTGGTCACTCCACCGCCAGTCAGAGTAGTGATCAACCTCAAATAGGCAAATATTTTTGTTTGACCCAGCAGGTTTCAAGATGGATATGTCTTAGCACAGCACAAGCTTGCTGATTGGTCTGGTTTCTAGGCTGGATAATATTTCAAGACGGTCAAAAGAGTGTTTATTTGGCTGCCCTGGGTCGGTTAGTAAATCCTAATCATAACAACACAATAATTAAATGCAACTGTTTCTTTTATAGTTGGATTTGCTTTTTGAACATAATCTTAAAACATTCAAGACCACTGAAGTACAATCTAACTAATAGCTCCTCTCAGAGGCACTGTGACGAGAGTGAGAAGATATAATCTTCACTATAGCCAATAAAAGTTAAAAAAACTTTCAGGGCTGCATAGTAGCTGTTAGTTATGTCAACACAAGGATCAGAATCATTTAATGCAACATCTGTACAAAAACAGCACCTAAATGCATCTCCATCCAGTCATGCACGAGGTTGTCAAACCTTGTATCTCTTACATGACCCAAATCTGACCTGTCCATTACCACCTTCTTTCTAAACTCTAGCTCAAGCCCTCTAGCTCCCACTGTGTCCTCCCCCTCCCCTGTCCTAGACATTTCCTCACCCCTTCCTCTTCTTCTTCCTCACCCCACCATTCTGGTAGCTGTCATCAATCTTGCTAAAATGACAGGCGACAGATGTTAGCCTTTGCAAAGATCAAATCTGCAGCTTCAGGGCGGCCCAGTCACATGCACGCACACACACACACACACGCTCATACACTCATATGCATACACGCATATACTGTAGGTATGCACACATGCATATGCAGTCACACATACTCAAACATGCATGCATGCATCCACATATGCACGCACTCAGACACAGACATACACGTTACTAGCCGTAACCACTGACAGATCACATAGCTCACGCAGACATTCACATTTTCTCTCTCTCCTTTTGCCAATTGCTAAATCTATTCTGACACCAGAAAGACGGACTGGGATAGAGAGGGAGGATGGTCACCATGCATGCACATATAGTACAATGACACACACACACACACACACACGCACGCACGCACACACGCACGCACACACACTTGAGTGCTATTTGTGAAATCATGAATTCATCTTTTTTATAAATTCCTGTGGTGTGTCACTCATTGAGCCTACATTTGCTTGCCTATTTTAGGGTGTGTTGCTGCGTATGTGTGTGTGTGTAAGTTGTATGTGTGTGTGTGTGTAAGTTTGCTGTGTGGATCATCTTCTGGTATTGCTGTGAGTCACCCAGGCCAGACGGAGGGGAGAGTGTTCCTTGTGGCTATGTTGAACCCAAACACACAGAAAGTTTGCAACACCTGCTGTGTGCTGCTGGCAAAGGAGGAAACAGGAGAGGGTCAGCTTCCAAACATGTCCCACTGCATTACCGAGCCAAAATATCCTGTTCTATTCTTTCCATTTAATGTTTGGGGGAATCTTATTTCGTTCAAACCAACAGGGAACCAAGTCGGGCTGTACTGAGAATGCGACCAGGACTAGATATTAATATATGAACATACCAAGAAATGATCATGCCAAACAAGTATTCATTAAACCATGAGTTTGCACCGAGACAGATGATGGCAGTGCCTTGGTTTTTAAAAGGGTGGCGTCACTGAGCAGCACACCATGTTGCCTCTGTGCACAGACGTCTTCAGGGTTCTCTTATTCCTCACAAATAATCCAAACATCTGAAGGTCACTTTAAATGGAGACCCTAATTTGGAAAAGAAAAAGAGGGCTTCATATGACAGTGCCTTATATAAAAACACAAGACTTGCTACAGCTTTGTTTAAGAAAGAGTTAAAGGTCAAGTTCCAGAACAGGAATATATACAATATCCTGCAGACATAACATCATAACTCAGAGAAAATTGTGTTTTTATGAACACATGGAAACCTATTTATTCCAGATGGAGAGGCAGGGGTTATTTCCCTGTCATTTAAACACAGCAAAATAATAACAGCTATGTAAACTAGTCCCAAGCAGCAGAGTTCTACATCTTCATAAGCAAGCATTACGGTGCAATCACATTAGGCTCGCATAACGCATGTGAGGATTTTTAATAACACTACTTTATTGCCAGGAACTCTGTGTGTTTGTGTTTCACAATGTGTGGCCGTACTGTGAGGGGCACACACACACACACACACACACTGACACACACACACACACACACACACAAATATAGTACTCATATGTCCCTGCGTGAGCAAAGAGCTGCACCGCAGGAATATAACTCTGCCTGATTGTTTGGGTGTGATTTGTGTGTTGTTTGCGTGCATATGTGTGTAAAGAAACTTTTATCAGGTGAAGACAAAGAGAGGAAATACAGTCACATTTATATACAATGGGGTATGAATACACACCCCTAGACACACAAGATTACTTTTTGGGGCAAAAATGTTATATGGCACGATGTACATTCACAAGCAACACATGAATATACACAGTAGGCATGCTACCAGTCAAAGACATCCATGACATTATATGAGACCACCCTGGAAAATAGAATGAAGCTGGTTTATTCAACCTACTGACTGATATTTATGTGTGTTACTGTCATAGAATATCTACGCAATGTTAAAGAAAGTCTGGAAAATGGGGAAAAAGATCATGGATCTGCCTTTCGTCTGGATCCTTGATAACTTTCAATGGGTTCCATGCTTCTACCAAGTCTCCTGGAATCCATTGAGCAGTCTTTGTGTGATTCTGCTGACAATCGAACCAACCAATCAGCAAACAAACAAGCAGACACGGTGAAAACTTGACCTTCTTGGTGCAAATCGTAAAAAATTGTACTTTAATGACTTTCACTTAAAATGAAAGATTTCCATTTGATAGTTCTTTACTATTTTCTCTGTGATATAGATTTTCTCTTTTCAGTCCCACACAATGTCGTAACTGTGTGTGTATGTGTGTGTGTGTGTGTCTGTGTGTGTCTGGTGTTTGTGCTGGGGGGGGGGGGGTGGGGGGTGACGGACTTCTACAGTATTGACCAACACTGTAGTCGCCCTTCTGAGTGACTTTAGGCCATTTTCAAGGTGAAATGAAAAGAAGGATGAGGTGGGAAAAATGATAGGGAGGGAAGTGGGAAAGGAAGATGACAGGAAATGGAGAGAAAAAAAGAGGAAGAGTGGAAGAAGAGGAGCAGGAGGAGCAAGGGATCCCCTTCACATGGGACTAGGCTATTGATTAAATTCCGACATTGATTAAGCATCCCCTGATTCACAATGCCATGTGTTTGTGCATGAGTGTGTGTCAACCGTTCGCTGTGTGTGTGTGTGTGTGTGTGTGTGTGTGTGTGTGTGTGCATGTGTGAGTGTGCAACGGGATTAAACTTAGTATAAGGATGAAGAGAACTTTCTTCATTATGCCTGCTTGCATTTGCATGTATATACTGTGATGGGTGCTCTCCTGATCTGTGTGTATGCGTGTGTGTGTATGTGTGTGTGTGTATGCGTTCATGAGTGTTTGTGCTTACTATAGGAGGCCTGACTTGCAACACCACTTCATTTATCCTTGTGGGATAAAAAAAAGGGTTTGTGCCCCCCTGCACTTCTCTCCCTGTGTCTCCTTTGTGTGCACTTTCTTTTTTATTCATCATTAATCCTGCAGTCTGAGTCTGGGATGTCACAGCCTCTCCCTCCCTCCGCTGCCCTCTCTTCACAGCTCTAGCTTTCTCTCTCTGTGTCATTGTGTGTTGGCGTGTTTGCGTGTGTCTGCGTGTGCGTGTGTGAGAGAGAGAGAGAGAGAGAGAGAGTGAGAGACACAGACAGACAGAGAGAGAGAGAGAGAGAGAGAGAGAGAGAGAGAGAGAGAGAGAGAGAGAGAGAGAGAGAGAGAGAGAGAGAGCGAGAGAGCTTGACATCCTGTGGCCCTGTCCCTACGCTTTTCAGGCCACCCCCAGCTCCCTCAACCTCTTCCTCTTTTTCCAACTCCTCATCCTTTCATTGTTCTTCTCCTCTCCCCTTTCTCTCCTTCAGGATTCTAATGCATAAAGTGCAAGTGTTACATAATCACCGGTATCACCAAAAAGTATGTAAACCCACAGCCCTGCAGATCACTCAAAAGTCAGGTAGGGGGTTGGCGTAGGACACTCAGGTCTACCACTAACCAGAAGGTCGGCCGTTCGATCCCCAGTCTCTCTCATTCTGTGAGCTGTAGTGTCAATGGGCAAGATACTGAACCCCAAATTGCCCCTGACAGCTGTGCCTGGAGACTGTGGGGGATGTGGGACAGAGAAAGTGCTGCACATAAAGGCACCATATGAATGCGTGTGAATGACAAAACTGTGTGTGTGTGTGAAGGTCTGAACTGAAACCAAGGATCAGTATATGACGCAATGACCGCCATACACACGCTGCGTGTGTCCATAGAGGCAGAGCAGTGTGACAGTGTCAACATATACTAATGCTTGGGCTGATGCCTATAACCAGGGGAGTAAAGACATGCAAACACAGGCGATTGACTCTTTTCCGATGGCAAGAGGACTTTGCCTGTGTCCCTTCTTCCTTGATAAAGACACACACATGCCATAAACCAATTGTATTGAAACTTCGCTGTTCTACCAGTGTGGCATCTTGCACGATACAAAGAAAAATATCATTGCATGTTCTTCAGAAGTATAAGAATAACTTTACAAACGTCCTCCGGGCCTCTACAGACAAAAGCAATCATTCATGCTCACATTCACACCTAACGCCAAGCATACCCTGGCCAATCTAGAATTTGAAGAACCCTCTTGCTGTGCAGCAACAGTACAAATCTGCTCACCACTGCTCCGCCAAAAACTGTCGCTTTCATCGTATATTTAATTCAATGGCGTTCTAGAAAATCAACCGAAACAGCAACTAAGTGTAGATGTGAAATCTGTGGTAACAAGGAGCATTTGGAAATCTATTTTTGACTTTTTGGATGTTCTGAAATTATCAGTCTCAGCTGATAGCTCAAGATAACAGCATGATGGATGAAGTCTCACAAGATAACGTGACATCAAAGGAACATGTAATATGGAGCTTTCATGAAAGATTGCAATTTTCTGCACATATACGACACTGTTTGAAAAAGAATGTAATGGCACTTTTTATTACATTTCACAGCAAAGACAATTATCAATTCTGGTTCATACAATTCTACCTAGCTGCAGCTAGGGACCAGAGCACCCTGTCACTTAGTCAGACTGGGGTCAATGGCACAGAACAATGGAATCACATTTCATTTATACTAAATAAGTCCCTCCTTTCAAAGAGGTAGAATGTTTATCCAATCAGCTCTCTGCGTGTTGTCTTCAGGCTTAGATTTGGTCACCTCCAATCTGAATGAAGGACCCCTTCGAAGGTCTCACTACACATCAACATCAGGCATCTGCTTAGACTCCAAGTGTTAAAACCTGTTTTCCCAGAGACCCCTGTCTCTGACTGTAACACCTATGCACTCTATCGCAGACAGTAGGATGGACCCTGCTGTTAAGACCTTTTGTTTCATCAGAGGCACAAAGGAATCTCCAACGAATACACATCTGAGTCTTCCAAGCTGACCCCACATGTTTTCAGTCTTAAACACACAGAAATACATATCAGAATAACATTCCCATCTATATCTGTCATTCCTTGCATGAAACATAACTAAATATAAAATCTGCCATCACAAGGTTCAGGGTTTTTCAACGAAAACTTAACCCATAACACAGTTTTTCATACCGTGAAAGAACACTGTTGTAATTGCTTTATTGTGTCTGTGTGTTTTTTGTATACTGTTTACTGTAGGAGTTGGACACACACAAACAGACATCTCCACGCGTACTGTATACGTACACGTCTTTCTCTCTGCTCTCCTCTTCTTATTGGTCTTTAATGCTGACCCTCATAAACAAAAGGTAGTTCAGGGGCAAATGAACAAAAGAATGTCTTGTCATTTATTATTGGTCATTCATTCTTTTCTTATATTTCAACATAGCCTGTGGTCGGTCAGAGGGGAGAGCGGGAGGCAGCCCTCTCTCTCTCTTTCTCTCTGTCTCTCCCTCTCTCTATCAGATGCCTGGTGTGTTGCGTATTGATCGCAGAGGTTCAGTAGCAGAAAATAATGGGGTGGTGAAAGCTTAGCAGAGAGAGGGAGATGGAGGGAAAAGGAGAAAAGAAATCTACAAACATGTTCACACACACACACACACACACCCACACACACATCACTCAACGTTCACAATCCTTTTTCCCTGCCTCCTCTCTGCCCTCTGCCCCCATATGAATATTGGTTCTCCCCTAACTCCTCCGTGTCACTGGTATGTGTGTGTGTCCAGGCTGCCTCATTTGCATGTATATGTATGTATGTGTGTGTGTGTGTGTGTTATCTATGAAAATAAATCCTTCCAAGCCCTGTGCGCCTCAGGGTGATGTGATGCGGCCAGTGCCCGCGCAACCATACCCTAGCTAATTTACAACCAACCTAGTGTGTCCCCCCCCCCCCCACTCCCACGCACACATACACACTCACCAACACACACTGACATACACACGACTTGATGACACCATGGTGAAACATGTCGTCTAGACGACATTGAACCCTGAGTCCGCCCAGGGTAATTGTTTTATGCAAATAGGGGGAAGCTGGGGCTGACATGATTGGACCAGACTTGGTGTTGATTGAAGTGTGTGTGTTTGTGTGTGTGTGTGTGTAGGGTTCTTGTTATGGATGTGGCCATGATTGTGGTGTAATGTTTGGCCATTAGTATTATTGTTATTGTTGGAAATGTTCTATTTCACAGCTGGCCGGGGCGGGGCAATATGTATATGTGACATGCAGAAATATGGACAAAAATGCAAAACACACACACACACAGCGAGAGAGAGAGAGAGAGAGAGAGAGGGAGAGAGAGAGAGAGAGAGAATAAATAAAATCACACATCTGTGTAGTATTCAACCAGTCATTGAACTGAATCATGATTCCACCACACAGGCTGCACGTCACACTAACAAAATATGAATCGGAGGAAGCTACTTAAAGAATGTCATAGAGTTTGGAGCATAAACACACTCAGAGACAAACCCACACACACAATCACAAACACACACACACACACACACACACACGTATCCAGCACCGTGTGTTATCAGGACAGTGATCAGAAGAGAGATTGTGTGTGTGTGTGTGTGTGTTTTGGTCCAAGTCATAAATTTAATTTCATGCTGGATTTCCAGAGCTCATCTGAATTGCATGTGAGCACAGCCTGATGGGCCTCAGTCTCAGAGCGGGAGAGTAACACACTAAGAGGCAGATGCTGCCTTCCATGGCATGCACACACTCACAAACACACACACACTCACACACACAGACATACACACATTGCATGTCAAGGTCAGGACACTAACATGACCTATGGGCATGATAGCAGACATACAAGCTTTTCTATTATAGTAATGTGAACAATTACTTTGTTGTATCAATGGCGACTTCACGTAAGCAGCAGGCATGAGTCCAAATGTCACGACCACTTTCCATGGCCTCAAATGTCAGGTAAATGTTGTCGGGTCAGGTTTATTACCTACAGTCCTTATTGTTAATGCTAATATGTTTTATCTAGTGGAAACTCATCAGCCTCACAGATAATGGAAGCTACCTCTGCTTAAAACTGTTGGTGTTAAAATGTTGTTGTTAACCAAAGCAAGAGGCAACACACCATTTGTATTTCACGTGGATGTTTTCTGCGTTGGGTTACAAAGGTACAACAGTGAATTTAATAGACGATAATCTTCGGAGGAATACAACAGTAAATGCACAAATAACAAATGAGCTTCTACTTCCACCAGTGCCCTATCTCGCAATATTACAGAAAGTCCCAAATCATGGATCTTCCTCTTTGTCTGGATCTCTGTCAAAACCGATTAAAGTCTGCGGTTGAAGTAAGTCTACCCCAATGAAACTATATTTAAGTTTGAATGCTTTGATTTGCATTATCTGTGCATTATTCCCAGAGGACATTAGTGAAAATATCAAAAAAACTGCTAATATTGTGAAAGAAAGAGACATACACAAATGACAAATTATCCCTTTGCCCAAACCCACACCAGAAATGAATGCGCTATTTCTTGGCCATGTCCCCTCAGTTTTGTAAAAATCCACTCCGTAGTATTTGCCTAATCCTGCTGACAAACACGCAAAGTGGTGAAAACATAACCTCCCTGTTGTAAGTAATACGTTACACAAGCAACTTCATGGTAATGCTCAGCATAACAATGTGCACCTCGAAAGGCCGAATGCTCGACAATGAAATGTTAACTCATGTTAGTTTATTTTACTTTAGCAAAAAAGGATTTGCAGGATCATATTATGAAGAATGTTAAAACCACTCATGTGAGGTTAGGCTAACATGGTTACAGAAGACGATGTGCAGAAGGCAAATGTGTGTCCAGTACCCTGACCTCCACACTCTCGATTTATCCAGTTTAACTAGAAGAACCTTACCTCTGGATTAGCCCTGACAGTTCCATTGAATTGAATTTTCCAATGTAGAATAGCAGGATATGAATGGAGGGCAAGGGTTGGGAGGCAGTTTCGTAAAAAGGACATTCTGAATAGCAAATGAGTCTATCCTTCAGGTCCAACAATGACTGCATTTCCTTTCTCATAAAACATTTGCAAGCCATTTTTTTTAAATTTCAGCTCATGCATTTTTTACACCAATGTTTGCTTGCTTTCTTCTTCACTGGCTCTGTGGGCACAGGAGCACTCTTCTTTGCACATTGGGTCCACCAACTGTGAGAGCATGAAACCAGTCTCTTGTAGCGTGCATGTGCAGCCTCACACACCGGAAACAAGAGTAGAAGAACAGCTCTGTATATTGACAAGTGGTCAGAACCCCACAGGGTGCCTTCATTGTCTTATTGTAGGACAATTATTTGTATTTGAGCTGGTTTGGTGTGAAAGGATGAAAGGCCTGATGACAGGAATCCTAGTGGACAGGGACCATATCTTCTCAATATCTGGTCAACCCATCATCCAAATTATTATTAACTCATGTCTGTTTCTGACAATAAAATGTGTGATTGAATGAGTTTCAAACTTTAACCTAACATTTTTAAATTATGTGGCCTTAGAACAACGTTTCAACCCCTGCAGGTCTTCGTCAGGCCGAGGCACACACAGTGCTGCTGTGCATATCGAACGGGTTTTGATTGTCACTCTGTACTTGCTGGTCACAGAGGTAATTAGTTAGACCTAATTAGTAAGTTTAGTTTTAGGTTTCGGCTAAAGTTAGAGTGAGGGCTACTAAGTGTTAGTTATGGTTTAAGTTAGAGGAGGCCAACAGGATCTTCTTGTAAGTAAAAAGGTAGTTTCTCCTGAAGTCTTGTAGAAATACGTGTGTGTCACTGACAACATTTGCTTCTGTAATGTCTTTACACTCTATTTACATTTAGATACATTTGCTATGTTTATCTAAATGTGGTATGTTTCTGTAAAATATAATAATTTGATATTTAAATTACAAGTCTCATAAACACACTCATGGCTGTTCTTATAACAAATCCCTTTACTTCCAGTACCTTGTACATTTTTTGCAAGTGTTTTTGAGAGTATCAATTGCACCAGTGGTGACAGTGAGTTCATCTGTCTGCTGTATGTGAGTAAGTGTGCTTTTCCTATAAGTGTGTTTTTTCACTGCACTACATCTTCATGCGTATGTTGATGCTGTATATAAAAGTGTCCGTACGGTCCTTGCCCATCACCACTTCTAATCACCCCCACCCCGAAGCTGTCACAACCATCATCCAACATCCATTTAGATAAAACACTGCCTCCATCTCCCTCCTCCCCTCCATCTCCTCTCTGTGATTTCCTCCCTCCCTCTGCGTCCCCTGTACGTCGGCCAGCCTCATCGAGGTATGAAGTGGAGGGAGGGAGCAAGCGACCCTACGGATCCATGCAGGCTGAAGTTGAGAGAGAGAGAGAGAGAACAGTGCAATTACCCTGTTACAAGGATTGGAGCAATTAAGGAAATGTACAGTTCAGCCGAGTTCACGGTTTCAAATGGCCGTCAGAGGCATACAGAGAGCCTCATAAAGGCCTCATGAGTCATATTAAGGCTGTTCGCACATGCACGGACATGCTCACACTCTCACTCTGGCATTACAGCAGTTGTTTAACCCTTCTTGCCAAACTGAGGAGACCACGTTTTTAGGCGAAAGCACTTTAATTTGTGACAACCTCATTCCTACCGGTTTCACCAAATAATTGTTAAATGTTGAATATTCAAAAGGAAATCTGTTTTTTTGGTTATTTGTTCAACAGTTTACTTTTCTCATTTACTTCCTCACTTTAACTGTACAGGCACCTGCTGAGGTCGGTGGCAATTCATCCTGAACCATCTGAAGGACAAATGTAGAGCAGTGTCCTACAAAGTCTTTATTTTTTCATTTAAAAACAAAAAACAGTCAGCACTCGCTGAAAATACTAAGAAGCCAAGTGTACAATTTGTCTCCCAAGAACTCTCCATCCCTGCTGTCCTCCCCCCAACTCCTGAGGAAGTCAGTGCCATCCTTCATTCACGTAAACACAGAGCAATGAACTCTTTCATAATTTCAAACAGAACTTTACAAAGAAAGTTTGAAGGCGGTTGGTATCTGCTCGACTCTTGTCACTACAAAAACTGGCAGAACAAACCAGATGAAAACTTAAAACCCAAGGAATCTTTTGAACGCCATTGGTTCTTTCTTTTCTTGAGAGTACGAACACGCTTGTCGGTGGAAGATTCTCTCAGAGCACAAGGAAAAAAGGGAGATGTTCCCTCTTTGTGGTCATTAATTTAGGCCATTTGGACTAAGCGCTTCCCCTGTTCTTCCAGTCATTGACTCAGCCGACAGCCTGAGTGTCCCAAGACAGTTTGAAGGAGGTTTTATGCAGGAGGAGAGCGCCATTGTCACGAACAAAGACAAAATGCAGAGGGAGAACATCAATATTTTACCTGCCACTGCAACTATATACTCATCTTCTAATTGATGAATCATTAAAATAGTCGTGAATCATTCGGACATAAACTCACACATCAAGCTTAGTAAAGATCTTTGTGTAAATTAAACAGCAATGTCACGCAGTCAGGGACGCAGGTTTAACCTGTGTGGGGCTTCTATCTGCATCAGTCAGACCATGTGAGCCACCTCACTCCTCTCGACCAGGGTTGAATATACACGTTGCTGCCAGGGACATTAATTTAATGATAGAGATGTTCAAGTCATTGAATCGACCCAATTAAAAAATAAAGTGTGATTGAAAAGAGAAAGATAAATATAAAGAGTGCACACATGGACAGTGGAACCTGAAAGCCAACTCAGGTTAAGCAATGCAATGTTTGAAAGCATCACACAGACCGGAGTCTCTGCCCGACAGTGAGAATCGGAGAGACAGCTGTCTCATGACTGGGTCCAACATGGGTCAAATGCATGTTGACTTGACCCAGGTCTGCTGCCTGACAGTTATGAAATCAAACTTTTGGATCAACGTCAAAATAAAGAAAGGGCTAGTAACACACAACAACCATCAGTTCTGCACCAACTTTAAAATAGAAGAGCCATGGTGTTCTCAACATGTTGTTCCATTACAAGTGCAAGCAGCCTTATTTCTGCTTGGTTATAAGATTTTGGGAATGTTTGATTTTGACTCTGTGTCAGGCAATGCCCTGCAAGAAGATGAGGTGTGGAGATTTTGGAATATTAGCCCCATAGATTGTTTCATTTAAAGGAGTTTTGGAAGCATGTGGAGATACACATTAGATGACTGACACTCACATCACAGCTCGAATCACACACTCAGATGTGTATTGAGTCTAGCATTTGCATGCATATCCCAATGTGCAGGTGACGTTGAATGGTGACAGGTCAGTTGCACACTGTAAAGGTCGCCTGTGCATCACCTACAGTCAATTTAAAGCTGCCAATTAACCTTATCTGTATATTTATGAGTTATACAAATACAAATACAAAAAATTGATAAAAATGTCACCTTTAGTTTCAATGTGTGGAATCAACCGCAGGATAACAGGGCTGGCTGTCAGCTGACTCTGCAGCACTGCTAGAAATCACAAAACTCAAGTTTTCTTTCCTTCCTTCCCTTCTTCCTTTTGACAGACGTTTTCAAGTTTCTCTCATTTCCACTTACCATCTCTGGAGCTCAGTCCAAGTGCCTCTCAGTTCCCCTCAGTGCCCCTCAGTGCCCCTCAGGATCCTGGTCACCGAGATGATACCAAGGTCCTCCTCCCTTGATTGCTGGATCTGACCTGGTTTGTTCCAAACTGTTCCATTTAAAATAATGGAGGGCACTGTGGCTCTTAGGAAGCACTTTTTTTTGTAGCCTTCCCCAGATCTGTGCCCTACACAGTCCTGACTCTGAACTATGCAGGCAGCTCTTCAACCTAATGGCTCAGTTGAATTCACCACAGGTGGACAGTCAAGGTGTAGAAGCATCTCACACATGATCAGAAGAAATGAGAGCAAAGCGTCAGAATACTTCTGTCAGTCTGTTATTCACGTATTTCATATGTAAGAAATATATATATATATATATATATATATATACATACATGAGTTTATACAGAAGGCCTACATAAGAGACAGTGTAAAAGTGTGAATTACAAAACATACTGTATTTTTCATCGCATGCTGTGCTTCTGCAGACACACAGTGTGAGAGAGGAGGCTTTGAGATAAAACAAAACAAGCCTCTACAAACATCTAAGACAAGACAACTTTCACAAACATCCACCACACAGTGGCTCCGACTGTACTCCCTGGGTGCGTTACCTTCTGAGAGCAGCTCCAGTAACAAAGACAAAAGCCAGACACACAAACACTTGCACAAATACACACACTCAAAGTCTTCTTCCCCCCTGCCTCGCCTGGCCGGTCTCAACATCCCAGCGCTCTTTGAGGCGACATCCCAACAATTCCACCGGGTCCCTCATTAAGGCCCAGGCGCAGACTCTCGAGGGGAGCGGGTGGGAGCTGCTAGGTAAACTTTGGAGAGGTCACCTCCTTGTTTCCGTCTCCCACCTCCTCTAATCCCTCATTCCAGCCCATCCTCAGGTCCTGTCAGCGCAGAGTGTAAACAAGTAGAAAGGTTAGTGCTGTTCTCACCCGAAACCATCTTCTCCCATTAGGGACAAGGGGACAGCGAGCCAGTACCACCAACAAAGCCACACTTCGGTGTTTGAGAGGCAACTCCTGCGATGCACCCCGTGTCCTGAAATATATTATGCCGTATAAGAGGAGTTGAGGCACTAGGTGGCTTAAGTGAGAAGTTAGCTATTGTCAAAATGAGCTAAAGCTAATGTCACAAAAGTCAGTTTGATCATATTTTCTATGTATGATCCTTGTTATATTAAAAAGCCTACATGCAGTATGTTTAATAACCTCTTCCTGTTATGACATCCAGTCTCTCAGTGATCTCTTTTCATTTTGGTGGCTTCCCTGACACGAGATGTAGATATTTTACATTTTGGTGCAAGTTAAGTGAATCAAATGGTCTAAATTTATGAAGTGCTTTTTCTTGTCTTGATGGCCAATCAAATCTCTTAACAGTTTTGCCATTCAGCCATTAACATTCATAAAATGCATCGATGTGCAGCTTTTTGTCATATATCGCTCCCGCTGGCCTCAGGGGTTCGGTCTTGCCCCAGGACACTTCGGCTCGTAGATTGGGATCCAACCGCCAACTATCTCCTGAACCTTCCATTGTAGGAGGATGCAAGAAATGTACATAGCACAGTATTTATTACTGCATCTCTGCTTAAAGCTGATCTGGTAGTTTGTTGAGCTTGGGTAACGCATACACTACAGTAACGTCAATGGGTGTGTAGCTGATGTAATCACCCTTATAACACATTATATTATATTATATTATAGTTTATTATATTATACTGCATTACATTGCATATTGCAATTGGACATTGTTCACTGTTTTGCATTTTGCATTTATGTTTATGTCTAAATAAATGTTACTTTGTATACATTTTAGAAAAAGTGAGTAAATAAGGAGTAAATAGTGAGTAAACATATCCTATTTTTTAATTTTTGTATTGCTTTTCTTATGTGTGTTGTATTTATTGTGTTTTTATGTTTCTGTGTTCATTGTATGCACAAATTACCAGAGCAAATTCCTGGTAGGTGTAAACCTACTTGGCAATAAAAATACTCTGATTCTGATTCTGATTCTGATTATGAGTACAACTATGTAAAGAGACAGCTGCGAGCAGGGTGTATTATTTCCACCACCTGCAGGATACCTGGGCTTGTTTGCTGAACTCTGCTTGATTCCCATTTCATTTTAAAGATTATTTTTCTATGATGTACAGTATATGATTGATTGTTGCACTTGTTTCATGTTTTTTTGTGACTTTCAAATGTATGACTCCAACTTCATAAATCACTTCCTAGATCAAGAACAACCTTAAGTGGGGACATGTGGAGCTTTGCAACATGGAATCTGATCTACCTGTCGCTGCTGTCAAGTCTATAATGAGAAACAAGGTCTACGAGGAGAATAATGTGGTGAATCTTCATTCTGTTATCATTATTAGATATTCTTGATTGTATAAATATAATCTGCATATTGGAAAAAAGTTAATGACTGACCAACTAAAATACTCACTTTATGTATTTAACTGTTATTCAGCTCCTCTGTGTATGAATTCTAAGAGATCAGCAGCTGGTGTCCTGCCCTCTGTCCAATGTCATGTTGGTTCAACCCCATCTGTGTTCTATCAACTATCTATCTGTATAACACAATACACAGTTTTTATGTGACATTATAATGATACCAGTGACCAGAAGTACAAGATTGTCGTAGTAATATCATCTTCCAGGATGGTTATAAAGTGTCTTAGTGTAAGGGGTGTTTGGCGCTATACAAATAAAATTGAAATGTGCTAGAATTCAGATAAGAGGTTACTTTGTACAACACAACGATAAAACTCTTTCTGTCCTGTGCCTTAAAATTACAAAAAATAACAGACTTTTGTTGCAATACATATTTGCAAAAACCCTTTTCTTACTATTTGTAGTTGAATCGGGTGACTCCCCACTCCGCTCCACAGTGACATCTTCAGTTGGACTCCTCAGTTTTCATTCAGCTGCACTAAAAGAGGACCTCTTGCTTGATTCAGCACAGCACTTTTTAGTGATGAATGCAATTGCAATAAAGCAATTCATGTAATTTATTCATCAAAGACACATGCTCCAAACAGCTTCAGGGGAGGCTCAGTGAATGAAAAGAATATTACCTTAGTTATCAAAGAGAGATAAGATTGAGCAGCCTGATTGTGTGGGATCTGGTTAAAGATACAGTTTTTACCACTTTCCCTGAGTCACACAGCAATATTAAACTACATTTGAATTTATGGTATTCAATCAAAATTATGACAACCGCAAAGAAATCTAAATCTTGAGTGAAAATTCAACAAATTCTGACAAAAAATTGGAAAACAAATTATTAATCATTTATTCTAGACTGTATAACTCTACAAATAGGAAAAACTGCAATTATAGTGTGTGTTATTTACTTCATGATAAAAAATGTCCTTTTTCTATTCTAATTTATTGAAGTTTCTCTCTCTCTCTCTCTCTCTCTCTCTCTCTCTCTCTCTCTCTCTCTCTCTCTCTCTCTCTCTCTCTCTCTCTCTCTCTCTCTCTCTCTCTCTCTCTCTCTCTCTCTCTCTCTCTCTCTCTCTCTCTCTCTCTCTCTCTCTCTCTCTCTCACACACACACACTGTCCGGCCCTGGTGTTCCTCTCTGCCACAGTGGTGCTGAATGTGTCCCTGCCTGCCCGGCGATGTGTTTGCTGACTGGCTGTGGAAGGAAACCATTTAACATGCTGAATGTCAAGGTCATCATGTGTCGTCCCTGTCATCACTCTCCACTGTAGAAGGTCAGAGAACAGCTCTCCTCAAATGGCCAGTGCTAGACAAAGAAATGCACAGGGAGGGGATAAGAAGGAAAGAAAGAGACAGAAAGTCAAACTCCCTTTTCAGCCCTAGCTAACTGATATTCTATTTCTTTTGGCTCTAGTTGAGCTGCTGTTCTAAGTCTCTTGTCCATCCCATGTTCATCTTTCATTCATCTGTGACATTATGAAAACCAATAATGTCGTGGCAATAACACAAATATTGGCACTGCTTCCACTGGTTTACTGGAACATTTAAAACCTAAATATAAGTTTCCTTTTTAATTAGTATCGGTAAGAGTTTCAATAATAATATGAATGTACTGTAAATACAGTACGTGTGTTTTCCCAATGTCAAGGGTAAATTTGCTTTGCAGGTCACAGATTGGTGATATTGAAGGACAATCGAAATAAATGGATGGGGAATAAATAAGCATGCAGATGCCTCCACACAGGTGGAAATGGTGCAGTTAAACATCTAAGATCCATGCATGTTTTCTAAGGCTTTTGTTGCTTGACTTTTGAAATCCTTATAATCTGGCCATACAGTATGTGCATACATACATAGGTGTTGTAAAGATAACACGTTCATAGGGAAAAAAGGGGTTTGTGAGGTCACAGGGACATTGACCTTTCTCTACAAAATCAAAAAAGTTAATTTTTGAGTCCGATTTTTTAGACTGAACATTTGTACCTATCGTATATTTGATGCAGCCGAGAGGTCAATGATGTTGTAGAAGTTGTTGATGATGAAGGAAGGATTTCGAGGACCAAGTAGTTTCAGTGTAACAAAGTTTATTACAAGAAATTGCAGGTCGGGACGGGCATCTAGATACCCGGAGACACACAGCCAATAGTGAAAGTCTGACTTGCAGGAGATGAAAGCACGTATATATAGGGAGTTTGGTTCCACCCATTACTCCAGGTATAACGCATCCCACATGGGATTTCTGACTAAATAAGGGCACATCTTTGTGTCCGAACATGAAGGCACACGGATCAAGAACATTCCTTCTGAGCCCATCTGTTAACTGATAAGAGATGGTTCCCTAGGTCAAAGGTCGTCCCCCAAAGGGTAAAGTAGATAAGACAAACATCTGGTGGACTCTCTGAGAATGTCTTTGGGTTTTTAAGCATATATCCACATGTTTTACTCTAACGAATATACGACATACCAATTTGAAGATATTTCCCCAAAGTGTTCTGATGGCAGTACATATGTATGTAGTGATACCCTGCGAACATAATGCAGTATTCAGAGGCATGAAATTATTGAGTTGATTCTCAATCGCAAGATTCAAGATTCAAGATTTCTTTATTGTTCAGTCACAAAGACTACACAACTCTGTTGTACTGCCATGGACTGGATCCCCTTGTTGAGTTAGGGGGTCATTGCAAAACTATTCAAAGTTGTTGTGAGTGATAACCTTCATCCTGTGATGAATGATGAAACGCTTCCTTCTTGGTGGGAGTGGTGTCCTCCGGCACGAGGGCTTACACGATGGTTTGATGAGTACTGTGATAGTGTAAATTATACAATCATCATATCTCAACCAGGTGTGACGTCCCTGGGAGATTCTTGATGTGTTTGACCACTCTCTACACCACCATCATCAAAACACTACATGGGGGATATCTATTGGAAGAAGGTTGTTCATCCCTTCACTTGAGGTTTGAAGACTCGTAGAATCAGCTACAAAACACACAGAGTCTGTCCTGGAGTCATGTGATGTCTTAATAAGAGTCTCGAAATAAAATATTCACTTTATTTAAAACATATAAGAATTTCCGGCGAGCCGTCATACAAGCATGCATGTCTCTCCATTCCCCTTCATGCTGCCCTCTGAGCTGTGTTGTGTATGTTTGCTGTCATGTGGAGTAATGACTGCTGAGGGAGCTTATCATTGCCTCTTCAGACGTCACCATTCCCCTTGTGATACATAACATAGAATGATTTTAATGCAGCGAGAAATTGCAATATGCCCCAACCTGCTCCCTCTCGCTTTCTTCTGCAGAAATTACCCCGACACAAACTCATTCACACACAAATGCAAACAAACTGCAAACAGAGACATTGCACAGCAAAGCATAAACTAATTTAATTTAGTTGTAAGCCCTATAGGATTACACAGTGCAAAATGCAATTCATTTGCAGTTCACTGGAAATACTGTATGTGGTTTATATCAGCACCTGGCAACTTATTAATGTTATTATTTGTATGCAAAATGTTGGAGAGCAGATTTCTGTACATATTATTTGACCATTATGTTTCTGGCAAGATCAGTGCAAATCACATGGTGATGTCATACTCTTTTCATTTCTTGCAGGTATTTTACATTAACAGCTCGTAAGGAGATTGGAAGAGTGCACCTTTTGAGTGACTGCCAGTTTTCTATGTGAATTATTTGTGAAGGAAGTCTTGGAGTATTATTGAGAGTACTATATCACCAGTCAGAAAAACAGCAGAGCAGAAAAGACTAAAATGAATTCCCGACCTCAACAACATTGCTGTTGTTGATTGTCATCTCATTTATGAGCTTGTGTGTGTGTCGTTGTAGCAAAATGTGGTCCTGGAAACAGGTGTGGTTCTTTGAATTTTGGCAGGTGCTAGCTAATCTGTCGAGTTTGTCACCATGATGGAGGCACAGACATGTAGAATACATGCTATACATTTAGTTTCAAAACACATCGGGTTTGGTGTGTTTATGTCTGGAGTCCACACTACTCTTCCTCCGCTCTTATTACAAAGACTTTTGGGTCAGTTTTATTTAAAAAATTGCAGGAATACATTGTAGTCTGGATGGGCAGAAATGGAGACAATTGGAAATGATGACACAGACGCCCACATTTCTTCCAAATTGGAAGTTTAGTCACAGCTTGTTTACCAGAGGTGGGTGCAAAGAGTTGCTAACATCCACTGTAACAGCTCCAGTTTCTCGTTTGTACAGGTAAAGAAATTCCTTTCCTTACCATTGCGGTTCATCTTTCATAAATGTTCAGCGTTGAAGCAACCAACTCCAACGGAGACAATCTGCTTCCTGTTGACACTAACAATAGCCTAATTTAAGTGGTCAAAGCAAAAAATAGCCAAATCCATGAAATCCTGACTTTTAGTTCCTAGTATTGGTCAAAGCCCAACGAAACGTTCATCTTCCTGAACTCAGAGATCTATTTTGGTTGAAAATCCATTGCCCACAACAGTCTGACTCTCTGCTTTGTAGATTTTGTTTAAAAAAATGTTTTGTCTATGCCCAAATTGAACTAACCCTGGAGACATCATCATGGGAATATTTTTCGACTTTGGACATTTCTTTGTAGAGTTAGTGGTACTTTGCTGGTGTTGACCTTATATAGCTGAATGAATGTTGCTCTCTCCATGAAAAGCAAACGGAAAGTTTTGATTAGGTGGAGCTTCTCTTTTAACACAGGGGAAATATATATTTTCGGGATTTTATCTGCGTGTCTTTCACGACAGGTAAACATTAAGAAAATGTAAAAAACGACAGCAGATAAGACCACTTTCTTAAATTCGAGTAAATATATGAGAAGAGTGGCCACTTATATGAGCCTGTTTCAAATAAAGACCTGGCTGCCTGCACAGTTGAAATAAAAAGGGCCATTATTTGAGAATTTGAGTATTTATGTATAGGTATATAGACCAGTTTGCTGTTAGCCATCCTCCCCACTCCTTCGTTCATTCTGTCTCTGTGCTTGTGCCTACTTTCCACAGCTTGAGTAAACACTGCCAACTCTCTCATTAGCCCTCTCACCACAGTCCCTCTTTCACTCTGCGTGTCTTTCATCCCCTCTCACTCTGTCTCTACGTGCCCCTGTTTAAACAGATGAATGTGATCAGAGCCAGTTTTAAATGATATTGGAAGTTTGTGTTTAATGATTCAAATAAAAGGCACGGTTATAATGTTTAAAGATAGGCCTCAACAGGACGTCTCTGAGTGCTGCTTTGTGTACACTGTGTGTGACACTCCACAACCTCTGTTGAGGTTTGCTTTATTATTTTATGGTGCAGAGAGTCAGATGATTGACTATAATGTCTGGCTTTGGAGTGGTATTCTTTACATCAACACTAGCATGCTTTGTGGCTACAAAACACATATGTGTTCACGAAATGACTCAACGATCCTAATTCTCTGAAGACCCAGTTTGTCAGATGAGAAGATTCTATTCCTGCATGCTGTAAACTTTTCATGACAGTCACAGTAAGTCACTGTGGTAAAAGTGTTGTTTTCTTAATTTACAGGCAGGCAGCATGGGGGTACAGCTGTTAGCACTGGAACAGCAAGAGGCCCTTACTGGGTGGAGCTTGAACTGCCCCGGGTACTCCAGCTCCCCCCCACTGTCCACATGCAGCTTAGGTCAATTGGAGCCCCTGAATGGCCTGGAGTTGTGAATGGTCAGTCTCTGTATGTTGGCCCCATGATAGGCTGTATCCATATTACCAGCTTTTTGTTTCACAAGCCCTTTCTGGCACTGTATTGGTTTAAATTCAAGTCCATGCCAACACGTCTGAAATGTAAACACTCAGGTACACTGGGCAGGCATGCACGTGGCATGTAGGGCCATTAGACATGAGAATTGATGCAGATTGGTCGAAAAGTAGCTTGTCTCCCTAACATGTCAGCAATTATATCACTGCAACATTTTTTATTTAACTACACAACAGCTGTTAGTAAAGACAACAGGGTCATCACTGCTTGTAATAGATTATCCATGTTGAGCTGCACACTGGTAGCCAAGGGCACCGCTGGTTGTTTTCTCCTGGAAGGGGATCATGTGATAGGAGCTTGACAAATCAGCAAAGGCTACATTGTGACCTAAAACCCCAACTCAGCAAGTAGAAATACGAAACATGGCCAGCAGCATTTGTAAATGTCTCTGTTTTAGCTGCTTTAATGTGGATGGCAGGGTTATGTATTCATTGCAGAATCTATGTGTTTTCAAACAAACAAAACTTTAGTGGTATGGACGTAGCCATAGACTCCCACACTCACCGGGATTGGCTCCAGCCGGGCTCTGCGATCCTCAACCAGTTAGTGGCACAGCTAACAGATGGATGGAGGGAATACAGTTTCCACTCAAGAAGCAGCGGAAGCCAGCACCATAGAAGCTGTTAGCTAAATAACCAAGATAAAAATGCAAAAACCCCAAATGCAATTTCTTGTATGTAACAAATCCAAAAAGAGTTAATATATATAAACATGGCTATTTACACACAATTTTCATTTTCAATTTAAACCTGCTTGGGGACAGTTGTTCCAGCTATACTCACATTACTGATATATAATGACCCTTAAAATTGCCTGATAAGGGAAATTAGCTTTTATTACACTCCACACAAGAAGGGTATTGATCAGTATTATAAGATTAACAATTGCTCTCTTTATAAGTCTCATCTCTGCTAACTACTGACTTATACATCATGTGGTCCACCCTATGGCCAGAATGGACTGAACCAAAAGCACGAGTCCCTTATGACATTCTGACAATATTATTGAGCACATAAGTACAGTGCAGCACCGACGTTTAAGCCAAAATAGTCCTTTGTTTATTGTATTTTTGAATGAAAAACCCAATAGCCACAACTTATATTTCATTAAATTTATAAAAACAAGTTTGTAATTCAACCTTCTGTCTTAACCATACTAATTAGTTGAAAAAAGATATAGAGGCTAATAAAAGGAAAGTCCTGAAATTGCACTTGGTGGGGACTTCTTCATCCTAAAATAGCAGAAAGTATGAATTAATGGTACCGGTCAACAACCGCCATCCCCACCAATTAATGTCCAATAGTCTTGTGCTTTGGAAAAGTGTTCATTTTGTACCCAATTCCTTTTCAACATTGTCTGGTCTGGTGTGTTTTTACTTGCCCAAGATAATTTTGAGGTCATTCCCAAATTCCTTCTTATCAAATGTCATCCTAACTCTCTTGACCTATAAGCCACAGCGTTAAAAAAGTCATGTGTTTGGATCAATGAGAGTCACAGGGTTTTCTATGAATGCCCAGCATGAACCCTACATTGCCCTAAAATGCTCTGTCACTTTTCACGGTGCAGACAGGGAAACAGAGAGATGCTGTTCGAAGGCCCTCTGGGGAGATATTCAGAACAGATACCGTGACGTATAAATCACTGCTCAAACATGTGATGATATAAATTTGACACAAGTGACGAGAGATAAGACACTGATTGTAAATCAGTGTTTAGCTCAAGTGGCAAGTTTCTTTCTTTTTTTTCATGAAAAGTTTGATTTTTACGGATCATTCACTTATTAGTAAAATGGTTTTCTGATAATGGGCATATTGACAACAAGCCTGTTCTCTTTTTATATAATATCATATTTAACCAGGCATTTGAATCCAACACTCATTTAGTTTTACCTGCTATTCTACATGTTAACAGGGGTTCCAGCTAAGGGCTTTTCAAACTTGATAGCTGGTGACTTGGGATTATAATTATATTCACCCTGACTTGCCAGGATGTGAACCAACAGAAACTTTTTTCAAGTTTTCAGCCGCTGAAAACACTAAAACCAAGCCTTCACCCACAGTGGCTCTTCCCTGGCCTTACAGTCCCCTTAAATTCAATCCAGCCTCAACAAATTTCTCACACTTATACACTCATCAGTCCCCAAAACAATGTTCCTCAAGATCCATTAAAATTTATTTTGGAAATCAGAGAAAAGGTCAAAAAAATCTTATAATGTTTAAATTAAAGCAGTTAAAAAAGAACTGGATGTTTTTGTACAGATTTGTGCCTGTTTTGTTGAAGCCTTTTGAGTCGTCCTCAGAAACCCTGCTGACAAACCAACTGAGCAACCATAAAATTCAACTGAGTTTTACTTGTATAGTGCAAAATCAGAACTCTATTTAAGAATACTTTTCATAGGAACAGGTAGAAACCTCAAGCAGAATGGGATGCAGTGTTTTTTACCCACTGCCTCCTCTGGGTGAGAGGAGAGAAAACAGGAGGGAGATGTGACAAAAAAAAGTAAGGGGTGAAAACATAACCGAGCATGAATTATTCCATCTCACAGTAGAACTAAACCAGCTAATATGTGATATTTTGCTGCATGGGACACTTTGACAACATTATATTCTCAAGTAGTTATTATATCTTGAAAGCCATATGAGTCAAGAGACCAAATGACTGGAGCTTCTGTATAACCCAAACTGCTCTATTTTAAAATAACAACACCTTATTACCACTGTGACCATATTTGTATGAGATCATCATCTCTACATTATCCTAAAATGTGGCTAGAGGCTCTCCTCTTTTCCAGAGTTACCCATCAATCAAGGTTCTGAGCAATTCTGGGGATACTCACAACCTCCGGCCTGGCTCTGCCTGACACCTCTCCTGCAGGCTGTCCACAAGAGACCTCCAGAGATCTCAGATTCCTGGTTTCCTGATTTGGTCGTGCTGTATGATGTTCTTTAAATGTTGCTCTGATCATAGCTGGTCATTTTTTGAGCAGCTCTCCTTGCAGAACTGTGTCTGCATTGGTGGCTGATGACTGATCACCATTTGGCTTTGTGTCTGCAGCCTGACTGTCTCGGGGGGTGCAGGGGTTTTGAACTAGATCACACAAGCTCCACACCTAACCTCCAGACTGCGGCTGCCTGGCCACTACTAGGCCATGTATAATAATACATGAAAGATTAAGTGCTGTAGGCCCCTTTATCATACCACACACATACTATACATGAAAACACATCTGCCTGTACCCGCAACACCCTTTGCACTCTCATCTGCATATCCCTTGCTCTGCACTATAAATTCCACCAGAAACAGGCACTTATACTTTCATAAATCTCCTCCTTGTCACCTTCAAATTACAGAGATTTATTCACAGAAGAACAGACCTGAACAGTCGAGAGAACAAGGGAAAGTGCAGAGGAGAGAAAACACTTTGTCTTTATGACCTGGCACAGCATTGCAGGGGCATTTAGATTCTATGAAGTGTGGATGTGCACGTGAATCAATGTTTGTTTCCATTGTCCTGGATCTACATGAATAAAATGCTTTAGCATCAAGTATTAATTGTGTGTGTGCGCACGCACGTGTGTACAATATGTGATGCAATCATCTACTGGCCACTGCATCAAAACTATACAATGCATTGCAGTGCTCCATGTTGATTTGGCTGAGAAATCACTTGAGGTTTGTGAAACAAGTTATTCTTGGTTCTATCGCAGAAGCAAAAAAAAGGAAATCAGAATCACAAGGACAGCCATGAAACATAACCTGTTTACAAATATGCTCATTCAGTTTATTTATACATGAAAAGACATTTGTAAATATGTCCATGCCCCTTAACTACTGCAGGTCAAACCAAATCAACCGAATGAACTGGGTCCATGGACAAGCTGCATGGCCACGTATAAGGCCACTGGCTGATAAGGACAATGTTGCTGGATCATGGGTGTGGCAGAACCAAGTTGCAATGGTTCGATTTTCATGGTAGCTGAACTTTTCTTGTACCCAATGCAAACACATTTATAAAGGGGCTGCTGGGAAGTGCTGTAGCAGGCATTTATTTATTTGAAATAAGGGCAGCAAACCCCCAGAACACCTTTCACTCTAACACAAAGGAACCTAGCTACAGCAGCCCACATCCTCCACTCTGGTTGCAAAGATAAGATCAGTTACAATCGGAACATGTGATCGTCCTCATCTAGTGAACACCCCAGAGAGAATGAACTATTTTGTGCATTGTCAATGTTTTCTATGGAGCATTTAATCCCATGTAATGATGAACCTGGACTGAAAGAGCCACGGCTTTAACAGTTTTTGCAAGTCAGAAACTGGTGATATAATTTCATGGCACGTAGTATATACAGTATATACAGTTTATAGCAGATTCCAGTTATGCACTGCTTTCTGTAGAGCATCATGTGGAATCTGACTCTGAATCTGGTCTTCACAGAAAATTAATTTAAATGACATAAATGTGTGAAATAACTTTATCATTATTAATGTCGGAGTGACCGAACCCATTCTCGTCTACTTCCTCCTGTCTTCTATGTATCAGAATGATTCCTCTCGCCCTCCTCTCCTCCCTCCCTCTTGCTCCTCTGCCTCTGTCACTTTGTCAGAGGTGTTATGCAGTTTCGTTAAATGGAAAGACCTTTGAAGTTGTAGTTACTGAGCCGCCAGCTCTGCTCTTCTTTGTCTGCCTCTGTCTTGCTCCCTCTCTCTCTCTCTCCCTCTCTCACACACACTGTAGGGGAACACTGTGATTCATGTACTCCTTGAGAAGACCACCATTAATTTCATGTAATACAGCTTTTATCTCCGTCCCTGGGCTTGCTATCGCTTCCATTTTCTCCCCTTCTGTCTCTGTGTCCTTTCCGACTTGGCTCCCTCACTTTCCCCTTGCTTGTGCAGTCTGCCTTTCCTGGCTTCTCAGATCTACCCTTCAACTCCTCAGTGTTGTCGCCATTTTACACATGAGCAACATCAACCATCACTGGTCATTTTCATCCACGTCGCTTTAACAATATCACCATTATTATTATTATTATTATTATTATTATTATTATTATTACCTTCATCATAATCAACATCACAATCATTGTCTCAACTTAATCCACATTATCATTTAAAAACAATAAGATCTTAATTAACAAAATTAGCAAAATCATTCAATTCTTCCTATTGACTTATCATCATCATCATCATCATCATAATCATCATCATCACCAGAATAAGTCTTTATGTTTACATCACAGTCAACACCACCACACTGATGTAATCTTAATCATCCAATCCTGCCATCCTCACAATTTAGTATCAACATCCGAGTGTCATTCAGTAATGCTTCATCTACAGAAACATATCATCACATATCAGCAATGTAAAAAACATTACTTGAACAGAATCTATCTCCCTAATCCCCCCCCAGTCTACTGAGCCTGCAGTGCCACTGAGACGCGGAAATGTCAGGGGTCAAGTTTACGTTCATGCTAAAGTGCCGGTCACCCTGGGCCACCGTAAAGGTTGCCACCATGGCGACAGATGCTTGGTGTCATTGCTGGGGAGAGGCTCTTGTGAGTCACTGCTCCAAATCCTCCATGTGGCATTAACATCATTTTCTGATTTCTGTCCCTGTGTTTTTTTTTTCCTTTGACAGATGCAACATGTGAAGGGAAAGGTCAGTCTGTATAGTTAGCACAAGTTTTTTTTTTTTACTTTGAGTATTCATTTAGATGAATTACTACAATTAATGACTTGAGCAAATTCTGGAAATGATGCATTATGCGAAAGGTAATTCAAATATCGATATAGTATTGTATAATGAAATCACATATTTTGTTCAAAGATAGCTGACAGTGGCTTAGGCGCATTTTATTAACCATCACAGCCTACACGTATGCATTGATTCAGAGAGGAGGTTAGAGCTAATGAACAGTGATTAGACAGTTCTGCCAACAGTTCACGTCGTATTGAATTTCCTGTAAATAGAAGCTGTCCTCTCGGAGAAACCATTCACGTCACGCTGCTAGGGGTAATTACAGGTGAGACACAGGTTTATTTAAGAGGCCCCTATTTCTGGAACTTGAAATTATGAATGAAACCTGTGACTCACAGAGCAAACATGGATGATGTTGGCAGGGGAATCGAAATAATCAGTTACAACTTCAATTGCCTGAAACTCTATGATGACTGGTTTTGTTCGTTTTAGTTCATTTCTTGATAATTTTATGAGTTGTAGCAATGCCATCTTATCCTACCTGTTCCTGTGGAACCTGCTTCCACTTTTATTATTTTGTGAATGTGTCATGATCCTATAATTTATAATTTAAACTATTAATAATAGTAGCACATACGTAACAAAAAACAATTAAATACATTTTCAACACTAGGACTAAATGAACTAAAAAGATCTGAACCAATTATTCATTATAAAATGAAGTAAAAACTTCTGATAACAATAAAAGCTTCTCGTTAAACATTTTACAAGATGCTACAGATGTTGCTTTATCAAGATGCTGACATGGGATTTATTTAATCTGTCAATAAAAATAGAAAGAAATGTGAGACTACAAACTAATCCAACCGAAAACTGCAACTGGAGGTCAGCATGGCAACAGCAGCTCTCCCATCCACCCCCCAATATTTTATTATCTAAATTTGCTCATCACTCATGTCATCCGCTTATCCGGGGTCGGGTCGCGGGGGGAGCAGCTCAAGCAGGGGGCCCCAGACTTCCCTTTCCCGGGCCTCATTGACCAGCTCTGACGGGGGGATCCCGAGGCGTTCCCAGGCCAGTGTTGAGATATAATCTCTCCACCTAGTCCTGGGTCTTCCCCGAGGTCTCCTCCCCACTGGACGTGCCTGGAAAACCTCCCAAGGGAGGCGCCCAGTGGGCATCCTTACCAGATGCCCGAACCACCTCAGCTGACTCCTTTCTAAGTAAAGGAGCAGCGGCTCTAATCCGAGTTCCTCACGGATGACTGAGCTTCTCACCCTATCCCTAAGGGAGACGCCAGCCACCCTTCTGAGAAAACTCATCTCGGCCGCTTGTACCCGCGATCTCGTCCTTTCGGTCATCACCCAACCCTCATGACCATAGGTGAGGATAGGAACGAAGATCGACCGGTAGATCGAGAGCTTTGCCTTGCGGCTCAGCTCTCTTTTCGTTACAACGGTGCGGTAAAGCGAACGCAATACCGCCCCTGCTGCTCCGATTCTCCGGCCAATCTCACGCTCCATAGTACCCTCACTCGCGAACAAGATCCCAAGGTACTTGAACTCCTTCACTTGGGCTAAGGACTCATTTCCTACCCGGAGTAAGCAATCCATCGGTTTCCTGCTAAGAGTCATGGCCTCAGATTTAGCGGTGCTGATCCTCATCCCAGCCGCTTCACACTCGGCCGCCAGCCGATCCAGTGAGTGCTGAAGGTCACAGGCCGATGATCCAATGAGGACCACATCATCCGCAAAAAGCAGTGACGAGATCCTCAGACCACCGAACTGCAACCCCTCCCCACCACGATTACGCCTCGATATCCTGTCCATGTATATCACAAACAGGATTGGTGACAAGGCGCAGCCCTGGCGGAGACCAGCACCCACTGAGAACGAAACTGACTGGCTGCCGAGGACCCGAACACAGCTCTCGCTTTGGGAGTACAGAGATTGGATGGCCCTGAGGAGAGACCCCCTTACCCCATACTCCCGCAGCACCTCCCACAGTTTCTCCCGGGGGACCTGGTCATACGCCTTCTCCAGATCCACAAAACACAAGTGGACCGGATGGGCATACTCCCAGGCCCCCTCCAGGATCCTTGCGAGAGTGAAGAGCTGGTCCGTAGTTCCACGTCCGGGGCGAAAACCGCATTGTTCCTCTTCAATCTGAGGTTCGACGATCGGCCGAACCCTCCTTTCCAGCACCTTGGAGTAGACTTTACCAGGGAGGCTGAGAAGTGTGATACCCCGGTAATTGGTACACACTCTCTGGTCCCCCTTTTTGAACAGGGGAACCACCACCCCGGTTTGCCACTCCTTTGGCACTGTACCCGACTCCCACGCGATGTTGAATAGGCGTGTCAACCATGACAGCCCCTCAACACCCAGAGCCTTTAGCATTTCTGGCTGGATCTCATCAATCCCTGGGGCTTTGCCACTGCGGAGAT
The DNA here is from genome assembly GCF_949316205.1 of Platichthys flesus. NCBI lineage: Eukaryota > Metazoa > Chordata > Actinopteri > Pleuronectiformes > Pleuronectidae > Platichthys > Platichthys flesus. The sequence continues at coordinate 21,093,335 of NC_084956.1, read as the reverse complement.
GTTTGACTACCTCAGTGACCTCCACCAGGGAAATTGACGACGAAACACCATCAACCTCGAGCTCTGCCTCCAACATAGAGGGCGTGTTATTCGGATTCAGGAGTTCCTCAAAGTGTTCCTTCCAACGTCCGACAACCTCCTCAGTTGAGGTCAACAGAGTCCCATCCTTACTGTACACAGCTTGGATGGTTCCCCGTTTCCCCCTCCTGAGATGCCTGATAGTCTTCCAGAAACACTTTGGTGGCGACCGAAAGTCCTTCTCCATGGCCTCTCCGACTTCTCCCACACCCGCTGCTTAGCCTCTGACACGGCAGCAGCTGCAGCCCTTCGGGCCTGTCGGTACCCTGCAACCGAGTCCGGAGTCCTCCAGGATATCATATCCCGGAAGGCCTCCTTCTTCAATCGGACGGCTTCCCTGACCACCGGTGTCCACCACGGTGTCCGAGGGTTACCGCCCCTTGAGGAGCCTAAGACCCTGAGGCCACAGCTAGCCACCGCAGCTTCAGCAATGGAGGCTTTGAACACCGCCCACTCCGGCTCAATGCCCCCAACCTCCACAGGAATGCCAGAAAAACTCCGCCGGAGGTGTGAGTTGAACATACCTAGGACGGGGGCCTCCTCCAGACGTTCCCAGTTCACCCGCACTACTCGTTTGGGCTTACCAGGTCTATCCGGAAATTTCTCCCATTCCCTGATCCAACTCACAACCAGATGGTGGTCGGTTGACAGTTCCGCCCCTCTCTTTACCCGAGTGTCCATACATGTGGCCTCAGATCAGATGACACAATCACAAAATCGATCATTGATCTTCGGCCTAGGGTACTCTGGTACCAGGTACACTTATGAGCACCCTTATGTTCGAACATGGTGTTTGTTATGGATAATCCATGACTAGCACAGAAGTCCAATAACAAACGACCGCTCAGGTTTAGATCAGGGAGGCTGTTCCTCCCCGCCACGCCTCTCCAGGTGTCTCCATCGTTGCCCACGTGGGCGTTGAAGTCACCCAGCAGAACTACAGAGTCCCCTACTGGAGCCCCATACAGGACTCCATTCAGGGTCTCCAAGAAGGCCGAGTACTCTGAGCTGCTGTTTGGTGCATACGCACAAACAACAGTCAGAGTTTTCCCCCCTACAACCCTTAGGCGCAGGGAGGCGACCCTCTCGTCTACCGGGGTAATTATTCCGGTTCCTTTCCCCACAGCGAGGTGACGTTCCATGTCCCCAGAGCCAGCTTCTGCCGCCCGGGTCTGGTCCGTCGAGACCCCTGACCTTCGCTGCCACCCATGTGGCTGCGCACCCGACCCCAACGGGTCTTCCCACAGGTGGTGGGCCCATGGGATCTAAATTTGCTCCTCTTGCAAATTGCCAAGTAGTGCTTGGGTCTTGATTTCCACATGGCCTTATGTATCATTGGATTTAAAACCACAGTCTTTGATTAATCATTCACCATTACCTTGAGCATCACAGCAGGTAAGAAGGAACCTACCGGGGCTTATCCTTGCCGAACAATGAGCTCAGCAATATCTTGGTATATTTTCTTTGTTTTATATAATGTTCCTCTTGCTTTTCAACTTCTTTTGCTTTATGGTTATATAGACAATTCAGTCAAAAAGAATATATAGATTTTCACCGACAGTTCTGATGCATCATCACAGAGGACACCTAAAAGGAAGTGTCAATGGACACTCCCAGCAGCACTGTGAAACATATGTCCATGCTCTTACTTTGGAAAGGATAGAGAAACCACTTTACATGCAAAGCATTCAGAGTGTATTTTAATGCGCTCTATATTCCTGCCAGTCCACTTTTCTGTCTCCAGCCTTTACCGATTCCCCAGGCCCTTTGTAGTCCCCCCTCTTTTACTGGCAGAATGAATATCTACACTCTGCGGCGCCGCAGGGGGTCTAATGTGTGTGTGCTGGAGGAAGAGAGGGAGTGTTTAGACGGCTAACGTATGTTGAAACACCAGAGCAACAACCACTCTCCCCACTGCTAACACACACACACACACACACGCACAAGGGTTCATATGGCCACCAGCCGTGTGGCGTAGCTGACTGGCCCACCTTCCATCTTGCCCAGCCAGGCCCCATGCTGGGCATGACACGCCCGCCTGACAGTATGTATCTACCAGGCCACGGCAGCTCACATATGGAAACCTTCCACCACCACCAGAGAGGGGGGGAAAGGAGGGCAGTGTTCTCTCCAAATAGGCAGCCATACTGTAAAAACATATTCAGTTCATACCATGGAAGACTTTTAGGGATAAAGCAGAGTGTGTCCGAAGAGGGCCAACATGCACATTTGTTTGCGAGATGGCTTTCACTGGAAATGCATTTTGACAGTGGGACTGAATAAGCTCTCAGGCTGCAAGTATGTGTGAATGAATGTATGTATGAACACTAAGAACCAATTTCCATTGTTTACCCTGCAAGGGAAATAAAGTGAAAAAGATAAAACCTAGAAGGAAAATATACGAATATATAATTTTAATGATGACACCTCAAAGGAGAAAAGTGACATTTACATAGTGACATTGAACCACGTAAAGAACTGTTAAATTCAATTTAATTTGATTTTATTTCTATAGCCCCAGTCCCAATATACATGATCTCAAGGCACTTTTTAGATAGGAAGGTCAAGCTTTCAAAAAATCAAACAGTTCCTGCAACGAGCAAAGACTTGGTGACTGTGGAAGGAAAGAAATCCCTTTTTACAGCAAGGAAACCTCTGGCAGAACCAGAGTGAATGTGGGCAGCCGTCTGCCTCAACTGGTTGGGGTGAGTGGAGAAAAATGAAAACAAAAGGACTTGGACTTCATACTGGTCACCGTTACAGCAGCATTGACAGGGACAGAGTGGAGGCAGCTCTGAGTCCACCTCTGTCATGACCTTTCGTGGATCATCAACAGCAATGGCCAAGACAGGACAGCATAGGCCTCATCCCTGGGGGAACGCACAACCTCAACAACAGCTGTCACTTAACTTCTATAGGTGTGCTATATCCCCCTTTATTAATCCATTACTGCATCATCACATGGTTCTTCTGGCTGCACCTCTGAGAACAGTAAGGCTAGGAAGATCATTTAAAGGTTTGGGAGATAAAATCCCTACTTTGGAATAAATCCAGAAAACCCTGCTGAAGTCCCAAAGTCATACACGTCTGACCTGACCCTCTGCCACTGGCAGGCGCTACAGAGCCCTGGATGCCAACGTGGAAAGGCTGGACACAACCTTTACCACAAAGCTGCCACCCTCTCAATGACCTCCATGAAAGAGTTTTGCCAGGTGAGCTGAGGGGGCAGGTAAAGCTGAATATTGAGTTATATCAAAATAACAGTAGTGGTTAATTTTGTAATGTAATTTGTGCATGTAAATAATTTAACTGTTGCAATGAGCTGCAGCGAAAAGAACAGTTTGAAAGTGTTTTGAAGAAGTGATCTCTGTGTAGGGAAATGCCCGTTACCAGCTGTGATGATTTTTGTCACAATCAGTTCACCTGTCTGCCTATCAATACAAAGTACCTGAGCCCCTATATGGCCGTGATATTACCCACGGCAACAATCTAACAGAAAGACACAGGAAGAGACCGATAGCTAGAAAGGGAGGTGAGTGACATTGGGGTAGTTTATGAGCGTGTGTGTGCGTGTGTGTGTGGAGTGTAGCTATCTGCAGTTCATCACAGCTTCCCCAAGTCTCAATCTTGCTCTCGTCTCTACCTTTTGGAGGCACTACGGTCCCTGATGCCAGCAAAGGTCAGAGTCTGTGATTTATTGGTCCCCTTCTGGGAGGCCGTCTGTGGTCCTGAGATGCCTGCCGTGCCCCTGGATCACAGCCAACCTCCATGACACAAACAAGATGCTGCCAGCGGATGGAAAGATGATCTCACTTTCACGGCGCCAGCATCGTAGACCCCACTGTATCTGCATGAATTCAGTGTGGTATGTTATAAGTAGAATGTCATTGATTTTGATTGAAGGTTGGTTATTTCGCAGGAAGCTTGTTGTCACTTTTTTCATCGTTCCCAACAATTGCATCTGATGGAATGGAAACACAGTCTTCAGCTACTAATTACCCATAATTACAGCCGATTAGAAATGTTAAAACCCTTGGTGTTGCTGATGGTGACTCCGTGCCACCTCCACCGAAATGGAACGGAGTAATGTCACCGGTTCCACCGGTACTTATTTCATCTGTGTCAAAAAGGCCAATTTTCCCTTTGACCCTTTCGTGATCAAGAGCAATGTAACCAAACAGAGTTACCAGCAATTACCCAGAATTCAAAGAGTAAAGGCTTATTTACCTCATGACCCACGTATTTACCTCAGAGGGATATGTGAATAACAACGTTCATACAAAAATCGTCGACCAGTCATAAAATCTAGTCAGTGAATTGGTCATTGCGAAACCAGATGACCTTAGATACTTAGTCGGCCTCATACCTGTTGAATGATAATGCCTTCTCTCAAATATATTAAATAGCATCTATCACATTGCTATAAAAACCAAATCGCCATTTAACAAGGGCGTCAAATATATTCTCATACAATAAGAGTTGTTTCTGTCCACACAAAGAGCCCCACCTAGATTATTCCATAGAAATACAATACCGTTTCATGCGATGTGACTCTTCTGAATATTAACTGCCGGTTATGTTTAAAGCATTTTTATTTTAAGCTTCTTGAAAATATAAATGATAAAAGGAAATTGAAGCCTGTGGCTAATTACCCTTTAATATTTAATTTTGAATAAGGAAATTATTTGAATACGGCCTTGTGATGTCAAGACCTCATCAACTATGGACAGTGTCTTGCCAGGTCAGAATCAGAGATGTACGCAAGTGAATTAACTCCTTCCTACTTGCCCAATCAATGCTATTGATTAACTGTTAATGCCAGAGGGGATCATCGATTGTTCAGCCTGACATGACAAGGTCTCCTAAAATCTCTTTAAAATGTAAATGTCAAATTTAACTTTTTAAATGATTTAGGATTGCCAGTTGATGCTTGTCTGTTGAGGACTTTCACTAGACATAAAAACAGAAAATCATGAATTCACTGATCCTTGGAGCTATTACCAGTTATTCTCCACAACCCTTTGGCTAACTGTGCATTCACTGAAGTCATAAAAACACAAAAAGGAAAAGGTCTTACTATATTTCTTTCTTTTTTCAGCGCTGCAAAGACAAATGAGTGTTTGTGTGTTCTGTACGTCATTCTGTCTTCCTAGGTTCGTGTCCATTTTATAATTGGCATAAAATGAGAAACAAAAACCGTAAAATCCCATGAGGCCCTGCAGTGTGTTGAGTCCAGGCTGACAAGAGCTGTGGGATAGTATGCAACAGTAAAACAGAAAGTTGATAAGCACTCCCATTAAAAAGACTTCTATGGACACTTAACTTCAGAGTTTCTGCAGAGTGCATAACCTTTTCAACTTTTTTTTATGTAAGTACAACAATTACATGTTAAAAGATATAGCAAACTATGTGCACACATGGGTTTGCACTAAAACTTAAGGCTGGATTTCTTCATGTTTTTCTATTATGAGAATAAACATTTGTGGGGCGACTAGAAATAACAAAGAGTGCAAGTGAAACTATCAAAGCAACACAGCTAGAGTAGGGTCAGAGTTTGGATTATTACCCTCTCAGTACTGGGTTTGTACCCCATCTGCGCTGAGCAGTGTTCCACAACAGTACAATGTCAAGACAAGCCAGTGGAATGTTGTCCCACTCGTCCACAAGCACTTGACAGAGTTGTTGGAACAACAGCAGGACAGGGACATATTCTGTGTCCAACAGGGCAGTACGGATCTACGTTGGGATGTCAGTCTATAGCACCAGATAAGTGTGGCAACTCGACTTAACGATTTAACGATCTGCATTAACGATCTGCATTACAGCGATTGTTGGCTCAGCCAACAATCGCTGTAATGCAGATCGTTAAGTCGAGCTGCCTCTCATCATGGGCATCTTTTCGTTTGGTCCAACTTGTAATTTTTAGGTGGCCTTGCACTATCCTCAGTCTAAGGATTGTCATGAAACTGTTTGCTAGTCATAGAAACTGTTTTTTATTGTAGCCATGCCTGTTAAGCTTATTTGCTAGCTATGATTTTGCTTACTGCTCCATCGGTAAAAACAATTTCAGGTCAAACCATAGAAATACAGAGGAGAGGAAATCTCTTTTCACCAAAAAAAACAACAACGTTTTTTTCCCCACTGTATATACATAATTCTTTACATTTCTTAAATCATATATGCATTAGATGGAAACATAAAAACTGTATTAGGTTAATGTACTAATCATTTGATATGTTATTGTTTCTACGTTGATAATTTTATCTGTGAATGAGCACATAAGTCACTTGGTCTTAAGTCAGACCCAGACCCGTTTGAACACAGCACAAGTCTTGAATGCCATCATATTATCATAATCTTATTCTGCCTCCTGAAGAGCACTATAAACCAGAAAAGTGTTACCGGCTTAAAAGTGTCATGTGCAAAAAAGCTGTGTTCGCCCTCAGCACTTGTGAACAAAACACACTGTGTTTAAACTGGAGGTCACCAGAAACATTTTGAATGCATTTTCTTCTCCATGAAAAAACAGCCTCTTAAAATATTTTAAAAACTCTTCACTGCTTATGACCCTGATTGCTTTGACTTGGAGACTCTTTCATTCGTTTTTCCGCACATTTCCGTCACCAGCTGCTCACTGGGAAACCATGAAACCATTGGGAGAGACGTCTGGATGTATCTACAACATGTATCCTAGGTCGAACCAAAACGGGATCTGCTTTTTAAGACCTCATGTCAAGTAGCAACTGGTGGTCATTTCATCGCTTGCACACAGCCTGAACCTAGGCTCCAGATTTCTCCTTATACAAAGCCGATTCTTGTTCTTGTTCTTGTCTGAATAAAGCTGTAATGGACACACACTGTATGTCTGAATGTCGACTAAAGATGAAGCCAACACTGCTACATATTACATAGGCGGTGGTCTAGTGGCAAACTTGGACTTGGACTATGGGCAGAGAAGGTCTCTGGTCCGACTCCACAGAGAGACAACAACAAAACGATTGATCTGTCCAAAAATCCAAGAGTCTCACTACCCTGTCTAGTGCCCCTGAGCAAGGCACCTTACTCCCCCAACATCTGCTCCCCGAGCGCCGTACATGGTCGCTCACTGCTCTGTGTGTCCTGCACCAGATGGGTCAAAGGCAGAGGTTAAATTTCCCTACCTGCATGAGTATGCCTTTGCATGCCTGTGCATGTTTTTGGGACTAATAAATGCATCTTAATCTTAATCTTAAAATTATTATTGGTTCAATAATCTTTAGCATAGGACAATTTTTGGTACCAGATGAGCAATTCAACAAAGTCATTGATAAATAAATTGTGTTTTCGTCAAATGTGTTGAAAACAGATGAAATCGATTCTACTTTTGCTTTCTTCTCTTAGTTATAACTCTACTTCTCTCAGCTCAATGCCGGGGCCTAAAGCTGCAGAGGAGAAACACATACATCTGTCAAGCCACTCGACCATTATCTAACATAGACTATTGAAGGTACAAGCACATTGCACTGCAGTTGACATGAGTAGTAGTTGCCTCCATTCTGCCAGGTAATAAGTGCAGTCATTTAGTGTACAGCATTTTATTTAGAAAGTTGCGGTGTATGAATCCTTTCCACATCCCAGTCTTGAATTGCTCCACCTGCACCCTGAGAGGATAACATAGCACTCTGACGAGACCACAGCTTGTCTATCCGCTTTATGGCAGCTCTGAGAAGCTACCTTCAGTTTGTTTTGCTTGAGGCATGTGTGGTTCACCAGCAACTGCTTTCATCAGCGAAGCGACAATAACATGTGGAGTGCAACTGCGAGGCTCCTGTGAATCATGGATGAGAAAAATAAATAGAAATGTAGACGTTTGCATCGTGGGGGTGTGCATCCATGGCGATTTACCCTGACCTCACAAGAAAAACATCCCTTGACCTTCATCAGGGTGGTCCTGATTCCACTCTTCAATAAAGCCACTCATAAAAGCTTACCTTTGTACACTAGCGCTGTATTATAGAGGCACGATTTCTTGGCTCACTTTGTTTTTTTTAAATGCCAGGAATTCTAAAAGATTGAAAGACCTCTAGTTTGGTGGGACACACTGCAGCCAAAGATGGTAGGTCAGGATGTTCAAGTCCGGTCAAAGCCATGAATACACAAAAACATGATACTTCAAGGACAGGAGCACTTACAGGCATGGGAGCTGAAATAGAAGATATGAACAGGAGCTGAAATACATTTTTTTAAATCTAAACTAAAGCTAAAGTTGTTTGAATCTACTTTCATATTTATTTGTATTTCATTCTATGTGGTAATGTTGGCTTCAAACAGGTTTGTGTAGATGATAATTGTGTCATTCAGTGTCATTTCCCCTGGAAAATGTACTATTGAGAGACTGTGTTTTTGTTCCTGATTTTCTTGTTTGGACACTTTATCATGAACATTGATGTTGTTTAGCTTTTTTGGACCCTGTTTATGCTTTAAGTACCTTTGCCTTGTCCTTGGTCTGTAATAAAGGACATTTTTTGTATTTTCACCTGAACCTCCAGCTCCATATAACACCCTATCTCGCCACGTTAAAGAAACTGAAAACATATTCTTGGATCTTACTTTAAGGTTTGGTAATTTTTTTCAGTTTACTTTTATTTATAATTGGAATTTGTTTGTTTTGCTTAAATCATAATACTAATGAGTACAAAATATAAGAGATAAGAAATAAAAAATGATAATAATAAGACAAATAGAAAGCAGCAGAGCACAGAGAAAGCCCGGATGCACTCTCTACCCTGTGAATATGCAAGACGTTTCCCGGTGAATCCACATTAGAGGTGACACACTGCTGTGGATAGTGGAAATAATCCTGAATCCGCCAAATGCCAAAATGCCTCCCCATCCCCCAAATTACAGAGGCTCTTATTTGACTGCGAAATACTTCCTGGATTAAAGGTGGCGCGCAGCCTAACGCTAAACATTAATCGAATAGAGGGCTTTCAAATCTGGCATTTTACCGTGGGAAAAGACAAACTACTTTGCTGTCATGTGAATGAATGGGAGAGGCATTTAGTGACAAAGAGGTGGCCTTTTCCCTTTGCTGTGTAATTCAAAGGTGAGGAGAGGGGTAGGGCGGGGAGTTAGATTGCAGCTTTATCAAACTCCCTGAATGGCTAAATGCAGTAGCTGAACATTGAAAGTGCTCATCATCGCAGGAAGGCAGGAGGAGGTACACGCGCAGGAAACAAGGCAGAACAAAATGAGGGATGTGATTGCTGGTGGAATACATGCTGGCTAAAAAGTAGAAAAGCAGGATTCATGTTCAAGCAGAGCCACCTGATTAAATTAAATCCCGGGATAACGAAAGATGAGCAAAAAGAGAATTCTTTTCCTTTTCTTGTTTGTCACCTTGCTCTCTGTGTTTGACAGATGTTTCTGCGGTTGTCAACACCCCCTCCTCTTCTTCGCCTGATGGGGTGAGAGGGATCCTCTGCTCCCTGGGCCAGAGGAGACCTCATTTTTATATGTGAACGGCTGTGAACACTGCTGAATGACACACTACAAAGGTTGGATGTGCCGCTGCCCTTTCTCTCTTAAATGGTACGTTGGCATTTAGCTTCACACATGTCAGCGGAACACACACCTCTCAAGTATTTGCACCCAAAATGTGTGGAAGTGTGTGCTTTTTATCAGCTCCCAGAAACAGGAAATAAAGAAGAGAAAGGGTATGTGCATGCGAGAGAGAGGGATGATAAGACAGAGGGGAGCAAGAGAGCAGATTCACATGCACATTACATTTCACAAAAAGACAATTTACATTTTGAGTCTGTATTATGTTAATTCTGAGTGGCCTCTCCAGATAATTCTATTACACAGATAGCTCTCCCATGTCGTCCAGGGCAGAAACATCTTTTCACCCCGGAACACACACCTGCTGACGAGCTCTGCAACATGACAGAAAACAAGTGCTGAGGCAGGCGGGTGTGTGTGTCGGTACCTGAGTACACACACACACACAGGCCTGCGATGTGTGTTCAGGGAGGCCTGCAAAGAGCAACCATCTATTTAAACGACTCGTGATCCAGTGAAATGGTTTATCAGTTTTTCTTTCAACGGAGGATGTGCTGCCAGCGAGTGCAGGACAGTGTTAGAGCGTCTAGGAATCCATATCACTGCCGCGATCCCGCAAGCGACCGCGCCGCTGTAATACCCTGTCATTCTCCCACAATCCTCTGCAGGCTCGACGCTCAGAGGCCGGGGGGGGGGGGGTGAAGCCTTGGGTAGCCCAGTTCTACAGATTCTTATGGGAAATATTGGCCTGTCAACATGAGTCATGAGCGAACGTGGTGCGGACTAGGACACAGTTGTCAGTTTATTAAGAACAGTCTCATACAACAGTCTTGAACCAAACCTGGACTTCTTAAAGCCTTTATTATTCATGTTTGTGTTTTAAAACTGCGTAGATTCAAATGTGTGATCATTTGGGCGCCTGCAGTTTGTGGTGCGGTTGAACTGAATGGCCTTTTGACAGTATGGAGAAGCAACAGCAACTATTGTTTGTATAATGCAAAACTGTTAGAGGTCCTGCACTCAACCATTCATTTCCTTATTGTTCTATAGTGTTTTCTACCTCCCATTATATTGTAGCTGCTTTCAGACATGCACTGAACTCTGGAGGCCCTCTGCAGTTTCAGTAGACTGTCTCCGTCTGGCCCCCTAGTATAAAGTCTGCAGAAAGTCCAGAGGAACCCATGTGAGAACATAGCAGAAGATCCTCTGCAGTATTCCCTGTGAGCGAGTCGACACACACAGACAGACAAAGAGAAGACACCGAAGAATATGTTGTGAGTTTGTGTTGATAAAAGCCGACAGTGGCGTTTCTGCCTGCCTCTATCTACTGCATACCCCCCTCACCTAAATCCTGCGGAGGACCTGTTGCTGCTGTGAACGTGTTTGAGTAGAGAACCTCCCCAGAGGACCACCGCAGGTCACGTCTGAAAACGGCTTACGTCTGTTATGTATATGATGTGTTGTATTTCTGTCTGTGAAATTGTGTGTGTTTATGTGTGTGTAACAAAAACTCAACCCAACAACCTCTTCACTGCCTCTGTCTGACCTCAGTGGGACTGTTTGGCTCCCGGACCCAGGATCAGTTGGATCCTTGCCTTCAGTCCTAACCATTGTCTAACCAGTTTGCACTTTCCATTGCAAATTCCATTTATCCCCTTTTCGAATGGTTTCCCCCTCAGCATCATCATCTGGTTTTCAGCAGGTGCTATCTAAGTCATATGCCAGGCCACTGCCATCTCATGGTAAATATGAAGGGAGCTCTTTGGTACGTCATACAAGAACTGTTGGGATTTTCATCCAACAAATTGAAATGGTCTAATTTTACTAAAGTCTGGTCTTTTATCAGGTTTAAATCTGTTATTAATACCCTTTGTTTGATGATTTTACTAAATAAAGTAGTGTACCTCTAAAAGTAGATTATTCACTCTGTGGTTACTATTCGTACAGATCAGTAAATCCTTTTGTGCTTAACATTGGTGCTCTGATATTTGCTTTTGTCTTCTTTTCAAGATGATTCTTTGTATGTAGCCAACAGAACGTATGTTAACTACTAAGACATTTGGTTTACCAAAAGCTCAATAAAATTGAGAAAGCATCAATGCATGAATTTCTGCCGTTTTTACCGTAGACATGGTAATTCCTCCTCCAGCTCTACATCCCACACATTCTAAAGGATTCAAAAATGTTTTTGTGGATACTGTATATGAATTTCTGTTTCCATCTATCTACCATCTACTGCTCTCAATAGAATCGTAGAATACAATTTTCTAAAATACACTTTTAACTGTCAGGCACTGCATCTTGCTGAAAATAAAGTCTAAGCCCTTTGTGTTTCTCTGTGGCCAGTCAGAGGCCGCTTTCTCTCACCCCTCCATCCCTCTGAGCAACTCAGGATCATTAATGAAGTGGCCTTCTCATGGATATTGACTAGCCTGTCAGCTGGCCTGCCACACTCACTAATAGGAGCTATTGGTCTTGGCTTAAGACCTGACAGTGGAGAGGCTGAAAAGGAAGAAAATGAGTGAGCTTGTTCCTTCACCTCAAGGTGGGTTTTGGGTTCAGCCTTCAACCAGCAAAGTTTGACTCTGGGCTCAAGAAGACGAGGAACAGCCAAGGTTTCCTCCTTAAATGTCAAGAAAACTTCCCACTGTAGAAAAGAATGCTTAGCGAGGGGTGAAAAGGCAGTCTTCTAATGCCACAAGTGCTTGTAGAATGCAAGCAAAGCCACAGTGGGTGTTACAGAAGCACAGCAAGCCAAGGAGAGCTCATTAAAATAGATGTGATGGCAAATTGGCACTCTATAGAGCCTGAGGGTCCCCCATGACTTGTGAATTTAAGTAATAATATGTGACACATTCATATAAATAAATGGCCATGTATCACTGGTTGATATAACAGGGTTTCACTCCAATCAGTGCTATTCAGACCAGTTCCAGGACTGGGTTAAACTGAACTTAACAGTTCTAAACTCCGTATGTCATTAACAGCAAATGGGCTCCATGGATAGGACAGCAATTTTGGTTTTGATCAAATAAAGAAAGTAACTTGATTGGCTTCAGCATTGGCAATCATAGCCATATCCAAAGAGCGCCTCTGTTTTCAGTGTGCAACTACAGTTATAACACTTGTTAATAGGTTCTACTATATGATGAACACAGCAACTGCAGAGTCCTCATCTCTACATTCAGTGGTTGACTTCCTTCAGTTCAGTTTTGGGGTTCAAAATGCATTGTGATGACAATTACGCAAAATTAAAATGTTACATTTTTTACAAAATAATTTGCAATGTGCAGTGCATTTAAGGCATGTTTCAGATAAGCAGCTTGCATATAAATAAAGTATTTAAAAATATCACAACCTGAATTATCATTTATAATTTACATACAGATTTTGACTTCAACTTTACTTCAACTTCATAGATCTTTTGCGGCATTATTTTGCAAATTTGCATTTGACCCTGAATGCATCACAAATACAGCAGTAAGCCATTGATTGTCATTAAAAGGGAAACAGAGCCTGATATGAGAAGACAAGAACTCAGGGACAAAATAAGCCAAAATAAATAATCAGACTTATGGGAAGAGCAAGAAGTAAAAAAGGTGCCGCAAAGGTTAGCTTGCTGGCCTTTCTACAGTAGATCACTAGGTGTCTGCTGATGGGAGGGTCCCTGAGTGGATGAGGGCTGAGATAGTGCGCGTGTGTCTGTGTGTGAGGGGAAGGGAAAGGCTGATGAACTTCACTTTCTATTAGCAGCTGACAGGGGCTCGCCTGCTTGGTCGCCAATCAATAGGCTGAAGGACAAGGGTGTCAGAAAAAAAATGAAAGACCTTCACTTTCTGCTTGGCTAGAAGAGGAGAGAGGAGGCAAGAAGGGGAAGACGGGAAGGGAAGGAAGTGGGACTGATAGAGAGGGAGAAACTTGCAGCGTTAGAAGAAAGAAACAGTAAACAGAGAGCGTCAGTGTGAATGTGCAAGTGTCAACAGCAGAACAAGTGCATGAGTAACATCTTCAGTGTGAACTGTCAGTGTCAGCCGGGCGATGAGGTGATGAGATCAGTTGAGCCACAGTTTCTTCTTCCTCAAACTTCAACTCTTTGTTTCATCCGTTTAAGCCAAAGGTTCCCAAGAGACCCACAGCTCATAGTGTGGAGAACACAGAACCACCACCTATTACCAATCAGATTATCCTGGACAAGGGAAACATTCAAGCTGATAGCCACTGCAGAGTCATCATAAGAGACCTTTGCACATGGGCTGCTAATCCACTTGTTCTATAAGAATAGTGACTAGTGCAACTTAAAGTGTTTTAGAGTATTGCTTGCATAAAGCAATCTTCCATTCATTTTGTTTAGCGGATCAACAAAGTATGGTTGGCCTGCTCTGTAATTGGTTTCTGACTTGTTCAGATTAAATTAGATATGATAGATAAATGCCATCTGTTGTAAATAAAAAAAAAAACTACCGATATAATCACGTGTAATGTATTTGACATAAGGTGTATTTATTTAATAAGTAATTGTTAATGAATTTAAGTCCTCCAAACTAAATGATCATATCATATATATGTTCCTTGGTTGTCATTGTTTCAAAGACCTTCAGTGGTTACAGGGTTACGAATTTATTTTATCTCACCTGATTTTCTCCTTTGCCCTGTCATAACTGCATGGCCACTCAAGGCCACATACGATAAACTGTTAATATGGATCAGTTTTTTTGTGTGTCGTCTTATTTGGATAATGTCACACAAAAAAAATGACGGTGATAATCTTTTAAGCCTATCCTACATACTTTCAATAATTTGTAGTTAAACCTGGGTGTATTTAGTTTGAAAGATGAGGGCATTTATAAGACCAGAAATTTCTAATCAAAGGGAAATGCAGGATCTGGCATTTTCTAAGCTTGACACTTTCCACAGACTCTCTTCAGGTACTCTGACCAGTGTCCGTCCCGGGATTTACAGAGGTGAAGTACTGAATTGTGGGGTATCCTTTAAAAGGACCAGTGCCTTGTTCCAAGGTTGTTGTGCAATTTTGAGGTAACAAAGGGTTTTGTGTCAGTAAAAGGATTGAGGAGAATGCAGTTGTTTTTGAGTGAGTGTAAATATCACGGAGCATGGATGTGTGTTGTTTTTACGGGCGAGTGATGATTTCTTTCCAGTAAAACTGTGACTGTGTATTTGAATAAAAATTTAAATAAAATTGAATATGAATTAAATACATGTTCCACTTCTCATAATGTGAAATTCTCCTTTTATATTTAAGCTGTCCTTTGTGCTTTTTCTTTAGTCTTGTAAAGCAAATCCTGATATCAGTATTTTACCTGCGATATCCTCGATGTTAGCGCACATCAGCCCAAATCAATGTAACACAACAGCCTTTCCTCTGGTCCTGTCCTCCTGACTAAAAGCCTTTTTGACATGAATTAGCATGTCATCCTTAAAAGGTAGACAGGTCCAATTTTCCTCTGAAAGGTCTGTCTGTAATAGGTACTCCTTCACAAATTCCCGCTTGCTCTAACCTTGGCACGTATACTTTTTTTCCTTTCTCTATTCCACCCTCTCCTCCTCTTTCTCTGTGCCCGCTCTTTCTCTCCTCTCTGCATATTAAAAGAGAAAAAACAACAACTTGTCATATCAAGAATTATTTATTTTTTTCAAAACAACAACGACAAAGATTTAATTTCCATTATGCATTCTAATGGATGGGCAATGTGTTTCAGCAGGTGAGACCAGAGAGCAAAAGCCTCCCAGACAAACACACAATAAACCTGACAAGCACCATTATGCCATAGATATTACCGGCTGTTAGGGAATGGAAATGATGATAATTAGCTAATTCAGGTATAATCTCATTTGTTTGGCCTCACCTTTTACTAATATGAATTTGACCTGGACGCCTCAATGTTCCAAACGGCATAAATGAGAGTGCCAGGATGCTATTTTCGCAGGTATATGTGTTGCTTGTTGTACTGTTGTTGGGATGAATGTAGGTTTGTGTGTTACAGAGTGTCTTTTAAGCGTCTATTGATTGGGGAGACATTTCCAGGTGTTATGGTGAGTTTAAGGTTTTTTTTTTTTAATGTTTCTCCTTGTTTTATAACCAACTGCTACATAAAAAATATCTACATTGAGATATACCCAGCTCTGAGAGGCCATTTATTTGACATAAACTAACGATATTACTATTATTATTGACATATTATGAGAGATAATGTGAACAGCTACAAACAGCATCCAAATAGGTATCCCTATCACCTACCCATAACTAAGGCCAGTCTGCTACTACTGTTGTCCTGAAAAGTTTCTCCCCATAATGGGTGGGGAACCCATTTTTCCCTATCAAACCAATCATGCAATTTAATAACATAATTTATGGGTCATACTAAATACATGTAATCACTAAATGAAATTGTCGAACTGATCGTATTTGGCGAGGTGTCTGATGTCAGATGGCAGTGATTATGATGATGCTACTGTTATGACCAGCTCGTCTTAGGCCACCACAATTCAGGGAGGTCTACACAGATAGCTTGAATCAAAACAAAAAACAATTATATTATCAAAAGAATAACAAAATGTATGTCAGTTGTCAGAGGTGGGGATGTAGTGAAAGCTGTGTGTGTAGCTTGTGTTGTATGGTGGAGATCAAAATTGCAAACAAGGAGCAGACGCTAGGCTGTCCAGGGAGCGATTGAGCCTGCCTTTTATGTCAGCAATCATGAGTAGGCGGAGTCTACCAGTAACCAGGATGTCAGACAAAACAAAGTAGGAGACCCGGGCATAGCAGACGAATCACAGAGGCGAGCAAACCACCTGCAACAGAGAAAACAGCAAGGCAAACACATACGGACACGGCATCCCACTACCCACAGCTAGTTTTAGCCAGACACAACTTCCTTAAACCAATCCTCACCTATGGTTGTACCATGCACGGCTTACAAAGACATTGTATCCATCTCATCAGTGATCGCACAATTGAAAATAGGGGCTCCGCAGTATGCAGGCTTGTTTTTATGTCTATTGTTTTGTCACATGCCAGGAAGAAAGAACTGGACTTTTATTGTGGTGTTTCCAGTAGCTTGTACCATATCAGTTATCTGCTCTAGTGGTTCTTTGAGACAAACTGACTCTTTGAAGCAATTTTACTTTGTCTGGTTCTCACGGCTCAGCAGCAGCAACAGAGCTCCTTCACAAATTCTTCTCTATGATCACAATCACCTCACTAACATGCCTGCAAGATATTTCTCTCCGCCAAAATGTGATCCTGTTCAAGCTGCATTTTGGAAACACAGCGTTAACTTTTATCAAGAGCATTTGTCCTTGTAACTCATCCAGTTATAATGACACTTGAGATTGGCCTTTTTTAAATCACTGAGTGGTTCCCCTGCAAACTAGTAACGCTGACCTGTCTCTACAATAAAGTCATAAACAGTTTGTCTTACAGGCCATATATAGCTAGAACGAGTGCAAGAACTTCACATCTAACCTCATAATCACCAGACTCAATTTTTTTTTTCATTGTGGATGCAGATGTTTTTTGGACGAATGGTCATATAGTGCTTTTCTAGTTTTAGTGACTCCTCAAAGGGCTTTACATTACATGTTGCATTCACCCACTCACACAGCACTACTATGTACCATCACACGATCACATGCAGAATAGCTGTCAGGGGCAATTTAAAGTGTAGTGTCTTGCCTGAGGACACTAGGCCATGCTGACTGGAGAAGCCAGTGATGTAACAGCCAAGTTGCACAATTATACATTATACAAATTAAAACAAGCACACAACCAACACAACAATCTTCAACAGCTACATGTACAAAAATACTTATTATTTAAAAAAAACACAAAGTGTGCTGCCGTGCTTTGATATATTTTTACCTCTAATATATCAGCTTTATCCTGAGGAAAACATTGTGTACTGTACGGATAGTATGCATACCACATAAAAAACAAGCTCATGAGCATAAACACATGCATGCATAGCTTTGTTTTCTCAGCCATGTGGTCCATTGTGCAAACACCAACACATGCAGTTTAATCTCTATCATAAAATCACATACATGCATCCGCACAACACAGCACAAACAAGGCCCTTCCTTGCAGTTACCTCCACACTGTAATCTGCTGCTGACCAGATACATTCCTCCAGCCTGGGCCACAGCACATGGTGCTCAGTCTCCTCTCTAATAAACGCTCCATAGGCACTGGGCTGCGGGCCATGGTCCAGGCAGGGAGCCGGACGGGGGTGAGCTATGGTTATGTGTGTGCATGTGTGTGCGTGTGGTTAGGCTAAGGGTTCCTTTCATCCTGTGCCAGCCCAGGCTGGGTGTGAGCAGCTAGGGGTTGAACTCCAGGATTTATTTGTTCCTCTGGTTCCCTGCATCATATACTGCGAACCCAGGATGCTGGGATAGAAGCAACAGTTTATGATCCACTTCCCCAATGTACCACCACCGGATGTGGGTGCAGAAACCTCACGCTTCTCTTCTCTCTGGCCGTTTTGAGTAGGACTAGCCTTATGAAGACAGTCTGGAATTTGCTTGGCTCCGTGGACCCGGCTGTGTGAGGACTGCAGAGTGAGGCCTTTTTTGTGTTAACTGAATGTTCTGCTTGTTTATTAGAAATACTCTAGATCCACTGGTAAAGTTCAGAATCTTGCTGTGGCAAAGACTTGACGGTTTTCTTTGCCCTCTCGAGGAGCCAGCTGCTGATGATTGCCCTCAGGTTTCCTACTGTACCTCGACATCTCAGTCGTCCTGCTGCTGACTGTGCAAGCTGTTCGGGTGCCAGTTTGTTACTTTGTGCTGACTTTCCAGCCGGGACTGTGGTCGACACCAGTAGTTCCTAACCATTGGGCTTCCTGGCAGCCAGTTGTTTGCTGGAAAGTCTCCGTTCAGGCGCCTCTGCGGCAGATGACCCAGTCACAAAGCTATTGGCTGCACAGGCACAGGGGACATGCAGATGTCGGTCGCAGCCCATTCATTTATTCATACATAAATCAGGTTAGAGCAGGGTCCTATAATGTACCTCTCAATGACGTTCATTATCTTAAGTCCCCCCCCCCCTACATTTGCACATGCTGTACCCCTCACTCATGCCCCCTCAACCCCCGTCTCCTTTGTGCTGTGATATGAATGCACTTTGATGCCTAATAAGTGGCTGTGTCCTTTCTGACATGAACAGCCTGTGCCTGCCCTGTTCAGCCAGCAATTAGTCAGCTCATACATCGAGCCATGAACAAATTAGACCGCTCCGCCTTTGTCTCTCTTTCTCTCCCTGCCTGACTTTCAGTCATCTGCCGGTCCTCCGCTCATTCTTCACCTTTCTCTTCCCCTCTTTTGTATTAACTTATTCATCAGCACTGCTTATCTCTTCCTCTTTGTTGATGTGTTTAATTCAATTCAGTTAACTTTAAAATATCCTTTCACTTTATTTCAATCTTTATTTAGAGAGACACTATATGTGTACAGGGGGGCAAGGACAGTTATTGTTACAATAGATTAGGCAACTGACAGATGGTATTCTTTATCAAGAGGCCAAAAGGTCATTAAGGAAAAGTTATCGTACATTTTAAGATTATTTATTGTTAAATGATGATTTTAGATATTGATTTTGAGCAGCAGTAGAATCAATTGCTCTGTTGGCTTTGATTCAGTTTTATTTTCATTTATTATCATGATGTCAAATCTTAGTTTTCATACACCTCTCTCTGAATAAATCACTGCTGGATTTATAGCCACAGTATTTCTAAAGGCCTGGTTATAGCCTTGTTCCAGCACTATCTATATGATGTGTGTTCAGTTGTCACTGAGTTATGACTGGGGTGTAACTTTTGACACAACAGGGAATGTCATTGATGCACCTCTTCTCCTCAGAGCTGCAACTCATGTATCACAAAGTCACACGCAGCAAACACACACTGGTACCGGTCTGAATTGTACAGTACGTCGAGTAAGTCTGCTTGCAATTCATATTGAAAACAGATATACTTATCCACTTTAATATATTCTGAAGATTGTCACTGTGTCCTTCCTCCTAATTATCAACATCAACAACTTCTAATACAGGTAGGGCTGTGGCTGCTCACGGGCCGAGTTGCTGTGTATCAAGTCCAACTGCAAAAGCAACCAGTCTCCAAATGTTAATTGACCAGGCTGAATCCACTAAACATAGGGGATGATATTATCTGAATTTTAATTCGCAATCATTTAGGCCACTCTAATGGAAACGTCGAAATAACTGGATGAATAAAAAAGGCAATATGACAGGATTTTATACCTAAAAGCACCAGGCAATCAGAGGAAATCACAACAGTTATGAGTTTGGCAGGTTTACAACGTCTAAAGCTTTTGGCTGTAATGGCCGGGGCTATTATGAACATTAGTCCAATTCCCTTGCGAAATCAGCCCTCTGTGGTAAAACAGGTCACAAAACACAAACACACATACACACGCATACGCAAATGCACCCCCACCCCCTGTGTCTGGTCCAGGGTGCTGTGGTGGTGCTGGGAGTGTTTGTAGGTTGAGTATTGAGGAGAGGCAAGGGGGCAAAAGGGACGTGCTGGCATAATGCATTTACTAATAACTGTTTATTATTGTTGGCTCCCCAGGGGGAGCACTTTATGGAAATGGCTGTATATGAAGGGCAGAGGTGCGAGAAGGCCACAGGGAAAATTAGCTTTTTAGATTCCCCACAATGTCCAACCAGCGTCATAGCACGTCTGCCTGCCGTGTCACCCTGAGAGCCTGGATCATATACATGTGTTTGTTTATGGTGGTGAATTATGAAAATGAAACACACCCCCCCCCCCCCCCCCCCCCAAGCATAGTTTCAGGCATTTGGGTGTAAATGTTCTCTGACAGACTCAAAACACACTCCACCCTGAACCAGCCCGTATATCTCCACTTCCCACTTTAGAGGACAGCACACTAATTAACAGGACGCAGGTACAACACGCAACTGCACTGTCTCATTCTTTGGAAAGGTGTGATCTTGCACTTCTTTGCATACATTAATTAAGTGCTTTGCTTCCAGTAACGCAAAAATGACAACTGCACTACATTAATGAACTGAATGTTCCAGTGACACACAACACATCTTTGCAGTCAGTAGCCCCATTTCAGCGAGACACCAGCATATTTCAACACAGGCTTGACCCAACAGGAACAGTCACAGTACTATATAAGTGCAGCAATGCACTTTGCATTGTAAAATACTTTTTCCAACTAAAAATCACAGTGCTTTATGTAACTTAGATCTCTCAAGTGCAAACTAAGTCAGTGAACATTTATTGTTTTACACCTTTAACACCTTTCTGGGATTTAATTTCTTCCGACACGGCACGTCAGAAGTAATAAAGCGTAACCACTGGTGAGGAGAGGAATGGCAAAACGAGACGTTTGACTGTTTTCATACTTTAAGGGTACCTACTGACCCCCTTCAAGTAATTACGGATAGTAAAAAGCGCAGAAATGTATATAACACAATATGGGCCCTTTAAATAAAAAAAATGTTTAAAGGCAGCCACACAGTTGACAATCAGCTGTCAGTCATTTAACATAAAGCTTCACAAGTACATTCAGGTTTTGGACATTTTAACCTCAATGTAAATGTTTTTCACACAAATTTATCCCCACAGAGTGTTAATGTCTTGAGATCATACACTCTAAAGTCTGAAAAGTTCATCTCCAATTTAAAAACACAAATACTAGGAAATCGATTGCCTAAGAAGGGAAGTTAATAAGAAGGGAAGTTAATATAACTTTTTGTCTTAAGTCAAGTGTACTTCTAATCGTTATTTTAACACAAACTTACAACGTTATATTTTCATAGTTTTGTCAAGTTGTTCCATCTCAAAAGTGATTTGCTCTGACTAAGTTCTAGTGGTTCAAATTAAAAACGTTAGTCCGACTTAACTCAATACTTATTTAACTCACATAATTTAGGATACTGATTTTCCTAGATAAATAAAGTAAGCACACAACAGAAAGATCTGTTAACATTATTTATTGATAAATTGCCAATTTGTGCCGATGTCAAGAAGACAAATAAACAAGACAATCACACACTTTCGAACCCTTCAAATGTTTTTTAATACAAACTACAAAATATTGAGGCTAGACTTATTGATCATGGACTAGAGTTACTCTATAGTTACGGTATGTATGTATGGAGCATTACCTCTGTAAATCTAAGTTGTCATCAAGCAACCTTTGCTAGACCACAACACACAACACAAGGCCGGATATTTACAGATATACTTGGTAGTGGATTTAAATTGAGATTATATACAGGATTGGGACACATATGAGTAGGAGGGCGGTTCAACATCACGACAAACTGTACAACTTCTTGATCAGAGTGTAATCCACACCTCCCTAACACGATTTCAACAAAGACTGTTTTGTTAAACTCTATTTGTTTTTGTTCGCTGTCCCTAATAATATAACAACTAAAAGTGAATGAGCATGTCCAGGCTCAGAGCTCCTGTTTGTAGCCAATCATTATGTAACCTTTTTGATTAAAGGAACCACTGAAGTCATATATACATCTGTGCTCTTCAAAAACTGCTGAGTAAAGTTCTGTCTCTGGCTTCTTCTACAAACCGCAGCAGTATTTCACTGGTGGGTATAAACTTAATGTTGGATACTGTTTGGTCGGACTATTGAGGGAACAAAATAGTAATAAATTAAAGAAATTGTACGACCAGACCCAATGAAAAACAGATCATTTGATTTAAAGAGGGATCTTTTTTAGTGGAAAAAGAAGAACAATGGAAATATCTGACAATTTGCCTGGTTATTCACAAACAATTTCACTTGGAACAAACTTAATCCTCCCTTGAAACAAGTGCAACTTCTGGAACCGGAGCAGAAAAATATCTGGCAGGACACTGAGATCCTTTTATTGAACATGTCTCGGAATAAGCCGTGCGTAGCAGGATTGTAGAAAACATTTGTCAAGCATGATCATTTTTACAGAGTGTGTGCGCCTACGAGTGTGTACTTTGTAATGACATGGCTGGATGAGCCTGTTGACCTCACGGCAAAGCAACAGTGAGAGGCTATTTTCCCCCATTCTCCAGAGGAAGCAGGAGTCCAAACCCCACTGGTTTTGGCTGAGGGATGCGTTTGTCTGCTGTGTTAGTCTTCAGCCGGTCCGCCGGTGCTGTTCTGCGGTCGGGAAGAGTCCACATGGAGCGCGAGCCAACTATAATCCAGTCTGGACCCAGATGGATCCCATCGTGAAGAAACCCCAGATGTATGGTTAAACACATTATAACTGTCTCTCTGCTGTGCCTCTTCACATGCGAGGATGAAACAGATGCAAGCCCACAGTGCTGGACAGCCTCACATATATATATAACCCAATCAGCCTACATAATAAAGTGACTCTACAAGGGGAAGAATGTCTCTTCACCACTAATTAAAGGAGGATTACATTTCATTACAACTTGGAACTTCTGTTTTTCCAGCATTCCTGTTATCATTCCACTTGTCAGACTATTTGACAGGTTTTCAACAAAGTTCCAGATCAAACAGAGTTACTTAAAAAATACGCAGAAAACAAAGGGAAACTATTCAAACTGATGCCTACTCTGTCTGTTGTCAACTTCCGTCACAGCTCTTTTGATGGTTGGTCAAACCAGTCGGATCTTCCATTAGATTTCATACACTATTTTAAAGAATTTACTTAACACATTTCATACAATTCCTATAATTAAATTCATGCAATACAAAAATGTCCTCCCACAGTCCACAAACATGTAGATTGGGTTTAGGTTAATTGGAGACTCCAACTTGACTGTAGGTGTGAACGTGATATCAGCTGAGAGGGACTTCAGCCTCTCCCAATGCCCCTCAAAGGATGGATATATATATAATCAGGCTCTATGCCTCTCGACTGCACAAGCATTGTAAGTATGGTTGAACCTGTTATTTACAACAGAGTGATATTTGTCATTATTGTTTCTGTGGCTTTTGTGGCCACGTAATAAGATTTAATTAGTTGCCTTGAGTTACCGTTGAGCTGGTAACAGCACTTGGTCACCCAGTGAGTTATTGATTCAGTTGATGTAAGTAAGTATTTGTTTATTGTTAAAGATGAGATTTTGGGACGACCTGATGGCTAAATGTTCTTTCTAAATTCAAGGAGTTAAATCAAAGCATGTGATTCCAAATTAACTGAATGGTTGTGGTAGCTCAGAAGAAGTTGGGTGAGTGATTTCCTTGATGAATAAAATTTAACATTATTTGTGGCTTTTTAAGCCAATGACAAGAACACAAATTCATGAGACAATCAAACATTTTTCACTCCTTTTAAAATAATTCGACATGGGTGCCTATGCCATTTGCCAGCCTGACTATATCTGGTCTCACCTCATTTCCTGTCTCTTCTTCGCTATGCTATAAAAATAAAAGCATAAAATAATGCTCCAAAATACATAAAAAATGTAACTGTAGGTGCACACTGGTATCAATTGAGAGAGCCTCAGTGAATAACTATCTTGTGAAACATCAGGTCTTTGAGTAAAATTTGAATAAAGTGGTTGAGATAATCGGCTTCAACTGATTGTTACAACATGTCAGATCATCGTGACATGTTGTAACAATGTCCACCGTGTCCTCAGATCACAAAAAAGTTTGAATATACTGTGGTCACTGTTTCTGACAGAGGGAAGGTCAGGATTTGGCAACGGTATGTGCTAGGTTACAGTTATCCATTATTTTAATTTCAACAATCTTTTAAGCTTTATGAGAAATCCTGACTGAGTCTCTTCTTTGACCTCCACCAGACCACACACATGTTTGTTTTGAATCAAGAATTCTGGGTAATGAGCTTTGTAAAGTTTAACTAGATAGTCCTTGGGCTGGCCCCATTTGAAATCGCCACATGCATTACATCATGTCCGTTTGCCCTCTTTAAGAAAACATAAACAGATTCTAAATCCAACTGAAGAAAGACATACCTTAGCATGAGGAAGAACCGGTAAGGCAGCCAGACAGCCGGCCTGAACTGTAATTAATGAACAAGTTTCTCATGATTAACTTTTATTAAGCGATACTCCTGAGTCCTCCAGGCGGCAGGTAATAGGAGAGGCCTGGGGAGCGGGATGGTGTGAGAGAAGGACGAAGGAGGGAGACACTCGATCCCATTATTTCTCCTTAGTCGCTCGTAAAAACAGCATCCCGTAAACTCATAAAATCCTTTCCCACTGTTACTGGGCCCTTAAGCTGCGGCCTGGCAATTTAGAAGGGCACAGCCAAGGAAGCCTTCAATAGAAGGAATGTTACATGTTTGCATTTTGATATGTTATTGATTTTATTGTGTATAAAATAATTGTTTTCAAGAAAGATGATTTTTTATTTTGGAGGCACTTGCAAAGTAAGAAACAGTGCTGTACCCGATTGATTACTGAACAGTCTTCGGCACTTTTCCATCCAATCAACAATAGCAAAAGTCGCCATAAGACATATCACACCACACACCAAAACCCTTGCAGGTGCTCGAACAGGCACAAACAATCTTCACTGAAGTTCCAGTGCTCAGTGGAAAATCTGGCAATCCATCAGAAATCTGGCTCCTATTTTGCTGTGGTCACTCGAAAGCTCCAACAGAGCCATGCTTGGATTTCATGGGTCTCATGGTCAAAATTAGAAGAATCAAGAGTCTTCAATAACAACACTTAAATTCAAGCTCGACATGAGGATGACCAAGTCTGTTGAAAAGTGGATTTCTGACCCTTCTCTGTTATGCTATATTCAAGGCCAGGTGAAGTGTTAGTGTCTCTGACTCTTACTAGTTCATGAAGTTGTCGTCATTGCACAGATTAGTAGCACAAGCAACATTTCATGCTAGATGATACCAAGCGACCAACTGTCTGTCTACCTGTCTGTCAGTCTGTATGTGGTATGCATATCTAGCGAACCATTCATATGGTTGACTACACACTTGGCATGTCTGTTGCAAATCGCTGTTAAAGTGCAGTGCCGAGTTTAATGCGAATTGGATGTGTAATATGTTCAATATTATAAATTTGAATAAACAAGCAACCAGCGCTCTGTCAGTGGGGACAGGGCAGTGAGTGTTGAGCAGTGGTGGACAACTGGTCAAATTTGCTGGCACTTCATTATGACAGTTTTTTTTCTTCAACATATCAGACTGAGATACTGAGCAGAATTGCAGAGCTTTATTTTTTAAAGGTAGTGAACTAGGGTGTGAATATTGTGTCAATTTTTTTACCAACCTCTGATAGAACTGAAATGAAATGTATGAACAATTAAAGCAGTTCAGTGAATCAGTCAAACTTAAAAATAAACCACAGAGATGAACAGTAATAAAGCAAATTCAATATCATAATATGAAAAACAATGACTATAATAATGTCATTGAAGTTAAGTTTTCTAACAGCACTATATCCTGTTCATGGAACACTCTGCACACAAGGTCCAGGACACAAACAGTTAAAAGTGACAGTATATTGTAGTTTGAGGAGGACTCACTAATAACAAGGAATACTTCTTAAGTAGTTCCGTGGCATTAACACAGACCAAGAGAACAGCCCATTCCAAACAGGCAGGTTTAGAACGGGTACTGCACTTAAACTCAACTCTGCATGTGTGGTACATTTAATTCTGAACAAATGGGTCTTTGGGAAGCTTTGTACCTTAGGGGGCCTCCTTGGGTTTGTTTGCATATAGGTGAGGGAATTGGGGCCGGAGATCAGAATCCACCATGTCCTTCCCAATGTGATGAAAATAGTTGTGCATTTTGGGGAATACAATAATTTGCCTTTCCAAGAACGAGAAGATTGATTCTTCTCTCGTGCCTGGGCCACAAGTGCACACTAGTATAAAGGATGGAGCTCAAATCAGGATGCAACTAGCCAGGAGTAGCATAAACAGTGGAAAATGGGATGTTTAAAATTCATTAATCGCACCTACCAACGCCACAAGAGCTGATTAATTAACACCTTGTGTCACAGTTTTAAATCCACACACAAATAGATATATTGAAATATTAATTTATGGCTCAGTTGAAAGCTGAACGTGTTATGTTGGACCTCATTTAACTTGCTATGTACAAATTGTTTTATTTTAAAATAGGTATAATTTATCTATTTTCTTGCTTGTTACAGCTAGAACAGGAAAACAAATTCCAAATATGACTTGTTTGTATTTTGTATTTTTCTACAGTTATGATTTATTTTGATATCTACTGTGTCATATCATTTCCTATGAATAAGAGAACGAGCATTGTGTCTGTGTGTGCATGTGTGTGTGGGTTTTGTTTTGTTGTTGGCGTTCATGAATGTTTGGCAACATTATTATGCATTTCTCTGCATTAAGAAGCCATAATTATTACCTGGATAAATGTGACTCACAAACTCCACACAAGTGACAAATTATGTCTTTCATTGTTTTCAGTTAGCCATTTGTAATAAACTTTGCTTTGATAAGAATAAAAAAATAAAAATCTATATTTAAATTTTGACCTGAACACAACAATAAAGGGAAATACAACACAGTATGAACAAAAGTAGCACATATGGAAAATGCAAGCACAGAGTTACACACACACTTATTGTACAGATACTCTGATATAGGTTTCTTAAGGCCAAAACAGATCTCCTGTCATTCATATCTTTACATGTTCCATATCTATGTGAAAAGCAAAGCCGCAGGAACAATTTTAGAACAAATGAAATCGTGAGGGAAAATGAAAAGTACAGTGAAAATGATTCATCGCTGAGTCTTGCCCCTGCTGAGTACAGTTCTTCATGTCCAGCAAAACTCACCGGCGCTCCCGGCTTTGTAGGAATAAATGGAGAGGAACATCAAATCAAAACGGAGCTCATATTTCCAAATATAATAAACAGGGATCTGGGCGGCTAACACCCAGTGAGGTCTGTGGCTCAGTCCTCCGAATCACACAGCACAAAGCCGGCGTGGTTCTCATGTAGGAGCGTTTCATAAGGCGAGCAGCCTTCTTAAGACGCCAGCACTTCATAAAGGAGCATTAGCCATTAGCCACGAGGGCTCACGTCTCATCCCAGCCGCTTTAAAACTGCTGTGTCTCTTAGCATGCCGGCTAGCATATGATATTAAAATGACACCTGCTTTTTTTTTTTTTCAAATGTTCCACATGGGTCTCAATCTATTACCTGTCTGAAAAGGAAGAGGTGAGGTGTGTAAGGTCAGGAACACAGCGGAAGTAATGAAAAATGGAAAGAGCAGAGAGTCCGTGAAACAATAAGGGGATCAGTTTGAAAGCAACTCTGCAGTATCTCCGTGATAATCTTTATTAACATACCATCCATTTGTTTTATGCTCTCGTCTTTCTCTTCCTCTGCCGTTACATGTTCGCTCTCAAGCGAACATGTAGTTGCACTCAGCAAACAATAAATCCTGATGCATGTAAAAGCAGAACTACAAGAAAGGGGACATCAGTTATCTTGCATGTGTGTGTGTGTGTGTGTGTGTGTATGTGCAATAGAAAAAGGTGCATATAAAACATAGGGCATAAGGATAAAATACAGGTGTATCGGCATGTGAATAGAATCAAATGATTGTATGTTCATTTCTGTACAGGGAGGGGTGGGATGAGGAAGGAGCCCATGTGCATTTACAGAAGTCCACGCCTGCACTTGCATACAAGTGTGTATACATGCATGTGTGTATGTGTGTGTGTGTGTGTGTCACATGCTTCATGCAGATGTTGTTATATCAGGACAAAGAAGCACGCTGAGGCGAGGGGAGCAGCTGCAGCCGAACAGGCAGACACACAATGCATCTTTCCTGCCAAATATGGCACCTATTCAGTTTGCAATCCCACTTATCTCTGTGAGCATCAATGAAAAGTGCGTGGAACACCATCCAGACTGTATCTATGTCCACCATGCCGAACGTAATAAGTTCACCTCTTGTTTATGAATGTAATCAGCGACTCGGCCATTGCTACCTGCGGTGTTGGACCTTGACAAAAGCTCTGAATTTACCCCCATATATTTCAGGATATCTGTGTGTGAAGTGAAGACACACAATAGGGCCGACAGCTCGGCTGATGTATCAGCTCCCAGCGTTCCTCAGGTCCGGCTGACACCTCTGGAAATTGAAAACGGCAAGGGCCTTGTTCGCCGACGAATGGTGTCTCAGTGCGGGCTGTGCACAAACATCCCGCACGCATCCAGGCATCTCCCATTCACGGGATATATATTCACATGCAGCCCCTGTGCGAGATGTTTTAAAACATGAATGAAATCTAAATGAAATCTTAACATACTAGCAGGGCGCCAAACATCCCTCACGCCTCGTGTGGATTGCACACGTTCAGCGGAGAGTTCAAAAGTGGGGCAACCTCGGTAATGGAGTCGCTGTTTGCACTGCAACACGGGTTCAATGTGAGCGAATGCAAACTCTTGGTGCATTGCCGTCTTCCGTTTGTCGCTTGCTGTGACACAAGTACATAGAAACTGCTTGGGGGAAAACACATCGGGTGCTAAGCTGCATTGACCGTGAACCAGCAGACAGGTTTGAAATGTATTGTTCATCTGCATTGGGGAAATTAAGCCCGGCTGTAATGACAACATTGGTGTAGGCGTGAAACTGCGTCCTTACTTTAAGCCTTTATGGACAGAAACCCTGCAGTGTCTCCGCGGAACATCCTGTGCATCACGCAACCTTCCACTCACCCATTAGCAGCCTTATTTAAATCAATTTGCCGTTTCTGTAATAAAATCAATGGAGTAAGCCTTCAGCCCTTATTCAAATAACATAGCATGTATTAGTGTCACAGGACTTCCATCCTGACATGTCAGAGCGGCTGCAGCTTATTGCTTATTGCCTAAGCCATTAATTGATTTTTCTTCTAGATCCTATAATTTAATATGTCCAGTATATGTCAGGGTGTTCACTGAGCACACTCCTCTCGTATGGAAAGTGAAGAAAGAAAAAAGAAGTCGGTCCACCACATTAAGTCAGACAACTTAATTCCAACAGCGCAAATTGCATTCTTTTACTATTGTTTCAACTAAGTGGTTTCAAATGTGGCGGTGACTGTTTCCACTTATGTGCTCTTAAAAGGGATGACTCATCTTAAATACATCCACCAGTGCACTTAGGGACAAAACAACTTGATTGGCTTTTAAAAGCACAAATATATGTAGTTCAGGGCAAAGTGTGACTTGTCTGATGATTGCAATTATATTTTGTATATATTAATATATACAGTGGAGAGTTATTCAGCATTTTTTATGGCATAAAGTCTTTATGTACTCAGTCCTCTGCAGTGAGCAGCGTCAAACTGATGAGGCCGTAAACTTCTGTTCTGATCACTTCCTGTGTATTTTTTTTACTTTTGTGAAGTTTTGGTTTTGTACCAACATGGCGAAAGTTTACAGATTTTTTATTATAAATTATCTTAAAGTAAAAAAACATTGTACCATCTGATCATACACTAAATACTTACTTTCAGTGCAACTACAATAATGTCATACTACTTTCATAATACTCCTCAAATTGTTTTGTTGTTACATATAACCATGAAGAAAGCATATTAGCAGTGAACAAGCTTGTAGGCAGTAGACCAGCAGGGTTTTAGTATCTCGAGTATGGGTTCATCCCTTCCTGGTGCTTACTACCTGACTGTGATAGGCGGACTCACCTGTCAATCAAGCAAACATTCTACCTAATTTCTAATGACCAGTATTTAATGCATTACAGTTTGGAAACTGGATTCTGGGAAATGCGGTTTAGAGTGACACTGTGTAGTTTTTGCTGAGACGAAGAAAAGTGGTAATTAGTTTTGTTTGTCTTTTAGTCAGAGCTGTTAAGTTGTTTTCATGCACGGTAAACAAATCCCACCAGTCTCCTCACCAGAGCTGATCAAACAAACATCTGTCAGAATTCTTCACATCTTTTATATTTTTACTCACTAAATATTAGGGATAAACGCTTATTTACTATGATTTCTGAGTCTTCTTTAACTGATGTAGCTCAGCATTACTCTTTAAACTGCTGTGCCTGTTTCAAGTAGTCAAAGCTGTGACTTCAGTCAATGGTGTGGGAAATAAAACAAGTCATTGTAGAATCAGAATCAAAGTTGGTCTCAATACAGTCAAATTAAACATAGAGTAAACAATGAGGTGGAGGTTGTTTTGGAGTAAATCATTTATTAGAGATTTTCTAAAATTGATATATTTTTTGAATATTTTTTAGATTTTGTTTTGTGTCAATAGTCATCTCATACAAATTAAACAGTCACTAATAAAAAACCCATTTGGAAAACCATGTAATGACTATGAATCAACTAACAAGTTATATTTTCTTCTCCAAACATTTCAACGGGTTATAAAAGAACAAACGTCTTGGTTCTTTGTCTACCTGCCACATTTCAACTCAAACTGTATAAAGTCACCATCTGAGATAAAAGATTGCATTGCTCTCTCACTCCCTCCCTTTTCCCACCTCTGTTTCCCCTCTCCTCTTTTTTTTCAGTGTCTTTTCTTCTCCCAGCTATTTCTCACTCATCACTCCGAGTGACGAGCCTCAGTTGATGAACCGGAGTCAGGGAGTAAGGCGGCGACACCGGCCCACCAGATCTCGCTCTGCGATGTCGCCCGCCATCCACAGTGTTGACGAAAACAAGGATTTACACATATTAATGAATACGACACCGTGACACCTTGGGAGAGGTCTGGGAGAAAGGAAAGAGGGGAGGAGTAAGGATGGAGTGAGGGAGGGGTTGGATTCATTCGGTATCAATTTAGTCGGTATTCCTTAGGGGATATGCTAATATCTTCGGAGTAGCTGTGTTCTCGTTCCGTCTCTTTATTTCTGTCGCTCCCTCTTTGTGACCGCTCTACCTTGTTAGGGCTGTGGCCTCCTCCACCGCAGCCGGCAGGAAGCGGCGGCGGAGACTTAGAGATGAAGAAAAAACAGGTAAATAAATAAATAAGTAGAATACAAAAAAAAAAGACAAGAAAAGAAGAGTGATAGAGGAGGGGAGGGTGGGAAGGCAGCACCTTGACGCCGATGTACAGCTGCTCTCTCTCTGCGTGCTGGCTTCACCTTTCCAACCCCCTCCTGTCTGTCGAGTGACGCGTTTGATTTCGCCGCATTCATACATCAGTGCGCCCGTGCAATGCTGACACCTCATCTCAGCCTGCCGACTTTGGCTACCGAGGCCCTGCTTTGCATAGTGCATACCCCCACCGCCGCCGCCTCCTCCTCCTCCTCCTCCTCCTCCTCCCTCGCTTCCTCTCCTCCTCTCCTCTGTGTGACACTCTGCCCATCTTTAAAGAGAGAAAGATAGATCAGGAGGGGAAGCTGGGTTTCGGAGAGGGGGGTGGCGCGAGATTGCAAGTGACAGAGAGGAGAAGAGAGGAAGAGGGCATCTGGAAGAAGAAATCAGAAGAGAAAAGAGGCGCTTCTCGCTAATTTATGCTATCGCTGTCCCTCATCTTTTCATTGTTGCTCCCTGTCAGTTAAAAAAAGACGTTCTCACAGCTTTCTGGCTGATATCTTTTTTTTTCACCTCATTTTTTTTTTCGTGCCAATCATATGCTACAACCTTTACCTTTGACTGACTGCACACTAACACATCATTCCCCAAAAGTGGGACACACTGCAATAATGACGAATGAAGACAATGCCCATTACCTCGAACGCAATAATTATATTTGTCCAATTAGTAAGCAGCTCAAGCTGTAAAAGTACTTGGAGCTGCCTTCTTCAGAGAGCTGTTCTTATTATAATCCTGGACCACATGGTCAGGATGGAGAGTTTGGCACGCGCTCAGGACAATATGACAGCTCTGGCTTTTTTTGATATGCATATTTCCTCTGCCACGTGCTTGGTAATTGTGTGCTTATTAGTTTTAATGGGTTTAGTGAAATAAATCTTCTATGCTAATTTGCGGAAATGCTCGCAAGGCCCAAACTGGAGGTGTTGGCTTAATAACAGCACAGCTTACGATACAAAGCTGCAGTCAAATTAGAAGTGTGCTACAGTACAAGTGCTAAAAATGATGATTTGAAAAATAATCTGACTCTGTTCTCCCCCCCTCCTGTGACCTTGATTAATGTCAGCTTGTTCTTCACACTGTCCTCAGCTATTACTATATGTTAGAAACGTTGCTGTACTGGAGCTTATGAATTATCAACCCATTTTCAACATTAGACATCTGTTTCAAAGATTAAGACCGTCGACTTGTCGAAGCCAAGCTGAACAATTTTTGAGCAATGTCCTTATCCAAAAATCTCTTCTACAATTCCATTACAATTGGGCAAACTCCATCCGATCCAACTTCTCCTGGATAATCATGACCCAGACGACTGAGAATCTTCACAGACAACCCATGGTATGACAGAAATCTCCGGAGCAGCCACTGAATACCCCTCTGCTCAGATTGTTTTCTCATTTTTATTTCCAGTCTCATTTCGGTGATGTCGAATTTAAGTAAAGTTGCTGTTTCCAGAGATGTCAGCCGGGCGAGGGAAGGCTCGACGCTGATACATCAGTCCAGCCATGTGCACAATTGTGCATCTACATCAGATGTAATTTACATATCACAGCATCAATTAAAAAACAGTACATTGATTGAATCTTGATAGGACAGTTTTTACTAACATTGGAATAACGCCAAAATGTAGTTAGGACAGAAAAACCACATGTGCATAATGATATCATGGCCACTTTCACTTTCAACATCTAGGGAAGTTTAAGCAGTGGATAATCGGTAAAATGTCAAATTATCATTCATTAACCCTGGGAAAATGTAGTTAAGAAAAATTTAAAACTTTGCAAGTAAAAATGATTCTCAGAAAATGTTCAATCATGGGAGCATCCCATCAGTGATGGACTCCTACACCACAGAGAACGGACTCACTCTGAAGTAAGTAATGCAAACCTGAAGTGTACAGATGAATTATGTGTGTGAGAGTGTGTGCTGGTTAGAAGTAATGGCGGGCGACTGATCCTGAGCTGCTGGCTTTACAAATACACCAAAGTATCATGAAGGTATCGAGACTAATTCTCTTTGTGTGCGTGTGTGTGTGTGTGTGTGTGTGTGTGTGTGAGTGTGTGTGTGTGTGTGAAAGTGAGAAGGAGGACAAGAGAGAAAGAGCGGAGTGTGAATGTCACTTTGAACTGTCACACTGTTGCACCCCCCATACACACACACACTCAGACACACACACACACACACACACACACACACACTCGTCCTAATGAGACAGAGAGGGGCTTCCGCTGTGCCAACCCAGGGGCCAAGGTGGGAGAAACAGTTCTCTACCAGCACCCATTGTAAACACATCGAACACCCCCCACCTCCCAAACTCCATACCCCCCTCTTCCATCTCCCAAAAGACACGCGCGCACATAAACACCAACTGAGGCCTCCCAGGGCCTGACAGGCTCAGATAAATCAGGCTCTCGACACTCCTCCGCCCTCCCTGACTCTCCATCCCTGCTGCCCCTCCCCTCGCCACCTGGGGTAGGAGGAGAGCGTTAATTTTCATCGGGGAGAAATGTTTGGGTGGGTGTCTGGGGGCGGTGGGGGGGGCAATGGGGTATGGATGAGTGTGTGCGCGTGGCGATTGCGGGGTGTTAACACAGACTTCTAAACACCTGCTTGGAGAAGTGGGGAGTCCTTGGGATTAAAAGCAAAAAGACGTGCTGATGTGACAGTGAGCGTTCTCTATAATGTCCGACTTCTCCCATAAGATGAACTGCATTGTCCTTGCAAGGAGCCACAAAACCAGCAAAGCATAACGGTAATACATCAATACATCACTGGACACAATATAAAACTCCCATAAATGGCATTATTAAGCACATTTTATCACACATTGTCAAGTTCAGCTTGTGTGTGTGGCAATTACCTAAAAAATTGTGCAGGGTGACTTAATGAATGAGCTGAATGATGTGACTTCTATCACATTAGGGGTCCTATGATCTAACATCAGCTTTTACAACAGTAAAAACAACTTTGCCATAATTATCATTCCTAAAGAAAAACAAATTGTTAGTAATTATGATAAAGAAAAATAAATAAATGTAGCCGTTGTGAATGTCAAGTTTTTTTCTTCTTGCTCTCTCCAGAAACTGCCAATTTTAATTTCAGTTCTGAGTCATCCATGTTTATCATGTCACTTGTCTCTACAGTCAAAGATCAAACATTTTCCAATTTTCCAATTTGAAGGACAAACAAAACAACTTGAATGGTACTCAGCCTTAATGAATTAAAGTCACTGGATTATTTGGATCTGCTTTAAATTTCACACACCTATATCGGCCCTTATAGACATGCCTTAATTATTTCATCATGACAAATTAATTATTGTATGACATTTTTTTTAAAGAAATTAAAATTCTGAACCTGTCCCCTCCACCAGAATTGAATGGGTCCTCTCTAGTTCATCCCCCACTGCTTTACATCATTTCATAGTAATCAGTTGAGTTGTTTTGTGTGTGATCCTGCTAACAAACAAATACAACAATAATATAACTTCTCGGTGGCGGTGATCATATTTCTTATTTGCCTAGGTTTGCCTAGGTCCGCAGCAGATAAGGTTGAAAGTCCTGCATGATTCCACGTGCACCCTTTTCTTTGGTCTTCGTTCAGAATATAAAAAAGTAAAACAATTGAAATCTGGAATTGAAAAACCAATTCAATTTGGTTTTTGTCCTGGACGAGTATGATCCCTGTACCCTGCCCCTCTATTATGTTAAATTCAGAGGCTCTCACACTGCAGTCACACTATCCACTGTGTTTCCAGGATCTGATGAGTGATAAGATATGACTTGGTCATTGTGATGAAACCTCCTCTGGCGTGAGGCGTTCAGAGGAATCTGGTAGTTTCTGGTCTTGATCTTTGCTCTGTATTGAAACGATGAGAGCTTTAAGTTCATGTTTGGACTCATACAGACAAACAGTGAGGTCAACAAGCAATATTGATGCCAACACTGCTCCACTGCTATTTGGTGCAGAAGACTCAGTGAAATGCTGTTTTCCATCCTGCTAAACTGGCCTCTGGGGCTAATTATTCTGTTGGCTGGGTTCAGATGCCACACAATGTGAGATTTGGGGGGGGGGGGGGGGGGTTGGAGTGTGTGTGTCTGTGTGTGTGTGTAGTGGTGGGGGGGTTGATAGGGTGGGCAAGGGCAAAGACTGGGGGGGGTCGAGGGAGCGTGCACACCCAGGTGTGAAATCTCCATGCTTGTTTTGCTTTGACCTCAGGGTCAGAGCCACCGCAGACCTGAGGCTTTTCCTCACCTGGATTCACCCAGCTGTTTTTGGTGTCTTTTTTCTTTCCTTGCGAAAGTGGCTTTTTCACAGCCCCCTTCGAGCTGGGAGGCGCCCGGAAAACAACCACAGACGTCCACTGACGGCCAATGAGCAACTTGACTGCAAAAACAAAAGGCTCAGTCTGACACGGACGCAAACAAAACCCATCTGTGTGTTTGTGCATGGCGGTTAAGACAATGACTGTTTCAGATTTTTTAATTGAAAGGGAGATATGGCCCCTCATGGCAACCCATCTGTTCAAAATTGATATCTGAGCGACAGTTGCCCTCTCATCTCCATTGACGAACAAGCGTGAGATTTTCAAGCCCTATTTCATTTATTTCAGGTAATTGAAATGGGAGGCACGCTTGCGTGTCGATAACGACAGAGGGAACTAATAAACAACACACTGTTTATTGTTTGTTATTTTGTTTTTTTTCTCCTGACTTTAAAAAATTCACACTCACGCCACCAGAATGCAGCAATCAGGTTGTAAATTTAAAAGAACACATGTAAACGAGGAGAGAAAAAAAAACGCAGAGGCGGCTTGTGTTGGACAGGTGGAGGAGAGCAGGACGGGGACTGACAGGGAATCTGTTCCCGGTCATCCCAAGTACAGTATGGAGGGATGACGGAGATGAAAGAAAAAAAAAGAACTGCAAACAGATGGTGGAGGAAGAGTATGAACAAGATAGAGAGACAGTGGGAGGGGGTGAGAGAGAAAGAGAGGAATAATACACTGTCAAGAGGATCTAGGAATACAACCTGCCAGAGTTAAAGGAGAGAGGAGGGGAAAAAAATGCTTGCATTGTTGTTTTCATTATCTGGCTGCTGTCATTCTGCAGCCTTTGTATCTGTGAAATGAAAGAGAGGGATGAGGCGGAGGACAAGGATGAGGGGGGAGGAAAGAAAAAAAAGGAGGGAGAGGGA
Source organism: Platichthys flesus (assembly GCF_949316205.1). Classification (NCBI taxonomy): domain Eukaryota; kingdom Metazoa; phylum Chordata; class Actinopteri; order Pleuronectiformes; family Pleuronectidae; genus Platichthys; species Platichthys flesus. Next base: position 21,056,497 of record NC_084956.1, on the reverse strand, counting down.
CATGGGAGAAAGAAGTAGAAGACGCGGAAGAGGTAGAGGGGGAGAAAAGAAAAAAAGCTGTGAAATTAATCTTTTGTGCGTAGCCTTACACAGCCACAGACATGCTCAGACAAAAGCCTGGACCTGGAGAAGCTGCCTGGGTGTGATTGATGAATAAAGTAAAGGTGTCAGAAGTGTATTATGTAAATTAGCCCAGGCAGGGACCATTTCGGAGGCGAATGAAAGAGCGGGACATAGGTGGGTGTGCGAGAGGGAAAGAGTGTGTGTGTGTGTGTGTGTGTGTGTGTCACGGAGGGGGCGATCGTCCCCGAGCGCCACAGCCATGCCATCTTTCATCTCGCAAGACAACCTCAGACGGCAATCTCTGCCACGTTTGCGGGTTTAAACCTGAGAGAGAGGATGGACAAAGACGTGGGGGAAGGCGACGGACAGATGTGCCCGAGTGAGAAAGCTTTATGGGACCAGAGGACAAGAAGGACTGGGAGTGTGTTCTGAACGAATGCACCCCCTCTGATTGACCAGTGCGGGACATCTCTCATCTACCGTACACGGTCCCTCCTTCTCTCACTGTAGTAAATGTATACAGTTACATTTCCCACCACCACTTTATCTCCCGCCGGGGAATACAGTTATTTCAGTCAGAGTCGTAAAGACCACCATAAAGAGCCTGTCTGTCTGATTCCCAGTGACAGTGTACAGGCTCTGGGAGGGCAGATTGAGCTGTGGAGAGGCGGGGTGCGTATGTGCCAATGCTGTTATGGACAGAAGCAGGCTGAAAGTCTTTTGTGGTATAGAGTATGATTTGCATTAGATATCAAGGTCTGTCACAGGAGAGGAAGTGGGAGCGGGGGGTATAAATTGTGAGAATGGGTCTCGGTCTTTTTCTAGCCATAACACAGAGATGCAAACGCAAACACATCTCCACCACCCTTGGATCCAACGGGTGTATTCCAACCTTTAACCATTAACAGATTCAACATCACTTTTAATAGGCTGACAAAAACAATCTATCATGCACTCACCTACACAGAGCTCTATAAAACAGGTTAAGGGAAATTGACGGCATCCGCGGCCCTAATTCTCACCTTGAGTGGCGTCTCCCCATGATTGAAACAGACAAAGACGTATAGGGTTATCCCTGCACCATGGATGCGCTAATTGCTGGCGCTTGTCGTTCGCTGAAGCATTGTCTCTGAGGCTAACTAGAGCGCTAGCCCCCTCTTTCTTCCCCTCTCCCGGTGTGCTTGTGTTTGCGTGGCAGGACCGACAGGCTGCTGAGAAAGCTGTTTTCATCACGGCAGCGGCAACCGGTTATTAACGGGTTCATAAGTAAGCCTGGGCCCTGGCTATTTCTCTGTGTTAGTATTTATTAGGAGTCCACAAAGAGAAGCCAGGCCCCATGCCTATAATGAATGAAAGAACCTCCGTGTAATTGAGCCTTATTAGGCCACAGCCGAGAGAGAGGGAGAGGAAAATAGGACAGCAGGGCTGAGAAGAAAGGGATGTGATGAGAGGGAGAAGGAGCGAGAGAGACTTGCATTGTCAAAACCCGTTCCGCTCCCATGCCTGTGTTTATTAATTTCGTCACTGAGGCACGAGGCGGAGTAATTTTCAGATCTCTTCCACTACACTGCTCTCCATATTTACAGCGTAAGTATGAATGACAGTCCGCGCGGCACGCCGTGCCATACACAGTGGTAAACACTGGCAAACACGTCAGGCGGGCATGCTCTTTCGAGGCACTCTGTTGAGGGAGTGAGAACCTGCCGCTACTCACTTAGGGAGCATGTCAATGAGCCGCACCATAGAGTAAAGAAGTCAGGATTTGGACTGGTCAGCCTTCCCAACAGCTGGGAAGGCTGTTAAACCAGAGTCAGACTTCCTACCCTGGAGTTTGTCAGAGTTATAGGTGGTGCTTGAGTTGTAGTTATAGCGTTGTCGTTGACTGCTCCCATTCTTCACAGCTAGTTACTACGCAGTTGAAACCCAAGTTAGGCAAATAATTCACACTTATCGTGGGTTTGAATTAGTTCTAAAAAACTTAGTGTTGCTCTGAGGAGTGGGCTTGGTTAGGTTCAGGGAAACATCATAGTTTGGATTAAAACAGGAGTGTCCAAACTACGGCCCTTGGGCCAACTGTTAACAATTTAATGGCACATACTTATAGCACTTTGTTTGGCTTTATTTTTGAAGAAATTTGACCTTCTTGAATTCTTGTTGTTCTGGGTTTATACCCTCGGGGTTGATGCACTTAAGGCCAGCGCATGCTTCTGCGTTTTCAGAGACATGAAAGAAGGGGCACGCAAGGGGAACGCAAGAGCCCCTTGCGTGCCCCTTGCATGCCCCTTGCGTTCCTGCGTACCCCTTCTTGCGTGCGTTGCCCAATTATTGTAACTATACGACAAAGCTACGCAAGTCTCACGCAGCCTGCAAGGCTGTGACTGGCTCGCTAACTACATCCTTTTCCGGAGTCACATTTCCGGTTTCATGCGTCATAATACTGGCAGAAAACACGGAAGATTTAGAAAAACGACTATGGACCAAATAGAAGAGTGTTTGGCAGAAGAGGTCCGAAAATATAACCACTTGTGTTACCCATCATTGACAGAATACAAAGACACGCAGATTGCCTGCAATTCCTGGAAGGACATCTCGGCTAACGTCGGTTTGCAGGTCGACGAAAGTACGAAGCTGTGGAGAAAGATCATGGACAAATTGTCCTCCAGAAAAAGTAATAAAGTAATAAACAGTCTCTAAGGTCGTCTTCGACAAAAAACGTTACTCCACCTAGTGTTCTGGCGGTGAATTGCTTTGCAACACGTGCATCCCTTGGAGAACCATAAATTAAAACGACTCCGTCGACACAACTGCGTAAAATGTTGCAGCCGTAGTTGCAGAACCATGCGCTGGCCTTTATTGTAAGTCGCTTTGGATAAAGGCGTCAGCTAAATGAAATGTAACGTAATACAATGGACTATGGCCCACTGTATTGCTCTTCTCAACCCTGACTTGCCAGCTGTCCTTCAGAACGGTGCCACGCCACGACATCCCTGCCCCCCCCCCCACCCTGAGCGACGCGGTTGAGTCGCACTGTCAAGAGTCCGCTCCAGGGCAGGGGCGTGGTGGCGTGAGTGGCCCAGAGCTTCGTATTTTTTTCTGTATGTGGCCCTCGGGAAAAAAAGTTTGGACACCCCTGGGTTAAAATGACAACTAAGTTCTAAGGTCACAGGAGCTTAGTGGATACAACATGGTTACAAAAGCACATGTGATCACGTTTTGTGAACAGGCATGAATCATGTTGCATGTTCAATCACAATCATGGACATTTCATGATTTGTTGACCTATTCATCCGCCCCCACCTCCACCGCCCCACATGGATAACTATGGATGACGTGGTTCATAATTCCTGCAGCTGCCAGAGGGCTTTGCAACTTGAATGTCAACATACATTGTTGTAGGGCACTTTAATCAGGTGCTAACAGAGAGAGACTCTTCAACAGTGATTCAATTAATTTAGTTGATCTGGTGAGCACAATAGAAAAGAAGACGATACACCGTATGTGGGGGGTGTTCAGGTATTAGATAATATTGTCATCACCTAAAGGTGTAGTAATTTCATAGCTGTGAAGGGAATTCCCTTGTTGACATCTAGGTAACCCCCGACTGGTGGTGGTGGTTTATGGTTGCGGAGCACTGGCTGAAGATTACAGTAAATGTGATTCACAGTGACGTCTGATGAGGTCAGTTGAATGCTCACTCTGGTGAAAACTGGAGGAGGTGTTGGTGTTGATCTCACACAGAAATGATAGCAGAGAGAGGACCTGTTTTTTTCGAAACCAACAAGATGATTGACTCACAGGGGCAAAGGCGACGTTTCATTGGTTTATCTGAAAGAGTGGCCACCATCAGTCAGCTGAGTGAGTTGGAAGCAGGGAAAGGAAGGGAGAGGGAAAGAGAGACACAGAGAGAAAGGTCGTAAGAGTGAATTCAGTTTTCATCACTGGACTTTCTCAAAGCTTCATTCAGAACAATGAATGATTCGGTCATTTCTGTTTGGGAGGACAGTCTTCAAAATCCACAGTACTTCATTCAGTTGCAAGAGGAGATGACTGGATCACACAGCCATCCATAAAAGTCTAGAGCTAGAGAGCCACAAGGGAGAGGGGAACAAAATCCTCTCCTATGAATTGGGACACCACCACTCACTATGTCATCAGCAGCCAACCAATGTTTCACAGAGGCAAAAAACACAAACTAACGTTATTTTATAACAGGGATTCAATTCAATTTTCATTTGCTGCTGGAATAAAAAAAGATAGTGATCCTGGTTATTTTGCAAGATTTCGCAATTACGTTTATGAGATTTTTACCCGCAGCAGTCGGCGTCTTGATTTGCTTCGTCCGTTGATACAGCACTCGGGTATTTCCATCTACACCGTTGTTTTTATGGGGTGTGGGGGGGGGGGGGTAGAACGGGCAATTGCCCGTTCTATCTGGTTGTCTGCCTCTTGAAAGATTTTTTCACCGCAATAGAATCATGACCAAGAAAGCAAGGTGAAGTTACAGGAATGTGGATATCCCGAGTATTAATGTAGTGATGAAATCTGTGTACTCATGATTTGTAGCGTCACTATGCAGAGAGGTATTGATCAGTTTGAGAACCCCCTCTTTGAATATGTATATAGGGCTATGGTGAATGGATATAAACTATATATAGTTTCATGTAAAATACATCTGAACCACAGTGGCATCATAACGTAGTTACACTCTAATAGACCTTATTACAGTAGACATTTTGACTCATCATTGCAGGAAGTGCACACGTGTGATACATACATGACACCATCTTTCTCCACCAGCAAGTCCCTGCTATTAACCCTGCTGACTCAATGGCCTGATTCAGTTTTTCATTATTTGTATTAATTACAAGTCAAAATGTCAACAGACCTTTTTATGTGCTGTGACAAAATACCCATTGATGTCAAACCAGGAAAATAATTGTAAGTCACATTAAAAGTCTCTCTGCGTGATAATAGTGTTGTGAAATAGCTCTGTTACTGGAGGTCACAGCGCACACACATATTCATACTCAGGACATTCACAGGTTGAAATGTAATTTTCCCTGTGTCATTCAGGTGGTTGCTGTTTGAGGTCAGTTTCATCCTCAGGCTTAGTATCACTATCTATTGCCACATATTCACTTTATTCCACTTTATTTTCTACCGTCTTCATACTTTCTCTCTGCTCTAGCTCTTTTTTATCCCAAGCAAGAATTCATACATATATAGAAATTATAATAATTTATTTCCAAAATATAAATCGCAAAGCATTTCATAAAAATCATATCTTTAGATGCATGGTTAACTTTGTAGAATTGTGGTTTTTCTTTTCTCGCTTCGGCGTGATGAGACCTTCCTCTCTGTGGTTTTGGAGGGAGTGACAGTGACCGTGTGCAGCTTCCTAGAGTCTTGTCAAAACAGTGAGGTTACCTATACCTCTACTAAACCATGTGTCCACTGACCTGTGGTGGAGCTGAAGATAAGACCAAAGACGTAGAGGGCAGATGGTTTCATCATGTGTTTTCAGCCCTAATATAACATAATAATTTTTAAACTCTTTTCACAAAGAGCTTAAACAAACGAGACATAAAATGTAATTAAATCAGCAGCAAGATCTTTATGTTAAACTGGCCTAACTATGTTATGGCTCCAGCTCTGAATTCGACACACAGAGCAGAATCAAGAAAGCAAATACAAATATTTGCATATATTGTATGCCAATAACGCAGTCAACAGCACAATGTGTTAATGAGCAAATCATTATAAAATATCAGGAGCAAACTGGACATTACAAATACTGTGTTTTGCCTTTGAATGTCTCCCTCCTTTGAATGTGTGTGTCGGCAGTGAGATATACCCAGGATTACTAAAGGAAAACTTTTATTTGACGGTTTTACTTTTAGCAGGAAGTACATCTCTGTCTCAACCTCACAGTCAGTGACCACATTTCCTTGTTTCTTATTGGTTGCCAGATGATGGACTTTCATTTTGGGGGTCACTGAGCCTGGACTTGGTCAGGATCGCTCTCTGCTTTCCATCCCTGAAAAGAGGTGTAACCTTCTGATCTAGTTTAGACTTAAACTTTCTTCTCTTTGGTGAAGAAACCAATAATGTTCTTTGCTTTGGCAGGCCTGGTCAGTTTGGTGGAGAAGGGACAGGGGACTTCCTTTCAGGCTCCACTCATGGGTTTGAAGGGTTTTGGAATAGAGGGTGTCTGGGGGGCTGGTTCTCTCTCTTTCTCTTTACTTTGGATCGTCTAAAAGGCTGAGCTAGTCATATTCCCTGACCTGGCAATTTTTCAAAGCCGGATGATGTCTTTCTCTTTATTCAGGCCCAGAATATACACATGCACACACAACACTTGCAGAGTGTTCCTATATAGATATGTTTTTTCTTCTTTTTTCTTTGTGCCTTTGTTTCCCCACTTCATACCAGGAAAAGACCCCCACTCCAGCTACTTCATCTGATGTAATACAGTGCAGATACAGCTTTTACACCTGTACAAGCCTGAAACTGGTATAAAATATCAGCAATGTTTAATTCCAAAAAGCTGTACTCGGACTGAGTCCCATATCAGCTGAGCCCCATTTTGCTCCTCTCCCCACTCTTCCTCATTTTCCCTCTCCGTGCCTCTTCAATTTCCCCGTCTCCTCCTCTCATCTCCCTCTCCCTCACGTTTTTTTTCTCACCCTGCTTCTCTCTAATTCTCTTTCTCATTTGCCTCCCTGTTTCTTCTTCCACATGCGGGAACTGTCATTATATGTTATGGCGTATCGGCTCTCTGCATGCATATGAGCCTCTCTCTTTCTCTCTGTCTCTTTCATGTTTCCCTGGCAGTCACACATTACGTTGGAGAGACAATACCTCCTCCAGATAATGCCATAAATGAGGGAATTTACATACATATGCTCGCATATGCAGCCGCAGCCTCTCATATCTGCCGCACTCAATGCAGTCTGGATTTCAGCTTGTGTGTGTGTGTGTGTGTGTGTGTGTGTGTGAAGTGGCGCTCCAGTGGGACCATCATTAGAGTGGATCTAGACTAATGACACAGGAAACTGATTCAGAGAACTTCTGTAAAGCCCCCCCCCACACACACACACACTCACACACACACAGGGAATCATGTAGCACACACACAGGCATGTGGCCTCCTACAGTGTACTCCTGCTTCTAGTAGGATTTCAGAAGGCCATTCCTGAATTATTTACTAATTTAACTGATTGGTAATCCTCCTAATGTCTCAAAATAGACTAAACACATTTATTCGTCATTGATTATTCATGATTGATTGACGGCCGGATGAAGCACGCTCACTTCCCTAAAACGAGCACTTAAACTGAGTTTCATTTCAAAAAGGTGCATGTCAGTAACAATTAAGTGTCAAAAATGCATCGGCCTTCAGTGACTGGCAAATAATTTGGTTAGATAAAGTCAAATTTGTACATCTCATGTTGAACGAGTACACAGAGTCCCTCTTAATCAGCACATGTCTGTCTTCAGCACAGGGAAGCCAGGGAAAAGTCCACTTTCTGTGGGTGGTACCCGCACATTTCATAACAGGTGATGAATTTATACTGATCATTGTGTAATATAATTGAAAAAGAGGGGAATCCGACGAGAGGCAATCTCAGGAAAAGCAGCATTTACTAGCTGTGCTGGATCTTGATCACATCACAACCCTGATAAGCATTTTCTACAACAATATCCATTATAATAATAATAATAATAATAACAATGTTGATAATTATAATTGTTTCATTGCTGTTTCTGAACATTGTGTTGTGGTGGTGACTTTTGAGAAAAAGAAGAGCTGGTGAGAAACAGTACATCTAACTTACAAACAAGATCCTGCAACTCTTACGACGCTCAAGCAACTTGTATTTATTGCCTTGCAACAAAGTTACTGCATTTTTCTTTTTTAATTACAGCTAGATGTTGATGAATATTGATGAGATGATAGCAGCTTGAAAAGTAATAATAATGAATGACCCAGCTAGTTATTAAACATTAGTTTAATTTATTTTGGGGGCCCAAGCACCTAATGATGCACCAGCTCTTGTGTCTCTTATTATCCATCTTACGATGCATTTTAAGGGTCCCAACATGTGTGGGGCAAAAGGTCTCGATTTTATCCCCCCCGACAGTTTAAAATCTCAAAGCCCCCAGCTTTAACTTTGACCTCATTGTATTAAATTTGGCCCACATGTCTATTAAGACTTGGAGCCAAACCCTAAAACCCAACAAATATCTGCTATTTTGAATAGACTGTTCAAACCCTGGGTATTTATTTGTACACATTTACACACATCGCACAAAGATCAGGGTGTTGGGGTGTGGTTTGCTGCAGATTTAATTACATTTTTATTCTTGTTTGTGTAACCTGTTTGTGAAAATAGTGTAAACATTATAATATGTTATTTTAGGGGCGAGTTATGTGTTGGAACTGCTTCTTGATGAAACACAATGTAGACATCTGCCCTCTTTGTCTTTTCTCTGCAGCATCGTCAGATCCATCACTTTCAATTTTTATAAGTCTAATCTTAAGACTTTGTCGATTTTAAATTGCAAAGGTTTTTTTTTCGCTTCGCCTGCTGTTCCCACATAATTGATTGTTTTGTTTTTACATTGATCTTAAACAGCTGCTTTCTCCTTCCACCTCTTTATTCTATTGTGTTTCTGTGTCTGTGTAATGTATTTGTGTTTCACCCAAAACAGTGAGATTCAAAAAGTTGTCTTTTTTGTTTTCATGGCTGTTGATTGTTTTTGTTTTGTTTACTGACTTTTGCGCTCTTTTCTGAGGTAAAGGTCTCGGCACACCAAGTCTGTATTTTGTGCATGTGTTTGTTTAATCTGTCATCCAATAAAAATCATGTTTTTGTTCCAAAAATTCACAGCAGGAGTTAAAATGGAATCCAGCATTGAGGATGATTTTGTGGTCCTCAAGCTGCTTAAGAAAAGAGGAGAAAACATTAGGTGCAAGAGCCTCCTGACAAATGTCAGGCATAAGGAGAATTCCATCGTCTGATCAAAGAGCTGCGAAATTACCCATAAGTCTATTTCAGAATGTCAGTGGTCCAATTTGGACACTGGAACCCCATAATCTAATGCCAGATACAGAGTCCCTCTATTCTTTACATGGTTCTCCTACAGAGCATTGTGCTGTGAGACGAGACGTATTTCCATTTCAGATTGCACTTTGGGAGGAAACGTCCGGTTTGCAAGTATGGTGGCTCTGAGCGCTCAAACAACTATCAGGAACGCCTTTGATAGACACGGCAAATAGAAGCTGCGCCAAGAAAACTGAAACAATGAACGCAAGAGTTGGAGTGTTAATGTCATGACACCACATGAGGTTGTATTTATTTTAAACACGCGTCACTTTTGGAGTTGGTGTTCAAAGACCTAAAGTCCACAGAGTCGGTCGAGACATTCTGACATGTTGGCTGTAACAGACACCGATTTGCCAGGTTGAACATATGAACTGGGCACAGGGCCTGATCATGTCTTTCACACCTCTGTCCTCTGTGACATGTTTTCCATCAGACACAAACTGTGGCTCTGAAAAGCACCATGCCTCGTTTGATCGACTTGTTTTTCTTCCACGTGCTGCTCGGAGGTTGCATGCTGCACCGTATTCCACTGTATTTCCCAAACTGACGGAGCTCACCATGAGAAAACACTGAACAGATGTTGTTTTAACACAAAACGCTCACTTGTGGAGCGGCTTTAATCCCCACCTCCCTCATCCGCCACTGAACACGGCACTGGGCAGAACCGGTGAATTAGCTCAGAGACTAATTGTGCCGTGTTGTAAACTTCTCCCGTCACGGACTAGAGAAGGTTTGTTTAAAGAAGTCTCTACCGGGTTTGACCATGGTGGGATTTTGCTGTTCATTTTCTTTCTATAGAGTTTTAAGTTTGATGAATTTTAATAACAAAAAAATTTACAATTTTTATCGAGTTCCTAGTACAGGTGAAAGCTCATGTATGTCTATGTTCTCACTGCATTTCAAGCTAAGACATATATTACTGATGCGCAGGAAGAGCTTGCAAATCTAGGTCCTCTTTTGCCTCCTTATGTTTTAGGAAAGCCATCAGTTCAGTCTAATACAGCAGTGATGACAATAATCCAAAGGTCCACGTAAAGCAACGTGAGATAAAAGAGTCATGTTTCACAGTCAAGCAACCTCCAGACTCAAAAAGGAAGCACAAAAAAAACATTTTAATTTTCAACAAAATCCTCCTGAACGACTCTTCCCATCTCTCATTCTCCATCTGACTCTTTATTGTTTACTTTTTAATTAATCGCACCGGTTCATTCTAAACACGTCAGAATAAATACATTTTTCATCCCGGTGATATCGGCCCGCCGCTCTGTTATTAATGCTGCAGAGAATTCAGCCAGTGTTTGCAAATAATATCCTCAAATTGAATCATTGTTGCATGAATATATGCAAAATATTCATTTCAGGCGGCGTGAGGGTTGAGTGCTTTTAAATTGGAGAGATCATTCATGGCTTCACCTTTTCAGGCGAGATAAAGTCGTGTGCAGTAACATTACAATGTCAGTGTTCGGGGGGGGGGGGGGGGGGGGGGGAAGGAGGGGATGAAGAATTGAGGGGCGAGGGAAGGAAAGAAGGTAGAAATAATGACGAGAGAGAAGCAACGCAAGTCAATAAAAAACAACGAGAATCCAAAGTGAATGAGAATCTAAGACAAAGGAAAAAGAACAAGGACAGAGTGAAATATTCTCTCTCGCTGTCTTCTTCCATCATTTTATAAGAATCACACAGCAGGGATGTAACTACAGGCTGGTGGTATTAACGGATCGGTAAGTGACAGAAAATACAAAATAACAGTAGTGACTGGTTACATGTGTGTCAAGGAGGAGGTGCAATAAATGTTGAAAAAACACACTAATTCATTTTTTTAATAATTAGCTATTTTGCATTAATAAATCCTCTTTATCAGGGTTGAACTTTTTGTCAATGACCATTTCAGTTATCACAACAGTCCTCAAGGGTCAATTGGAATTGCAATAACTCGAACGTCTCTCATATGATGGCAGCTTCGCTTTCAGTGGGGCATCTGATGTCAGATGGTAGTGATGACGATGACGCTACTCACGGCTGGTTTTACCTAAAACAACTATAGCAAATCCTCATGTGACTTGCAAGACAGCAATCCCTCTCTTGAATCATACCAAAAAACATGTAGAGTTGTGTGTCTTTATGTTGTATGTTTGCATTCACCCCCACGACTCCTCCAGTTTCGCTCCATGTTTGCAGCTGTTCTCACTCTGGAGAGTGGCCTTTCATATCACTGCAACGATGTCCCTGCTCCCAGATGACATGAGTCCAAAGGCAAGTTGCACCCTGTACAGGTCGCAAGGTCAATGGGGGTTCTCTAATTAACCTAACCCCAATCTGCAAACTTTACACAGAAGGACCTTGGCTGAACCACTGTGAAGCAACAGTCTATTCCACAGTCAAATTGTGATCAACCAGGGATTTCATCCAAAAGTATTTATAAGTGTTAATATTAGTAAGTAAGAGGCTCAGCTGTCGCTTTTTACTTTTTTTTATGTTTTTGACTTTCAGTTTTTACAGATTCACTTTTAACTGTCCTCTTATTAACAAAAAGCAGCTAATGAAAATGTTGATAGTCGCTTTCAGTTGTCTGTGTGAGCATTTAAACTTTACAAGCAGCAGCACGTGATTTTCATACGTCAGTAGGTTTACATATAGTTCATTCTCATTAAATAATTATATAAAATGGAATTTTAAATTAGTCATACAAAGTAGCAGGTGACAGGAGCCAGTCACAATACTTATTTATTTGGTATAATGGAATACATATGAATGCAGAAAAAAGCTTGACCTCATTGTGCTTCCTCTTTCTAAAGTCAAACTTAAACACCTATTTATTGTTGGTATTCCATTACATCTAAACCTCAGCCAACAGCCACAATGAAAGCACCATCTTAGTCTTCTGTCTTGTTCCATTGAGGAAACAAAGTATTTGTTTTCAAAAGAACAATCCAAGAGAACTAATGTAACTTCTTCAGGTGACCCAAATAACCCAAATTCAGGTGACCTTGTATGTGATTGGCTTGTTAAAACGTTTTGATTCCTGAGACTGGTTCCACCTTGCTTGCACCTTTTCAAAGTTTCTATTTCCTAAATCTAATTGGGGGGGGGGGAAACGAATATCCCAAACCAAATATTATTCCCTTCCCTACCTCTGCCCCCACTTTTTTCTCTCTCATGCAGCTGCAGATTAACAAGTCTAAACACGGCATAATCACGGGCAGAATCAAATTCCTCAGATATGAATGTGGATACCGCGCTCCCGCCAATATTTTATGGTAATACAATAAAAAATGTAAAGTTGAAAAATAGCAGTTCCTCTTCTTCTTCATCTCCTTTTTTTCAATTTTAATGTAAAAGGTAAGCTGAGGAGGGAGGTGTGCAGAGAGGGCGGGGGGGGGGGGGGGCTGAATATGTGGGGGGTTTCATCACATGGACCGGGGCTCGCCGAGGGATAGGCTGTCGCTAGGAGACAGAGGCAGGGAACGGACCAGTGGCAATGATGTATTAACTGGCGAAGGTGGCTGACAGTAATCTTTGTCACTAGATGCAGTGGCTGTCTAAGTCCTGTCATTTTATGCATCTCATGCAAAACAGATGTACCGGGATACTACAGGCTCAGGGAGAGAGAGAGAGGGAGAGGGAGAGCGACCCAGCCAGGGTGGAGGATGTAAGGGGAGAGATGGGGGAGGTGGTGGGGGGGCAAAAAAAATCATTATCCAGCTAGAGGTTGGAAGGGCTGTCACAAAGAATTTCATTATTTTTCATCCGGTCTCGAGAAGGTGATTTCTGCATATTGTAATTTATTTATTTATTTATCTATTTTTTTCGGCCACCGCAAGCCGCTAAATAATTTGGGAAGTTTCCAGGGCAGAAGTTTCCCCTTTTTCTCTCCGCTCATTACCCAGAGTTCAGGGCAGAGGTGCTCAATCACCCCGTGCTGAAGGAAACGCTTACACACAGAAACACGCCCCGCTATACTGCCGTCGCCACCTCCCTCTCCTCCTCCTCCTGTCCTCCTCTTCGCTCTCCATCCACACTCCATCCTTTACCACTCCATCTACTGCCGTCACCACCTCCTCCCCCTCCTCCTCCTCTTCCCCTCCCAACCATTGTCCTCGCTACCCGCTTGTTGTCCTTCCTTTATTCCCTCCTTTGCTTTTCTTTCACTTTCACATGCCTCGAGAGAGCTCTCCTTTCCCCTTCTCCACCTTTGACCTCTTTGACCTTGTTTCATTCTTTTCTTTCTGGCCCAACGTTGCATCTCATGATACCATGAGATACCTAACCCTAGCCCAAACCCTGTTATCTCTTACCATTATTATTATCCCTCAACTTTCTTAAACCATTATCCGTATGCAATGAGCAAAGAGCATAGCAGAGGACTTTTCCTCCTAATCATTGTGAAACCGGTCGGCGTTAAGAGCTCATTATTCTTTGCTTACAAAGATTGCATCAACTGGACTTATATCCTTGTATTTAACATGACAAATGGGCCTAGAATGTTTTAAAAAGATGGTTTCAAAAATCCTTCAAATCCAGATTATTTTTTTTCTTGTTATTTAATTATGCAGGTCTGACTCAGGTCCAATTTGGATATGGTTTAAATTTTAGGACAGAACTCCTGTGCCACTTTGTAAAATTAAAATAATGAATGAATAAATGAATTAGTGTATTTAAATTGAGTTTGAAATAATATAATATGATGTTTTAATAATAAATGAATGATTAAGACATTTACACAAAATGCATGGAAATAAAACAACACAAAACAAGACAAACAGAAAAACAAAACAAAAAAAAATATTAAAAACATAAAACATCCATTAAAACCTGTCCAAAAACATTAATATTACATATCATGTAGCCATTTGAGGTCCAGCATCTTGCCCAAGGACACCAAAGCATGAGCTGGAATTCAAGCCTTTGACCTTCTGGTTGGAGGATGACCACTCTACCCCTCAGCCACAGTCGCCCAAATCAGGCATTAAAGGGCTTAAAATGTGTTTAAGCAATGATTTAAAAAGAGGAAAGGTGCTGGCAAGTCTAATCTGCTCAGGCAAGGTCCTGGTGGAAAAAGCCTGGTCACTCGTAGCTACCAGCCATGACTTACGAACTATACTAGCAAGTGCTGGTTAGATTACATTCGTCTAAATTCATAACAGGGGTTGAAAGTGTAAAAATACTATATATTGAGATGGATCATCTAAAGGAGGGTGAAGCTTTATTCAAAACTAAACATGCACTGATTCAGTCAGAATTTTTTTTCTGTTTCTTTTTTATTTTGCTCTCCTGAGGGTGGAAGAGCCTCAGAAACCCGTCCATGAAACACGATACGGTCAAATCTACCTTTAACACCACACATACCTGTGTTTTAATAAACACTAAACTGATATACTGCATTGGTCTACACACACTCGTGGGCCCTTCCAACTGTACTGCGTAAAGTACACTACTTACATTTTACTCTTTTTCTTCATGCCAAAGCGACACTGTTGCAGTATCTTAATTGCTCCTCTATTTGCTGCAGAGAAGCACATCACGGCTTAACGACAGTGTACATAGTGCATGTAGATGGCAGCAGAAGGACAATATCTTTTTATCTACCTGCAGTAAAACTCACCCTCTGTCCAAGCCATGAATAACACTTATACTGCCAGCTCGTTTCTTTACCCAGGAGAGAGAGAGAGAGAGAGAGAGAGAAGGGATGAATTAGGGAGGAGGAGACAGCGAGGAGATTAAGAAAAACTGTATGTTTAGAAACAGAGCAGAAGAAAATATGTAGATGAAGGTGAGACCACGTGACGTCATATGAGCCACCTTTTAGGCCTTCTCAACTTTTTTCACAGATTTATTTATTTTACATGAATTATATATTTATCACTATACGTTCATTTTCAACCATTTTCAATGTTTATTTTGAACAGCAAATATGTTTTGAAGGAAATGAAAATGCCACATCTTCTATTATTATTGTAAAGAGGATGTGCTTTTAATCTAGTATTTGGCAAGTCTGAAATATGATGATACTGAAAGCAAAGGAAAAACCGTAGAGTTGTCCAACAGGAAACTGCAGGACCTCTGATGGTTCATCCATTCCTCCTCATTCATCCCATCCATAAAGGTTCAGTTCTGTGAGACTATAGAAAACTGTTCAGACACGGTCAAACAGAATTAAAGCTAGGGTTGGTAATCCTGGAAAAACTATAGCAAGAACACGCTACACTTACAAATGCAACTGATACATCCCCCCCGTCCCATTGGCCGTCTCATCAAACCACCAAAACACATGAACTCCGCCTGTCTCGCTTGATAACTTCTGGCTATCATCTCAGCTTCAGCGGTGAAGGCCTTTTTCGTGTTGTGAAGACATGTGCAGTGAGAGCACAGTGCACAATGCAGCCGGCCATGTACGTCAGCCGATCATTACCTTTGTTTCAGATTGCTGGTGGTTTTCAATACAGTCCTGTGAGGGCCACAGACACTGGCTTCTTTCCTCTTTTTTTCCCAGGCAACTTTATCAAGAGATGGCTATCGGCAGAGGATTTCAACAAATAAGGTCAGTGTTTCTGTATATTATTGAAAAGGGGTCAGGTATTGCTTATCCATCTAAGTGTAATGGTTTGTGTTTGGGCCTAAAATGAACTGCACTTAACTGAAACATGGTCCCTGCCCTGAGTGAAGGACATTACAATGGTCAGCAAGGTCTCAACTGCAAACATTTTAATGGGCATAAAAGCATCAACCTACTAGTGGATATGTAGTGTAGTTTATCCACCCATTTTAACCACTGCACTCCCTGTAGAAGAGGAAAAGAAAGACTATTTAATTTACACATATTTGTATATAAATGAGTGTGTGCATGTGTGAACAGTGGAGGAGAGGAGGGAGAGGAAAGGGTCATAGCATAAAGGGGTAATAGAGAGATAGAGAAGAAGGGAGAGAAGAGGAGAAAGAGATGTAAGTGGGCTCTGCGGAGGCCCCAGTCGGTGGCAGTCTGTCTCTGATTTCCATTCATTGTTAAGATGGATGAGATCCCAGCCGGACCGAGAGCAGCCCGCCGCATTTTTTCTTCTACCACTCGTTCTCTTTTTTTTTTGTTGGATAGGGGGCATTATTCAAAACAGAGCTTATTTTTGGTGGCCATTATGCATGCACACCTGATCAGCATGTCAACCTGGCCTCCCCGCATCGCATGATGGAACGGCCCAATTTACCTCTTTCACCTGCCTTGCATAAAGGCACACGGAGCACACAACGGCAGGCACTCGCTGTCCTGTACAACACACGCACGCACGCTCACCCGCTCGCTCAGTGGAGTGCAGGTGGGAGGATGGAGGATCGTACACTGGTGCAGATGCACGCGCACACACACACACACTGCTGTTTATTTGCAAAGTGTGTAAGAAAGTGTGTTCTTATGCTCTGTATAGCTTTCTGAAGTGTTGCCTGTGACACACACACACCTACTGCAGATATACACACACAGGTCTCCCACACAGATCCTAACTGTGTCACTTGTAACTGAGTCAAAACTGAATTCATTAGCAAGTCAGGACTCTCTCTCTCTCTCTCTCTCTCTCTCTCTCTCTCTCTCTCTCTCTCTCTCTCTCTCTCTCTCTCTCTCTCTCTCTCTCTCTCTCTCTCTCTCTCTCTCTCTCTCTCTCTCTCTCTCTCTCTCTCTCTCTCTCTCTCTCTCTCTCTCTCTCTCTCTTGCTCTATATCTGGCAACAAACAGAGACTGTAAATCTGGATCATAATATATATTGCAACAACCAGTCAAAAGTAATTTCATTGATCAAACCATTGTAATAAATCACATGATGAATAAACTAAACACTGTATTTACTGGACAGTGCCTACATTTGATGCATAAGACCCATGCATCTATAGTTCATACTGCTTTCAAAAAGGGACACCATCAAACTGCCTGTGTCTATTTGCAGGGTGTATCCAGCACAGACTGTGGATTTGGTCAAGGACATCCTCAGTTTGACCCCCAAGTATTAGTTTGGGATTTGTTATTTCTTCCCAGTATTAGCTTTCCTTTTAATTTGGTCGCAGTGCGGCTTGGCCAAATTAGCTACAGCTTTCCTGAAGCTCTGCACAAGCCTGTATTTATGTTCTTATTCATCACATCAGCTCTGGCAGAACTGTTGGAAGAGAGCAGATCTACAATATGTGCATGACTGTTATAATCCTTTTTTCTCCACAGAAATAATTGCATCTTTAAATTGTTTTGTTTTGGTCCAAACCTGAAACGTTAAAAACTATAAATATTGTTTTTATAAGCAAAATGGTTATGAATGAAACCAACAAATGTAATAATTAAAACACATTTGCATGCCGCCAATTTGAAAACAAGTACGTTTTAGCTGAAAGGATTAGCAAAACATGGCTACACGCTAGTTTAGCTGCTAAAATCTACAGCAAAAGCTGTCCGCCACTAGATCTGGCTAAATGTAGATCAGGAAACATCTGGCCAAAGCAAAAACAATGTAATGCATTCACCTAAATTATACAAAAATATTAAAACAATTCTCTCCAGCAGTATGACTGAAAACAAACAAAAGTACAACATTTCAGATGAGCGCAAACAAGTAAGTCCTGCTCATGTAAACAAATGTTAATTTCTTTTGATTTTGACTGTTGTTCCTTCTAAATTTCATTATGGTAGTAATATAAATATTTTTTTCAATGGTAGTTAATAATGTGACACAATTTCAACACCAAACTGGCCAATCAGAGACAATGAAGGCCACAAACTGGCCAGTCATCAATCAGAGCAGAGTTTAGAACACAAAGAGGCCAATAGGTCAACTTTAGCCTCCTGAGCTGAAGTTTACCTAAACCCTGAACCATTGGTCAACAGCCAGAAAACAGAGGCCTGATTATAATGAGTCAATCGGGACAATGTAGCTGGAACTTCCTGTGAGAGAAAGAAAACAAAAAAAAAAAAAAAAAAAAAAAATGGGAAAGTTAAGTTAGACTTCAACTGTCATATTTTTTGTAACTTTAAAGTGACTGAAGAATGTCAGCTCTCCAAAGTGGTATTTCACGTTGAATGATTAATACAATAATAAAATGTCACTGCGGAGAAATTCTTAAAATGACAGCTTCAGCTTAAAATTGCAGCCTGATATGCTTCACCTGCCAAGCCTGATTTTCCCATCACCGAAATGTCTTTATTTTCTATCACATTCTGGAGTATTAGTAAATATCATGGAAGTTTAAATAAATGATGAGCAGATGTCCATAAATACAGAGGAAAGTTTTAATTCACAGGAAGTGTGTTATCCAGACAAGATCTGGTACTAACTTCTGTATTATTTACATAGCACTCTACTCAGTGAACAGACTATAGGTGGCAATAAAATATTATAAGACTTGGTTGCACTCTTTTATTAAGACCTATGCTTTAGCTGATGCATTTTGTCATACATCTGTAATATAAAATAATATATTATTTTACATACTGCTGACTTTCTCCGGAGTTAGACTTTCACATATGAAAGCAGCGGTAGATTTCTCCTTCAGGTGAGGGGTGGTGCAGCAGGCAGAGGCAGGATGTAACGTTTTATTGCCACTGTGTGGGTCACGTGTTTTTGTGTACTGCACAACAACTTATCAACGCCTTCTGTTTCTCACATCGGATCATTCAGACATTCTCCAGAGTTTTCAACAAGTGGACTGGCCAGGGAAATTCCAAAGGTAACAAGGAGGTTCACGCTTGGACATTTGCATTCTCACATAGAGGCCCTCCTGAGAAGGAGAAAGAGTGCGTGTCTGAAAGCAGCTCTACTGACCAGTTATTCAATATCTCCCCCCATCTTTGATCAGTAACTTGGTTTTATTTTAAGGTTCATGTCCTTCTACCAAAAGGTTAAAAAGTTTTCTGAAAATAAAGAAAAATATAAATTAGGACCTGCATCAAATATGGAGTAGAGGTCAATTCTGACCATATATCGCATTCCATAGTAATAGAACGCACTTGCAGTGCTTTGTTGGCAGCACCGCAGTTACATTGAAATAGATTTCCCGCTGAACCTTAATGCTGAATTATTCAGCTACAGAGGCATTGTTTGGAAGGTGTTGTGAAGGTGTTTGCCTATGTGTTGATAGCGTAAGCGATAACTTACAACAACTCAGTAATGTTTTGTCTTTTTTCCTTTTCACATTTCTCTCTCTACAGTTTGTACGCTGAACAATTCTTGAGAACAACTGGGACAGCTTTTTTATTGTCATGAAAACTATCGACAGAACAGTTACCTTTTCAAATAATTTCAGCCACTCTGGCTCCCAGTATTGACAAAACAACTACAAATAACCACATACTTTCAATTAGAATGAGTTGAAAAGAAAATGTATCTCTGCCACATTTCCAGAAGCCAAGTTTAACGAGAGTGAGCAGCTAGATGCCGTTAAGACTGATAAAATAGATCTGTTGCTTCTGTTGGTGCTCTTTTCTGTATCTGAACCTGTTTCATTTTGTTTTTAAAAGATGTGTAAGTGTGAGCCCACCCCAGAGTACAGCACACTCTCAATGGGCCTGCACTCTGCTGGCGGCTAGTTATTATAACTAACACTGTTGGCATAGCCATACTGTGCTGTATGCACAGACTGTATAAACATAGGTGTATTCACCACAGATAGCGGTGAAGGGGTCCGTTCAGCCCATTTAGAAATGATGCAACATATGGATGTATATAGGCCTAAGACAGACGGGTGTGATGTACTGTGCACTTTTTTAATGATGTCATCATTTTTAAGATTGATAAAGTACACTATAATTCCCTGAAATACAGAAAGGAAGGTGAAATGTACTTTGTTTCTCTTTCAGCAATCTTAGCCTGCTAAAAGGTATTGTTTCAGATAATGGCTGATGATCTAAGTGACGCGAGTGATAGTGAGAGTTTTACTGATGAAAACAATGAACAATGAAAATTAACAATGAAGAAGATTCAAACTTACCTGCTGATAAGCCTCAGTCAGTATGATCCACTTTTGAGGAAGAGGAGGAAGAAGGGGTGGGATCTAGTCTGCAACGATATACAATACTATCAAGATGTTAAAGCTACCAAACCCGTCTTTCATCTCTCTTATCTGCTTCAGAGAATGAGAATTGTTAAGTTTATGTATATAATGGCAATTCTGCCAGCTCAACTCTCAGGTTTTAGGTGGCTGTTTCAAAAACCTTATTGTTTACATTACTGCCAATGGAGCTAGAGACGATCAATAGATCGGTTTGACCCTGGAATAATTACAGTTTTTACTCTAAGGACAAAAGCTTGATGTTGGTAGGTCTAAATGGTTTTTTCGTTCAGTGTTAAATTGGCAGAAATAGGAGAGCTCTTTCAGGAACTCCCTGACCACACTCAGGCAACTAAAAGCATTGAATCCTGGAAGCTGGCGAGCTGAACCACAGTCTGACCTCCTGGTCATTGAGCAGCTCCACTAGAACAGTCAGGGTCAGGGCCCTCATGTCAGTGGTGGTGATGAGGGAGAGGGCAAACTTAACTACATCAGCCAGTTGTTCAGACGAATTACAGTCTTATGTGGTCGCTGTGTAGTTCAGACCAGTGCCAATGTACACCTGCCTAACATTGTGTTCCCTGAACAGTATGAATGTTCTGCTTGTCTATCTATACAATAAACAATAAAACATGTCATAACATGTCCAACAAGAAAGAAAAACAATAGGGACTAAATAAAGAACCTTGTTTCTGCTATCAATCTCAATTCTCTGACTCTCTACTTATTAATCAGCTGATTATGGGCGTTCCTAAATGGCCAATCAGATTCTGCCATTGTCTTCCAGCCAATAATGTGGCTGCTGTTAAACTTTAAATCCCTTCTCTTCTCTTCCTCAGTCAACTGTCATTCAGTAAGGTAAGTCTTTCGCTCACCTTGTTTATTTTTACATTGTTTTTTCATCTTGATGTCAGACTCTGACAATGATTATCCCCGGGAGGTTTTGGACCCGAGTAGATTTCCTCATCACTCAGCTTCAAGATTGTGTCATGCCAGCTCCAGGCCTGCCTCCTTCTCAGCCCGCGAGCCAGCGGTTCAAACCAGCTGTTCATCTGTTCTACCTGATCGTGAGTCTCATCCCGAGCAGGATCCAGTGACTCCAGTCGGCTCCCTCGCCAAGCCTTTTCGCAGACGCAAAAAGGACCAATAAAGTGGCCTCATCCAAAGCTCCCCCACCGAAGAGAAGTAAAACATAGTCCCTCTCCCTCGCTCCTGCAGACAATTCAGCTTCAGATAGAATTCTAATGAATACCCTGCAGTCCTTTGCCCTCACCATGCAGAACATCAACCCTCGTCTAAAAGCATGCATTGTGTATTGTATTTACCGTTCGGTCTTAGGACCTTAATTTCTGTTCATCATGCTGACTTTGTTTGGTCGTCGGACCATATCATTTATTTCGGCCTTTTATATAAATTGGTCTTTGGACCTTAATTTCCGTTCAGTCGAATAACCTTTTATTTAAATTTGGTCATTTGCTGACTTTTTACTTCTATCTGCATTATACATCCTTCATTCAACAGGCACTATATCACTCACTGGCTCTGGTTGTGCTTGTAATATAAGCAACTTTTCTGTTTTGAATTTGCACTTTCTTAAGATCTTCACATTTGGTCACTCGCCACACTCACTGCATACTCGTCTTCAGACACCATACGGTCTTCGTGACTATGCATTGGGCACTGTATTTTACGTTCGATCTTTGGACTTCAATTTCTGTTTGGTCGGACCATATAATTTATTTTGGCCTTTTATATAATTTGTTATATAGGTCGTGGACCTTAATTTTTGCTCAGTCGAATGACCTTTTATTTAAGTTTGGTCCATTGCTGACCTTTCATTTTCTTTTACATTTTACATTTTGCACTCACAAAGCACAGCGTTTTATTTCGGACTTTGGACCCTAATTTCTGTTTCTAATTGGTGACTTTAATTTCTTTCCGGATGCTTGACCTTATAATGTTGAATAACCTTATATTTAACTGCTGACCTTTTATTATGTTCCACATTTTAGACCTCTCATTCACTCATTCACCAGATATTTTCTTCGCAAATATTTTGTTCTTTGCTCACCCTAATTTCTTTTCAATTATGATCTTTACTTCGTTTGGTCTCCCAGACCTTTATTTGGTATTTCTTTACATTTGCTCACAGCTGCATTCAAACAAGAGTTATATAATACCAAAATCTTTATCTCATACATTTTTAATTATCATTCGTTCATACTAAGGTGTCTTTATTCTGTCATTGCTATTTCCAGAATACTACATTTGCAAGGTAAATATTCTGAAAATAACATCAATAACTATTTAATCAAATTCCATCAGAAAACATTTGCAAAAGATCTAAAAACAGATCAAATCAATGCCTTGAAATCTCAAAGAGAAGAGTAAATGGGTGGAAAGGAAGAGAGTAGAAAGATGAGGGAAAAGGAAATATCTGCAACTACAGGCAGAAGAATTGAAAAAGAGAGGAGGAATTATGTAAAATGATGACAAGCAAGGCAACAGGAAAGGAGAGGAAAGAATATGAAAAAAGTGTGACAGGAAGAGAGAGAGAGAGAGAACGAGAGGAAAGGATGTGGGAGATGGGTGGTAAGAGAAAGAGGTCAAATGGAGAGATGAGGAGATGAGGAGACAGGAGATACGGAGAAGCGGAGGGGTTGACATCATTGAGATGAGCATGAGGTGAGAAGATAGAGAAGGGAGGGAGGGAGGGAGGTGAAGTGAGATGGAAAGAGTTGAGAGGGCGGAAATGGAGAGAGGAATGAGAGAGGTGAAAGTAAGAAGCCCAGCGGAGCCTGGACCAGATATTTACGGCATCCAACTCCAATCTCAGCCTGGCCAGCTGGGGAGAGCAGGTGGACCAAGCAGGTCAGCTCATTAACACACACACACACACACACACACACACTGAGACACACACACACACACACACACAGCATTCACCGTTGTCCTGTTTTAGGTAATGGCTGAGTGTGACATTACTGCGGCCGTGAGTTTACTGCTCCCCGAGCTCCCCAGCTTGACTGGTACATGCAGCCTGGCCCAGGTGTGTGTGTGTCAATGTGTTAAAGGGGTTAAAAAGACATGACCCAGGTATGGAGTAGAGAGGACAGATGATGGTGTGTGTTTGAGTGTGTGTGTCCATTAATCATGGCTGTGCTCCAGGCCAAGCTCTCTGCCCCACCCTATCACACAGCAGACCACACTCACCTCTCTGTGCAGAACATCTTCACATCCACACACACACACACACACACATTGTCTCTTTTACAGAGAAAGGGAGTTTCCAATCTTATATTCTGTACAAGGAATGTACACTTTTAAGACAGTATCTGCTGCTGTTAATGCAAAGTCAGAACTGCTTCCTGTGTTGAAACATCTCAGGATGAATTAAATTAAATGTTTTACAAGTCTTCCACCAGCTTAAAGGGCATAATCCCTCCATTTCCTGGTTGGCCTTTATCATCAACACAAGGTGCTACGTTTATGACAGCAGCTTAACACTTATCAAAATAAATTAAATACATAGTAACAATAATAAGTAGGATGGCACTCAGTAGAGTACATACCTCCGCCAAGGCCCTAACAGATCCATGAATTACTCTCTGGGAAATCAGTGAAAGTGTTGACAAGCTTGAACATAATAAGAAATTCCTGGATCCCTACCCTAACCTGGATCTGCACCAAAAATGAATCGGTTCTTCCTTAACCCATAATGCATCCTTCAACATGTTGTGGAAATCTCTGTTGTTTTTGTGAAATCTTGCTCACAAAATAACAAACAAACCAAAAAATTAACAGGAGCGAAACCATAACGTCCAAAACGATTAAAAAGTGTGTGTTGCCACAAAGCCATGCTAAATAATACTCAACGTGACAGTGCTATCTTGCTGATCTCAAGCAGGTGTACGTTTGCCATGTCAACCATCGCACAATGTTGATTGCACTAAGCACTAAGTCCACTTGAGGGTCAGCAGACAGCCATTAGCCTGGCAGACATCAACAAACTGAGGGGCTGAACAAAGGGAGTGTTTGACCTTAATTTAATCTTAATCTGAGACCAGTCAAAAAGCATCCTGACCTCATGATGGTACTGGAACAGTATTTAGTGACTCATAGTCATACTTGATAAATGGGCTCGGTCACGTGTTCATTTTGCTATAAATATCACAGTGAAGCTCTTCATGTTCACATACATGTGTGAAAACTGTTTTTTTGAAAATCATTCTTTTATGGTAGTGTTCAGTTCTTTTCACGGCTACTCTGTGATTACTGAACCTGCCTCCTGCTCTGTGATATGATGCATATTCAAATTATTGGTTTGCATTTGCTTTGACAACTTTTGTTGTCCTTTGTTAAGTGTGTGTTTTCTGTGATCAGCCTCACCCTGCTTGTGTATCGTTTCACAGGTAACGCTGCGACAGTGTGGCCAAGGGTGTGAATATGCCCCCCACACACACCGAAACACATACACCACCACCACCAACCTACACCCCTCCTAGCTAGGGTGTCAAAGTCTGGTAATTGGTGGCGGCATAAGGTGTAAACAGGGTGACGGTGGCGAAGCTATAACCGCCCCACTTGCAGTGTGAGCGGAAGGGAGGAGGAGGAGGATGAAGAGCTGCTGTGACAGGGTGTGAGGCCGTCACACAGCCACCTGCCCACGGACACACAAATACACACGGACAAATTACATGTATATATCACACAAAAATAGCGCACACCATAGGAAATGCACACACATGCCTCCTTTTCATGCACACACACTCCGAAAGAAACACACTCACATATGAACACCCACCAAGTCCATTTTACAATATGGACTTGGTGCATATTTGGGTATTTTTTTTTACAGTAAAAACACCCAGTGTGTGGATACTTAGGGAAAAGGCCTCAAAAGTCTAACAAGCATGTGCACACGCATGTACACACCACACACACATGTTCATCGGGCGGTCATGTCCACCATGTGACCACTTACAGTGGGTCTCTGGGACACTGTGAAGTACGACAGGAAGTAGCAGAGCTTCTGTGAACTGTCTGCTTCCATTTCAATTACACTGGGAAAGTGTGTGTGTGTGTGTGTGTGTGTGTGTGTGTGTTAGTGTGTGTGTGTTTGCGTGCGTGTGTGTGTGTGTGTGTGTGGTTTGGGCTGAGGGCACCAGACAGGCAGGAGGGTAATTTGGTTTGGCACTAATGCAGGGCCAAAGATCTATGCTCGGGGTGAGAAAAATGCCTCTCTCTCGCTCTAACTCACTCTCACACACACACACACACACACACACACACACACACATATATGGATTTGTGAGGAATTGAACACTGCTGCAAGTAACATTTTATGTTGGACAGTCTCTCTCTCTCACCACACACACACAGTGGCAGTGACTATGACGCAGGATGACAGGCAGCGGTGGCCTAGTCTGCTCACTGTCCACCCTGAACTTTCTCTTCTCCTCGCTGTTTCTCCTCTCGCTCTCACCGTCTCCTCTCTCGCCCGTTCACTCCTCTCCCTCCTGTAGATTTTCTTTCCTCAGTTTTAGTTAAGTGTCCAAACTTATAGGTGGTTGCAAAGTAACAAGACCTGAGGAGAGGCGTGCTTGATGTGTGTGTGGGTGTGTGGGTGTGTGTTTGTGTGTGTGGCAGACAGAGTTCATGCTGTCCCCTCTGGCGCTCCTCACAGGCAAACACGTCCAGTTCACACACTCAGATACATTTCAAAGCGCTGCTAAACTAGACAATTAACAGGAGAGGACGAGGCATGGAAATACTCAGTCAATCGCTTTCATGGCCCATTGTTTGTTTTTGTGACATAATGTCAATTTTAAAGTTTGACTCTAATACAGGAGTATAATTAGCTAAATGTTCTTCATGAATTTTTACTTAATATTAAATGTGGGTGTCCATCTATCACGTCTTGCATCATATCATATTTGCTGATAATTAAACTTGGGTGAGGTTTCAGTGATTTTCAAATGACTTGCTTAAGTAAATGTAACAGTGCTAAAAGAGAGTATAATTTGTAATAAAAGGCCTGCGTTTAAAAATCAGTTAGTGACCAAATGTACTGAGCATATAATTTCACACCATTTACACCTGGACTTTAAATGTGTCTCTCATTAGGCTTTGTCTTGACAGGATTTTACACCTGATATGTTTCTCCAGGTTCCACATGGCAGTCAGATTGAGATCTGATCTGTGTCCAGCTCACCTCACAATTGTATATTTTACATTTTACACTTAAATACGTTCCCCCTAGCCTGACGTTGTCATACTCACAATTCTAGTCAGAATGTGAGTCTGATACCGCTCCATTGGGCTGTGATTATGGGGCGTGTTTCAACCGAATCAGGAAATAAAATTCCTCTTCGCTCAATTGGATAGACCTACAACCAATCAGAGCAACGTAGTATGTGACGTATGTAAAGCGACGCATAGTTGTTGTCAACAGAACTCAGCTGCACACACGCTGGAAGATGTAGAAGAAGATCAGTAAAAACGATTTTTGTTCGGGTTATAAAAATAATTTAAGGATACACGGAGAGCTTACCAACACGATCAGCATTTTTGAGAGAAACAGTTAATGTAACAGCCCCCCCCCCGAACATGACGCAGAGTTTCTCTACTGATGTCATCCGGCTCTTTATTGTTCACTTCATCGTAGCCGTAAATACACCGTAAAACTGGAATGACATTAAGTAAACGATATTTTAATCCATAAAACAAACACAAACGTTAAAATACAATAAACAAACAAATCACCACGAGACAAGTCTGATGCGTTAACGTGACATAGCAACTCCCGTTCCGCACTACCTGCAGCAAAATAAATGGGTCCAGCTTCCTTAACTCGTTCCGCTGGCGAGGGGTGTTAAACTATAGTTTTTGACAAATGCCGCACAGCCCGCGTCCGGTCGTAGTTCATGCTCCTATACTTGTGCCGGCACTGTATGGCAGGTGTCTCATTGCACTGGTCCGCAAGCGAGGGAGCTGGTGCGTCTATTAAAACGGTCCGCTCCTTAAACTGCAGGTATTTATGCGAGGGGAGTCGCTACGTGTAAAACTAAATAAGCCCAACACAAAATAAGGTGTAGCAATCAGTTACAGTAAAGGTGAATGTATGTACGAACAAGTTCTCCGTTAAGGATTACAGCTCCACAACACATCAAACAAATCATATCACATTTGTCGGTCCTGTAAGAACTTAATCACACGGTTGGAACGCGACATTCCCGTGTCCCATCTTCTTCACGACCATCGGGGCCAGCTGATAGCTTAAACTTTTTCCGAATCCCGTAGGAAGGATGGCAAAAACATCTTTTCGATCTACAAATCCCTTGATCGCGTTTCTCTGTTCCTCTTTCGAAATTAATGCGCTGTCGATGTCTCCTAAAACAGACTCAATGGCAGCATCTACACATCTCAGCTCTCCAGCGGCAGGCATGTTTGTGGAAAACAACGTCAACCCAAGTGCACTTTGATGACGTAGTTTTATTACGTTACTGTTGATCATCTGTCCATCATCGTATAAAGCCCGCCCTGACAATCTGATTGGTCGGGATGATTTCGAACCGGGCATAATTTCTCCCCAACGGAGCGACTCCAGACTGAACTTCCCGACCTCAAATGTTGTGGGCGGGGCTAAGTTCGTCTGGCATATAGGCTACGTTCCCCCACTGATCATACTATCATGACATTTATGACATCATATTGTAACATCATAGAGTACTATCAGGTTGTAAGATAAAACAATATATATTTTACAGTACACATACACTGTTTAGTATTGAGCTGTAATATTTTGGCATTCATTCATTGTACTGTAATGTAGCCATGTAGCATTATAACTGCTTTATTGCTCATCCAGCCATTTACGTATTTTCACTCTCCACCTTAAATCCGATCTGTCTATTCTTTTAATACACAGCTCCACATGTCAAACTCAATTCTGTGTCACATCCCTCTCTTCTTTCAGCATCCTCCAGTACTCCTATTTCTTTCCTCTCTTCCTCCCACCTCGTCATCCTCTCCCTAGCCTCTTTTTCTGCTCTCACTCTCCTGCATTCTTCTATTTCACTCATCATTTATGAAATGTATCCCCCAATTTCTACTCTTTCTATAATTTCCCAGCTCGGCTCCTCTTCCTTCTCACTTTCCCCAGTTCTCTTTCTCACGTTTAATCCCTCCTCTTTTTCTCTTTCTTTTCTTTCTCTTTTGTCCTCCTGTCCCTCTTCTCCTCCTCCTGGTCCTCTCCCCCCTCCTTCCCCCAGCGTTTCGTGTCAGGCTGCTGCTGCTGAACTCTTTGTGTCGTGTCCTGTCCTTGCAGAAAGCCACGGTGCAACTTCCCTGGGACTGTGCAGGGCGACTCTCCAGCTAACCCAGATGGACTATCCCTGTTCTGCCAGACTAAAATAACACAGAAGCATGTAAGCATCATGGGAGGAGGCTTCATGTGGCCCCCATAACATCATCTACTGTATTATTCAACACGCTGAGCCCTCCCTCTGTGCTGCACTGGTCCCTGACCTTTTCATACAGCCACTCTCAGCTCTGACTCATACTCTGGGATGTACCAAACTTCTTACAATGATGACTTGGTCAGATTTTTCTATTGTTTAAAAAAACATACATCCTCAGTGTTACATGTACCTTCTTTTTTACCTTGTTTTATCATCATATGACCAAAACGGATACATTTCCTATCAATTTAAGTAATTATGGCCCTTTTAGACAAAATCAAAGCAGGTTACGTGATTTATTCATAATATTACCCAACAACTAACAGTTCCAACCCCAGAATCAAAGTGTAAGCTTACTTTCTCTTCCTGTCCTCTTCATGATGACCCAGTATATTTTGTGTGAAGTCTTGATAGTTTGCAATGACAAATATTATTTTATAATAATAAAGTTATTATTTGACTTCATGATTCCAGTTCTCTGACTCAATCATTGTTTTCTTCATCTCCTCTGAGCGGAGCACAGGATAACAATTGATGGACATGAAACCATTAGAGCATTGAACATGTGTTTATTATGAAATGTACTCTCACTAGATTGGTAATTAATTGGGACAATGTTGATTTATAAATGAATGTCAAATTAATGATATATCAAATAATTTTTGGATTTAATGGTAATTGTTTATTGTGATTAATCAGATGATCTGTGATAGGAATAAGGAAGGGCTGGCACTGAGGCTCCTTTTCTCTGAGCAAACCTGGTGACCTCACACTGGAATTAGGAAGTGTTTTGTTATTTTTGCTTTAAACAACAATAAATCTACTAAAACAGAGTTGGCGACTGGGATCTTGTCTTAATGTGTGAGTCAAAAAAACTGAGTCTTGTTACAATGGCAAAGAATGAGAACTGAAAGAAGAGGCCACAAAAGAACATGTCACAGGCACTACCCAGAAAGAAGCGCTGCTTTAGAAAAAAAGTGATTTACTATCAGATGTTCCCTGTGCATTATAAACATTGATGTTCCTTTGTTTTCATGCAAGTTTTATGTACACAAAGTTATATGGACATTCAAACAAAAGCAATAAATATGAATCAAGATTTAATTTACATCCAAAAGATACAATGTCATAACACAAACTGTATTTTATAGAACTGTGGTGTGTAGGAGTAACATTGGTCTTTGGTCATTAGCACATATTTTGATTTCCTTCCCCAATTTCTCAGTCTTGTTCTTTCCTGTGATGTGCACGACTGAGACAGACAATAAACAGCAGACCACTGATTAATCACTTCCACAAATCATACAAACTGCCCCTGCCATCCAAAACAATATTGATAGGATGACACTGTGTAACAGTTTTCAGCTGCACAAACAAATATTCTGCAGACAGTTGAAGTCACGCACTTATTTCTACTGATCTATTCACCATTATGGGCACAAATATTAACCTTGGTTTCTGACGGACATGAGCCATAATTCACTCATCCATTGCACATCCATCTCTGGTAGTCACAAACAATGTTGCTATTGTTAGGATATGTGTCAGAGTTGCAGCAACTTATCGGTCTTTCTGCACAACATACCCTCTAGAGCTCTACATTTCTGGATTGGGAAATGAAGAATTGGCCGGTTACCATCAGCGAATGCTGAGCTGGAAAAGTGTTTAACTTAAACTCAAACAATGTGACAGGGTTTGATTTGACAGTTGATCTCTGAGTATTGATGTAAAAAATCACAGACTGCAATTTTGTGCACAAAAAGAAATCTGCACAAAAAATAAAATCCCAAATAGGATTATGACGATTTAGCATTTGACAGAACAATTAGGAAAAGTTCTGAGCTAAAAGAGTGAGTTGCATAGATTACACAGAGGGCTGCACAGAGCTGTGCACGTGGCCCGGCCTGTATGAAGTTGTCCCTGACACCAAGAGGCCTCATCATCCACCATGATCTAGACTCTGATGCATCGACCAGAGCCCCGAGCCCCACGTCAATAAATCCATCCCACCTCCTCCGACTTTACTTCATTCTTCTTTTTCTCCCACTCTCCTGTGACCGGGGGAGGTGAGGGTGTCCTGAAAAAGAGGAATGAACACAGCAACAGTCTATCACAGCAAGGTTGAAACCTGTCCAAAACTCTGGGACACATGGGCTGAGGGGGCGTGAGGGATGTGGGCAGGGGCTAAAAAAATTGAATGAGATGTGGGGAACGAAATAGAGACAAAGACAAAGATAGATACTCTGTCAGAATGGATAGATAGATAGATAGATAGAAAGATCTTTTCCAACAAATATTAGGTTTAATTGGAATGATTCCAAGATGATGAACCCTTATGACTCTGTTTGATGCCTGGTGTCTCCATGAGGTGAACTGTTTAGGTTTTGTATGAAATGTCTTGATGGATGGATTTCCATGATGGTTGAGGTTTGCATGGATTGGCGTCCAGTCAAGGAAAAGGTACCTAATATTAAATTTGAGACAAAGATACCCCTAGGAAGCTCTCAGTGTGAGTGGATGGTTTGATGTTCTTCAACTCAGCACATATTCCTATTCGGACTGTGACGGCTTGGCAGTAAGAGTAGCCTAGTCAGTATGATTGAAACTTTAACCCAACAGGTCAAGACAAACTGGACAATGATAATGAAATGCTTGGCCTTTCATAGGATTCCATCTACCTGGAGTGTTCTGGCTGTCCCTGAGGAAGTTCAAGGAATCCTCAATGGTTGTAAGTGCTTCTCTGCATAAAATGAATTCAAGTTATTGTAATGACTCTTGTAATCACATTTTTCGTGTATCCGGAGAGTGGAAAGAAAGACAGAGAGAATTATGGGAGAGAGAGTCAAAGGCCCGGGCTTGATTCCAGCACAGGCCACTGCAGTCATGGTATGCATACAAACAAACGCTTCCATTCATCACAAATTCCTTTTCAATACTGAATAATAAATGTTTAAACACAATCTAATATGGTGTCTATAGCCTAACTTGTGTTTCTTTGTTTAAATATTTCTGGGTTTGGTATGAAAATATTTAAAAAACCCAGAAACTGTTGTTCGTCATCTGCTGCAGAAACTGCATCATCCAAATCAAGAACCACACCTCAGAGATAAAAAAAAGAACCATCTTGCAAGACAACAGACACACACATGCACACAAACACACACACACACACTGGGCATAAGGATGGGGGCTTAGCCAATTTCTGCGAGTCGTCCCGACTTAACTTGAGCTCCAGACCGGGTCTTAATATTCCGCCGGAGTGGCGGAGCCGTTCTTCTGCACGACCAATCCCATCGTCAAGTCAAATTTGCATTAGCAAATGGGAAAGCAGTGACGGCCTATTTGTTAATCTGATCTTTGTTTACCCAACACTCTTGTAATCCACTTTTAATTAAATAGCTGCCCAAATATGTGCGAGCAGCAGTTCGACTTTGTCTGTGCCCACACAGCCAGACTGAAGCAGACAGACGAGAGAGAGAAAGAAAGAAAGAGGAGGGAAATAGACAATTCTATAGTTACACACCTTGCTCAGCTTGCTTGAGGGATACAGGTTTCATACAACACACACACATATATATATACACACACACAGACACACACCTCGTTTCAATTCAAAGGAAGTTAAATTGCACTGTGCATTCTTTTCTAAAGTATTTCCAGAGACAGACACACACACTGTACCTATACAGTAACCATACACAGCCAGGGTTTATGCGGGTCACTTCTGGAGATGCAGCTTATCCCATTGTCTGGTCAAATATCTAATTCTAACCTCACAATAGATTTGTATATCCTATCTGTCATAAACCACAGGCTGTGTAGTG
Organism: Platichthys flesus; assembly: GCF_949316205.1. NCBI lineage: Eukaryota > Metazoa > Chordata > Actinopteri > Pleuronectiformes > Pleuronectidae > Platichthys > Platichthys flesus. Next base: position 21,024,028 of record NC_084956.1, on the reverse strand, counting down.
TGAATAAATCAAATAACTCTCACACACACACACAATCAAACACACTTTCAAAAACACTCGCTGGTCCTATCGTCCACCCACCACACAAACACACACACACAAACACACACACACACACACTACACAATATGGCTGCATAATGTCCTTTATCTATTTATAGTTAATGCCATCCTTGGCCTGATAATGCAAGCAGATACCTGGTAGGCAATTACATCTTCTCGATTCCCTCCGCAATAAAAATGCACTGGTAATAGGAAAAAAGGGGTAAATAACACAGCGGCGTGAAGTAAGCTGGCCTGGCCTGCACAATACATCCCCAATAAGTCAGCCTGCACTGACACAAGCCGCATTGTCATTCATATGTGCCTCCTCCGCTGTTTTTACATGTAAAAGGAAAGCAGTGGCAGGGACATTGTGTCTCTATCTGGGTATTAGGGGTGACATTGCATTATCCTCAACCCTCAACAAATATCAAAATATTCTTGGATATCCGTGTGCCTTTCTCTTCTCGGGGCTTGTATTCATGCGTCCGTCCATCTGTGTACGTTTGACAGAGCGTGTGATGCAGATTGTGCGCGAACGTGTTTTTGTTCTGTAATTCAGCACTAAAAAATTGGCAACATTGGACAAAAGCCACCTTGCTAGTCCAAGGTGTTGTGTACGACGGAAGGGACAAATCCATTGAGTGGAATTTGTATATCTGTACGATTTTTATACACAAAACACCCAGGTTGCACAGGAAGAATTCAGGATTTACTGTCTCCATATGTGTCTGACACAACAGAAGCAGTTCTCCTTTGAGGTTCAGCACAAGTTTAATCATTAATTGCCACAACCAAACTTTATAAAACTGTAATTGAATGTGTTATTTATTGGGTGGCCAGAAGTAGTCTGAAGGAACTTCACAATTTTTCCCATCCTGTTTGACTTACACATACTATGAGCACACTCTTAATTGATTTTGGCACAAGCCCACATGCACTGACCTGATGCTGTAAATACTCACTATACAATATATACTAATAATATGTCATAACAATTTCAAAAACAAAAAGCAGTTTTTCAGATCAACTTGCAGCACAACTGTAGTAAGTATGAAGGGACATGTCAGTAGAGGGAAAAATCGAAGAGGAGGGGTCTTCTCTACACGATTTCACCTTTGAGAACCCTGTCTTCTTAAATTTGTCTTTCATTACAAGGAAACAGCGACAAACAAATGTGCTTTGTAGGAAGCATAATTGTTGGCTGGATTATCTACAGAGGCAAAGTATTTCTGAATGAACTTTTATTAATGGCAGCGGATATGCCAGGAGGTGGTTTGGGGTAAATGGTGAATTAACAAAGCTCCAACTGTCAGAGTCCCATCTGTGGTTTGGGCATCAAAGGCACTTTGGTTACAGTTAGTGAAAGATGGTTTTGGCTATATAACTTTTTCTGTCTTAAACCAGACCACAATCTTTCTCTAACCATAACCATGTGCTGTGACACCATGTAGCCATATAACGAGAGTCCTGTTTAATCCCTAGTAGTGGATAGTGTACTGCCTGTGAGCATTTTACTTATAAGTTTAGTTTTCACTTATTTGCAACCTGCCAGGTAAATTTAAAACGTTTCTTCATCACGATAATAATGCATTCAATTTAATCACAGTTACATTTCGGTGTTACAGTTCAGTTAAATAGAAACATCATGTTTAGGAGAGGGGGTTTGATTCCAGATTATGATCAAGGTTGTACCATTGCCCCCTCCCATAGTAAAAATAATGTATTTTGTCAGTTGTAATATGATGCATTCTTCTTGTAGCTATAATTAACTTGCACACCTTTAGCCTGCTGATTCAATGGCCCCACAATTTCACTTCGGGTGCCAACATTTAATTGAAAATATTAAATTTAAAAACATGCCCACTGATCCAAATCAAATACGTATAAAAAAAAAAACAGTAGGTTGCAATTGTTTCTTGACCTTTGTCCATTTGATACTCTTACGTAGGACATAAACAAAATTATTGGAGGCTTTAACTGGAAAGTTACTCTCTCACTTTGAATTGGGGGATGTCATGCGTTGCTAAACTGCATTGTGGTTCAGTAACGTCATGTTGCTCACGCTGCATTGTTCAAATGTTCCTGTGGCAGGAGAAGAACTAGCCAATCAAATTGTGTTTGAATAATTACTCAAGCGTAGGCCGTAGCCAATTAATTAATGTTATTGTGAGAGAGGAGGCAGAGGCAGCTGGTCAACCTGGGTTCATCTGGTTGAGGATTTTATTTGCAGTGTAATTAAATTTAGCATTGCATATATAGCTAGCGGGGCAAGTTAGCAGCAAAGCGAGCTATGTTGTCCTGAGCATAAAACATGTGATTATTGTCCTCATTACAATCATGTCAGCATCAGGCACGTCTACTTTCAAGACTATTGCGCTCTGTTAATTAAAGCAATCAATCAAATTGGATTTGTATATCCCATATTCACAAATCACTATTTGTCTCATAGGGCTTTAAGTTGGAGACCCTCTGTCCTTAACCCTCAACAAGAGAAGGGAAAATCTACTCCAAAAAAATATTAACAGTGGAAAAATAACGTAGAAACCTCAGAGAGAGTCACAGGATGGCCAGAAGTGCAATATATGCTTTGTTTAGTTGAACTTATCAACAAATATGCAATAGTTACAACATTGATTAGAATACTTTTATTTTTGTAGTGTATCATTGTTTAAAGTATTTATATATAAGAAAATGTCTGACAAATTAATTGAGGAGTTATTGTCATTAGTTGTAGAATATATGAGTAGGCATGTTGTATATTGAGCAGTCTTCTTATGTTTCCAGTCCGAGTATTAGATCCTCTGTTTTATCTGAGTTTAAATAGGAGAAAAAGGCTGGTCATCCAGGTTTCTCTGGCCTTGAAACATGCTTGAAGTTAAGTCAATTGATGACATAATTCTGGTTTTATTGATAGGTATAACTGGGTGTCATCTGCATATAAGTGAAAATTTGCTGAGGGTGTCCTGATAATGTTCCCTAATGGGAGCATATATAAGGTGAAAAAAAATGGTCCGAGCACAGAACCCTGAGGAACACCGTGGTTAACTTTGGAGCACACAGATGACCCATCATTAATTTGCACAAATTGGAATTGATCTGATAAATTGGATTTAAACCAGCTTAGGGTGGTTCCTTTAATGTCAATTAACTGTTCTAGTCTCTGTAGTAAAATGTGATGATCGATATTGCAGAATGCTGCACTGAGACCTTACAGGACGAGGACAGACACAAATCCCTGATCTGAAGCTATGAGAAGGTCTTCAGTGACTTTTGCCGAGGCTGTCTCTGTGCTGTGATGAGCTCTAAACCCTGACTGAAAGTCTTCATATACATAACTTTCCAAAATAAATTCAAACAGCTGATTGGCTTCAACTTCCTCAAGGATTTAAAACAGGAAATGGAGGTTGGATATCGCTCTGTAGTTGGCTAAAACCTCGGGGTCCAGTTTTTTTTTTGAGAAGGGGTTTATAACTAGCTTAAATGATGATGGTACATATCATGATGATACTGATAGATTGATTGTGTTCAATAAACTACTATTTAGCAGAATTCCTTTAACTAGAAATCGGATCTAAGATACGAGTTGTGGGTTAAGACTGATCGAGGGTGATCAGTAGAGAAGCTGCTGCTTTATAATCCATTAGCATCAATTGAGGGCAGGATATTGTAGATTTAATTTTGAATTGTTACAATTTATCGTTGAAGAAGCACATAAAGATATTGTGATCCATGGATGGAGGATTCAATGGAGGTGTGACTCTCTGTCAGCCTGGCTATAGTGCTGAAGAGAAACATGGGGTTGTTTTTATTTTCTATTATGGTGAGGTAATATGGCTTGGCTGGGTTTGTATTAATATAGCGCTTTTTCTAGTCTTGATGACCACTCAAAGCACTTTACAGCACAGTTTTACATTCACCCATTCACACACACATTCATACAGTGCATCTAATCGCAGCACTTTGTTATTCTATGGGGTCCATTCAGGGTTGAGCATCTTGCCCAAGGACACTTCGGCATGCAGATGAGTCAGACTGGGGATCGAACCGCCGACCTTCAGGTTGGAGGACGACCACTCTACCCCTCAGCCACAGCCGCCCCTATATAGACAGCTCTTGCTTTGTGGAGGGCCTTCTTATATACCTTAAAACAGTGATTCTCAAATGGGGGTACGCGTACCCCTGGGGGTACTTGAAGGTACTCCAGGGGGTACTTGGGATTTTTTTTTTTATATTTAAAATTAGCATCCATTCAAAAATCATTGAAAAATTGTTACTTAACAAATATTCAATATAATATAAGTGTAAGTTTATGAACTAAATTTTATATTCAGTAGGCTTTTCAATTTAATTATCCTAAAAAAACAGAATCTCCCCCATACCGATGGTTTGACCCAACCTGGCACACGCCTCCTGTCATCGCCTGTCATCACCTGCCTTGAAAACTTCAACAATGGAGTCGAGTTGAAGTGCAGCAGCAATGCTGCTGAAACAAGGAGGGACAAGCGCCAAAGAAGGCGAAACCAGAGCAGAGAGCCTTCCCTAAACAACACCGTGAGAGCTTGTGCCTCTTCGGAGGGGTGCTAAAACGTAAACGTTTTCCGTTGTGAAGTTAATGATTCATGACAAGAAGTCTGCGTCTCTTCCGGTACCCTTTCAAAATAAAAACATGTAATACAAAAGCGGAAATGAAATTGTATGACCTTAAAGCGAACAAATATTTCACAATAAAATAACAGAAAGACACTTCACCAATATTAACATTAACATAGATTGGGTTATTTACACTTTTTTTCTGTGGGGAGAGATTAGCCAACAGTGGCATTAAGCCACCACATCTTCAGCGGTATCTCCAGACAAAACATGATAGTCATGTTTCTAAGCCACCTGAGTTTTTAAAGAGGAAACTTTCTGAATTCAGGTCATCTCAAGACACGATGTGAAAAGCCTCCCAGAAGCAAGCGGAAACAAGCTACCTGTCAGTATTCTTTTCGATCCTTAAAGGAGATATTTTAAGATGATAAATATTAAAAAAAATATGTTTTGAGCTAATCTTTTATTTAAAACTAAGTTAATGATTCATTTTTTGGGAAGAAGTGTTTAGCTATAATTAAGATCATGAGTTCAGTTTGAGAACATATCTTTATTATGATCCCAAAAGAGGTCACTTTAAGTTGATAATTATTTTGATGTGCACAAATCTTTATTTATATTGAGATAATAATAAAAGTCTTTAGTTATTTTTATATCTTTTTGTTTCCAAATAGTTCAAGAGAGACCACTAAAAATGAGCAATGTTATGGAAATTTATGGAGTTTTAAATTTGAATGTGTCTAGTTACAAGGATTAATAAATCACATTACATCTTTCTTTCAACCAAAAATGCTTTGCGCTGGTCAGGGGGTACTCGGCAGAATTTTTTCTTCAAAGGGGGTACGTCACTGAAAAAAGGTTGAGAACCACTGCCTTAAAACTATCTTTCCAGGCTAGGTGATTTTCCACCCAGTTGTTGGTGATCCACTTTCTTTCTGGTTTTCTTCAAGCTTGATTTAATTAATGTGTACTGGAATTATACCAGGAAGCTAATTCACTATGTTTTACACAGTTTTTTTTAAGAGACGCTATGGAGTCTAATTTTACTCAAAGTGAGTCTGCGGTGGTATCGACAAGATGGCCAATCTCAATGGAAGTAGGGTTGTTGAAGGACAGTGCGTTTATATAACAGCAGAACAACAGTATTTAGCTGTCATGACGCTTCTGATATTTAACAATCATCAAAAGTGAGTAGTTCACAGGAACTTCCCTTAGATCTAAAGTCTTAATGAGGTCTAGATTTACGTTTATTTTTTCAGAAATATCAACTGCAGTAGTATAGTTTTGGTAGCTGTAGCTGGTCTCGAATACAGACCACAGTAAATGCTGTGTCTAGAAACCACCTCCAATTCTAACTGTAAACGGTTTGCAAGAAGTATTTACCTTCGCTGGACCATGAATATTCATTGATGTTCACTTTTCTCATAACGCTGCAGTCATAAAGGAGGAGCAGGCTCTAATACACCCACCATTCCAGGGAGAGAGTATTAAGGCGAGATTTAATAGAGGCGTGAGTACGGATGGACTCATTATCTTTCTATTAGCTCTGTGGCTGCATGCTCTCCGCCAGCAGTGTTATACTGACTTCTATTAGGTTAGCGGTCAGATGCACACGCTCAAACACACACATTAAAAAAAGAAGAAGAAAAAAAAACAGCTTATATAGGTTGATTTAGTAGCCAGCACTGCCCAGCAGTAATGGTTCAAGCTAATGAGTGTCCTCCTTGGGACTTGATTTACAAGGCTAGTAATCCTGTTAGTGTGTGTGGGTCTCGTAAAAACGGAAAGTTGTTGGATAAAACTGGAAAAACAATATCTCTGATAATAGGATACATGTTCACAATGCTGAGTCTGAGCATTTACCTACTCCAAGACTAATAATCAAGATTTGTTTCTATTCTTAGTAACATGGGAAGGATGCCTTCTTCTCTCTAGCGCTGTGTGAGTAAAACTCAGCCTTGTACTTTGTGTGGGATGAAAACAAAAAATCTGAAGTGGCTTTGACCCTCAATATTACTTTACTAAACTGAAATGAACTCACAACAATTAACTTACATTCTGATACAAAATATCTCAACGTAAACCTTTTTTGTTGGATTAAGTTGGCCCACATGCATACACTCTGAAAATGCAGCAGCCCTGTATTTCATCAAAAGTGGATAACCTTTCGCTCAGATTGTGTTGAAAGTGTCCATTCCCTGCCTGCTGCTTTGTTTAAGTCGTCAAAGGCTTTTTCTACTCTCAAGTGATGCTCTCTGAACTGAAGACATTTAAATACTCCAACAGACGTCTTCATCAGATCCAATGACTGTATATAAAGATGGATGACATGACTGATCTAAAGTGCTGTAAAGATCATAAATCCTGTCTCCTCCATGTTAGTCAAACTAAAAAGTTGAGTCCTATCAATTCTATCGTCAACTAGTTATTATCACACCGATGTATGAGAGTGTTTTTGTGATACAAAAAGAGGATTATACTTCTTTATTTACAGCAATGATTGACTCAATCAGTGACCTAAAAAGCTTAGCCAATAATAATAATACATTTAATTAACAGCATAACTCTAACAATAAGCGTTCTCATTGCTGCTATAGCATAATGTGTTGACAAAGATTGAGGAGGATCATAAACATTCAGTAAGCATGCTCAGTCAGCATTCGGATGAATGGGGTATCCAATGCTGAATGAAATTCTCGAATGATGAAAGTAAATCACTTTTTTACTCAGAACCAGGAAAATAAAGTAAATGTAGCAGGGCTGTTTTCCTGATCAGCAATAGAGCTATTTCAACCTGTAACATCTAAACAGTTTCACACAAGTCTTCTCAGAGGACACAAACAGCTTTCTTGATTAAAGTTACTGACATTGAGTCCGGTGTAAAGTCCTAGTTCCCACTTGACTGTGCTTCACTCATGTGTTCAAACCAAAATGTAGTTTTTATTTTGAATGCACATAACCATTGTTACCCAGCCTAATCAAACAGAAGTAGGAAACCTTTGTACTGTTTTTATCTACTCCTAATCTTTCTCACCTATTGTGATAAAATGTAAAAGAGAAACCAAAAAGATAACTTCTTTTCAAATTAAAACCAACCATTTATTTCTCTTATTAAGAACGAAGTGATGATCTTTGGCATCTGTTATCCCATATTTTTATCACACATTTTTCTCTTGCTAGACCTAGAACTAAATAGATTTTAGCTGCATTCTCTTTAGTCTCTGTGACACCAGGGCTGCATGTTAAACATCTATACCTTTGTTAATGCACAGCACTCCTTACTGTACAGTGCAATAAAGTCTTCACATGGCAAGAGGAGCTATATCTTAACACAGATACATTACCAAGCACTTAGATCGTCAAGCTTACACAGTAAATTCCCTCTTATAGGTCCCGCCTGCAGTTCTATCGCTGCTCTAATTGAATCATAAATACATGTATATGTATATTACCCATTAATAAATAAAGACACAATTTTTTATTAATGAAGTGGAAAATGTGGTATGCTGAGACATCAATCATTTAGCATTAAAACCGTGTGTATTAGTGGGGCGGGTGATACTGTGCAGGGGGATAAAATTAGACCCGTTAAATAGGGAGCGATGTGTGCATTAGTGTGAGTTTTACATAAGCAATTATGGAAGCCTTCAGTGTTAATTTATGTGCGATCAGTGAACAAGAAGGGGGAGGGGGGTCACATAAGTGGGTGAAAATAAATAGATGGAAATGGGAGAAAAGAGGGGGCAAGGGACAGTGGACTGAGATAAAAACGGAAGTGAGGAGATGTGAAGAGAGGACTGGCACAGGATGGAAGGGATGCATCAGTTAGAAGAGAAACATGTGGGAAGATTGTGTGAACAACAGATATTAATGAGCCTATATGAATCCCACCGATCATAGCAACAATTAAGGATCAGTCGTCTTGCAGCATGTGGTAGGGAAAGGGATGAGGGAAGAGGGCAAGGAGAGACAGGAGGCTGTCTGGAGCAGTGGTTCTCAACCTTTTTTCAGTGACGTACCCCCTTTGAAGAAAAAATTCTGCCGAGTACCCCCTGACCAGCGCAAAGCATTTTTGGTTGAAAGAAAGATGTAATGTGATTTATTAATCCTTGTAACTAGACACATTCAAATTTAAAACTCCATAAATTTCCATAACATTGCTCATTTTTAGTGGTCTCTCTTGAACTATTTGGAAACAAAAAGATATAAAAATAACTAAAGACTTTTATTATTATCTCAATATAAATAAAGATTTGTGCACATCAAAATAATTATCAACTTAAAGTGACCTCTTTTGGGATCATAATAAAGATATGTTCTCAAACTGAACTCATGAACTTAATTATAGCTAAACACTTCTTCCCAAAAAATGAATCATTAACTTAGTTTTAAATAAAAGATTAGCTCAAAACATATTTTTTTTAATATTTATCATCTTAAAATATCTCCTTTAAGGATCGAAAAGAATACTGACAGGTAGCTTGTTTCCGCTTGCTTCTGGGAGGCTTTTCACATCGTGTCTTGAGATGACCTGAATTCAGAAAGTTTCCTCTTTAAAAACTCAGGTGGCTTAGAAACATGACTATCATGTTTTGTCTGGAGATACCGCTGAAGATGTGGTGGCTTAATGCCACTGTTGGCTAATCTCTCCCCACAGAAAAAAAGTGTAAATAACCCAATCTATGTTAATGTTAATATTGGTGAAGTGTCTTTCTGTTATTTTATTGTGAAATATTTGTTCGCTTTAAGGTCATACAATTTCATTTCCGCTTTTGTATTACATGTTTTTATTTTGAAAGGGTACCGGAAGAGACGCAGACTTCTTGTCATGAATCATTAACTTCACAACGGAAAACGTTTACGTTTTAGCACCCCTCCGAAGAGGCACAAGCTCTCACGGTGTTGTTTAGGGAAGGCTCTCTGCTCTGGTTTCGCCTTCTTTGGCGCTTGTCCCTCCTTGTTTCAGCAGCATTGCTGCTGCACTTCAACTCGACTCCATTGTTGAAGTTTTCAAGGCAGGTGATGACAGGCGATGACAGGAGGCGTGTGCCAGGTTGGGTCAAACCATCGGTATGGGGGAGATTCTGTTTTTTTAGGATAATTAAATTGAAAAGCCTACTGAATATAAAATTTAGTTCATAAACTTACACTTATATTATATTGAATATTTGTTAAGTAACAATTTTTCAATGATTTTTGAATGGATGCTAATTTTAAATATAAAAAAAAAAATCCCAAGTACCCCCTGGAGTACCTTCAAGTACCCCCAGGGGTACGCGTACCCCCATTTGAGAATCACTGGTCTGGAGGATGACTGTGTGTTTGCCTCGACAGAAAACTGGGTTTTTAAAATCAGGCTTGTATCTTTACTCCTGCTACTGCATCTTGGTTTAAATGTCTAGGTTCGGGCTTAAAATTTAATTTCTGGAAAGAAAGTAACAGAAACAATGGCAACAAAATATACATGTATATACTGTACCTATAATAACATCTCAAATTCACATAAAATAATACATACAAAAAGGTAAGTGCATAAAAGTGTGTGTTACAGTAGTGTATATACCAAGGTCAACTCAAGGTTACAGGTACTCTCTTATTCAAGACCTTTGACTTTATCCCATAGTCTTCATAAGCAGATGAACTTTGCCCATTAATCTTTGAAATATAGTGTTAACATTTATGACATATAATATTTCCAGTCATTAGCATGAATTAGAAGTGGTTGAACTGGTCTGCCACTGTTCTCCAATAAAATTCAACCATCACATCAACATATGTTCCCTGACTGTTTTATTCAGCTTGTTTTATACAATCTACCTACGAATTCAGCAAACATTTACCTATGTCAGCTAAGTAAATCATTCAAATGTTTATATAGACCACACACATGTTTCATAGTATTAAAACTTTTGACTATAACATTTTGTCTGCAGATAAACCAGGTATGATAAACATAACGTTTTCTAACTTTACTCTGCACCCTAGACTAAATAGCTCTGCTTTTTATAAACAGTAAAAAGTGACAGTATATTACCAATCTGTTTGAGGAAGACTCACTCATGACAAGGGATGATACTGAAGTATCTCCAGTGGATTAACACAGGCCAAGCAAACAGCCCATGTTTAAAATGGCCACTGTACTCGTGTTTATAAAGCAGCAACAAAATTGTGTCATTTGCTTTTGTTTACTGATCCAAATAAGTACTACAGATAATATGCATACACACATTTCAATGTGTATTTGCTCACATATCTTGCCCTGATGAAGTTGCTGTTGCTTTGCGCACGTTTTGTTTTGTTTTGCCTACAAAGCAAAGTAAGAAAAACAGGGTTCAGGTCTAGAAAATCTTCCTGTCACTGTTCAGTTTCCTCTTTGAGTCACTTCTTAGTCATATCAGGCCTCTTAGACAGTGTCCAGGTGACAGAGCAACATTGGTTTCCATTTCTTGAACAGTTGACTTTAATGTTGGTACTTTTATTTAGATTGGATCAATTCAAGGAAATGAAGACAGCATATCAGTATATTATTTGTTTATACCTTTAATGTAATAATACTGCTTTATATCTTGTACTGAGAACACTGGAGGACTGGAGAACACACACACACATTACAGATGAAGTGTTCAGTGAGGAGCAGAGAAAACAAGAATGACTGTCTGAAAAGATCAAGGCTTGTTTACATCCAGTGTTCTTTGTAACATGGACAGGAAACGTCATTCTGTTGTGTATACTCTGTGTATGTGTGTGTGGTACAGATGTTCTTGAGCGCTACACTGGTCAAGACCTTTAAAGGGTCAGTAGCACTCTGGGCCTCTCTCTTCCTGTCCACACGCGCACACACACAAAACACACACATACACAGAGTAGATAAGTAGGAGAAAATGTGTGTCTGGTTATGAGTCTATTTTTGTGTGCATGTGTTCTTATCACTGACTGTGCATTTCACTGTGTGTGTGTATGTGTGTGTGTGTCTTACTGTGTGTTTGTGTAGCATCTAAGCAGGATGTGTGCAGTAATCTAATTAGGCAATAACTTGGCTTGCCATGACCTTACTAACCATAGCGAGACCCTGCCTGGCAATAGGCAACACAGAGAGTCCCCTGTCTGGACGACACACACACACACACACACACGGGCAAGCAGTAGAAGATTGATAAAGGGATAGAATTAACACACACACAATGACAGACCATTACATTATGTACACATGCAGCTTATATATATATATATATATATATATATTAAATAGGTTAGAGCACCTGAACTGACTTTGTGGATATGTTTTATTTTGCAGGAAAAATACCAAATGAAAACCAATCTGTGCAAATTGGAACACTTTCAGTAAGGATCATGCTTTAGTCAGTGTGAGTTGGCAACCCTCTACTCATTTCTCTGTTATATATTCTAACTTTTCAGTAAATCACCATTTGCACATCATAAAACGAATGACTGGGCACAGGCTGGACTAATGAAATCATGGCCGTATGTTTTATAAAGCGTAATTTTTTTAATCTTTTCCCCAATCAGCTTACAGTGGCAGCGGCCCTGAACACCTGAGGTCGTAAGCCTCGGAACTCTTGGAAAGTTGGCTAGGCCTTGTGCTCAACATTATTTTGATGTAACATAACTGGGAGAGTGCATTGCAATTAGATAGACCAGTGCTGTTCTAAACCTGCCTGCTTGGCCTGTGGTAATGCTGGTCGCATCTTTCTGTCTGAAACTGGAAAAGTGCCCTGCTCTGGCAACAAAACACCGGCAGTGAAACACAGTCTACAGGAGCCACTTTGCTGCACAAAGAGGTGTTAACCTGTTCAGTGTAGCACGACTCTCTCTCTGTCTCTGATTTTCCCCAGAGTGGAGGATCAGTTTTCACTGCCACTGTTGTGTACATGCGGCTGTTGTGATCAACAATGTCATATAGGTTGCTGAGTTCTGGTCACCTGTTTATTTAAACATACTGAGTCCAGATCACACTGAATTAGACATTACATTTCCCTAGGCCCTCAACAAGATACATGTTATACATATACAACACAATTGTGAAGCTGATACAAATAGAGCATATAATAGAATGACATTAACAGTGCTCTTCAAGTTTTGTGCATTTAAAATTCAAAATCAACACCATACAAATTCATTCATCAGCAGCCACAAAAAAGATGAACAGGCATGGGGATATACGTTCCTGAAATGAGTACAGATTGGTAGGCATGTGTTTTGGGAATTTTTGGACAATTGCAAAGAAAGTCCTGGAGGTCTTTCCATAGACTGACTGGCCATCGCAACTACAGGCCAAATCCTGTTGAGAAGCTGCATTGGTGGGCCAGTGTACCATTAAATAACCCGTAAAGGCTTTACCAGCCCTGTCAGTATCATTACTGGCTATCTCTGAGCTCACTCAGGCTCGATTCACTATTGAGCTAAGGATGAATCCACAATGTGTATGAATGAACAGGACAATGATGACTGGCGATAAAAGCAGTCACGTATGAAAATATAGGCTTTTGGTATCAAACAAATGTCAAAATGGGAATTTGCTCTTTGTCTAATATGGACTGCGTGACGGAGGGAGTGAAGCAGCAGGTCAATGACAAACACGTAAACTCTGTAGCCCTGTATCGATGTGTTCAATCTCTATAAAGCTATTTAGATTGGGCTTTATAGGAAATGAAAATTTTAAAATAACATTCACATTATACAGAGAATAAATCCTGAGAGTGTGTTATGATTTTACGATGTCACACAGGTGATAATTATCCCAGTGAATCCCTTTTTTAAACTGGGCATGTTTACGTCCACACGTGTGTGTTCTGTGTCTCCAGGGCAGAGGAAGTAAGGGACACAGCTGTCTAAAATCACCAATGGGACACAGATATAACCTGGGGTATCCCTGGCCTTAACACACACACACACACGCACACCGGGCTCAAAATGAAAGCGTGGTATACAGTAGTGCCTTGGGGTCAGAACTCACTGGCCTTAAATTACATTTCTCAACATGACAGAAACAGAAGTAGAGTGGAATTATTGTTTCACTTTGAATTTAGCCTGGGTGTTAAGGTGCCCTGTGGCACAGTACTACACTACACTTGTCCACTATGTTCACACACACACACACAGCCCACCATAGAGGATGGGACTCTATAAATTATTTAATCAAGTATTGAATCTTAAAATCACAATTACAGTAGTGAAAATAAGTATTACATAACTATATTAATATAATTATTATATAATAACTTTATAGCCTACTAGAGAATTGTTTTCACTTGTTTCACTAATGTTAAGTTTAAGTATGTAGGTTTGTTCTTAAAAAAATTGCATGCACATCACATTTTGTTTTATAAATTTGCAAGTAGTACTTTTTCGGTCTTATACTAACTTTGTAGTATTATTTAAACATACATATAAAGTTACAATCTGAAACTGAAATATATTTTTTATGGTAACGTGGGCTGTCGGCCCATTATATCGGCATTGGGTTGGTAGGACCCAACTGCACTTCAGCATGTTGGCTCAGTAGGATGTTATCATGCTTCAAACATTTGTTTTAATGGATGTATTGAATGTTGTGAAAACCAGGTTTACCAAAAAACTGCTTGGGTGGGTTGAGGACAAGATGAGGTTTGTATTAAAGTAACTACCAACTAAAGTAACAACATTTATTTTCAGTTTGAAGCAGGAAACACTGTGAAAGTCATCTCATCCATATGTGGACTTAATCACTTTTATCGGTAAAATGGAAATTCTGAGAGTCATTTATCAATGACCAACGCTGAAAGGCAGTCTAACCAGTATGATAAAAGCTTGGAGTGGCCACCTGTTATCCTTCTAAGGATAAGAGGTTGTCCAAGGCTGTGGACAATGTGGGATGTAAGACACTGATGCACTGTTAAAGACCAAAAACTCAAACATGGTACTTCATTGAGCATTGCCATGTTACAAATCCATGAAAGATGAAAGAATAAATGAATATTTAACACATTTAAAATGTTTTCCAAATCCCCAAGCTCCACATGCATTCTGGGAGGGTACTAGAGATCTCACAAACTAGTTAAATCCAACTCTTATAATAATATACTGGTTATTCATTGCTGTTTTATGGCACAATTTTTTTGTAGTATTCCGAGTTTCTTACTTGGGTAGTTTTCCTTACAGTGTCCTCAAGGCTAATGGCTCCAAATATATTTTTACAGCCATCTGCGCCAGTTGGCTATTCTTAAGCGCTGCACGCTGTGTGTGCGTGTTTGTGTCTGTGTGATTTTACCAACCCTACATACTGCAATGGATAAAGAGAGTCATCAGCAACACTTGGCTCAAACGCTGTGTTTCTGTGGTATACACTGTGATGCCAACATAAATGGCAGTGGAGTAGTCTAAATGTCAGTCATGCACACACAGACACACATGCAGAGTTTTGAGGGTTTAAGTCTTAATGCAGTAGCATTGGCTTCTTGGCACAGACTCCTTGCCAGACTGGTATGTGGTCTGGGGTAAGTGGGGAGGCGTTGGCTGGGTTTACACACTACCAGACGTGACATACTGCACTCCATTCTCTTCTTTCATGACTGTTGTCCTGTCTCTGAGCTGTGTAATCATCTCTGGCCAAAGATTGTTTTAGACTAATCACAATTAGTTCCTTACCTGACATGGTAAAATTAGTAAATATTACACCAGAAATGCAAATTTACAGACATAAACCTTAATATAAAGCAGTAATGTAGTATTATTGTGGTGTTATACCCCCCTGTTCAAAAGGAAACTACACATTCTCAAGACTGACTTTTTAAAGCACTTTTGAGCAAATTCCCCTTGACACTACCGATTATGCATAGCTTGTTCTTTCTGGATAATAATAGTTTGGGGTGTCAGTAAGGTTAGCTGGGAAAGATATTTGGAGTTCAGCCTTTTTATGTAACTAATATTAGGAAAGTTTCAAGTTATTATTCTGACGTCTAAGGCAGGTCTCTAAGGCCCAGGCAGACATCTATTGTATCTACTTTGGAACCGTATGACTAAATACCATACTCGTTTACTAAGGAGATGAAAAGTTGACCTACCCTTTGTAGAAGTACCAAGGACCATTGGACATCATCACTCTTTTAGTTCTCTGATCAGAGCAGAGACAACAGACTGTTGGTTTTTGAAGAGACCAGATGCTGTGATGGCCAATGTGTTGGACATAACAGAGAATATAAGATATTATAAATAATCAACTAACCCAACCACATACCCGACACTGAGAGTGCTCTCCTTGGTTGGAACCATGTGAGAGAACATTTTTCTAGTGTCCTGTGATTGTTGATCTGACAGTTTGTCTTTCTATGATTGTCTCCCTTGCTTTTTCTCTCTGTCCCCCCTGACCACCCCCCTTTCTTTCAAATGAATTAGCTATATTAGAGGAATATAGTCTTTGGCATAAGGGAGCCATTAACAATACCCTTTGATGCACGTGCCAGTTTAGCCAAGGTCCTTTCTGCCTCTCCATTCAAGCACAGCCTGGCGGGCCATGCAAGATGCCAGGCTCAGCCAGGCTGGCATCACTCCCAGCTCGAACAATAGATGACAGAGGGCTACCAGGGATGACTGGAGACAAATAGATAGCGAGCGAGAAGAGAGCTAAAATTCACAGAATGGAAGAGACGAGGGATAAGGATAGAGGGATATAGTTTTTGAGATGACAGCACAAAAATAGGATGAGTGTAGAATATTTTAATATAATGAAATACAAATATAGAATGAAGCATATATATTTATTAACTTAAAATACTGGTACAGAAAATACGTTGGGCACTACAACTGCGGCGAGTCCAAAATCCAGATATCTTGATTTTAGCTGTCAATTTTTTATATCCTTGGCTTTATGAAAATGCAATGCCCAATTGCTGGAGCTCCTCTACAACCAGAAGCAGAATCAGCTTCACAGTCCATAGTTACCTCAACTGTTTTTGAGAGCATTGACCTCCAAGTCCAAATCACCAGGTGGTCAATCTCCCTTATGTAAGCAGACTAGTGGAAAGTGGAAAGTAGTGTTTCCACTTCCACCTGTTGTAGAAACCTTGTACCAGACAGCATGTGCATTTGCTTCGGAAGGAGCGAAAAAAAGAGAAAAATACTCAACATATTAATTTCAAAATAAAGACGCAAAATATGAATTAATTTTTCATTGCAGACAATCCTCTAGCAGTATTATAACTGATTTAACAAAGCCATTGAGTATTAAATATATGTATACAGGTATGAGAAATCCATACTTCCCCCTCCCCTTTTAAGGGCAAAGGGAAGATCCCACACAAGACTATACCAAGTCACTCAATGTATAGGGGCTTGAAGTTGGCTGGAATATCAAACCACCCGCATTTATTTGTAGGATGCATAGTGATGAGGTACTGTATCGAAATTATCATTCTGGTCTCAGCCATCTTGTTTGTAAGAGACCTGGATTTGGTGAGGAATAGACTAGGGAGCGATTCTTTGTACAGGTTAGTATTTAGACTAGCCTTTAGCCTAGCATGTAGCTCTCTCCCTCCACCTAAACATTTTTCCAGCCTGACTGCTGTAAATCATTGCTCTGACTTTGCAGGTAATCCATCCAGACCACAGACATTGACAATAGTTTAAAGAAAAATACAATTTCCTCTCTGTCTCATTTGCTGTTAAAGGACTTAAAGACGCAACACTATTAAAAAAGGACTGTTTAACCAGGTAAAAACTTTCTGTAGGCGTTTTAACATCCACTATCATCCATCACATTTGTCCCAAGATTTACATTCAACACAACTGGGTTCAGAGTGTTGAAATACACCAGACAGATACAATTGCAAATTCAAATATTCTAAGTTCATCAAAGTACATTTATCTTTTTTTAATGGAGCATAGAACATGTGACAGTTTCCCTCTCATTTTGGTTCAGACTCTACATCAAAGATGTGTATACAGTGCAGTGTGTCCTGTGCTGTGAAGGTTTTAAACTTGGACATGATTTTGCAGCTTTGAGCCATTTCTGTTGCTGTGGACAAACCTTTTCAGGCGCAGCCATATTCACTATTCACCATTGTTGAAAAATCAGACTTATTTGGCCACTTGAGTTGGAGGGCATAATATTTCAGCATGCAGGAGCAGGAAAGGGAGTTAACATGTTCTGACACCATGGGAGCCATCAGTTAGAAGCTCCCCTGCTGACATGGAGGGCTTTGGCCCCTGTGGCAAAGGGAGGCATTTATGCCATCGCCTTCAACTTTCACCTCTCGCCTGACTAGCCATGTGGATCACCACCACAACAAGACAGCTGACTTGAACTAAAACCAAGAATATACATGTCTTCCCAAACCAAAACAGAGAATCCGCATTTAATATTGCTTATTTTTAATAGAACCAAGTTCAGGAGCATTTGGGTGTGAAGATGGAGCTCTAATGAAGGGATTAGAGGAGGGATTTCATGTTTGTTTTTCTGTTTTGGTTGCTCCAAATGGTCAGCATCTGCCAATCTGGGAAAGCAAAAAAGTTGTTGGAGACTTCTGACCATATTTTCAGAGAGTGGTTCATCCAAGAGTTAGAAAGACAAACACTGTTAGCAATTAATACTGAGCAGGAGGGGCCGCTGCGACAGAGGGGCCAAGTTAATTATCGTGCCATAAGTGTTGCTTTCAACTTTACCAAAGTGTAAAAATACTGTATGTGTGCCTGCACTGTCATTTTTTGTGTATGTGTGTGTGTGTGTGTCATGTTACTTGTCTGGCAAAGTAGTAGCACTAGGGCTGGGACTCCAATAACTCTATAAAAAATATACACAGAATGCGTATAGTGTCATATTTTGATATATGGAACCGATTGCCACACATGACAATAAAAAAAACATAATATTGGAATTGTCTGAGCATATTAACTATTTTATTGAATCATCAAAGCATTAACAAAAATCATACTAGGCTCAAATATTAACACAGTGATTATTGTGGTGCAACAGAGGACACATGAGTAGCTCTGCCGAAGGTAAGTGAAGGAGAAAGCCATGGTTTTTCGAAAACTGTGACCATAAGAAGGTGTGAACACAGCAGAAAGCCAAGTTGGGAACCGATCCACGCCACGGCTTGTTATGAATGGAAAAACTGAATTTCAAAGGTTGGAACTTGAGGGGATAACACAGCATTGTGATCACTTGCCCCCTGACACACACTATGTGCCAAATGATTTTCTTTAAGATGGGCGAGTAAACATAATTTAGTTTGGTAGTGAATCTGTTCCTGATAATCAAATGCGGATAATGACACATGGTTCAGCAGAACAATATGAACAAGTAGAGATTGCGCGACCATAAAGACAACAAATGCGGATTCCCATTAAATGAAAGGCATCTGTTGCAAATATTTGCAGCAAAGAATGGCATCATAACCATAATTTTCTTATTAGAGATCCCTGCACCAAGACTCAAGTATTTCTTCCCTGTTAAGTATAGTTTGACTGTCCAAGACAAATAAAAGGCTGTAGTTTTTAATTTCAGTCAAGTAGAAAGAAGAGAAGACTTTCTTAAAGGATTAACACTGCAACAGCCTTTTCACAACTCTACCACTCCAATTAATGTTGATGCGTGATTCTACAAAAGTCTGAAGTACTCTCAGTAATGATATATTAATCTAAGAAATAGAAGGGTTGTTGGACGCCCATTATCCACCCTCCACACTCTTCATGCTTTTTCATCATAAAGGGCACCATACTTAGTGTTAGTTTGTAACAAATTCATTTAAAACTAACTGCATTTATCGTTTTGTTAAACCTCATGACAGCAGGCGTCAATACAATATAAATCTGTTCTTCTGCTGTGAAAGAAAAGTCAGTGTTCATATAGACGTGTGGTTTTGGCACAGATCTTGACAATAAAAGACAAACAGCGCCGTCAGTTGTCTGAGACTTTAGTCGTCTGTGGACTGTGTTGAGTTTTTTTATGTGATCTGTGCAGAGAAAGTTCCGGCTGTTGGTCAGTCCTGACCACAGTGGTTTGTCTGGGCAAAACCAGGAAATCTTATACGTCGCAAATGGGTCATTTCTTCACTTGTTCGGTCTAAACCCATTATTTTCTTCACATGACGGAAACATTTTCATTGTGATATGCAGCGGTGGAATTTTAACAATAAGCATTTGCACTCAAACCAAGGAAACTTGACATACTGGCCAAATACTGTATATATCTCCAAGTTGGTGCTCCTTTTCTTACCTCACTTTACTTTGTCCACTACTACGATCTGTTTCCCTCTGCTCTTACCAAGTAGGGCTGAGCGATATGGCCAAAAATCATATACCAATTTCCTATCAGTCAATATCAATAAATATCACAATAAAAGACACCTTATAATTTATATTAAATGTAATTATTGATCTGCTTTCTGGTCAGTGAATGACGATTATGTGTTGCACCTCCTCACTGACTCGCACAATGCATGGAATAACATCATTATATGTTGGACTTGTTGTTATATTGGTATTGATAAAAATAACATTGCAGTAATTATATGCCAGAGTCCTTTTTTATACCATTCTTACGTTTCCCAAATTTCTTAATTTGGTTTATATACATTTGAAAAATGCTTTCTAATTAAAAATGTATGAACTACTTGCAGAATAGTAAGGGTTTAATACTTACAGTACTTAGATTCACATGAAATCTGTATAACAGCGGGCAAAATGAAACACTTTGATGTACATTAGTCAAACAATGACAGCTTTGATTTCAGAATGTTGAATTGACTGTCAAGGGGGCCTGGTATTATTGCAGCTTGATCTTTTCTTAAGTTTCTTCTCTCTACATAGAAGATAAATGTCATGATTAGCGTGTGTGTGTGTGTGTGTGTGTGTGTGTGTGTGTGTGTGTGTGTGTGTGTGTGTGTGTGTGTGTGTGTGTGTGTGTGAGTTCCCAGTGCTCAGCAGGGAACCGTTCTATTAAAGTTGCTGAGAGGTTTTCATGGGGCTCTTATTCACCCTGCACTGGTTTGGCTCTTGATCTCGCCGTTTGACGAACACTTGCGCCACATTAAACGAATGACCCGGGTCCTCAGTGCCTATGCAGCATAGAGGAATGACTTTAAAATCAAATTAAAAAACAAACTCCCCAGGCTTCCACAGAAAGTAGACTACTGAGGGGAAACTTTTAAGTGTGTGGTATAAGCGCAATGATAAAAAGGAAGATGTTAAGTTTTATTTGAGGCAGTGTGTGAGGTATATGGGGGGGTGGGGGGTCCTCAACAAGTTTCAACACTCAGGATTCATCTTGGCAGTGCCTTGAGGCTGTCAATTTGGACTAACAAGATCAGAATCCTCTCTAAATGAATTGGAGCAACAACTTAAAATCTTTGGTGAATGTTCCCCCACATCTGGTCTAAATCCCTTTTTACAAGATGTCAAATAGTGCGACACTTTCGAGGTAGTTGATCATGTGACCTGCCTCCCTCTCCACAGCCCTCTGTTAGCCACACCCTCCCAATGTGGTGATCTAAGACAAAAAGGCGGTGGTGATGATGCTCATGAAGCCTGTGACTGAGGAGGTAAAGTACCAACGAGACTCAAATGAATTCACCAATGTAACAGTGGAATGGTTCAACATCAACCGATGGGAGAATTACACCACCGACTTTTTGTCTTGATACGGCAACTGTTAATATTCATGTCATAACAAAGAATGGAAACGCACATCAGTTATCATTTACAATACTTTAATTAGCATTTTTAGGAAATGTACGTACGATCTGCTCTTCATCTGGATTCTAACCCAACTAATGCATATATTAAAGTACAATGTAGAATAATGCATCATATGTATTTTCTTGCAATATTCAGTATAAATGTGGAATAACTTCAAGAGCCAATACAAGAGAAGTGAACAAGCATCTGAAAGAGCAGATCCACTACGAATCTCCACAACCACCTAGTCAATCACTACATCTCCAGTAAAAATATTATCAAGAAAAAACAGGTCCATAAAATGTGGACCAACTGGGGCTGTTTAATAATATATGTAAGTCCAAGCCGCCTGAGTCATTGATCTCCAACCTGGAACCTGGAGGATTGAGGATGTATGGACTATCAGGGGGTCGCTCCGATTGCACCAACCACTGGTTTTAAGGATAACCACCAACTGGTTATATGCCTGATTAATATGAGCTTATGTATTATTATGTGTGCTGTCAACCTACCTTTGTATCGTCACTCTAACAGGTATCATCACCATCATGGAACCACTGCCTCTGCTCGGGGCTGTACAGCAGTTGCGTAGTGGAGGCGATCGGTTTCCAACATGACACTGAGCACCTCACACACGTTGGTGTTTGTCATGAATCATCCTCATGCGATTTCAGGTGATGTGACAATCATGTCTTTGAGCTGATGTCAGCTCACTTCAGCTTCAGCAGGTCTGGACATGCTAAGCTTTCGTGTGTGTGTGTGTTTGTGTGTGTGCATGTTTAACAAAATGTCTTTACTTTTGCTTCCATTGGAGCTTCACACCATACTTGTCACCACCGAGTGTGCCGTTGTCGGAACTGCATATGTTTTTGAGCAAATATGGCCTTTTCAATTGTATGTGTGTATGTGCATGTGTATTCTCACTCCCGGGTTGTGCTTGTGTGTTGTAGGTGTGTTGACACTGCTCCCTGTCAAAGGCGATTTGAGGCCAGTTCAGTCACTGTCAGGGCCAAGGCCAGCCTGGGTTGTGGGGCGTCTGTGTTTATCAGCTCTGTTAGATCCTGTCATCCACCAGGCTCAGAGCAGAGCACAGGGGACCGATCATCATCTCCTCCAGCAGGTAAAGAACATTGAAGTGACAGGAAAGGACCTCCAACCACACACACACACATGAACAAGCACACACACCTGAAGACAAAAAAAAAAACATCCAAACTGTTGGCCACTCTCAGTCGGGCTAATCCTTTAGCTGTGGAGGAAATGTGCATGTGGATGAGATTTGCTGAGTGTGAGTTGCCCCTGGGTCTAATCAGAGGACTACGTTTCCTTAGATCAGGAAACATTGATATGTTCTTGCCATAAATGTGCTCTGACAAACAGAAAGGAACACAACAGTCATGCATGTATCCCTTCCCATAGGTCCCTGAGCATGAGCTGGCACAAAAATGTAGCTTTTACTTAGAGACACAGAGAATTATTTTACACTTAACATTAAACTGCAATTCCAGATATGATTTGAACTTAATTACATTTACAGCTGATGTTAATGTGCCTCCTCCGTTTACAGCCAGTTATGATCTGGTGCCATGAGAAGCCCACATTGCATCCTCCTTTTTTTTGAGGACCTAAAAACAAAAGCCAGAAAAGAGGAAGAACAGAGGGACATGGTTTCAGTATAAAGCTGCATTATTTTGTTTTCTTGATTTTCGATTGGTCTCATCATCCCATCCAGAGGTGTCTTGAATAACATGAAGACTGAGTTGAAAATTGCTTTGTGTGATTACTGGCTAATGGCTGCTCATTACCTAGCTGCTGCTACCTCGCTGGTTTCCAACAGTCACACATGAGAACAAATTTCCGCCTGCCTGGTTGTTGTATGTGGCTTATTTAATACCACTTATTTTTAACGTGGTCATTATATGACCCTGACTACTGCTGGTGGTGGTTTGGCTAATCTGAGCAATCCATCTTTTTACGCTTTGGTGTATTTTCGATTGTATTTGTTTTTTCAAGCACTATTAAGATAGAAAGCTAATCACCCAACACACATTGTAATGGCAAATGTAAATGGGACAAAAGACAAAGGCTCAATCTGCAAATAGTATTGCTGGCATTGCAACAGAGTTTCTATGCCTTCTTAACATTTTTTTTTTCAAAAAGTTTAATGTTACCGTTGGTATGAATCTAGGTGCCAAACTCTTGATGCTGTGTAGTCCCATCATGCCTGGATGTGTAGCATCAGCTGTTGCTTTACGGACAGTCGTCGCTTAAGAGGTAGAGTGGGTTGTTCACTAATTGCACAGTTGGGGGTTTGGTCCTTGGCGTATGTCCACGTGCTGAAGTGTCCTTGGGCAAGACACCAAGTCAGCACCTTACATCTGCCATCAGTTTGAATGAGGGTGCCATTAGTGCCATATTCTATTTAACATTTGCCCCAATTTCACATAAATAGCAGAGAAAAAAGCACTTGACCGTTAAAACACAAATTGTGATATGAATTCTGTCCAAGACTATACATGAATGTTGACTAGCCGAACAAGGCTTCACCATTTAACCATCAGTCTGCATCTCTGTTTCCTGACAGTGAGACAAATTTGATAAGCAGAGCTCTGTGCAGCCTTTCTTAGTAGGAATTTACTCAGTAATATACACTATGTGTAATCCACATCATAGAAATCCAACAACCAGATTCCAAATAAGTGTTTCTAATACCCTCTGGCGTATCAACATGCTTTCGCTTCAGTGTCAAGTCGTCAGCAGGGAGCCTTTCTTTCTTTGAGTCTTTTCTTGGATTGTCAAATGAAACAGAGTGAGGTCATGAATTGTTGATGACAGTTTTGCAGGGACAGCTTTAGTGCTCCGATGATATCCAGATTAATTGGATGTCAAACGCCTTAGAATCAACTCTATCAACCTTTTAAAAAATAATTGATCAAATCCTTGTGGAGATTAAACAATCACAGAAACAAGCGAAATTCTACAATGCCGGTACAATTATCCTGCAAACTAATTCACAGGTTCTGCCCAGTTACGTTTGTGGCAGTGGCTGAGGGACCAGGGGATTTAAACCATACCACAAGTGAGTGTTTTTTCTGTTAAAACAAACATCTGTTCAATGTTTTCTCATAGTGAGCTCACCCACCGGACAAAATTACCCAGGAAAAACATGCCCATCAAATCTTTTCTTTTTTTCCTGAGACCTTCAAACCTTCACTTTAAAAAAATCACACGAACTTTTCTTTTCATATGGGCATCATAATCATTTAGAACAGGGAACCAAGACAACACCATACATAGAATGGCTGAGTGTGTAAAGAGGGAAACGCAGACAGAGGTAGAGATGAAGTTAGAAGTGGAGGAGGGATGGATATGCTGCAGAGTAAAGGTCAGGATAATGACTGTGGACAAGTCCAGAGGAGTAGACCGCCGAGCCATGACTTCCAGCACTAATAGGATTAAGAAGGATGGGATTCCCCCTGGAGGACAGGCCACACTCACACCAGAGAGCGAAGGAAGGAGCGACATCTGTGCCTCGCCTGGCAATACACCCGCAGGATGGGGTTTAGATGTGCTGTACTCTTCTGAGGATGGGCACAGGAGGACTAGACCATCCTCATAAGGATAGAAAGATAACAAATAATCCTTTAAACGCGGGGAAATATGGCTTGCTATGAGAGGTTACGTTACTTTATGGACTTGGATTGACTGTAAACACTTGCTAACTTTGGTTCCTCAAGGTTAGTAGCCTTTAATCCACCTCAATTCGCCTCCAAATGTTAAACACTGAATACCAAAATGAAATGGGTGTTTTTGGAACCACTGTTTCGCTATGCACTTATGAAGAACTTAGTTTTATATTGTGTATTATTCAGAGTTCTGATTTTAAAAAAATTTGTGGCCAGTATATTTTACTTTTGAGGACTTCTAGCATCCTGGCTCCCAAGATGGCAACGATCGCTCTTTTGGTTGATCCAGACTGAAACATCACAACAGATATTTGATTGATTGTATTTTGTACAAACTCTTCTGGTCACTGGAGATGACGCATACTGACTGTGATCTAAAGGTCAGTTGGGGTTGCTACAGGGAAGGCAAGTGCTTAGGGCACAGATTTGAGTGAGAGCCCTCCAGAATGGCTGATCCCGAATGACATTTTTGTGAGAACACCCTTAAATTCCATGATCAGCAATGTCCAAGAGATTTCAACAACACTTTGGTCGGAAACCCCCTAATGAGGACTCATGCCACTAGCTTTCTGCCAACAGCATCATAATTTGGTCGGGGGAGTTTCGGTCATGTTTCATGTTGGGCCCCCCAGGTCCCTTTTGCATGAGGCCTTCGTGTCACTAGAAACACCCCCTAGCTTTTCATTGAGCTCCACAATAAGACTGACAGTTTTGGCTTTGAGTTGGATATCTTAATAGCTGCAGAATGGACCGCCTTGAATTTTGGATACATCCCAAATATATCCCAAAGGATATGAATCCTAATCACTCTGTTTATCCCCTGCTTTCTCATTTAGCACAAAGGCAAGGTCAGAGTTTTGAATAATTGTCTTATATTTCTCAGTATCCACTGGATGGATTTGCTAAAATGTTGTACAGAGATAATTGGTTTACATGTGTCAACTTTGATGATCCTTTGACTTCTCTTGTGCCACCATGAGTTTCACATTGTTGGCTCAGAATGAAAAATCACCAAAGAATGATTTGTCCCTTTAATCTCACTAAATAATTATGTTCTCATCACCCTCAGTTGAACTTTGTATGAGTGGCAGATTAACAAATAGCATGCTAATTATCTGAATTTAAACTTTTATTGTGAGCCGATTACCTTGATGAGTCTTTTTGCTTTAAGAATTGGTTTGCCTATGCATAGCTGTAAATTCTTAGACCTTTTTTGGGCCACTTCCACCATCCAGATTTCCCCTTTTTTTCAAACTACTAATATGTAAGGGTTCACTCGTCCAACATTAAAAAATAAGTTTAATCATTGGCCATAATGTAGCATAAATTAATTGGTTTCTGCCTTTTAATATAACAATTCAGAGCAAAATGTCCTTAAACAGGAAACAATGGGCCTGTTGCCACTAAAGAAGCCTCTTTATTATATTTTACGTTTCAGATAAAGGGAAAAAATGTTGTAACATTTTTACCGTTTTTTCTTTCTCTGTTGGGTCTCCTCCTCTTAACTCCCCTGTAGCTTACACACTAAATGGTTGTTTGCCTCTGACGTATCAAAATGTGTGACTAAGTGACAGCATCACAATAAAGCAACGCAACCTCCCGTCCCCCCATCCTTTCTCTCAACTTGTTGTTCACATTCTTAAACAAGAGGGAGGCGAAAAGAAAGAAAGGCCTGTGTGGGTGATGGCGAGTGATGGTGACAGAGAGCGCTGCCTGGGAGCCTCTTCACGGCCCTGTCCACAACATCACAGCCCACAGAGAACCACAGCCTTACATAGCCTGCAACACTTCTCTGTTCCTACTTACACACAAACCCACTCTCTCACACACACACATACACATGCAAACACACATTGCTATTGCTACACTTTGTAGTGTTCGCTGAATTTTTATTATCAGCATGCTAACCTTAGCCAAAGGAAAGGAAAATGTTTCACTCCAAAGAAGTTACTCAGTTATGTAGGGTTTAGTTAAATGTAAAGTTCCACATATATGGACAAGGTTTGAATGGTTTTGTGATTTGTATTTGTATAGCCCATATTCAAAAATCACAATTAGTCTCATAAGGCTTTAACAAGGTGTGACAACCCTCAATAAGAGTCAGGAAAAACTACTATATTCGCCCTACTGAGGACACCATGTTTTTTTACAAGAGCCCAAACTGGACCAACTTAACACCTTTTGAGTTTTAAGACAACTAAAGGCTACGACAGGCTCTCTTTCATGTTTGGGAGGGGAGGGTGAAGTAAGGGGTTTTCAGCTGCAACATGCAACTCAACTACTAGATCTCAACAAATTCTACACACTGAACCTTTAAAACAATCAACACATCTTTATTGACCACCATGTTGAAAATGATGATGTAATAAATATTTATATACTATTTCTGTACTTGAACTTGAGTACTTGTACAAACAATCACTACCTTATAATAGGTATAATACAAGCTTTGGCACAAAGTAATCGGTGTGGATTGGTCATCATCTTCCAGCTATTTACCTTGTTGAAAATTGTGACGTCATTTGGACATCCTTTGATCTCAGGATGTACACAGTATATAAGGGATATCATAGGAATTTTGGGCAATTCTAAAAATCAATCCAATTTTATTGTATAACCCATATTCACAGTTTACCAATGGCCTTTTTGGGCCTAGAGATGCAAGATTTTCTTTGCTTATCCCTCCACTAGAGTCAGGAACAACTTCTTAACACAACCTTATGAAACAAAAACAATTCTACGAAGGAGGAAGTTGAATTTTTTTACAAAACAGAGGACCTTCATATAGTCATAACTGTCCTGCAAACTTTAACCATGTGTCTCATATTGCAGCCATGATGACAAAGGTCCTTTAACCTCAAGAAAGGACTTAATTGTATCATTACCATAGACTATTTCCCGAAAGTTGTTATTGTATTAAAATTAATTTTGCTCTTAATGTTGATTTTTTTTAAACGATTAACTGTTTCAAGCTTTAGAACATTTAAGTTTTCAGGACATTTTCAGCAACACATTAAGTTGCTAACCTCATGCAAATATCGGTGATATTCTATATCCTTGTGTTCGATTTGGTCTCTGTGGTGACTTTATCTCTCAAAACACTTCTGATTTAGCCTTTACTTCTAACCAGTACCCTAATCCAAACTGTATTCTAATCTAACCTTAAACTGGCCTCGGACGTTAGCCCCTGACAAACGTCCTCCTGCTACTCTTTATCCTTGTGTTGCTACACGGCCCTCACAAGGATAGCGGGACACGGAGACACAGACATTTGAACACACACATTCCCATGGGTGTCCTGTTTGAACACTCCTCCACACACCCACCCTCCAGCTCAGTACTTAGGGAGCATATGCTGGGTGCTGTGTCTCTGTGTCCTCAGGGGCCCGTGGGACCGAGGCCCCTGCCCGCCTGTCTTGTCTGCGTATTTATGACCAGAGCCAACTGGACAGGGCTGACGGATGGGCCCCTGGAGCTGGGGACAGGCTACGGAGAGGGGAAGGGGAGGAGTGGTGGTGTTAGAGGATGAGGTGGGGGAGGGCATTCAATCCCGGGCAATTAAAAGGAAAGTGTGTGTGTCTGTGTGTGTGAGGACTGTGCGCTTGTGTGTGTCGGGGGGCGGACATAGTGTGAGTTGGACTTTCCTAATCCATTATTGCCAGGCCTCGCTCCAGGTGGCGTTATGTCGACACACTGAACGGCGAGCGTGTCGTGATGTGACAGGCCGGGTCTGCGCGCGGCGCGTCTTTGCAGAGTTGTCCGCAGATGCATCTGATGTGCGGTAATTGCTGCCCTTTCAGTTAACTGTTACAGATTGTCTTGGGAGCGGAAACTCAGTTCAGTCAGGCCACACTTTGTCTCTGCCGCAGCCAAACTTAACTCCATCCTTTGCGGAGGAGGTTCAGGCTTGTGAGGTAAATGTTAGTTCACAGCAAAGAGACACGTTTCCTGCTTCGTTGTTGGCGCTTTGAAACACTGCAGCATGCTGTGCAGACTTTATTTCTGACTTGTTTGACTTCCTGCGGTGAACACAATCGCTGTTGTGTTACAGCAATCGACACCTTCACACCAGATATTTATCTCCATTAAATGCTGTGGAGCTTGTAGAGCTATTCTTATCTTAAAGATGCCACGTGTGACATTCTTTGCTATTTTTTGACAAATAAATTGTAATAGTTTCTTGTAATTCGTTTACAGAAAGATAATATGACCACGGTTGAAATGATAAAAATGTCAGATAATATCTCCCTGTAGACCTTTCACCCCAAAAAACAAGAATTGTATCACAAATGCACCCCAAAGTCTACCTGCTTTACCAGACACAGTAAACAAGACCAGTAATTCACTGGCTCACTTGATAGTTTTCCTTAACGTGTTTTTTCATGAAACCGGTTACTTGGGCTCCAGAGTCCAGGCCTTCTTTTGAAAGTTTGCTGTTTCCGATTTTGGCAAAATCCTTAATAGATTCAACCACGTAGATCTAGTTCTTGTCTTTGAGTAGTAGATGTTGGGCTCTCGTGTGCTCTGGAATTCCCACAAAGTAGCTACTCACCTCACATTGACTCCCTCTGTCTCAGGACTGACCGACTTATTCAGCTCACTGTATTTATTGTGACATTTGAGATGTTGCCAGCACATTTCATGCAACAGTTTTGTGTTTCACTT
The DNA here is from genome assembly GCF_949316205.1 of Platichthys flesus. Classification (NCBI taxonomy): domain Eukaryota; kingdom Metazoa; phylum Chordata; class Actinopteri; order Pleuronectiformes; family Pleuronectidae; genus Platichthys; species Platichthys flesus. The sequence goes on along the minus strand of NC_084956.1, from coordinate 20,994,372 downwards.
GCTGAAAATGATTTGCAAAGATTTCTCGCAGTGTTTAACACAGCATTTCTTTCAGCGCAGGTTTTTTTTTGTGTGAAGTGAACGGCTTGAAGCAAGTATCTGGTTGGAAATTCAGCTGGCTACCACAGATGGGTCTCACTCACCAGATGGACAGGAGAGCACAGAGAGAGAGAGAAAATTTCATGGAATCAGGGGCGAATCTATTGGGGTGGCATGGGGTTAAAAAAAATGCCTTGCCACCCAGCTGCCAGCAGTCTTGGACAATCTGAAAGGTTGTGGTGGGGCTTGGATGTTCGAGTGCAAGGGAATGCTCAAAGAAATGATTCTCCCCTTGGACTCAGAGGTTCGAACCCTAGGCTTGCTTATATTCAGCGGCACTCAAACTATAAAGTGAAGAAATGAGTTACGTGGAAACAATGCTAGAGGACTGACTGACTTCAGGCAGCAGCCTTTAGCCCTACAGTGGACACAGTATGACACTTAGACCCAATCCCATTGCACCCCTTAGCCTTTTCCCTTTGTTTTGCACTTTCACGTGTAGAGGTAGGCTGTCACTATTCCTGTTGGGATGGATGGGTAGGGCTAATTGTTAGAGATTTATATCCCCTCGAAAAATGCGATTTTTCAGATTCACACTTCAAACCTTGGGTGCCATGCCAATCACCGGCAAGCTGGGCGAGAGACCCACAAATGTAGTATTTTCTATATTAATAAGGATTTAAAAATTACGATATTGATTGTTATAGGATCTTAGTGTTATATAATTTAATTGTATTGTGGTAATTCCTTTCCCAACAACCGTAAAATAAATAGTTTAGTGCTTGCGTTAGCATGCTAGGGATCCTCTTTTTGCATGATAATTACGTATTTTTGCATAATTTAATGACAAACTGTAGAAAGTCTTTTTTTGGGGTTTAAGATTGGGCGGGATCTTTAAATGTGTTAGCAGCTTTATCTAATTTGATTAATATCCTATCCTAACAACTCTACTAACCTGTAGACCTGCTGAGAGCATCTTTACAACCCACACACATTCTGAGGTCCTAAAACAAGAACCCTTTGGCTGTTCTCATATCGAGGTACCAAAGTAAAGGGGACAGTTTTCCATCTACACTATAGAACAATTTGACAAACTTAATTGTATGCTTCAATCTATGGTGTTTTATTACGGCTATATAAATAGACTTTATCACCATCATTTATAATTATTAAGAGAAAGCAAGTGTTGTATCCTTTAGTCTTACCTACCAAGCTTATTCACTGTCAACATTTGACCTCGCCTGTCTTGCTATTATAATGGCATGGTTTAAAATACATAACACAAATCAATGGACAATATAAATGGATATAAATGTGAGTTCTACTGTATTTAATTATTCAATTATTCAGTGTATATGCCAAATTAGCATTAAGTTGCTCAAGGCAAAAATATGGGGGGAAATATATACTATATCCCATCAGTGATTCATTTATATGGTTTGTTATCATACTATATTACCCATAGACATTTGAAATTAAACAGGTTGATGTGTTTTTGATTTCAGCTTCATGTGGAGGGAGCGATGGCTTGTGTTTTCAAACTCACACACTCCGTTTTCACAGGTTAATCCCCTCAGAAAAATTAAAGAGTTAACTGACCAGGGGGAATAACATTATAATGTGAACGGTCACATCCAGGAAATATTTGGGTGCACGTGATGTGCTTTCCAACATGTGAAGTGTGGATTTCAATCATTATAAAAAACAATTTACATTATGTTCCCAGTAAAATTTCCAGTTGAGAAGGTGTGTGCTTTTGTGTGTCTCTTTTTATAGTTGTGGCCTTGTAAGGGAAGTGTAGTAATTACATGTTTATGTAATTAGGTCAGTAATTCAAGGAAATAAGCTTGTATGTTTCCCATTAGCAATAAAGTAGCCCTTTGTGGCCTATATCTGTCACAAGCAGGGTTGTTCTTGCATTAGTTAATACACAAATAGGCATACTGTGTCTTTTTACAAGTTGTGCTCAATACACACACACCAAGTAACACGCGTTTACACACACACACACACGCAACACTGGCATCTAGGTACACCTGCAATTATGCAACACACATGTTTTGTGATCACAGATGTGGGAGCATTCGCACAATAGATGAAGTTAACATGGTTATATTTTCTTCTCAAACTGGCTAAAACATACATATGCACTCTACACTTCAACACATGTATTTACACACACATACATACAATTTGCCATAGATGAAAAATATACACACAGCCAGCTCCAATGAATCACATACATGTATACACAAACGTGAAGCACAGGAAACACGTCCACACACTTACTATAGCCAGACTCACACATGCTCCCAACATGCCTACACTTTTTGCCTTGAACTTGCAAACCACAAAACACACGCACTCAAACTGGCGCAGCTTTCGCCACTTCCAGGACTTCAGAAGGCTTCTTTTTCTTTTCTCTCTCTCTCTCTCTCTCTCTCTCTCTCTCTCTCTGGCTCATCAGACCCTGTAGCAGAGGGCAGGCAGTAGCTAATAATAGGTATTGACTGGTTCAACGTGGGATGAGCAAGGTTCAACCATTGGATCTCAAAATGCGCCCGGGGGTCACTCGCACAGCGAACACGTCTCCCTGGACCCGGCTGAAAGAGAAGGCATTTTAAACTTTCATGACTCCTCTGAAATCGCGGCTGTTTCGCCTTTCAGGCCTTAACTCTTTGTACTCAAAGTGCTCGGCCCGATCGATATCCGAGGAGGAGAGAGAGGAGAGCAGAAGGAGAGAAAACAAGAGCGAGGGAGAGAAAGCGAGAGATTGGAGGCGATAAAATCCAGACGTCTTTATTTCAGTGGCTGAAAGTAGTGTTCACTGTACACACAAACACACACACACACACACACACTGGTCACTGGTTTTCTGGTCACTTGACCTGCACATACGGACATTTGAACTTTGTAGATCTTACATGAAAACTGACACACACCTGCAAGTACATTAAGCAGAAGTTGGACATTCTACTAGAATTGTTAAAGAACAGATTTGGACTATTTCAAGGCCCAATTTTAAAGTCACATGGTCGCCGTACTGGTCATGAAGCATTACATGAAAGCTGTCTCTCACTCTGTCTCCTTTATGTAACTTTTCAAAGAAACCTGAATTCAATAATATATGAACTTATAGTATTTAAATCTAGTATTGCTAGACTCAGTGGTTTTGCCTCTGAAGCCTCACTTGGTCTCACCTGACCAGTAGCTTTTGCCTGTCACACATTATTTTACTTGAGCTCTATATTGCGGACTATATCATTCACTTCCCAAAGCAAAAAGGTCCTCAAACCTTTTGGCGTGCTGAAGCCTGATATCAGCTTTTTTGGACCTTCCCGCATGGGCTGTGCAAATATATGTGTGCATAAATGTGTATATTTCAGGAGAAACTACTCAGATTAACTTGAGTGAAGGTATCAACAACACAAACCAGGCAACTGTGAGTCCAAGATCAAGAAGGAACTTTTAGTCTCCACTTTTAGCCAGCGTGGATTAAAAAATCCAAAATGCTCTTAAACTTAAACCGTCCTATCTCAACACACTGTGGGACGGTGTGATAGAACAGCAACGTTCATGCTGGAGGTTTGCCTGTTAAAGAAAGTACCATTTTATAGTATTTAATTTAAAGTTCAGTTGTGTTTTCAGCTATTAAAAGGTAAAAATGCTCATTATGCACACTAGCTTTTTTCATTGCGATATATCTATCTATATATCCATCTTTCTATCAATGTGCAGTGTTGGAGAACAAAAAGTCAGATTTAGACAAATGCAGCGGGCAGACAAACTGCAACAGCAGAATGTGAAGAAACCAGCAGAGGCATTGTGATTGGCCTCAGGCTGTAATGGACATGAGCAACCTCTGTATTAACAGCAAAGAGGCTTGTGCTTTTTTTTACTTGTTTTTTTCTTAGCGAGCTGTCTCATACTGGTCCTGGAACAGTTCACTTATAGCTTTATACAAAAATATCCAACTGTAGGAATTTAATGAAATCTAAGACAAACACACACACACACAAAATGCAATGATGTGTTGTGTACGTGTGATGGTTTCACCGCAGTGTGACTCCAGCTGCTACAGAGAGGGAAGTTAATACCCAGGGCAGGGGGACACAGGGGAGTGTGTGTGTGCATGTGTGTATGTGAGTATGAAGGGCACTACAGCTGCGGCCCTTGCAGATCGAAAGAGTGGAGGTGAATGGCTCTCACTCAGAGAGAGAGTGAAGGGGGAGGGATCAAAAAGCCATACAATACTTCTCAAAACTCAACAACAAAACAAATATAAAAACTATAAGTCAATGTATTTATCATTTTTTTTACATCTAATGAATAAATCATTAAAGTTGTTACCATGTTAAATAATCTTATTGTGGTTTCACTTATATTGTATTTTTGTAAAAATAATAATATGTGATAGAAACAGGAGAATTTTGAGGTATTTAGTTCAATATTTACCAATCATAATACTTCATACGGAAAGCATTTTCTTTTCTTGAAGGATTGCTGTGATACTGATAACATATCAGTGCTTTTTACGGCTGAGTTCAGTCTAATCGGTTAGGGTCCATGTTGTCCATGTTTGCATTTTGATGGGATCCTCACTTACCCACTGTCAGCTCTGAACACGTGTCCCTCTCTTATTTGGCACATTTGTCTTTCCTCTTTAAAAGTTAAAATATTACAGACTTGTGATCTCTTTTTTCAGATCTTAAGGTGTGACGAGTTGCCGGTCTGTAGCACTTGAACTTGTGAGAAAAGGGACTGAATAGCAGAGAAAAGCCACTAATAGATTTCATAATAATCCTAATAATATATTGGTGTTGACAACCTATTATATAACTGAACCAGCATGAACAGAGTTCAATATAGACAATATGGACAAAAGTATTCGGACACACCTCATCATCGAATTCAGGTGTTTCAGTCAGTCCTATTACCAGCTGTATGACTTGGCCCCCATGTTCCAGAAAAGGGAAATCTAAATACTTCAGCTTACCTAGACATTTTGGACAAGTCAATGCTTCCATCTTCGTGGGAAATGTTTGGGGCAAGGCCCCAGTGTGCAAAGCAAGATCCATAAAGAGCCAGTAGAGACCCTCGTCCAACACCTGTGGGATGAACTGAAGTGGACATCGCGGGCCAGGCCCTCTCGTCCAACATCAGTGGGTGACCTCACATGCTCCTCTGGATAAACGGGCATACATTCCAACAGACACATTCCATATTAATGCCTATGGATTTAGAACGGGAGCTCATAAAAGTTCCTTTAGTTATAACTTGTGTGTGTACCAATACCTTTGTCCATACAGTGTATGTACATCATTTCTAGATAGATATTAAACAGTAAATCGTTTTTCTTCCCATATTAAATATACATAAAATTGTGTTTTGTAGTCATTATATATCGTAAGATGATTTACCATTTAATTCTTATACATTTTCTGAGGACATTTTGCACACATTTCCAGGTGACAGATGTCAAATTGTTAAAATGCTAAACAAAGTTGAAGTGGCAGTTAAAACACAACCCAAAGTAGTGGATAAAAATAAACTGTCGAAAGAAATCAAAAGTGTGGTTAAAAAGCAAAGGATGAGGTTTAAATGTCAAAATATATTGTGCCAGTGTCGGATGAAGCGAAGGCGTCAAGTGCACAGGGAGATTAAGTTCAAAGGAGCCTGTTTTCCCTTTATGTAATTATCCTGTAGCTTTAATGATGTTTGGGTTTGTTTTACAGCCTCGTGTGCATCAACATCTACATCAGCTTTTCATTCGTCAGTCAAATTCATTTTTCGTGTGAAAAGAAATACATGGCAAAGTAAACACAAGAGAGAATGAGATGAGAGTGTTTTTGTGTCTCGAGCTGGGTGGGCCGACAGGCTGTAAAGACTCGGTGTCATGTGATGTGTGACGGTGGCGGCTGGCTTCACAACGTGTGTTTGGCATTAGTCTGCCCGGGCACCACTGTAAATTAGACTCTGCTTGTCTTGGATTCATTCCATCCAGATACACCACTATTCTCCAGTGCCAGCTCAGCCACAGACAGTAGAACATTTGTCAGAAGTTGGTCAACGAGTATTCAAAAAAAAAAAGCCAAGACGCTAAAACCACTGCTTCTTGGGTGTAGTTAAATAATCAAGTGGATCCGAGCGGTTGGTTTTAATAAACTGGAGAGGAGGGTGTGTGTTAGTGCGAATATAAGACAAGAAGTGAAAAAGAAAAAAAATACTCTTTTTGCTTTGAAGAATAAAGTGAATGTAAACAAAGATAAGGGAATAATTTACAGATTTAGGTCAGAGGTGGTTTTTTTTCTATCTGACCTTATGTGACAGTGTCCATACAGTGTTGTAGCACTTTATGTGGCAGCTGCCCAAGCCAAGCAGCAAAGGGGGGGCGGGGCGGGGCACTCAAAACAGGTCAATGAGGAGGGCTGTTTTAGACAGGGTAAAAAAGTGCCATTTTAAATGATCCTTGTGGTATTTTGACCAAAATATGTTACAGACATTTCATTCAGACCCCAAGGAGCCATATCAACTGTGGTAAAATGGGCATTCGATGGGTCCTTTAACTTAGCGTAAACGAATGATGTGGCCTCCTGAACACACATCCAAAGGCACAAGAGCCTAACACGAGACTGAAAGACTAGGTGTCACTCCATCACATGCAGCAGTACTGAAAGGTGGGGATGGGTGAGGTCAGACGTGTGCTCTGTTCCACCTGTAAACAGTTCCACATCCCCACTGATGCCGTGGGTTGGCAATGCTAGAAAAGCTAGCAAAAGCAGGCACCCCCCTCGCCACCGGCCCTCTTGTCAAAGCGACGCCCCCGAAATACATGAACGTGGACTGACCGACAAGTGTTAGAAGACAACATGTGGCTCGCTCGCTAACCTCTGGCTATTGTCTGGTCTGTTGTCGATGGACGGGTACGCCAAACAATCATCATCAATCATCAACTCATTCCTGCCAGGGCCACCTCCTTCTTCTTTATGACCAATGTATTTATAGGCGGCTATAAGAAAAGTGTTTCAGAGAAAATTTAGAAACCCTTCCTTTAAGTTCCGCCTCTCTGAATCTCCATAGTTACATGTCCCTACAAACAAAATAAATCATCGCCAAGTGTGGATCAAATTGTGTGTCATACTTCACCACAATACCTAATGATTTGCACTGTGGCCATTTCACACTTTGATACCAAATGGATTCAATGTGGAGTCATTAGAAAACCTCTGTATCAGCAAAGAGAGAAATGTCAAAACAGATTCGACCAAAGGTGCAGCTCTCAGCTCCAGGCCCAGTGATCACTATTTATTATTCTCAATAAAATCATATGCAGTGCACTGCTGTAGTTTGGGTGGTCTGTATCAATACTTTGTTATTAGACCTGTTACTACCAACTCGTGAATGTTTTCGCAGAAACCACAATCTCAGTTTCTTCAATCTTTAAGGTCAATGTCAGATTTCAGATATTGCCTTTGTTGTCTGTTCTCCGCTCGCTCTGTGCCCCTAACCACTAACCCGCTCCAGACACGCTCTCTTTCGCTTTCTGCCTCAAACACACACATATACACACGGCGTGGGCGCTGACAGTCCCTTGAACTGTTGACAATAAGTTGATGGGCTAAAGCCTCCAGTAAACATCTCTGGTGCCACCTCTGCCCAGATGGAGCTGCTTAAAGAACACACAGACACTCGCTCACGCACACACACACACACACACACACACACACACACACACACTTTCCAGGCCTGAGTTTCATTAGTCAGTGTGTTTATGTCTGCGTTCATGTGGCCTGGCGGAGAAACTTCCCCGTTTCACTGCCCTCTTTGGTTGACGCTGTCGGGTTTTATCCTGAGCAGAAAGCACAGAGAGAGTGACCACAGTCACCGTCCCGTGTTTCATGTATGGACAGCTTGTGTGTGTGTGTGTGTGTGTGTATGTATGTGTGTGTGTGATTGCACCCAGTCACCTTTGATGTTAAAACACATAGTACATGCTGTTCTCATTTGTGATCCCACCCTTCTTACCATGCTGACATCGCTGGCCAGCCGCCCCGGGGCAGATGGCACTAGGATCTGAGTGTGTGTATAAATGTGCGTCTGTGTGTGTGTGACACGCGCACATGTGCGTTTCAGTAGAGCGAGGACAGAGTTGACCTTCAGGTCACCGGCCCTAGACAGGCTTAATTTTTTAACAATTAATCTCCTTCAGTCAGGAGGGGAATGAGTTTCAAAACTCTTTCACACACCATCGCTAACACACACACACACACACACACACACAGCGGTTTGATGCCTGTCATCATCCTCTGCTTTGTGTATGTGTTTGTGTGTGTGTGTGTGTGTTAATCTGAGATGTGAATATGAGGAGATTAGATGGACCCTGGGATTAAAATCTAGCCTTTACCTCAGAGGATCCGTTCCAGCAGGGACATCCTGATGGACGGACAACCATCACACACACGCGCACGCACGCACGCACATACACACTACTTAGAAGGTCCACAAAAATGTTGAAACTAAAACATATAAACAAGAAACTAAAGAGAGGACATTACAAGTATTTCTAACAAAGGAGAGAATGAAAGGCAGATGTAAGTGTAGAAATGATGGAGAGAGAAGAAGAAAGACACACAGAGAGAGAGAGAGAGAGAGAGAGAGAGAGAGAGAGAGAGAGAGAGAGAGAGAGAGAGAGAGAGAGAGAGAGAGAGAGAGAGAGAGAGAGAGAGAGAGAGAGAGAGAGAGAGAGAGAGAGAGAGAGAGAGAGAGAGAGAGAGAGAGAGAGAGAGAGAGAGAGCACAGAAACAGTAGTGTAGCAGTGTCAGGCATGCAGAGTGGAGAGGGTTCTCCTTCCCATTTAAAAACCTCACTGGGTCGGAAAATTAGCTCTGGCCCTCTGTTTATCGATGAAGAGGCACACACACAAACACACACACACAAGTCAACCTTCGAACACACACCAATGTGCCACACAAACAGGCAATGTGACCAATAGGCAATGTATTAATATAAAACTCCAGCTGGAAATCCAAACATCCCTTTGTGTAATCAAATGTGATTTCACTATTTAATTGAACTACATATTTTTCCAATTATCATGAAAATAATAGGGGAGTGGAAATAAAAATAAAAAAATTGTACATTAACATGTTCGACTTTCTACATACATTTTTTGGGGGGAAAAGGTTGCATCCAAAATCTGAAAAGTCCCCTCATAGGTGTAACATTTTGCTCCACTTACAGTTTTGCAGTCATTGTGTCACCGGCTACTACACAATTACAGAGGTGACATTTTAGCAAATTGCAATTGTTGGTTTGTTTGTTTTTGTGGTTTTCGGTCCTCTACAAGACATCACAAAGAAAATGATCACTTTTGTAATTAGGCAGCAAAAAAAACTATATATTGCATCAGTCATTACTTATCTGTCATTATTCAGCCATCAGCCCCGTCAAAGCTGTGTCCTCTCTCACACGTTGCTTCTTTTGTGTTTAACAGACAGAAACAGAAATCTGTTAACAATTTGGCCACATCACTCAGACAAAACACAGCACTAAATGTGACTGCAATGTCACTGTTTCATTTCAAATTGTGATTTCTCACACACAAGTGGTGACATGACACACACTTGTATAATTAGTGGAGTGCAAGGTTTTAAATTCTGTTCAAAATGGGTTGTTTGACCTGTGTTAATGCCCCTGAGCTACTTCAGCTTTATTGCTTGTCATTAGTGAGTCCACCTCAAACAGCTCTACAATATTCTGTCACTTTTTATTGTTTGTGTGCTGAACATTGTGTGCAGAACTTTTTATGTTGCAGCAAAGTGAAGTTATAAAATATTGCTTTCATCCTACCTGGTTTATCTGCAGTGAAGTCATTAGTCCATGATCAACTGGATTCTGTTTTTGAACTGATTTTATAGTCACGGAATTTAGCTTTAAAGTGAAACTTAGTTTTTTTGGAATGCTGTTTACAGTAAAAAAATTTCATACTTTAAAAAATAAAAGCCAGTAAATCTAATATGGCGAGATAAAAGCAAACACATGATCCGGCCACATTCTGGGCCAGTGGGCCATCGTTTGTTGTTGACCACTATTGTATGCTATCTGAGGATGTAGAAGAAGACGTGTTCATCTTGGTCCGCAGAGGTACTGCACAATGTTGGAACACTGCCCTACCTTCGATGACAGCAAAGCATTGTTTTCCCCTTTATTCAAGTTTTGCTAAATATTTAATTAGTTGCTTTCCCAACTTTGACACTGCACTTCTTTGGAACCTTAACAATGAACCAACTGTTACTTTGTTAAGATCAAGTGTTCCACATACAAACAGAAAGACACACAGATTGTAAAAATGATTACTAAAATATAACTAAAGTTAAACTGTCAAATACCAATAAAAGACAAAACCTCTAAAGTAAAAAATGTGTGGTTTGGTATTTAGCAACAAACAACATTAACAGTACAACAATGAACAAATACTATATGTACGCTAATGTGAGCACTTTTTTGTGCATGTGTCTGTGTGTGTCCACTCAGTGTTCTGCTGGGCTACATGAGGAGACAGGGAGCATGCTGGAGCTGACAAGGCCTGTAGGGTCAACATCAAGCCAAATCAACTGCACTGGGGATCAACCACTGCTCCAGCTCTGTCAAATTAGGGCACCGTGCCAACATACACACTGACACATGGACATGCACACAAACAGCTGTCAGGCACACACACACACACACACGCACATACACTCGTGACTGCCCACTGCCCCGGAAACATCTGAGCACATCTCTGCCCTGAGGTGAGAATTGCAGTTTCTGTACATGTGTGTGTGTTTATGTGTGTGTGTGTGCCTCTGTGTTTGTGTGTGTGTGGTGTGGGTGTGTGTGGGCAGTCACAGGGTCTGTGTGGTGATTGCTGGAACATACTGGCTGAGCAGCATGAGATTTGTGTTCGAATGTGCATGTGTGTGTGAGTGAAGACATATTTTTGTGGAAATTATGTGTTTAGTGATGTTTGGACATGAGTGAGTCAGTGTTGTACTGTATGAGTGTTTGTGTGTGTGTGTGTGTGTGTGTGTGTCTGTAAGAATGTAAAGTGAAAGAGCCACAGCTGTTTATGAATGTGTGTGTTTGTGTGTCTGTGAACATCTCCATGTGCTGTAAAAATATGGTTCAGGTGTATGTATGCATGTATGTGTGTCTATGTGTGTGTGTGTCTGTGTGTCTGTGTGCGTGTGTTTTCATTGTTTGGTTATATCTATCTGTGTATGAAATTTGTGTTTATATATCTTTATAAATGTGTGTGTGTGTGTCATGCCCCAGGGGTGTCATCAGCGGGGCAGTAAATGGGCATCTGTGCGTGGTCCAGTGGAGGCCAGCCGGCTAGCTGGCCTAACTGGGCTACCTCGGCCAGCCTCTGCCAGCTGTGCCACTGGATGCCTGCTCTGCACTTTATCAGCATCATCATTATTTCAGCTTCACAAACTCTGCCCAGACCGGCCACCATCACCCCCCCGATCCTGTCTCCCTCTGATACATGAGAAACGGGACAGATTTTCCTCACGTCTGACACTCTAACGTTCTCATGCTGCTAATTAATCCAGCAATCAGTTTGTTTTTACTTCAATGTACCTTGATTATGGCACAGATGACTTCATCAACGGTGACCCAAGCTTGATAGACACAATAAAGACAAATCAATGAGGGTTGAAATGTTAGGGCTTTCGGCCTGATCTGAATATTGCGCAACAGAAGTTCACTAAAGATAGTTTATTTATTTTTTTGTCGAAATAACTAGTCAATGTTTGAAACATGCATCTTTCGTGGATGGATGTGTGGACAGCCTGTTGAACAGTTGGTCCAATGTCATTTCCTTCTCTCTATTTTATGCATCTGACACTTATCTTACATTAGGCACTGATCATTAGGCTTTGGATGTTCATGGTGCCCATGGTGTTTACTTGTGATTTCATTAGTATGAGGTCAAATTTCCACTTAGAAACAAGAAACAAGTGAAGTATATTACACTATATAATAAGATGCAGACATATATAAAACATATAGAGCATGCTCATGTTTCCTAGACAAACCCTTTCCATTAGGGACATTCCATCAGTTTTTCTTTCATGCCAACCTCCAGTCAATGTGTCAACACTGGACGTAAAGTTGTCTCATTAAAGACTGCTGCTGCACCCTAAAGAGAGGACCTTTCAAAATGACTATTTTGGCGAAACACAAGAGACAAGAGTCCACGACAGTTACAGCACTGACTGGGATGGAAACGAACCATGACTTTGTGGACGACCAGAGAGATTTCAAGAAGGATGTTCAAAGGTCCAATGCCTAAGACCATCACAAATAGTTACCACCTCAAAACTCATGTGATGACAACTAAGTCAACTGTAGCCTCAACCTGCTGATGTCGACCATGAGATTGTGGTTGAAACCTCTTTAAAATGATGGTGGACCACGATTGTTTTAATTCAAACTTCGGTTTCCAAGATAAAGGAAAGATATAGGAGTAGGGATAGAGTTTAAAAATGCTTGAAAGCAATGAAAGGACATAACAATCTAAATAAAGCAAAGCAATCTATATTGATGTGTGCATTTTTGAGAGTTGGCACTGATATAACAACGCATTTCACTGCCAAACTCACACTGGTCAGTTGGAGAAAAATAAGTAAAAATCGCTGCAGCAGCAGAACCAGAGACGTCTTATTTTTTATGCCAAGTTTTATTTGTCCTTGTAAAAACCTGGTACCTACATTTCCTACAGAAACACCACATAGGTCTGGTGAGCTCACGTCTACTAAACGACACACCCTAAGTTTTTTGCCAATCCAAATTTGCAATCATTAGCCCCAAACGACTCTCACCCATCTGATATCAAATGAGTGAAATTGTCTGATTTTGCGCATCTCCCTCCGAGGCCACGAAACATTCAATACATATGCATCTTTTTCCAACTTTTTTTCACATATATAGTACTAATCCCACAAGACATACCTAAAAAAACTCTTCATGTGTAAAATCAGCTGAGTTCCCCTTTGACTCAGCCACAAATGGGCATATTTGCAACGTGAGGTGCCAGGGGACCAAACACATCCGGTGTTGTCTCCATCCTTCCTTTCCTTCTTCTCTCTTCCCTCTCTCTCTCTCTAAGGCTGGTGACAGCCAGGTCACTGTAAATGCATGAGTTGTTCAGGGTCCAATCTTCAGGTCTCCAGAGGTGCTCCATGTATTCACTGAGATGTTCATAATTCACCTGTTTGTATCACAATGCTAGTTTCCCCTCTATTTGACTCCCACTCCACCACTCGTACAACTGACCACAGAACATGGATCTATTCACAGAGTTGTTTGACTGAGCTCTCACAAACCAAGTTAAACTATACATCTCCAGGCTGTTGCAAAAGTTATTTTATGTTTGACCCACAGACTTATTTACACCAGCGTCACCAGAATATATATCTGGTCCCTCCACATAAATACCAAATGATTGTTTTGCTATTCAAATGCCTAGTTCTCAAACATATATAACTGACAGGGGAAGGTTATATATGCACTCCATCTTCTAATTACCATTTGTCCTTATTCTATATTTTACATATCTCTTTATTGACTTTGGCATTAATGTCTAACAACTATGACTCTAAATAGAATATATTGCTTGGGGAATGTGTGTGACTTTGATCCTCTTCTTTGGTGGATTCTAAGAACTTGTTTTTAATAAAAGGTGCTCATAAACATTCAGTAAAAAGACTCTTTAATGGCAACTTGTCGTAGATTTGTCAATTTGGGGTTCTTTCATTCCTTTTTTTGTGTGTTTTTTATGTTTGCATGAAGTGTCTCTGTCAACCAATATCAGAGATCCTCTGAGAACCTTCTTTAAGAAAGTAAAAATAATGTGAATTAATATACATTTCAATTCACTATTATGTGGATACTAGCAGTTGGGCCAATGGATGGTCGGACTAATTCTTCAGTCAGGTACCATGAAATGGTTGCAGACACTTCACTCAATGGTACCGTAAACAAAAGTTTTCAATACAAAAAACGTAAAGATTGAACTGTTTAGTCATACAATAGTCTGTGTTGCAAAGAACATACTGTATTTTAGTAATATCAAATGACGTCATTCTGATGCGGTGCGCTATACGTCTAAATACGTTGGCTAGAGCCAATCAAACCTGTGTGTGTGTGTTTGTGTGTTTGCGTGTGAGTGTCATTGTGTATAGAGTTGTGTGGAAGCCCGGGCCTCATGACAGATCAGGGCATTCAGGCCAGTGACATTCCTCCAGAGCCCCAGATGCATCATGGGCCAGCAGTGTGAAAAATGCCGGTCGGCCTGATCCACTCAGCCGCAGATGAATGGAGCGCTCGGTGCACTCACCCGTAGATGAATGGAGTGATCTGTCTTGTCAGCGGAGGTCGGCGAAGAGGTTACAGTATCCAGCCAATACCTGTGTGTGTGTGTGTGTGTTTGTGTGTGTGTGTGTGTGTGCACATACACGTTTATTTTTATATCAGCAAATGCCCTCACAATGATAGTAATCTGAGATAAAGACGATGAACACATACACGTAACCATACAATTTAGATATAATTTTAATGGTCATTCCTCAAGTCTACCTTGGGAATAGGTGTGTTCATGGCTTTTTCCCCCCCACCTGCTCAAGATAAATGTTTCTGGCATTAACTGGAAAATAAACACACACATATACATATATGAATAAAATCACATCTGTAACAGTTGTTTGCAGTTAACATTTGATTTAGTTACCAACCATGACCACATCTATAGATATTTTTTATTTCCTGCATTATCTAGTCATATACTCGTTATGTCTGGTTAACTACTTAATTGCTTAAAGCTAAAATATTAGGTCATAAGAATAAACTGTGTTAGATACCTCATTAAGGAAAGAGACTCAGAGACCTTTACTTTCCCTCTTTGATAAAGTTTTATTGAATGACACGGAACAAAAAAGCAGCAAGTAAACAAAACATTAGCAACAAAAGGCCCCCCGGAAGCAACTGTGTCTAACTAGAGCTAGCCTGGTCGGCTAACATGAATGGCTCTAGCCTTGTCACTGTAGTTAATATCATAGTACGCCTAGGACCAAATATTAAGGACACAAGAATTAATTAAATTGTACCACCTCCTGGTGTGGCCAAGCCTTTAGTCTTTATTTCACTTAATAGTGCTGCTCACAGGCAAAAGCAGCATGAGTACTGTGCTTCCCCAGCAGTGGACTTAATGCTTCAACTCTCCGGGCTCATTTAGCTGTGCGGAAAAAAGACAGAAACTAATCAAACTCCCCACTGGAATCTGAATGTGTCAGTCAGCGGTGGAAAAAAAGGAATAATTAACCTCCAGCAGCTGGATTTGCATTGCCATTGATTAATACATGGTTATGAAAATCAAATTTAGCAAAGTAATCCTTAAAAATGTAAAAGGTGGAGGTAAAGATGGGGAGAGGACAAAGCCTGTGAAAGGTACGAGTATGGATGGCATTTAGGTTAAGGAATAAGGTTATAAAAAGTTAAGACATAAGCATGTTTTGGTGCTTTGTACTTTATGTGATCATCAATGTTGTCTTTATTTGTTTTGTTTGTATGTGTTTGTGAGGTGTAGCGTTTCAGAAGTCTCCCATACACATGCAAGCAAACACACACACACATAAACAGGACTCTCATCAAACACTGCTCTGGCATCTTAGAGTTTGTCACACACACACTCACACTCACACACAAACACACAAACGCATCTCCTCAGCCATCAGCCCAGGGCTCCGGCGCCCCGAGCAGTGGCTCTGACACGTCTATATGTTTTTCCACCTGACCTTTTGCCGTCCTTTCTGCCACAGCACGTAAACCATAAGCTGATATATGAAGGCAATTTTTAGCGGTGCCACTTGTATCTGAGTGATTGTGTATGCTTTACATTTGGGGCGCCTGCCACCTTGCCACCCCACCTCCTCCAGATCTCTCTATTCGGATAGTGTGGTTGTGCGGTTGAGGAGGCAGAGAAAAGGAGGGGGACAGCGAGGATGAAAGGATGGGATGTCAAATGGACACATCTATCTACTCTGAGGGCCAGGCGTCTGCTGTATTATAGCCCTTCACTTGGCCGGGCAGAACTAAAGAGGTTTTATGAGAAGACAGGTCTGACTACAGCCATGTTGCAAGAACATTTTCCAAACATCTGTGCTTGACTTTTTTATTTTTATTTCATATTTTAAATCAATATGAATAGTCTTTTTTTAACATTATTCTTTGAGGGGGCCCTTTGCAGTCAAAGGGAAACTGCAGGCTATTGGTTTACATTATATGTTTTGTTTTTTTCTGGGGATACATTAGACATTAAGTTATCCGAGGAATATCTGAGGGTAGACAGGATAAATATATCTTACATTTATTTTCCTTTGACAAAAAAATGGGTCATATACATGAATGTATGTTGTGTGTTACACAAGACTAGAAATATAATTGATAAGTTATACCCACACCATAAACAGTGGCCTGCTTCATTTATGGTTGAATGAGAGTACTGTGGTTGACACAAATGTCCTCTGGTCAACTATGCTAAATTTATAGAAACATTTTTGATTTCAAAGGCACTTGCTCCATTTAATCGAAGGGGATAATATTCCTTTGTTGTTCAGCATCATGCACTGTTCAAATAGCCTGGTGCAGAATTCCAGGGCTTTCAGTTTTGTTTCCCTCATTTGGAGAAGTTATACATATTTCGAGGTAATATCACAGGTCCATTATTAGATTTGGTCTGAGGGACCCGAGACCCCACTGGTCTCATGAACTGGTCTCGTTTACAAGACAAATCTTTATGGCCAAACCTCCCATTGAAGAACCTCTTTTTGAACCACAATGGCTCAACATGTGATATTGCTGACGTGATTAAAAACCCATAGCCAGAAACAGCCAAGTTCGCGAAACATATGTACAACACTGTACAGCCACTGCAGAGGGGCTGAAGAGCCGCATTCGGCTCCAGAGCCGCGGGTGGCAGACCCCTGTGTGGAACCAAATTTGTATGGTGTATCGGACGTTTTTGTGTCTGCTGTGGCAGCAGTGTCCATCACTTTTAGCTGTCCTCTGTAAACACTTCCGTTGTTGTTTCTTCTCTATTTGCAGCGCGTTTCAGTATTTGCAGCGCGTTTGTGTATCTGCAGTGCATTTGTCTATTTGCTGCACGTTTCTATAATGTGTTGGGTTGTGTTGTGAACTTGATGACGATGTTTTCTTACTTTGCTTGTGTTTTGTCAACTTGCATGTGTTTTCTTAACTTGCTGATCGTTGAGCTCTCAGGGCTACCGTACATAAGGACACAATGGCGATCAGTTCACATGGGATGAATTGTGGTTTTACTCAGAGTAAATGAGATATCTGCTCCAGGTTATGACTGGTCATGCAGAGTTGATTTCTGCAGACATCTGAAGACCCCTTGAAAGCATCCATCCTTGACACATTACTACTTGTGTCATTATTACTGAGGACAAGTCTGTGCATGTCTAACCTAACTTATAAAAGTTGTTTTATAAATGCCTCATTTTCTCCTTACATACACTTTACAAAGCTCAGTTTTGTCCATGAACTGTAACATGATTCAATTATAATACACAATTTTTAAATGTCTTCTTGTAATTTATTGTATTAGAAGAATAGTGTTACTTGATTTTTCAGACTGAATTTACAATACATTTATATTTTAGACTTTTAAAGCATCTACTTTGTAAAGATCGGCACAATATGGCCTTTAAAAGCCTCTGCTCCCTAGTCCTCAGTCCCTTTTAGGGCCGGTGATGAGGACTGTTTGATTAGCATTAGTTCATGTTCCAGTAATGGACTGAGGCATTAGCTCGTTAGCATTTCAACTCATGTTTGAATAGGCGGGCAATGTCCCCCTTTAGGCCTTGATCGCATGCTCGCTTGTTAGCATGGACTTATGATATGGGAGCGATATGGCATTAGGCCATGTTACATTACCTCAACGCAATGACACTTGTTAGCTTATTAGCATAACCCCCTATTAGATGGACAAGAGGGTGTGCAGTGCATTAGCCCGTGTTACAGTAGCCTAATGGAAAGCCTCTGTTAGCTTGTTAGCATGCTAAACAGGTAGGGGTCTGTGAGTGGCATTAAAGCCTGTTTAAGAGCACTGGAACGAGCAGTGCTCGCTAGTTATCATATTCTCCAGAAGCGTTTGTGTGTGTGTGCTGTGTGTATGTCTGGGTGTGTGTGTGCGTGTGTGTCTTTCCTTCAACACTTTTCAATTACAGCTGCTCATTGTCAGGTTGTAAAAGGCTGGGTCAGCTGGCTGGAGTTCTGCCTTTGAACATGGAGCTTACGTCCCTACAAAGGCATCATTAGAGAGGCCCGGCCCAGCAAGAGGCGCCCTCACTTCCCTATCATCCCCGAGGAAACAATTCAATAATGTGCCAAAGATGGAAAAAATTAACAATGTATTTTTTTTCTGAAAAACTTCCCCTACAAGAGGAAATGAAAAAAAATCAGTCTAATCCTCTTTTTTATTTCCCCTGCTCGGTCTTGTGCCCTTTCATAATCCCTCATTTGATTTCTTTTTTCTTTTATCATTAATTTTTAGACACATAAATATGTTGAAGCAAGTTTGAAAAGGCATTTCTCATTTTCTCTTGATCTAAATATTCAGTGACATCCCCGCCTGTACACCAAGAAATAAAGAAAAGCTTTTTTTCTTAACGAGGTTAGAGGGAATACAAACACTACTGGTGATGCTAATTACAATGGGAGATTGAGAAATGGAGAGAGAGAAAAAACAAAGAACATTAATGCATTTTCAATGTGATTTGCATTTTGATTCCAAGTTGTATTTTATACAACACATCTTTTTTTCCCCCTTTTGCCATACCTTATTCTCGGGTTCTCTCTAATATCTTCCAGGATCAAAGGCTTCCACTGGGTTTCTCTCATCTCGCTTTCCTCATTGTTTGCCTCCCAGGACCACAGCAGCACGAGTTTTGCACCAGTGCCAAATTTGTACAGGAGGGAGAATTAGCTATTTCTGGACTCATTTGACATCAAAAAGGGGAAGATCCACAGAGGGCAGAGATAAAAAGAATGGCCCATTCCGACCGACAGTTAACTACAATATACTTTATTAATCAAATTCCCCTTAGAAATAAAAGTTTGGACCAATTGAACTAATAGATATTAACTAATTTTATCTTTACAATGAGATAAACTGACACTTTTAGTTTTACTGACATTGCAGAGGTGTGACGAAGACTCTTTTATCCTAGAGTATAACCTACTTCAGCTGCTTTCAGACATACATTGAACTCCGGAGATATTCAGCACTTTCGCCAGACGAGGGGCACTTGTAAATGCAAATGTCTGAGTGACAGCCTCTGGACTATCTGCAGACCTATTCCACATGACCCCCTACAATAAAGTCTGCAGAAAGTCGGTTGAATCGGGTGAAAGAACATGTGAAGACATCAGCTTTCTCTAACAACACACCAACTTTTCTCTAGTCTCTAGTGTGTGCAATTTGATCCAGGAATTTAAATGTCCTTTCACAAGGTGACTGTCAGGCCTTTACAGAACTATATGCTCTCTCCTGAGTTAACATTTTGAACTAAATGTCTTGATGGCCCTGCCACTGATGCCTGTGGTTTTTTTATGTAAACAGATTTGCCACTGTATGAGTGAAATTTACTTGCACAGTTCCCCTTTCCCTACAACTACCAGATGAACAATGATCATTTAATTGTAAAAGAAAAAATTAAAAATTAATAGCAGAGAAATTAACTTCACTTGGGTCTGAAACCCCTGCTTTGTCAGGCTCTGATTAAAAGTTCACCTTTTCACTAGTTCACAATGCTCTTCTATGGCAAATGACTGGAGCGTAAGCATTACCCGTCTACAGTGGGAATATTAAATCTCTGTGGAGACAGATAGCATAACGCAGGTGTCTTAATGAAAACTTCATTAAGATGGAGGATAATTACTGTGTCCTTAACGATGCACTCGCTGTGCTTTTAAATAATTGAGCTGCTCAACTTTTGATGTGTTTATCCTGCAGTAATTTCATCATGCAGACTTCATCTGAGATAGACCAGCTTCAGTGTGTGATGCATGTGTTTGAATGTGTTTGTGTGTGTGTGTGTGTGTGTGTGTGTGTGTGCATAATCGAATACCTGTGAGTCTGAGTGCTGTTTTATAATTGTTACTTTGGAGCCATGCTGCCAGGATGCAGTGTACACTTGTCTTCATGATCCTCTGGATTCATGTAGCGCCATCAACAGGCCGAACTTTCAGATCCATTGTTTTCCCATTTATGTCAAGATGCAAGGCATTTTCAATCAGCAGGTAATAATGTCCTGGCACTCTACACCCGTATGGCTGTGTCAGCCAATACAAGCACAAATGAGGGTTTTCCCTGTGATTCTTGCTGTTTACAGTTTAACACTGTATATTAGCAAATATTTACACATTAATATGCTGAAAACTGAGACAAATCATTTAATTACAAATTTGCCTGAGCGAGAATAATTAAATATTTACCACTGAATGGCAATGAAGCATCTTCTATCGTTTGCAAATGAATTGCCCGTAACATTCCCAACAGTCCCGCCATTGTTTCAACAGTCCCACATCAGATTATCCCATTGACAGCATTACTGCAACACTAGACAGATGTTAAACACATGAACACACTGTGTGACTGTGTTGTGCACTCCTTCTTTCACTTTGCTATACTCTGCAGAAGAACTGTGGGTTAAAAGATCTATAACTGGATTTACATCCAGGTAACATCTGAGGTGTTTATGTTCATTCATTCATGAATTATTGTATTGATCAGAAGGTTTTCATCTTCCCTGTGAACACCTGCCTCTCCACTGGCATCAGAAACTGGCAGAGTTCACAAACAGCCAATCTCTGTACCCCTGGTTCAGTGACATCACTATCAGCCGCAAACTATAACTAATGTGCAAATCAACCCACTTACAACAGCATTGTCCCTTTTTCCCACGAGAGAGAGAGAGAGAGAGAGAGAGAGAGAGAGAGAGAGAGAGAGAGAGAGAGAGAGAGAGAGAGAGAGAGAGAGAGAGAGAGAGAGAGAGAGAGAGAGAGAGAGAGAGAGAGAGAGAGAGAGAGAGAGAGAGAGGGTTGGGGGGGCAGATAGGTCACAGCTGTTGGAGATGGGCCACTGTCTAGCCTTTAGGTTACTGTGCATCTCACACTAATCAGGTCAAAGCTAGGAGCCTTCGCTCAAAGCCTTCACCTGGCTGCGCACACACGAGCACATACAACCTACTCACACTTCAAGTCCTACATCCTACCTCTCCCACTTTTCCATCTAGTTCTGTCGTACCTGCACTCTTACCTTCTTCATTTATCCTCCATAGAAACCCTTCTAAATCAGCCAAGATGGTGAACTTTCTCCCTTTCTCTCTCTCCCCCACACACACAGAAACACACAGACACACACGTCACACACACATGCCAAAACATATTGTTCGTTGCCACCGTCAACATGCAAATCTCCCCGCTTCTCGACTCTGCGCCGCACACTTTTTTTTATTATTTTGCATTGGCTTCATTAGAGAGCAAGCGGAACCTGTGTGACAACATTAATTACAGGTGTGCGCATACACAGTGGGAGCTATTTTCTCCTGACTCAACCGAATCATCATCATCATTAATATCTTCGTCATTGCGGCCGCCATTACACCCCCACGAGCCCGCCACGCTAGGAGCAAACGAGGGGCTTTGAACAACATGCATGTACGATTCAACACGCGGACAGATAGTACACTGAGAGCGGTCCAAGGTGCAACTCTTCAAGATGTGAAATGGTTAAATTGAGGAAGGGTGAGGGGGCAAGGGAGTGGGTGATGCGGATGTGTGAGGAGGGTGTGAGTGAGTGTGTGTGTGTGTGTTTGGGGTAAGGGGGAGTAGGCGCGGGTGGGGGGATAATTGCTTGGAGACGGTGCAGAAATAAGCCCTAATGGTCAGTAATCCAAGCCTGGAGAGGGCCTCTCCACAGTGCTCCACTGAATGCCGGTAATGGGCTTCCAGCTCTGTCACTTACATATGCATAGATCTTTCTCCATTAAAGCTGGTTTGAATGACAAATATGGGTGGGTGTGAAAAAAAAAATAGGAAGAAGTGGAGCTGGGGGAAGATTTTCTCTTGGCTGGCAGTAATTTGGCAGGCGCTCAGGCCCCTATCCTTAAATCTCATTAGCTCATTGTTCACATGATGCCACCTGGGTGAAGCGCAGGGGCAAGTGGGCTGGATGGTGATTTGGTCCTGGCACTTCCTTTGTATCTTTGTGTGTGTGTGTGTGTGTGCGTGTGTGTGTGTGCGAGAAACCGATATTAATATTGATATTAATACTTCTCTCCATATCTGAGCTTTGTCATCATTTTGTAATCTCTGTAGGTTTTTGTTTTGAGTTAGAAATTCGTGCTCTTAAAGTTATCACTGTGTAGTTCTCAGCAGGTAATGAATGTAACCAGAAGTAAATGATACGGTTTTATTATGCAGGCTACACTAAGTTAAAACATAACTCTACCAGTCTCAGCACATTGTTGCTATTTCCCCTCGAACAAGGAACAGATTACATAGCCCACAAAAATATATAGTAAATTACTCTTTGGACGTTCCGTTTGATTTTCCTCCCCTCAGAAGATTGAATTTCTGTAGGGAGAATGCTTTATTCAGTTTATTTTAGCCATTGCTGGGATCACTTTTCATGCAAACTGCACAGTTTTCTCCCAGTTTTTCAAAACACAAAGCATGAAAGACAAGGACCAGAGGACTTTCACCTGATAAAGACCCGCAGCAGAAAGAATCACTCGTCCCATATCAGTGGAAAGAGCTTTTTGTTTACTATCCACAAAAATGCTTCAGACACTAAAAATGTTTCATTTTGTTTAATGGTTTCCAAAGACAGCAAGTATGTGTATATATATATATATATAAGTATATATATATGTATATATATATATACTGCAGCATTGCAGTTGAAAAAACCTTAACTTTATAGTGTAAAATGTTTTTGTATATTTTGTCTGTATCCGGTTGTATGGAGTTTCATTATGGATTCATTATTAGACAGTCAACCTTCAATTGATTTTGCTTTTAATATAACATGTGTGAAAATTAGATTTAAATAGAGGTAGAAAAACACTTTTAAAAATGCACTGCAGCACAAACCTAACAGTGAACTGTGTCAAATATTTTATAGAAGGAAACCTTTTTTGAATGCACTGAAAATGGATTACAAGCCAAAATACAGAAAAAATCTTTATGTATATCTGTATATATCAATTATTTATTTTTGGCAGGTTTCTTTGTGTGTATTGTTAAATAAATTGCGAGTCTGTGCTCTGCTAGTTACTGTGCTATGAAGCCTTGGGTTGTGGAGGTTGTTGAGAGCCAAAGTCAAAGTTTTGACTGAGGCCAATTAAGATTTCATTAAACACTGTGAAGTTCACACTCTTGAACCCAACAACAAAAGCAGTTTGGGTCATGGACAGACAGGAGGTGATCCAATGCAGGCCATATGTGAGTGTGTATGTGTGTTTTTGTCTGGTTTGGAGTGTTGAGGAAGTGATACCGAGGTCTATTGGGGCCACAGAGGGATGGGTACTGGGGGCGGAGGAGCCATCATAATGGGAAGCAGCCGTCCCGCAAACGCCCCCCCCCATCCCACCAACACCACCACCCCTGCCTAGCCTCCCCATCCTCCTGAGCAGCCAGATGGCATACACTCAAATCCCCATCGGAGGAAGTAACGCACATGCACACACACACACACACACACACACAAAGGGGCTTATCTCAACACAAACACTACGAGTCTCACAGTGCAGATGTGCTCATATTTAGAAGACGTCCCAATTCACTCCATTTCAAAAACGTGATCAGCTACAAATCACCTGCTTTGTGAAGCAGATTTAGACGCTTCTCCATGATAGACGTCATTCTGCTTTAACGTGCTCAGCTGAGTGTATGTTACGGCCGGCTATTACATCCCTGATAACGCCAGGCCTCATGCTGTCATTGAAACGTGTCACCAAATGGGTGCAGGGACACTTAGGGCGTGCAACACTTTTGAGATGTTTTTGTGACTTGATGTCTTAGCCCTATTTCTAGACCAAACGCATCATTCTCCAAGACCATAAAAAGGGAATCTGCACCAAGCTTGGGTTTTGTGTGTGTGTGTCGATGCCAAGTGCAGAAGTTCAAGGACATACACGCCCTGACATGCAGGAATGAATGTACCTGGATCGCAAGATAAAACGCTTCATATTTCACTATTGCTTCTCTAAGTGCAGGAACTCTAATAGGAAAGATGGTTTTAAATGATATGAATATGTGAATATGAGTGACATGACTTTGTTTTCCATTTGTGTATATTGGTGTGTGTGTGTGTGTGTGTATGTGTATTTGCATGTGAGTGTCTTTAGATGTGTGTCCTGATGCTCGTGTCAGATTTGTTCATAAAGATATTTGTGTGCTGCACACACACACACACACACACTCAGAGAGAGAGAGAGAGAGAGAGAGAAGGCACCAGCAGTAATAGATATCCAATAGCTGGAAGCTGTGGTAGGGTCCTACTACATCTGTCAGCGCTGCCTGGCAAAGGCACGGCAAGTTCAGATGTTATCGCCACAAACGGCTGCATCAAAAGATTTAGTGTCCCCGCCATCCCTCCCTCCCACCCCAAGGTGGGCTGCGTGGCGCAGTCCGCCGGGCAAACACAACAACAAGGAGGGGACGCAGAAGAAAGACGGCAGGCGGGGGACAGATAAGAGGGAAGCAACAGCAGTATCAGCCGGGAGGGTGGTTTAGGTGGGGGACGGGGAGGGAACTGGAATGAGAAAGGGGTGGCGGGAGCAAAAAATAAGAGGCACAGTGGCTCCCCTTCTTCACCTCTTCATGAGCTGCACTCGAGAGACCATGGGCTCAGGATGATGGGTTTTACCAATATATCTGACTATTCAAGCTACTTGGGAAGTATGTATGTACCACCATAATACCAATCCTTAAAAAAAGGAGTCTTTAGACCGTCTTCAGTACTAATTGTGATGCATCTAAGTTGTATCTGACCACATTTCAGATAAAAGGCATATGTTAATGACATGTTGAAATGCAGCCGTTGAGCTGCCAACCCAAATAAGTGAGCACTGACCTCTGTGTTGCCACTCATGCCTATTCATGAGTGTGAAAGAAGAGACAGCTCTTTCAGAGAAACCAAAGGCAGGAAGACGTCTGAGAAAAAAAGATCTTGCGGTGACCTGTTAGCTGAATGGTTAGAGCATATGTATGCCCTGGTTCACTCCCGGATGTCCAGAGTGTTTAATGCATGTCATTCCCCTTTGTTTCCTGTCTTTTTGCACTTTCTGTGTTAAGCAGTTTTCAGACCCTGTCGGCCTTTCACATAAGAACAATGCAGCAGGAAAATCTCCAGACCACTCAGGTGAGGAGTGGCACCTGGGGAGAGCAGGAATAAATGTAACGTATAAAGAGTATTGTTATCTTTCTAAGTTGACATCTTTGTCAGCTTCTTCACGTTGTATCACGCCTCTATTTCAACTTGAAATATTTGTTCTTTTGGGATTTTCAGTTGTGCATCTGTTGCAAGTAAGAAATGTCATCAACACACCCACTCGCCCTCGGTCAAATTTCCCTGTTCAAGAGAATT
The DNA here is from genome assembly GCF_949316205.1 of Platichthys flesus. Taxonomy (NCBI): domain Eukaryota; kingdom Metazoa; phylum Chordata; class Actinopteri; order Pleuronectiformes; family Pleuronectidae; genus Platichthys; species Platichthys flesus. The sequence goes on along the minus strand of NC_084956.1, from coordinate 20,968,616 downwards.
TCCGGAGTTCGGTGCATGTCTGAACGCAGCTTGTTAAAGGGATAGCTCACCCAAAAAGTATCTACTCACCCCGGCAGACACGTATTATTGTAATATTTTTCTGTTATTTTATTACGTCTGAAGAAGGACTGACCATTGACTTAAATTGTATTGGATTCTGCTCTAACAAAGTTTACCCTACGACCCCAGACCCTACGAACCGCATATCGCCATTTTTATTATCGTATAGAAATGGAATGGTGCATTTTAGTCCACAAATTAGTTTTCCTACTAATGGATTTTGGTCTGATGTTCACCGACAGCTGATCTTATTGACCAAGAGGAAACATATTTCTTTATCCTGCCCCAATCATTTTCCAAAGGGCCTTGTCAACAGTTGAAGCACAACATGGTTCTGGAGACATTTAAGACAGATCTTCAACCAATCATATTTTCCATCTAAGGTCTGAATTCTTACGGTTGTTGTCTGTGGATATGGATGTCACTTTTGCCAAGACATTTAAATGTGACCTGATGCTCAGTCAGTGATGATGCAAAAAAAGGATGATAAATGTCTAAAACTGCTCAGTAAACGATAAACTGTTGAGTGGTTATATGTTGGAAGAAATGAATGAGTGAATGATTCAGTCTGATATGACCGGCAGGAAGGCAGCAGAGATGAAAAGAAGAACAGCTTCAGATCCCTCAAAGACACTGACTGGATTATCCTGTTGAAGTACAGTTAATTTAATTGTTTAGGTGATTGGCTGTGTGTGTCCCAAAACCTGAGAACAAGTCAAGCCTAAAGTAAAGAGGTCATTGAATAGCCGCCTTCGTTACAGTCTGACATTGTTATTTAGGTTTGAAAGTCCCTTTAAATTTACTTTAGCCTGCTTGAATCAGGGATGAGGGGAACCAAAGGAAGGGGAGGTGTGAGGAAGGGCTCTTATTTCTGTCCCTGTGGGTCAGCTGCTAATCACAACTCTCTGGAGACCCCCACTTCCCCACATCCTCACCCAAACACCCCCTCCACCCACCCAAACCCACACACACACACTGAGACACTGATTCCTCTGCTCTTGAATAACCTCACCGGGGGCGAGTGACAAGTCGTAGGGGGGGGGGGGCTGCTGGGGCAAAATCACCCACTTTATTGGGGGGGGTCTTTTGAAGCCTTCCTCGCTTAACTGCCACACAGCTACGGGGCTGTCGGCTTGCAGAGTATTTCTCCTGGATGTGTGTCTTAAAAGACCCTCCTGTGGGGAGGGAGGGAGGGAGGGAGAGAGAGAGGGAGAGAGAGAAAGGGAGAGAGAGAGAGAGATAGCCCTGATTAAATGCTGGAGCTGTCATGCCTCCGAGCCAGCCAGGAGATTAATATCGGCGTAACCTGTTACTTAATTCATTATGGGGATACAGGCTAATTTGATTTGATATTATTTTAATAAAGTTCTGTGATATCCAAGATTGTTTCAGGCTATCAAAATAATTTTCCAGTTATTACAGTTCGTCAGGCAGGTCCCTTTGATAGCAGTGGTTGGCCAGGCCTGTCCTGAATACATTACAACCCCCCGTCCCCTCTCCCTTTACACACACACACACACATACATACACACGCAGACACAAATTCACACACTTTTTCCTGAATCTCATTCTCACACGCGTACGCACACGCGCACACATGCACACACACACACACAGACAGACACACTTGTCTAATTCCTCTACTCTCCAAAATCTATCAATTCACCTTTTTCAGCTTCCTCTTTCTCCCGACTCATCCGTTTTCTTGCAAGTTATCCTTAAAAAAAATTTAGATTTCTGTTTTTTCTAATAGGTTAAATCTTATTTCACAGTAGATCTGCAGACAGCACATTGATACTCTCAGCCTCTCTCTCTTTCCATCTAGTGACGACACACAACAGACTCGTCCCATTTTGCATACAGTGTGGGGACGTGAGATCCAATCACCAGTGGTCACTTTAGACACATTTTAATGTCAAGTGTGAACAGACCAACTTCCCAAATGGACACAACTTTCCAACGATCACATCTCTCAGGAAGCGATGTTACTACCAGGTGTGATCAGGAACAAGGTCTTTCGATTGGTTGCCAAAAGTTTAAAGACCCACACTCCCTTTCATTTGGCTGGCGTCCCCCAGACCCCCCATGTATTTATTTAAACAGAAATTAACCAAATTCAATTTGAAAAAAAATTATTGAATACTTGCAGGCGCTTACGGTCTACCATGCACATTGTCTGAGTTAACTATCATAATCTAATGAAATTATGTTTAACATGTTTAGATAAGTTATTTTTTCTCAGGATATTTGAGGGGAGCCGGGCTCCACTGACCATAATAACATGCGTATGGTTGACCAAGTCAGGCTGACCTGTTTTTACCACCTGGCTTTACCATGACCTGGATGACTGAGAATCTCCTCAGACGTATGAGCACATGATTTCTGCAACAGAGTTATTACAGCACTTCCTGCCTCTGTCTGCTGCACGCGGGTGCTCCACCCCTCACCTGAATAACATGGAGGATTTGATGTTGTTGTGAACGTGCATGTGCAGAAAACCTCCAACTATGTTGTGCATGTGTGAAAGGCAGACTGCGGTTAAAGTCCTGAGCCAAATCTCTAAATTTTTTCAGGAGGTCATGTCTGAAAAGAGCATCAGATCCAGAAAGTCTACAGTTTTCTTTATGATCATGTATCCCTCTATCTGGCTCTCTGGGATTATGCGTTCATAGGGGAGAGCAGGGTAATGTGAGACATCGGGTAATGTGAGACACCCCCTGTATCAACGGAACACATTTTAGGTCATGTGACCATTATGTTTTCAAGCCCCTCCCATTCCCTCCTTGCCATGAAGCAGAAGTTGGTGCTGTGGACAGTATGTTTTTTCACAAAAAATTGTTTTTTGCATGTAAAAGTAAATTTTCTTGCTTTGAACTTAATCAACTGTTGTGTCAAAACATATAGAATCAGGTAGAAAAACTTATATCATACATGTTGGTGAACTTCCACCATATATAACCATGTGATTGATGCTAGCAGAAGATTAGCATGAATTGCTAAGAGATGTTTTTTCGAAAATGTTGGCTGTGGGGTAAAGTTAGACATGAAGCACAAGTTAAGGTTAGTCTAAAACATATTCAAGTGCGATATTAATGTCATAAACGTTGTAGAAAAGCCATCATGCTAAGAAACTACACCAGGAAGACAACCTGGGGCCAAACACCCCTCGCAGAGATGGAGAGTGCAGCCGCTGAGGTCATGCAAGGAAAGAAGTCCTTAAGAAAAGCTAGAAGGAATAGAAATATTGACAAGACAACCCTCAAAAGATTCATAAAGAAAAAAGAGAAAGGGGAAGTAAAATCAGTAGCCTGGGGTGCAGTAGCTGAGGTAAGGAGAATATTCACAGATGAGATGGAGGAGGAGCTTGCCTTGAAACAACTAGCTGACCAGTTCCATGGCCTTGCTCTAGTTAAGTGCAGTGAACTGGCATTTGAATATGCAGAGAAAAACAATATCCCTGTCCCTGCCAATTGGACAGAGAAACATTGTGCAGGTAAGCTTGGGTGTGTAAGATATCACATGAATCATAATAATCATAAATGTGCTTAATTGACCATTCCCCATGAATCTGTGTTCCATGACTAGTCCGATATTAGTTTTGGAATGTGTGGTTGTCAATCTAGCTGTAAGGATTTAAACTTTTACAACATGTGTTGTTATTGTAGTTTTAAAATGGAAAAAGTAAGTGGATATTTACCCCGTAGCCGGGGTAAAGTGAGACACAAGACCACTTTTTAAAAAACAATCATATTTTACCTGCCCTTTGTTCTGAAGACATTCTGATCATTTCCATTGCTAGGAAGCATCCTGAATTAATGGGAAATGTGTACATTTTACTGATCTAAGGAAATAAATTACACCAAGTCTGTTGCTATGTCAGTGACTGTGAGAAGAAGTGGGTCCTACCCGAGCCTTGGTGGATGTAAAGCCCAGCAGCCTATCCTGACCATGGCAGGCTAGTGTGAGCAGGGCCGCGTGTCAGCTGCCATTACCAGGAACTATGAACCTACAGCTGTGCACTGTGAACGAGCATCCTCTTCCTTGTTTGTGCCATAAAACAATCTACCCTTGTGCCGTAAAAAAACAAATCCGGTGCATTTACCTCTAAATCTGTCGTCGTACAACATGGTATATGATCGAGGCTGCTAACCTTACTAATGATAGTCTGTTCATGATGACACTGCTAATGTCTCAGCATAAATATTGTAGCGTTTTATCGATGTTAAAATACGCCACAAGCTCCTTTATATCAAAGCTTGCTCTGACTCTGTAGATCCGTTTTACTTTCCGCCTCTCTTTTCTCCCATCACCAGTGTCATCCATTCATTATTAAAGCTCCCCTCGCCCCATCTCTCCTGTGTTCTGCTCTATTAGAAACCCGTGTATCAGCTGCTCCAGGCCATAGAGGGACAGAGGAAAGGGGGGGATGAAATGAAGACATGTTCGGCTCTTCGCAGGGGGGCGTGTAAGTCGCCTGTCAGCCTGTAATCACTGTGTCCGCGACTCTGTATGCTAATGCATCCCTCCGTACTGCTGACTAGGACATGCAATATAAATGAAGTTTGTTGGACTGCACAAGGACTGAGTTGAATAAAAGATCAGGGTCCTGAGGAGATTTGGGGCTGTTATTAGCCATGTGGAACCTCAGGACCACACTGCCAGAGACCTAATGTTGTAATGAAGGCCTTTTTACATGGAAATTGGCATCTTTATCCCTGTCAGAGAAGGATTAGTATGACTGTGGCAACATTGCACGATAGTGAATTGAGTGAATTCGAGCTAAGGAGGCAATGCATTGACAATGTGTCAGTTGGACGCTAAACAAGTGTACGTTCATTTCTGTGTGATCATGTCCTAGTTGATATTGTGATTTCCATTTAGGAGAAGCTGTTGATTCATACAACTGAAAAAATAGTGAGTGTTTTCATGTGTTTTGCATTTATTAACACTCACAACACTCTCCTATGGTGAATTGAATCATGGCAGTTTAAAGCCATCATAATATTGAGGTTTGTGCATAACGGAGACGCCAGCCTTCACACTAAGTTTTATGTTGTGAGTGATGTAAATGATGCTGAGATTTTCGGTACTCTTTTTGTAAGCTTCGAGAGACATAAAATTATTGAAACTAATGCAGTGCCCTTGGCCTGTGTTAATCAATGGCAGCTGGTTTAATACGGGGCACCAGGGTGTCAACCCCCTCCAACATCCTGAGACAAAAAAGCCAGTGTAAAAAATGCTAAACATAATTTAATTATATAATAATGTGATACAATGTTTTTGGCCTGAATGTCCTCCGATATCTTCCTAAGAGGTGCACTCACGGCCCGTCAGACGTGCTCATGTCCGCTAGCTTAGCCACTTCAGGTGGACTTTTAGTCTAAAAACACGGTGTGAATGATCTTGTTTCAGGTTGAATATGAATGTCGGGGCTTGTGGACACTTGGATGACACCAATCGAGCAGTATGGAAGAGAGTTATGTTTTTTCTGTTGTTTTATTCCCTCTGAAAAATAACTCACCATTGACTTTGATTGTATTGGATACTGCTCTAACAAAGTTTACCCCTGAGACTCCAGAAGGGTTTTGTGGACTCAAACAATTCACCTATCTGTCCATCACCATGGTAGATAATGAGTGACTTCAATTTTTCAGTGAACTATTCCTTTAAGACCCCCCAAAAAAATGTAAATAAAACATTCATGCCATTCCTTTAGGAAAACTGCCCCAGTCTATGGGATGGTTCTGCCCTCATCTAAGCCAGCTCTACGTATAATTTGTATTAAAGAAGAAAGTTTAACATCCAACCATAACAGTCAAATAGGGCGTGTGCCCCTTGAACCAAGTGTGGGAGCTGGTGGCTGGAGCTCTAACCTCCAGTGACTGCAGACACAACAGGTCCTCTCTGCAGCAGCTGCTGATTAAATGCCTTTCTTTTGTTCCAATCTCACTCACTTACTTTATCATGTGACTTATATTTTTATTCTGTAAGGACAAACACTTATAATATGTGGTTACAAGTACCCGATAGGAAAAGGTTTAGGTGAAAGTTCAAGTATAAAAAATCTATAAATGCGATTTATTATGTACACCGTGATCATGATACACACAGGCACTACAGTGTAAATGTATGATGCCATGGGGTGTGTTAAAGATTAGGTGTGATAAAAGAGACTTGGGGGTCAGTGGCACTCTCTGTCCTGTTGGGCTCACTATGAAAACATACGTGCTCCTCTGTGGATATTTGGAAAATGTGGAAACATTTTGCTCGGCACTGAGTTAGAGTTTCGAGGTTACGGCCTTCAGTCCCACAGGGGTTCTGAGAAGGGGCAGGTGTGTGTGTGTGTGTGTGTGAGGTAGTGTGTTTGTGTGTGTGTGTTGGTGTGTGCGTGTCTGCGCTCAATTATTTAAGTACGTATTTTTCTTCGCATCTACTTGTCTGAATATGTTGCATGTGTTTGGTTTGTCTTTTTTATGTGATTGTTCCCTGCGCCCACTTTAATACGTAAACAGTGTGTGAATATGTGTATGCGCTCTGAGGTCATGTGTATGTGTGCATACCTGTGGATGTGCACTGAAGTTCTTATAAGTGAATATTACTAACAATATATTGACGTATTTATATAGCCCTGTGTGTGCTTTGTGTAATGGATATGTAGGTGAAATTTGAATTAAAATTCACCCCGAAATTGGAATAAGCAGCAGCAGGTAAGTTTCTAAATGCTAAATATAATCATGTGCAATTATATGCAGGTCATTTTACTTGTTACCTTATTGAGATAGGGATGATACATCTGCAAAATATTTTTTTTTGTTAGAACTATAACCAGTGGTCCCCGACCTGGTGTAAAGAAAAAACCTGGTTGGGTCTCCATGTTTGGTTTCAGGTGTCAAGAAGTTGTTAGCAGTTCCACCTGTCACACATTTCCCCTCTTAACCTTTCACATGGTTCCATTTAAACGAAAGGGTCAAATCATCCACTGCTTCACAAAAAAACAATGGAGAAAGACTGAAGTGCAAAAACCAGATCATAATTTGTATATTAGACTTTGGGTTAAGCATCAAACTTTACATCTATACTTGCTAAGAGCTGTCTCCCCGTGCTGGGAAATAATGTCACTGTTAATTCTTGTTTGCTTTTATTTCTATTGCTGATTTGCTTCGACCATAGATTGTATATACAGATGCACTTCACCAGTAAAGGTCAGACATTATCAGTCTCATCCATGTTAGTTGATGGGATATAGGCAAAACTAAAAATCTAACTACAAATAAAAATGCATTTTCTGAAAGATGGGGTTTCTATCATTTATGGTAGATGTTATGATTTATAGGTTTGGTTTTAATTAGCTATTTGATCAATTCGGGTGAACACAGCTGAGACTGACTCACTTGGCTGAGCACTTCTAGTGGTGGAACCTCGCTACTGCAGCTCCCAACCTGAACACTCCTGTGTTTGTGGTTCTTGCTCCAAAATATGCAAGATGGCAGCGTTATTTTTTTTACTTCATTTCTGGAGACACATTCATCTCTATGGACAGTCTTTGGCTTATACTGATGTTAGCAGGCTTACTGGCTTGCCCTGGCCCAGCTCGCCCTTCCTGAACTATGTAGTGCTGCTTAGAGAGCGTATTATAACCTCTTGTCTGCTAATTGCTCCTAACATATTTCACCGCTGCTGCCTCTAGTTTGGGTTAAGGTTAGAATAAAGCTTCAAATGGACCTGGAGGGAGGCAACTTTTATTTTAATTTTTTTGAATGGCTACATTTCATATAAAGGAATGTATCAACTACATGTTTCAACCATGAGACACCTTTAACAAGTTGTCTCTGAGATATCCGTTTTTTCTACCACTGTTTCTCTTTCCAGTCTGTATCACCATATGTGTCTGAATCCCCCATCTTTTCTCCTTCTGTCTTTGCTTCTCTTTCTCACTTTGTTTTTCTTTGCTTTTCAGGGCCTCCAGTCTGAGGGTTACCAGAAGGTCAACAAATATAACAATTACTGGGGGTCAGATGTCACAGGTTACTCTTATCCAATTTCTCAAACTCCTGCACTCAAGAGTGGGCCTCTGTTAAGCCGCTGAAGATAGTATACAAACCCATCCTGGCACATCATAATTATTACAGTTATATAATTAAATTATGTTTGAAGAATTAGTGCTATTTTTGTGATTTAAGTGATGCAACCTGTTTAAACTTACATTAAATGTTACTGTATGTAAGGGCAGAAGCAAACAATGCTTATTCTAGAAAACAAAATATGAACACTACAATGATTGAAAAGTCTTTTTGCCCGTCAGATACAATTTCAAAGCCTGCGCTGATTTGTGAGAGCATGAAGTGATGAGAAGAAAAATCTTAATTTGCATAACTTGATGAAGGATTATGGAAAGCACTAACAATTTTGTTTTTTAGTGGCTCTCATTATTTATACCATCACAACAAAAAGAGCCATTTTTGGTAAAGCGTGATTTTTGTTTGAATTGCAGTTAAATCAAGGTGCTCTGATCTTTTAAAAATATCTATATTCATGAAGACATAGACACTCATGGCAAACAAACATGGCAGATTTAGAGCAATTTTCAGAGAACAAACAGATGTTCAGATCCACTTAAGTACTCTGGGCTCTAACTGTACTTGAAACATCAAAACTTGCCTGCATCTCTGTAAAAAAAATATAAAAACTTTGAATGCTTGGTGGAAAATATTTTTCTTATCCCCATCTGTGCTTGAAATGATAGACTCTAAACCTGTGTTATATGAGGCTGTAAAGTCGAGCCTACCCTTTTTTCAGGGTCTGCGAAATCTACTGGCAGTTTTTATACATTATTGTACTTTTTTGCATTTGTATTGTTGTTTCTTTTTATTCCCTCAGTGTGTGTGACAGGGCGAGGCTGGGGAGAATAAGAATGGCACAGCAATAAGCATTGAGATGGAGTTGTAAAATACATTGACAGTTTGGCTCTGGGGAGCTTCTCCCTTCTCTATGAATGACTCTCTGTCTCTGTGGGAGAAAAAAAGAATAGGGCGATTTTTACCGGTGGGCTCAGTCTCCCTCTGCTCTTAAAAAACTTCCCCTTTTTTACTTTCAGAGATTACGTTCAAACCACACATCAGTGTTTTAAAATATTGATGTGGGATTTGAACACTAGAGGGGGGAGGGAATTATTATTGGAGTGAAATATTAACTTCCGTCTCTCTAGTCATCGTTGAACATTAGTTATTTGTCAATTTTTTACTGAGGATTGGTTACTTATCTTAAATTGTATTGGTTGGGTTATGCTCTGTATATAAATACATGTATATTTTTGTATTTTTTCTGTATATATGTATTAAAATAATAAAATGCTGGTTGGGACTAAGCAACAGTATTTATACTGTCGCCTTGATCATGCCCATTTGCGTCTTATAGTGTTTCTCCAAAACCACGTTTTTATTTTCGAACATAGGACAATATGGTGAATATACATTTGAAGGTCTTCCGCACAAATTAAGTCACCAAATACCAGAAGATGTTAGGAGGTGTTAGCGGCCACCAGCAGATGTTAGGGACCTAACTTCAATTGTGCACCTTAGGGTCTTGAGTTGTTTTGGTCTTGTAAGCGACGATGGAGGCCGAACTTGAGGGTACGCTGAGGCTTAAGGTAAATCTGACTGGCTACTGGCTCGTATGTATTTATAATTATGTATGGTCATCATGTTTGACAATAAGTAATTCAAGTAGTTGCCTTTATGCCTGGCCCTGTTCATGGTTGTTTTTTCTTTTTTCTTACTGGTGTATGTGCACTGGGGTATGTTTTTTATAACTTGGAATTCAAGCTGTGCATCTCAAAAGAGATTCATAGAAAAGGCTGCAAGCACATGCTGGGAACAATGCATCAGAAAAAAGTCAGCGATTGTGTTTATTTGACGGGTTGTAGAAGATAACATATCAATCTTAATTTCAGCGCTGATAACTTACTTCATGGTCCTCTTTATGACAACAAAAGGTTTGTTTTGCTGAACTGTAAACAGAAAACATTGCTCTACTTTTGAGTCTTTTCATGTTTTGCTGTCCACAGTGGTACAAAATATTTACTTACAAACCAAATACACCCACACTGCTTAGTTGTGATCAGTTATCACAACTATGTAGGACTAAAGTTTACTCTAAGACAAATCCACATGGATGGAGGTAGGCACGTGCACAGATAGACCCCTAGTGGTGCTCAAGCACTGGCCCTTTTGCCCTGGATGAGAAAAGTACCCTTCTGCTGGAGCCCAAATTTTTCTTCATTCATCAATATTTAAGAATAAAAATGATTCTCTCTGTCACCAATTCCCCCCAAATGTATTTTGATATCTGACAGGGCATTTATTTGAGTTCTTGTGAGAATTTCATGAGAGATTGTGTGTACTGTGTTGTCAGCTTTATAGAGATTATGTAAGTCACTCTTGATAATTATGCATAAAGCATTGATTTATCTCGTTTACAAAATTTGAAGCATAATAACCAAGAAAAGAGATACTCCAAAAGCAGAAAGACAGGGAGCTGCAGCAAGCAGCTCAGGGTAGCAGTTCTCTTTTATCTTGGAGCAGGCCATCAACTTGTAAAACAGAACTCTTATGTTGCCTTCACACCAACCTCGCTATTAGTGCTGTGTGATAATTTGTGTTCATTTGCATTACTCACGTGAGTATTCGCCTGCTCTCCTCCGGAAAGAGGAGAGGAGGACTAGTGACTGCTGCTGTGTACCTGCTGTGGAAACACAGAAGGAAGCCAGCAGAAGAGAGAAGAGGAGAAGTACTGGCTGAACCAACCACAACTGCTGCAGTGTACATATTGAGAAAACGCCAGAAAGGCCAGTGCAATTGTTTCTACTTGCGTCTCATCACATTTTTTTTTATTTCAAGCTCTGAGTAAATGCAGCATCACTCATTCCGGCCAATTCATAATTGTATCACAACATCAAAGTGTCCAGATCCTCTCTCATCTTGAGAATCCTGGTTATCATGATCCAATCCTGTGACCATTTTGTACTGACCATTAAGTATCAAATTCAAATCACAGTACATGCCTACAGAGAGACATATGGGTCTGCACCTATCGGCGGAATTATTAGGACTCAGGATGCTTCTTCTCAGCCCTTGTGTCAGTCCAAGGAGTGTTGTTAGGTTTTTCCCTTCCACCAAAACTTCTGTATGAAGTGGACTTTATGCATGAGTAAGATCGGATGTTGTTCTGCAGGACTGCTGAGTGAGTTCCCCCATGTCATACAGTAGCATGCATCAAACTAGCTAAGATGAGCCAACCAGGTCACGCCAGGGGTCGAACGTCTCAGTAGCTCAGTGCTAGGCTAAGCTCATGTAACACCCCTAAGACCCTAACATGCTTAAGGTTTTCTACTGTACTGCTTTGTAGAAAAACCAGGACAAGTAGTAATGAATATAAAGCGTTTTCATCACAGCATTGACTTGTCACTCTTTACGGTGATATAGTGAACTTGTATATTAATCTTTGTTTATGAATATATTAAACAGTAACAGACCAGCATTTTCATTTATGTGGAATCATGTTTCTTTCGACTTTGGTTGTCCAGTAACCCCCCTTCAGCCTGGTTTTTGGACTCTAGCTGCTCTTGAGGGAAATATGTGGCCCTTTAGCTGCTAAATTCTCCACTATGTTCACCATCTAGTCGCTAATTTTGTCTGTCATGTGGTGCTGGCATGTATGGGGTTTTTGAGCTTTCCTCCTTAAAGCAGCTTCCTGCTGCAGCTGAAAAAAGAATACGACAGCAGTGAGAATTAGCTGGACAGCAGAGCAATTATCTGACACCCACCACAAAGCTGAGCGGAGCTGCAGATTCAGATGATAATGCTCTGCAGGGTCACTATAATGACTTTAAGCCAATGACCAAGTGACAAAGCTCTACCAATAATAATACTAAAATAGGAACGCTGATTCAAATGTCTATATAATGGAATATTATCTTTAAGAAAATTAAACAGATTTATAACCAATAAAATATTGAATCTTCCAAGTGCTTGTCTTCTGTTGTTGTGGCTTTAGAGTTGATGCAAACTGGTCTGTGGCTCCATCTGTAAAATTCCATCTGACTGAAACATCTTTTCCCACAGCCACAGGGGGTTTTGTGCAAAGTTCTCTCCAAGGCTGCCACTTTCACATTATGATTTCAGGCTTCTATGAAAGAATCATCAGACATCGGCAAGTCATGCCCTCAATCGATAATTATGCAAGCACAGGCCTAATCAATATGTGAAATATAAAATAAGGACAAATGATAATATGGAGATTGAGCACATCTCATTTCGTCGGCAGTCAGATGAATATGTTTGAATTGCAGACATTAGAATAGCAAAGCAGCCATTTGGCTTTTATGTGACGGGACCTTGCATTTTACTTGGCACACGGTTCAATATTTGAACAGTATTTACAGCCAGAGAAATAGAGAGAAAAAAGTGTTTTAACTCCAAAATGATATTGCTCGGAGTGATAGTGGTAGTAATAAAGAAGTTATTGACCAAATGATATTGATCGACAGCTCCTCAGGCAAAACGAGCCGACCTTGGTCTCCCTTGTGCCTTGCCCTCCCTCCTCCTGCCTCCCCTCTAGTCTCCTCCCCCGGAATTCAATAATATATTATTTTACACAGTTTAAAGCTGGACAACAAATTGCTGCACAGGAGAAGGTGAAGAATGGCTGGTAAATTTTTCACGGCTATTTGCCTCTAGGAATTTGGCAAGGGAGTATGTGAGGGTGATTAAAATCAAGACTCCAGTCAAGACTTGATTAGGGGTTGCCATTTAACAGACGGCATGGCAGAGGAAGAATGAGAGGGAGAGACAGGGAAAGAAAAAAGGTTAGACATAAGAAACGAAAAACCAGAGGCTATGTGCTCCTTCCTCTGCTCGGCATAAATCAGATAATGACCTTGAAGTATTTACAGGAGAGAGGCAGCGGTAACTACAGCCAAGCTCTGTCCCCTGGTTTATTCACAAGGTCAAAGGAGGGAAACAATGGCCATTGATTTGGCCCTGAAGAGGCGGGGAGAAGAGGCCGGGCTGACTGTCACATTACACTCCTAAAAATACACTTCGGCACCTGAAGGTTTGCAGTAAGTAACAGCTCTTTGAAAATGGTCATGGCTTGGCCATATGAAGTTTGGTAGCTGTTTTATTTGGATAATTCCTCAATATACGTGTTATATACTGCAATCATCCTTCATTTGGAAATGAAGACGAGATAAAGTGGCATGTTATAAGTGGTGTTGTTGCAGTCACGACTCTACAGCTAACATGGACTGCAGCTTTAACTTTAACAATGCCATTCTCTGTGTCCATTTTGTGGCAGGTTTCAGCACATTCAACGTGTCTGGACGTGGATCAATACATCATGTATTATTTCAACATATATTTTCAAGAGTGTAAAGAACAATGGCTTGAAGCTTTGTTCAGGAGACATGGCTGATCTAAACCTACAGCTGGGGGGAACCAAGCAGATTGACTATCTCTTGACAGCTGAATGCCAGAAGACAATGGTCACCTTTGGCTATTCACCTGTATTCACATGAACTATGGATCTAAGACAATGAAAAGACTTAAGATGTATAAAGGAACATTGTATCGATACAAATCGAATCCATTCTTGACCAATAGGGATGCAGGTCCACTTACCTCAAGCTTTCAACCATATCCCATGGCATTTGTCGGTGAATTAACCTTCAAGTCATCACTTGACCTCAGTTCCAAAATTTCAGTCTTAAAGCCATGTACTGGGAGTGGATTATGAGCCGTCATCACAGTCCACTACGGTAACTTCTAGTGACAGCAGCAGTAATGCATATTTACATTACGCATATTTTGCATGTAGGCTGGATAACTGTTTACTTGTGTTTAAGATTGATTGCAGGCAGTACATTGTTATGTGCAGCAAATGCATGGCAAGGTCAAGTGTGGCTACTGAGCACGGTATGCTTTTCATGGCAGCACACACCATGTAATTCTGCCTGCCTGCAGAGGACAGTAAAATGCTGGATGCTTTTGCCATGCCAATGACATGGCGAGAGGAAGACAACCAGCAAGTGAGGCTTTGAGCTTAAATTGGTGATGGAAAAATAGAAAACCTGCAAATTCAAATCAACCCAAACTTCAGACAAAGATTTTATGAGCTATTGCATTTGACCTGCTAAAATAAAAGGCTGAAGTAGATTAAGATTAAGATTAATATGCATTTATTTGTCCCAAACACATGCACAGACATGCACAGGCACACTCATGCAGGTAGGGAAATTTAACCTCTGCTTTTAACCCATCTGGTGCAGGACACACAGAGCAGTGAGAAGCCATGTATGGCGCCCGGGGAGCAGATGTTGGGGGAGTAAGGTGCCTTGCTCAGGGGCACTAGACAGGGTAGGGAGAATCCTCTTGGATTTTTGGACAGATCAATCCAGGTTCGTCTTCTTGTTGTTTCTCCGTGGAGTCGAACCAGAGACCTTTTCTGCCCATAGTCCAAGTTTCTGCCACTAGTACCCCGCCTCTCCCATCATCAAGTACTTGACAAATCAGGCAGGTCCACGGCTGCAAGTCCCACCAGAGTGAATGAGTGAGAAATCAAACAGGATGGGGTGCAGGGGAGGGGCATCAGTTCATCAGTAGAGTGCTATCACCCTCACCTCACTTATCCTGCGTGAACGCGATCATCTTGTTCGTTTGCATGTCACAGATGCTCATGGAGAAAGAGATGGCGGTTATGTGCGGTAAAATATTCATCCTGCTTGCAGGCCAGTCAAGTGAAACATCCAGCTACTTGCCAGACATGCCAACTGAAAACTGCATCCATTATTGAAGTGCCGGGATGTTATCAATTCATACAAGGCCATTATGGAAGATTTCAATTTGTCACTGTGTCAGGACAAAGATTTCACCTTGTTGGGCTCAAACTCACTTTCTCTCTGGATTTCTTCCTCCGTCACTGTTTTTGTTGTGCGCAAAACTGTGTGGTACATAGTCCTGGTTCTGTCTGTAACTGTACTGCACAGAGTTCTGAAGCTTGGGTGCACGATGATATCAGATATGACTTTACCTCTGTCGACTTAAAATTCAGCCCACAAGTTCCCGTGCAGCACACACACACACACACACACATACAGACACACAGAGGGACAGATTTGCAGTGTTTGCCGTGGGAGAGCTCCTCATTTAAATCAATTATGGATAGTCAACTTCCATCCTTGTGGCCTGGCGCTGCATATTTCATGGAGAGGGGGGTATTTTATGAGTTAATGTGTCCAGTTGACATGCCTCTGAAAGCACTGGCCTGTCCCTTACACCATGTGCTGGGCTGGGGAGAGCACGCAAACACATATCCTGTGAGCCTGTGCGTGTGTGTGGACCCACTGAACTTCTTCCCTAGCCACATCATGCAGCCAGCACAAATGTGTCTTGCAGTCAGCTTCTGCTACAGGGAGGGAGCACACACTGTGCAGAGTGCCTACACAGTTTTGGAAGCAACTCTCAAGAATAGCTGTGTGTGTGTGTGTAAGTTGGTGACAATCATGAAAAGACAAATAGGTATAGAGCCATGGAGAAAGAAACGTGGTGGCACCATCGCCGAACATCCAACGCAACTCTGCAACCCCGGCCTGTAAACAAAGCCAATAACACTGCTCATTATTCCTGCTCTTCCCTCCACCGCTCTCACTCTTTCTCCATTTTTCATCACTCCCCACCCTCCAACCCACCCATCCATGACCCAGCACCACCAGCACTTCTTCTCTCCTCGCGCTCTCGCCAGCCTGTTGGGGAGGTGTTACCAGCAGCTGGTGCCTTTGCATAATGTGCGAGGTGTTTATTTGCGTTTTTCATCTTTTTTCATCACAGACACACAGAGAGAGAATGTGGGAAAGTACGGAGGCTGTTCTCCGACGGTACAAATTGCTTTTTTGACCCCGTAATTAGTGGCAGAAGACACTCCGAAGGAGCCGGTGATGAAGCTCCTGTGGCCGGATTTCAACATGGATGCATAAATTATCATTTATGGAGCACTAATGGCCTGTTGAGTTGTCCTCTCAGACCTGCTCTGCTCGGTCATCTTTTATGTGTTATATCCATTGCATGGACACGAAATATGACATGAAAGAATACCAGCTCTCCTCCCATTCCCGCTGCCTTCTCCCTTCCTCTCCTCTTCTGTCATCTGCTTCCCTTTTCCTCTCCTCTTCCCCGGTGTATTCTCCTCTTCTCACCTGTCTTCTCCACTCCTCTCTTTTGTATTTCCCGCCTGCTGCTTTTCTCCACTCATCTCCTCAGTCTTAATTTGTTGCCCTTAACTCCATTGACCTTTCCTGTTTTTTTTTGTTTTTTTTTATCTTTCTCACTCTGTCCCCTTTTACCCACCTTTTTTCTCATCTTCATTTTATTTTTGGTGTTCTTTGCCTTTTTCATCCCCTTCCTCTCACTTGTTTTATTCCTCCTCTTCCTACTAAATTAAACTTCTCTCCATTGTTACCCCCTGACTCTGCTTGGGATGGGCCAGGTCTTGTTTTTCCACGCAACCACGAGTCGGAGAATGTTGGTGTTGGTTTCCACTGCCGGAGAGAGCTCTTGGTGAGAAAGGGAATGAAGTGTGATTCCAAAGTCACAACTTTTCTGCTAGACTGGAAGGTAGACAGCTGTTAATGCTAACATTGGCTGTAAAACTTACATATAGCCCTTTTAACTAGAGATACATTGTGTATATGTGTGTGTGTGTGTGTGCGTCTGAGCTATATTCAATATATGTGTGAATGTTTCTTGAATGCTGTTCGGTGTTTGACACTCACAGTGGGTGAAGTGTGCCCTTAAAACAGCTGTCATTACAGAACAGAGTGGAGAGGAATGCAATTAGGCACGTCGGCTCTGTGATCCATCACTGGCTATTATGGCCTCCACAAGGTGAGGAAAGGAGAGGATGGCCCATAGATACTGTAAGAAACACACACACAAACACACACACACAAGTATACACACAGAGATGGGCTTGTCCGACAGCTTTGTGACCGAAAGTAAAAACACAGATGTGCTCATAAGCAAGGAAATGAGAAAGCAAATGTGCGTTTACTCTTTTTCCAATAACCCAACACAGCCTGTCCTCTAAAATGGTCACCCGACCAGCCACTATGGTGCCAGTGGACGAGGCAGGTGTTTGGATGAAGGACAAAAATTTGGTTGGATTCAAGATTAAATAAAAGCTCAACTGTCCTGTGGGGAAACAACTATATGGTAGGTTAAAGTTGAAGCAAGAAATATCTCTAGCTAGTTAATCAGAAGTTTTGACAGTTTTGGAGTTCATCCAAATAGATACATCTTCATGCCTAAAATAAGGTATACCGTGGAGATGGCCTTAATTTGCTATAACAATGTCTATTAAGAATATGATAGGCATTGCAGTAGACTCAAATATGGTCTCAAAATGAGTGGTATGAAACGTTTGACATCTCTGGAGACCATTGTGGATAATGAAGCTGACCCTTCTCCACGAAGTTGGGACTCTTGGCGGCTGTCATATCAGTAAACTCGGGACTGAACGGTCCTAGAAGCCACAGATCTTGGCCTAAATTGACCAAATCATTTAAACTGTTGGCCACGGCTCCAAATTGTAAGAAAAGAAGAAAGAATGGAAAAATAAGACGCACAGGGGGTTCAGAGAGGCTTAATAGAGGGCTCCAGTACCTCCTGGACTGTTTTAAACCGTCAGTTAGCGGAGCCCACCACATCTTCAAACACACTGCCTTAGTGAGTTCCCTGAAGAGGTCTGCGGCTACTCTGCCTTGAAAGCACCCAGATTTTTGCCGGTGTGTGCACTTTTAATTGCACTCCCATCACTTGCCCCCCAGCCGCACAAATCTCTCCCTTTCACACACACTGCCCCTCACTCACCCTTTCTCCACAAGGCCCCCGACTGCTCACTCCTCCCCCTTGTCTCTTTCTTACTCACTGTCATTTTAGCCCTTTCTCTCTATCTGTCCATTCTTCAAAGGGTAACTTCATTCACTTTATTTTAATTTCATAGACTAACCCTAAGGGGAGGAATGAGAGATGGCACTGTGAGAGGGAGGGAGAACTAAGAAACTCTGCTTTATTTTAGTGATGGCTCTGTGGTATTGGGGCAAAGCCTTTGATGGTTGGGTGGTAGCCAGCCATGGGCATTGCCTAATAAACAAATGAATAATCCCTAACAGAATGGTGTTACGAGCTACTGTGCTGACACAGAGTTAAAAGGATAGCCTTAATTTCTTGCATCTTGGGTCTCATTTTCATACTTCGGGCCTCGTTTCAATTTGCTCTGATAACATTATACTTACCAAAGCAATTCCTGACATCTGGTAACATGGTGACTTCGCTATAAAAAGTCTGATGGAACAAGGAAATATCAGGGAGACAGTCAGAGAGCTTGGAAACTGGCCAACTGTTTAGCAAGCTCAGCTCAACCATTTTAATGGGAGGTAAAATTGAATGTGAGCCACCGTAAATGTTGGTACCTGCTGAAATTATATATATATTTATATATTATATATATTGAAACATTTAATTCCAATATCTATATGTACTACATATATATTATATATAAATTTACATATGAAGTACATATAGACATTGGAATTAAATGTTTCAATAAAATGTATTTGTATGGCGCAAAATAATAATATACATTATCTCAAGGGACTTTACATAAAAGGATATAGAATATATTTATATATATATATATAATATAAATATGAAAATTAACTCATTAACTGAAAGGAACCCTCTGGTCGAAGCAGACTCAATGTGGGCGGCCATCTGCCTTGACCGGTTGGGGTGAGCGGAGAAAAATGGGTCAGAGAGAAGAGGTGGGTGGAAAAGAGGGAGAGAAGAGAGAGAGTTAAGGGGGAGGAGGAGGAGGATAAGGGGAGGGGGAGTGAGAGAGACCAGGAACGGTTGTGACTATCGTGTTTCAGCTCTGACAGTGACATTTTTAGATTTAAAGATGTTATTAATGATAGCGGCAACAGATAATAATAATAACAATAATAATAATAATAATAATACAAAATTTATATTTTTATCTGGAGTCAGAAACACCTGCAGAGAGGAGGGGGGGGGTCATGGTTTTTGGGATTAAATGTATCATTATATAAATAGGTCATGAGAAAGTGATAAAGGGGATGAATGCTTCATGTTTTTCAAGGCAGGAATTTATCAGCAGTCTCATAGTATTGGGGCAGATCCACTTGTATTTTTATGGATCAATATCAGCTGAAACAAAACAGAGCAAAAGTCCAATCCTTTGTCTTGTCCACATCAGATTATGATCAGATCAATAACCCTTTGTACGTTTTCATTTTAGGACTTTGAATATTTGGATCAAGCTGCAAAGAAAAATAACATGAACCTATTTATTTCAGTGTTAGATACATGTTACTTCAACATTTATGTAATTGGAGCGGACTCAGTATAGGCAGATATGCGACAGGACTCCGATCCGGGAGAAAAATAAGTTGATTGGGACATCCCCTGTGGTGAGTATCAGGGTAAAGCACCTAGTTCAGATGGGTTGTGAGCTTAGACTGTCTTTCTCCAGCCTGTGAATGTCCTTGGCATTTAGGCTTACTGCAGATGGGAAGAAGCTTATGCTGAACCTGCTGTGATGGCTTGAGATGTGATGCGTTGTGAGACTTGTGCATGGCAATCACAGTGAATTAAAGCTGCATGACGCCCATGTGACTGGAAAAACAAGAATATTTCATGAAATAGATGCTTTTTTATTTTTAATTTTTTTCTACCAAATAAGTAAAGCTTTCTTGGGGGTTACGTTTACAATCCGAATTGGTAACTGCTAATGTCTTTTAGCAAATTGAATTTTAGCGGGATGTGTGTTCCAACTGGTAAAAACCTAAAACGATCATTCAAACAACAATACTGCATGCTAGCTTTGGTCTGTTTGCTAAGGCAGGTATCAATATGTGAGCAGCTAGATTTCACTGGTTACAAACTCTTATTTCCAAAAGGTCAACTTTTCGGGACGTTCAAAACTGTTTTGCTTTGAGCTCGTCCTCCATGTCTTTTTGGGCTTATCCAACATAGTTTGAAAGGTTTCCATTAGCCTAAAGGGTCGAGGATTTCTCCCAGCCCATGTACACTCACGTCATTTGTGAGCTTTTTGCACACGTCAACAGCATTGTGTGTGTATTTGTTGTGTGTGTCAGCATGCAGGTGTACAGACTGTGTGAAAGAGACCTGACGACGGGCCGTCCACCTTGCCCTTTGGCTATTTCTGTACCGTGCCTTCCCCTGCATTGGTTGCGTAATGATCTGGGAGACAGAGATCACTCTTTGTTTGTTGTCTCTATCAGCCATAACTGGGCCTCAGTGCCAGAAGGTCAAGTGTACAGAATAAGAACAGGCTTACACAACAGAGGGAACAGAGACACACCTTTGATGTGAAACAGGGGATGTGTGCATGTCTCTCAGATTGAGGGCGTGATTGATTTCAGACAAGAGAGATCTAGCTGTGCACAAGCAGTCCTGCAGTGCAACGTTTTAATAGCAAATGTTATGTGTAGGTTGCTGAACTCCAGAATGAAGCTCCAGATTAAATAAAAACTTGCAATAAAAAACAGTGTATTTTATTTAAATATTAACTTCATTAAAACTAGTTCTTAGAAACCTGTCAGTGCAGTGTGAGTATTTCAACCTTGAGATAATAAGAGAGCTTCCATCCACATGTCATGGTCATCTCCAGCAGATGGAGTTTAGACTCTGCTGATAGAGAAGGTGAGCTGCATTTGATAGTTTCCCAACAAGCGGAGACGGTGTCAAGTCTCACCCTTTAATGGTGAGACTGGAGAGAATGCATTATCATACAGTATAAGTGGGCAGGTCACAGGTTGTGGCATCATGGCCAATCCCATTCATTACTTCCCTCCTTTTTAACATCCCTCATTCGATAATGATGCACTGATAGTTTGAGCCTCCTGTGGAGGAGACGTGTTGTCCTGGACGTGCAGGACAAGAACATATTGAATTTGGCAGCTCAAACATACTTCCGGACGTAGACAGCGATTTATTTTTAGTTGAACTAATACTTTTGGACATAAGCATCACAGTCATCATTTTTTCGATCTGTATCGTACTTAACATAGGCTGCAAACTGTTGGATTAAACCGCTCTCATTGATCTGCATTGTGACTTGCAGGGATTTATTTCGTAAAGGGAACACACCTGTGTTTTTCTGTCACATGACATGCTGAGAATGACGGACATGTGATCGCCATAAAAGCGGCAACACAAAGAGAATGTGATTCATTTGGTTTGTGTGATATTAAGGCAGTTAATATGGGAGGGTCCTAACCAAATGAAGTGACCTAAATATAGTGTGAAAGTGTATTGAGCTGTTGATTTGCTCGGAGCATGCGGGTGGCGGACAGCTGCGTTCATTCTTGGCACACAGATTGCACTGCACTGCTAGATTAGCATCACTATAACTCTACCATGCCCTCCCTCCTGCGGGGGGGCACAGCAAGTCACCAACCCAGCACAGTTGAGGAAATAACTGCAGTGTGACCCAGCAAAACACTAGGTCACATTAATCCATCTTTCGACACTTCCAATACAAGGGTTAAACCTGCACAGTTTAAAGGATGAAGCTCTGATGATGCAGAACCATTGTGATTTAGTTTGTCTTCAAGTCACTTATAATGATAAAGCCTTGTAGAATGAATCTTTGTCTATTTCTAACGTGACAATACATTTTATAGATCATTTTTAACAATCTTTATTGTTTTGATTTTATGTTATACAGATGACAGACATTCGTCTCCTGAACAAATCCCTTAGTACTTGATGGGGACCGAAAAAAGATTTATTCAAACCGAAGAATATCTACTAACCTATCAACGCAAAAGTTTGTTGATATGAAAATATTAATTTAATTGTTCATTCATTCAATAGATTTTAGGAATAATAATTATTCAAAACATTTTTTAAAGTATATTATCTATTTGGTGTATTAGTATCACACCTGTATGGAGGTTTGACAGAGGAATATTTTGGCAGTTAAAGCAGAAGAAAGAACAAACCTGCGTGAGGTCTTGGGTAGAATGCTGCGGGGATAGAGAGAAGACACAAATAAACATCAAATGAAAACGAGATTTATCTGCTTGATCATTAGCTTCCTCCGAAGTCTTACCTTCGAACAAGGATCGGCGCAGGAGAGAAAGAGGAGGAAGAGGGAGAGACAGAGAGGGGAACAAGAGCAAGAGGAATGAGAGCTGAAGGCAGAGTGTCCGCTAGGAATACAAGCAGTGCCTTGCCAAATACAAAAACAGGCCGCTCTCTCGTCTTTCTTTATGCTCCTATTGTATTCCCTTTGTTAGAGGAACTTGGCGTACAGGACTTCAGAAGAGGCTGCAATGAGCACATCAAAGCCCGCTGACAGATTGTGGCCCAACGGACACACTCGAAATGGGCATTAATTTCTTTGTTGAAAATGTAGAAACGGCACACACAAAGTGGGGAAATGAAAGCAGCTTCTTTTCTTGTGTTATTTTTGCCTCCTTCCACTTGTTCAGCTGTTGTTTCAGAGCACTTTGTTTTTTTCTCTCTCTCTCTCTCGCCGACTTTCCACATGTCAAAGGCGGTGAGTCCGGTCAGGCCGGCACCTTGTTTTTGTCAGATGCTCGTTTGGCGAGGTTTCCTTCCTCCGTTCTGCCTCTCTTTGCTTCTTTCTTTCGCTCTCTCACTCGCCCCTCTCTCTGACTCTTCTGACAAGCTCTCTTTGAGTTCAGCCCACATGGCTCTGGGCGAAAATCAATGCCCATATGTGTCTTCAGCTGCTCCTCGCTGGACTGATGAAGGTTAGAGAGAGAGAGGCAGATGAGCGAAATCCTGAGACGAGTGAGTCCATGGATTACAGACAAAATATTTATCAAACCGTGCATCTGCTTACCGAAATAATGGAAGAATAATTAAATGAGAAATGTTCTATTGATGTTTTGTTATTCATTCCTGTCTGCCCCAGGTGCCGTTTTCTTGGCCAGTGATGGATGGGGCCAGGGCAAATTAATTGCTGGAAGTGTTGGTGCAGGAATTAAAGATTATTACCAGAGGATTCTGCCAGGGATTCATTCCGACCAGCATTCAGTGGCCATTAGTCTACACAGTGCGCTGCTAAGTTCACTGACCTCGAGTGGTGAATCGCAGACTCGCTATTGATTGCCATCACAGTGATTCATTGTTTTGGTGTCATGGCTAAGGCTACTCACATGTTTAATTGTTTCGCGTTGAATTATAAGGTAGTGGGTGGGAGGCAATTGAAATAAGTTTTTGAACAGTTTGCACCCCAACAAAACAGTTTAAGAAGAGGCCAAGGCAAAGGGACACAATTTTACTCCATCGCCACTTCTTCATTACACTTTGCATGGCATCCGTAAAAAGCATTAGTGAATAATGGGGGCCAGATTACAGTGTGAACCCTCAACCATGACTGAAACATGGCTTGCAAAAAGAAACAAACCCATTCAAACAGGCTTTTCCAGCGTTGTTCCTTATGACCCGAAGGTCAAGATTCAGGAATTCAACAGGCATCTGAAAACATTTCAAGCCAGATATCTTTCTAACCATCCCCACCATCACAGGATCTCCGTGCCATGGGGCCTGGCATAGCCCCTCAGGGCGATGTTTCAGCCTGTTCTTCCTCTGGAGTAGCGGCATTCGGAGCAGCATACAGTGCTCTTCCTGGTTTTGATGCCTCTTCTGCTCACTGTTCTGACCCTTTTAGAAATTCTGCAGAAACCACAGATACTTCCTTGGACTATAGATGCTCCCCAGATCTTTCGCTTCACGTCGACCTTTTGGCCTCCCCTCTCCGGTTTTGATCTCCCCTCCCTTGCTCCTCAGCCCCTGGAGGGTGTCAGCGCTGGCTGAAGGGGCTTCCAGGGTGCTTCAAGGGGCCTTTCAATCCTTCATCCAGGTCTTAGTGTTCAAAGACCTTGGCCAGTCATCCAGCTGCACACACACACACACTTGCACTCTTGCACTTCCAGCTCGCACTCACACACATCATTGTGGAAATGCACAGAAGCAGCACAGATAATATAACGAAAGAAGGGAAAACAGAAAAAAGAGCTATGAGAAGCGGAAAGAGGTTGTGAAGAGAGCGTAAGAGCTGCTCTGAATGTCAGGGTAAGATCAAAAAGAACTCCTATGAGATATTGCCTTAGCTCCATGAAAATGAGATTAAAAATGTCAATGTACAGTGTGCGAGTAGAATATAGTCGATATTCTTCCTCCTATAAACAGAAATAAAGAGACACAGATTCATTCACATGCTGTGCCCACCACTCGTTCTCTCTTCCTCTACAAGGTCTCGGGGTCAAGTCACAGCCAGATTATAGCTGGTTCGTAACGTTGTATAAGGCCACACTGTTCTCTAATTTAACACGGCCTTCCGGGACCCTAATGGCTGGAGCCTAGATGTAGCAAGCAGATGTGCCTTCCACGAGAGGAAATAGTCACTGGCCAATCAGGCGTAAAATGCCACAGCTTACTGAACACATTTCATTGCCACAGTGATGGGCAGGGCAGGAGGAGTTGCAGCAGTTGCTTCTCTGAGCGCAATCACAAATATGCATCTAGTCCTGTGGACTGCTGCGAGCGTGATTTAGGAGCCTCCACACTGCGGGGGGGGAGGAATGTTCGTGTGTGTAAACGTGCATGTGCTGTGTGTTTGTAGTTCAAGTGGCTGCACAGCATTGTTTGCTGACTATGATGTTTTGTGTGTGTTTGTGCGTGTGTGTGGTCTCCTTATTACTCATGTTGCGAGGACCTAAATCTGTTTACACAGTTACATTATGGGGACAGTTAAATTATGAATGTAAGTCAATGCAATGCCCTCTGAAGTTGTGACTCAGTGTGTGTGTGTGTGTGTGCGTGTGTGTGTGTGTGTGGGGTCCAGTAGGATAACTGTGTTCACAACCCTCGCAAGGCCTTATCTGGATGTTCTAGTTATCAACTGGGCAACATGTTAGATAAGAGAGGATGAGTACCCCCTTCCGCCCTTCCACAGCTCCCCTTAACCTGCTAGCAGCCAGCCCTCATACCTCCGCCCTGTGTGATACACATGAGGTGATTTAAAGCACTTTGCTGCAGCCTGTTTGTCCTACTTCATTTCGACAACGACAGCAGATTGTACATTCGGAGCAAATTCAGCCCTGATACTGTGGTGGAGGTCTGACAAGTCTTCGTTCTCTCTCAACATTTAGCGCTGTACACTCAAAATTACACTTGAGGCAACATCTGTAGTTTAAGCTTTTAATATGATGCCTCATAGTTGCATGTTTTCATACAGACATCATGAAAACTGTGTTTGTCAATCTTGCCAATTTTCTCTAATGCTTAATATTGTGTACTATTGAAGAACGGACAGTTAAATGAGAATAACTCTTTTGTTTTAATTGGGGAAATTGATAGTGAACATATTAATGTGTTTTAGTGTTGGTTCACCTCTTTGATGGAGACGGATGTAAATAGTGAAATGTCTCAACATTGGTTATAATTTGATAAGATAAGACATTTAAAAAAAAT
This sequence comes from Platichthys flesus, assembly GCF_949316205.1. Classification (NCBI taxonomy): domain Eukaryota; kingdom Metazoa; phylum Chordata; class Actinopteri; order Pleuronectiformes; family Pleuronectidae; genus Platichthys; species Platichthys flesus. The sequence continues at coordinate 20,942,952 of NC_084956.1, read as the reverse complement.
GTTGTTCCAACCAATTGCATTGTATTTGCACGTCCGCTTTAAAGTGAATAGTTTCAACCTTAAATGATTGCATATAAACAGTCCTCCTAACCAGTAAACAGTCAATATGGTTTCCATAAGGCCCCCCCCCCTCCCTTAATACAGTGTTGATACCACCCATGTCTGTCAGATCAGAGCAGCACGCTGTATGACTGCCTGAGCATCTTCTTGAACCCCAGCTGAGTGTCAGTTTATGTTGTGTGTGTGAAACAAAGTCTCAGTCTTGTTTGTCACTGTGTCTCCTTAATGCAGTGTAGCCAGCAGCAGTGGAGCTCTGTGTAAATACATAACGACAGAGTGGAGATGGACTATACTGGCAGAATAGGAAAGATGACGACGTTAGCAGCACCTTGTGTCCCCTTTCAGATAGTATCCAGGCAAAGTGATGGAATACTTCCATCTGCTGTGAAAATGTGGTCGCACTGGGAGTCAAGGGACGCAGCAGAACAAGGAGTCCAACTGCCACACACCAGTGCCTCGTTTCTTTTGTCTGAACAGCTTAACGTTGAAAAGGTACAGATAATGACATGAGGTCCAGATGCATCTTTAAGTTTCCATACAGGGAGAGGTTAGACAATGCATCCCATGTATATTGCTTTTGACTGGAGATGTTGGAGCTGAGAGTTGGTGAAGCCGTAAGTTACTGAGTGAACATGCAGGGCAGACGGATTGAATGGAGTAAGTAGTAGAGAAAAGGCAGAGCGCGGCCTGGAGTATTGCCAAAGCGACTTTTGAGATTGACAGACTTCCCAGTGGCACAGAGAATGTAAACGTTAGAGTTCATTTCAAGTCCTGAATGGGAGGTTTAAAGAGCAAATCGCTGGGAAAGAAGAGAGGAGCGAAGGATTGGCAGCAGTGGACTGTAGGAAATAATGTGACTGATAAAAATGCACAATAACTGAGAACAGACAGTTGATAAAAGGGTTTGAGGAGTGCTTGGTTACCTGTTTTGTTAACACATGACTGACAATGACACACTTCAGTAAAGGAGTATTTGAGTTCAGCATTTGCACGACCAGATAGAACTGCACATATCTCTTTTCATATTTAACCAAGGATAGAATAATAATGTGTAATGTGAACGGGTTTGCTTAAAGTGATGGATCCACAAAACATAGATCATCTCTGCAAATCCCCTCAACTGTACAGAGCTTTTCATCATACTCTAGCTTATTGTCTAGGTTGTCTGGCCTCTTCCACTCTGCTTCGTTGACCTTGCAGCTGTTTCCAGCCACAGAGGTGTGATAAACTCTCTAAGAGCAGACAGATTCAAATGGTGAATAGCTGGTGACCACTGTGTATTGGACTGACTGTAAATTTGCCAGAAACAAATGGACATGTCACTTCTTCAGGTTCACTATATCAGCTTTAGATGACGTTAGTATCCTATTTTATTGTACGTTAGCAGTTTATAACATTGTCCCAAATTGCCAAAAAGAGAATCCATACATTAACTATCCTTTGAGGGTCGCTTGGGGAGCTAGAGCCAATCCCAGCTCACATTCTGTAAGAAGTGGACGGGTCGCCAGCGTGTAATTGGGCCAACATACAGATACAAACAACCATTCACACTAACGATCAATTTGGTTTCTCAGATTAACCTAACCCCAATCTGCAGGACCCAAAGAAAACACAGGCAAACACAGGGAGAACATGCAAACTCCACACGGAGAGAACCAGGAACCCTCTCGCTGTGAGGCGACAGTGTTAATCACTGTACTGCCGTGCCACCCTTAACAAAAGAGAGAGAAAAAAAAATGCAATATTGAATATGTCAATCATTTATAACCAAAGTCCATTGCTCATAATGCGTAACTATCTGCCGATTGAAGTCTTTGGTATGAGGTTCAGTTTTAAATGTAGAAAATATAGAGAAGCTAAACCACAAAGAAGGACTGCGACAGAAGCCGTTTTTAGACATGATCTTGGTTGTATCTCCGCACACTTGGGTCAGGACTTTCTCTTGGGTTGGCCTCTCCCATATAACAACGCTAATTTCATCTTGAGGAAGCTACAGTATCACTAGTACAGAACGGACACGCTTTATAAAATATAAAGATTATATATTGGGTGATCACATTGTATCTTGTGCACCTGTAACTTTGGAAATGAAATGTCATTTATTTTGTCATCATGCACTTCATAACTTCCTACTCCATGGTCACTGTGTGCAAAGTGTCTTTCCAATCAGTCATGAGGGAGATAGTAATTTATTTTTCATGCACTACATCCCTTAATACAGTTTTCTCAGAGGGATAGACAAATCTTTATTGGAAATTCAGAAAATGTGTCTCCTACCAGAATCAATTTCTGTGTCTGTTCTGTGGGCAGTTCCACTTTGGCGGGTTCAAAAGGTCACAAGATGACTTTGATTAATCCAGCCATCTCACGCACGTTTCATTTATTTATTAATTTTATTATTACATTCGTTTTCATTTTTCACGCCTGCTCGGGCTCATAAAAAAAAACCTGTTTGTGTTGTGTAGCCTCATGCTTGACTTCACCCTCCACCTCCTCCTTCTTCTCACTAACTGCTGTCTTTTTGCTTCTGCCCGAGTGGCTCCCTCTGAAAACGCCTCTTGGTTGAACAATTAATTATTCTAATGATAGGCCGGCACTCAGTGGTGCTTTAAACAGGGACATGGAGAAAGACAGAGAGAGAGAGAATGAGAGAGAAGGAGAGAGACGGAGACAGAGAAAGTGGCACAGATAAAGGACTGGTGCAATCCTTTGGCGTCTTAAAGTAGGTGAGCTGCAGTGAGCTTCTATGTGAACCACATTTTATTGGTGTTTATGGATGGATGGATGGATAGATGGATAGATGGATAGATAGATAGATCATTCATGTTACAGTGCAGTGAAAAGCCCAGAGCAAAATCGACTCTGCAGAGGCCTTGACCACTTGACCAGACGTCAGCTCCTCTACCCTGCCCCCAGGCCTCACTCACACATACACACACACACACTTTTGTGTACGCCGCACACTCCAAACAACCACCATTCAACACATTTCCTTGGTCCACGCAAGTCCTTACACCCAGGCTCCACTCCTTCATCTCCAGTCTCTCTGCCCCACACACACCTCACCGGCTCAGCTTGCCCTCCAGCTTCATGTGAACAAGACTAGTGTAACACTTTGAACACAAACTACCTCCGCAATGCTCTTTTTTCGGGCAGCTACAGTTTTGTAATGGCCGCATGAGCCTCTCCACTTCCCATTTTCTCTTTATCCTTTCCCGCTATGCTTTTGTTGTTGAGAACTTTGACAACTCATGTAAGTCCCTATAAAAAATGGATGCCCACTCTCCCTCCCTCGCCTCCTCCTGCCTTCTGCCACTGCTTCATTTTTATTAAAAGAGGTACTAATCTGCCATCCCTCTATCTCTCCCCTTTCGTCTTCGCCTTCCTTGCTGACTGTTGTGCTACGAGTGCCAATCCTCGCCTTGAATCCCTATCGCGGGCAAGAGGGGAGGAGGCAAAAAGGAAGACAAGGGAAGGAGGAGGGAGGGATGAGATGTAGAGGAGAAAGAGAAGGATAGAAACAAAGGACAAAGGAGGAAAGGTGGGGAAAGACCGGAAATAGCTAGAAAAAAGTGTGTTGACATTGTCATGGCAGTGCCAGTGTGCCAGGTGGGCAGCAGGCAGTCAGTCAGTCAGTCAGTTCCCTTGGCTTCACTGAGATAGATGCCCAGGGTTTGATTTGCATATGCTATTCGGGGCATGGTCACACCATCTCTCTCTCTCTCTCTCTCTCTCTCTCTCTTTTTATTGTTTTTAATCAGAGGCGAATGTCAACAGAATAAATGAAGTTGCGCGGCAAAGTGAAATTTTTATCACATCAGTGGTGGTTGGGTAGGTGTGGAGGGAGGGAGGGCATGATGATGATGCCTGCACACATACCTCACACTCCACACCCCTTCACACAGACACACACACACACTCACACACACACACCCACCACATACCCTCCACCTCCATTCATCACAGGCCATATTGAGGGAGTGAAATTCAGTGGCGGTGCCGGTAATCAATGGAAGGGCTCCATATGGCGGGGATCAAAGGTGTCACATAGTGTGTGGTTCTGCTTTATTGCCAGCCAGCACTGTTAATTGGACAACAAGATCTGAGGCAATATTAAAATCCAATTAAATTGATATGAACAGATTGCCAAGTGATGTACACTAATGTATAATTGAGTATCAAGCAAATGCGAGTGGCCCGTCTCGAGCGCTGAGCTGCTGAATAAATGATGGGCGAGCCGTAGAGGACGGAAACAAGTTTGCACATTAGCTCCCCCCCCCCCTCTCTCTCTCCTCCTCCCCCCTTCCTCTTCCCCTTCCCTCCCTCACTCTCTGGGCCCTCATATGCTGAGGGACACAGGGTTTTATTTTCTGTGCCTTCTTTTTTTGGGAATCTGGCTGACATTCTTGGAGGGACATTTTTGTCCTGAATAATAAGGACAGTGGAGTTTAGGGGTTTTCTGTGTGTGTGTTTTTCTGCGTGTGTGTGTGTGTGTGTACTCGAGGAGGGCAGTGGAGGATGAGAAGGTGTAAGCTTGTGTGGGTGTGTGCGCATCCAATGGCAGGGGCGGGGCTGACGTGTAACATTTTAAATGGCGTAATTCCACCACACGTGCACAGCTTTAATTTGGGTTTAATAAAATCTAAATGATTTATTGCCTTTTTTTGCTGGAGCAAAAGCAAGAGCATGTTGTGGTGCTCTGGCTAATCAGGCATAAACATGGACAGCCCCCGTCTCGGTGGAGAGGCTGGGCGATATGGAGTGCTCTTTAAGAAAGAAAGAAAGAAATAAGCAGATAAAGAAGGATGCTCTGACACTATTTAACAGACCAGCGAGGCCTAGTCCAAGGTGACATTCTCCGATAAGGTACACTTGGACTGTAGCCCAAAATAATCAAAAGTTCATCACCACTCATTCATTTATTAATTGAATATTTTTAACCTTGATTTAATGCGTCGAGCTGTAGTGCTAATTTGTGACATTGGGAGGCTGATAAGGAGATTTACATTTCAAATTTTAATGATATTTTGGCTCTAGCGATCACTCCCCTTTTTTGGGGGCTAATTATTTATTTCTGTTGTTTTGGTTGCAGTCCAGCATATGCTGCATTTCTGTGTGTGTGTGTGTGTGTGTGTGTCCCCACCCCCCTCTTTCTTGCATTAAACTGGTTTCCTTAATTAAGCGGGCACGGGGCTCATTAGCTGCCAGGGCGATGAGGTGGCATGATGTGCCCGTCTCAGTCCCCGCTGGCGATGCCCGGACAAAGTGCCTGGGGAGCAGGTGCTGACAAGGTCGCGGTGGCAGCGTGCCATCTGGACCGAGGCGCGGGCCCCATGGCCGCCTGGCTCTTTGTAGCTATAGCGGTGGCTAATGCCATCCACCAATAACCCTGCCTCAAAGACATCAAAACAGCACCCCGGCTTTTAGGAGATCTGTGGACTTAACAACCGCTAAAACAAAGGCGCAATAATTGGTTTTGGCGCAATCTGTCCTTAGTTTTTCCACTCAAGGAGCTTTTGTGGTTATTAAGTGAGCGTCGAACAGAAGGCACATTGAAGGTTTTCTTCATTTAGGCGTGATGCTCCTCAATTTGCATAACATAGATGTCCATGGCAAACACTGTGCCCATACATTTATGCATAGATTCCAACAATACACAGCATCCCTGAATAATGAAAAACATCACTTAGGGACCGTATGAAAATTTAGTGGTAATTTCGTAGAGATTCTTGGAACAACCTGCCTGCTGAGTACCTTGAAAAGCTGTGCAGGAGTGTGCTCAGGTGGAATGGTTAAAGATTGGTCACAGCAAATGTCTTTTTGATTTAGATTTTTTTACTGCATGTTTTTAGCGGGTTAATTGAATGATTAAATACTTTTCGTGCCATTATTTTTAATATAAATGTAACTGTTCATTCTGAACGTCTGAAGAAGTTTCCATCATAGTAACAGTCATCTGACTCTCAGTACCATTACAGATAGCAGAATTAGTTGGAAATGTATTTTAAAGCATATTTAATAATTCAAATCATGATGGTAAAATCCTGAGCATTGGCCACAGAGTTTGCCTTTCACACATGCAGAGGCAGGAAGTGACGTATTAACTCCGCTGCGGATGTAATGTTAGTTTCTTTACACACAGACACCTGTGTTGGCTCTTATCGCCACGATCAGGGATCCTCGACTGTGTTCTCACATGGAGTCCTCGTGAATTTCTACAGACTATATACAAGGAGGCCAGGGTCGAGAAAGTCCACAGAAACTGCAGAGTCTCTCTCTCTCTCAGACATTTGGGTTCACACATGCACTTCCTCCAGACAAAATAAAAGTACCTGCGGAGGTCAGTGTATGACTGAAAGGTAATTTACTTATTTTGACAATTTTTGACCATTTTATTTATGCGATACATAAGTTTTAGCCAATCCTCCATACCAGAATAATTTCTCTACGGTCCCCTGTAGATTAAATGTGTGTAAATATGAAATACCATATAATGCCTAATCCAAAAGCCAGAATTACAAGCGCCACTGTACCAGCTGGTTTGGTCCATAAATCGTATGTCCCAGCTTTTGCATCAAGGCTGCGTTGTTTTGTTTTTTAATATATATTATTCAGTGGAGTAAATGAAAGCTCACATTAATCTGGATACCCACTAAGTGGGCTTTTTTTCTGGGTAAAACAAACATTGAGGTAACTGGTTTGTAAATGCCACAAAAGATTGTCTAACCTCTGACACCAACACTAATCACAGAATGCCACTCAGAAATGTTTCCTAAAATTAAGTGAACGCTGAGGGCCAATGTTTACCGCAGTCAGAGGAACCGCTTGCAGTTTGTCATTTTGCTTGAACCTGCCATACGATTTGTCACGAAGTTGCTGGTCAGCGTGGTTCAGAAATACTGAAGACGATCTGCGTCTCCTCCCTGGCACCGGTGTGGCATCACCTCCCCTCCCACCGCGTGGCAGATTGTCACACGGTTCTCAGGCTTTGACTTATGAAGCTGCCTGTCGCACTCTATTTGAGGTGACTGTTTCACTCCGGGGCTCGCTGATCACAAGGCCTGCACACACTTAAAGACATGTATAACTAACCCATAAGTAGAGCCATTTTTAAGCACTGGTCATTCCCTGCTCCCTCCCTCCCCACATTATTTTACAACCTCTGTGGCCTCTTTGCCAGAGGCCTTGGCTGTCATTATGCGGTCCAGTGTTTGGGTTTGCAAGCCTTCACCCTCTGATTTGGTGAACGGATGCTTTCGTTAAAAGAAAAAAGAGGTTTGGAACTTTAAGTTATCGTCCTCTTTGCCTAAACATAAGATGTGAGGGTCATTAAGGGTCTTGGACATTTCAGTAAAACACCAGCACCACATATGGATGCTGAGACATGCTCAAAGAGAACACAGATGTTTATCTTTGAGATTTCTCAGAGGCTGTTTTGTGGTCAGCCATGTGGTGTGAGGCCTTACATGAAAGGAAATCTTGGACGAAGGAGCGCTAACAGGCCCCTCGCACACAAGCTCTCTGCGTAGATGGGAAAATGCATTTATACTGCGAAAGTCTGAAACACTGCACGGAGGGAAGTGCACAAATTATACAAGTCATGATGTTGCGACTGTGTGACCCCTTTTTTTAAAGGTTCAGTGTTTAAGATTTAGGTGAAAGGGATCTATTGGCAGATATTTTATATAAAATGACCCTTGAGATGTTTTCACTCGTGTGTTTTATCTAAATTGTACGAATTGTTTTTTTTATCACCCTAGAATGGGCCTTTTATATTTAAATTGTATTTATATTTACTTTGGGAGTGTGACTTCTCTACCAATTTTTGACAGTAGCCTAGATTGTACAAATTGAACACCTTGAGATTTTATGACATATGAAGGCTGCCACAGTTTACCTTTCAAGTTTGTAAAGGGGAGGGGGGGGGGTATTCAAGCTACAGCGCGAAACTCCAAGATTAGATGTCACTAGATTCTATAAACTGAACATTTGAACAAAAGACATAGAGGATCCAAGGGAGCAATTTGTTTTTTGTACTGTTTTTTTTTTCATGCATTTCCTCCTCAAATGTTAGGGTTGATCCGCCCCATTGGTAAACATTACAAATTAACTCAATACGCCATCAACAAATTTGCATTTCATGGAGATTTCTTCTTTTCCTCCACTACATTCCTGAAATGGACATGCTAGTTTGGGACAAAATAAATCAATAATTCTCCTAAAATTCATTAATTTTCTGTCAGTCTGCCAACTTGAACCAGCAGAATGAATACATTGTAATGAGAGCCCAGAGAGGATGCTTTACTTTTAATTTAGCTAAAAAGAAAACAGTATGGTAATTATACAGGAATCTAGGCACAGACTTTCCCTTCTTCTCTTCTTTCTTTATAATGTCATTTGATCAAGATGACCTTAGTGGTAATTAAAAGAATGTAAGTACTGAATGTACTGATACACACAACAGTCTTTATGACTAAGTTAAACTGCTGTTTGCCTTTACGGGGATAAACAGAGCAGCGTTTGAGGGATTTTCTTGAAGTTCCCTAATTTAATCCTCCAGCCCCTAATCTGGTGTGAAACCCTAAACCCTTCTGCACACAAAAGCTGACCGACATAATCCCTGGTGTAAAGAAATGGCCACTCATTCCCTCACTCTTAGGACTGCAAACTGAGAAAACCAGTACTGCTTTACTACACACACATTGGACATATTTGTCATCCTCTCTTTTCTGACCGCTTGTCAGTCATCCCTCCATCTTCCCACTGCTTCAAAGATCTCTCAATATGTGAAGAGATGGACTTAAGAGCCACAAGACTAGAGTCATATGGAAAAGAGTGTAAACCTAGCAAATCAATGATAAACTCCAAGAAAATAGAGATAGCCCAGTGCTCTGCGGTGATGCACTACCATCGAGACATGTACTTTCTGTCACATCATTTCCCTGCAGCACATACAGTAAGAATTAGCGGCGGAGATGGACAGCCTTGACGAGCGTGACTCCTACCCAAGCCATTACTAAAATAAACCACATTATTTGGAGAAAATCCATGATTAGGACCAAAGGAAAAGAAGGCCCCTTGGTCGGGGGGCGACGAATGGGTGGAAGAATGAGTGGTGGAGGGAGGGAAGGCTGGTGGGTGGAGATGGACAGGTGGGGTGTGGGGGGCCCAGCAGGGGGCTAATTCTCCCCATGCCCTGCTGCAGCTGTGCCCCTGAAATTGACTGACAGATCCCAATGCGTAGGGGGGGGTTTCTGCATATGTCAGAGCAGTGAGGGGCCTGCCAACTTCCTGCTACAGTTTTTCACACTTTATATAGCAGTCTATCTTAAACTTTCCCTCAAGGGAGCAGGACTGTCACAAGCATTTTTCCCTGTGGCCAAAAGGTCATTTTGATGCAGGCTATTTCTGGGCCTGGAAGAAGAAAGGTTGAAAAGTGAAGGAAATCGGAGCAATAATCGATCAATAATGATCGATCAATTTGTCCATTTAAGAACAAACAATGTGACCACAAGCGTGGATTCTGCATCTGAGTGGGTGTTTCCCATGACTTCATTTGAATGACAAGTGATACTGGTAACTTCCATTGTAACACCTGACTGAAGCACGGCCAACTGTATTAATTTAAACCAGCCTCTGTTTCACTTGTTCAACACAAGATCACATTAACTTGTGTCCGCACGCCAACCACGGACTGCAACTGCTGGCATTTCTCTACTTTTCCTGTCTATTAACGTATAAAATGTGCAATAGAAAAAATAATTGAATTAGCTGTCACACATTACTGGGTGAAGGTACACACCACCTGTCCTTTTGCAACAGTCCACATTTGGGACCACCCATTTTACTGTTAAGTAAATTAACCTGGGGCTGGGGAGTCTTTTTTCCAATCAAGGGCCAGTTTAGTTTTTACAACATCCCTAGCACAGCACACATTGCACTCACTTCTAAAATATGATGTCTGGAACTGCTTCTCTTTGGCGTGATGTGTGATGGTGGTGATGATGATGATGGTAATGATGGTACTAGTCACAGCAGGCTTCAGCCAAAACAATTTGCTCAGACAAATTCTCACCCTCGGGGGTGCATGGGTGGCAAAGTGGTCATTCCTCTATCCTATCAAACTTTGCCTTAATCCCATGCACTAAAATGGTTTGCTGTGCTGTGCTTGTTATACCTGTTGTTTTATCACAGAACAAAGAAAAGCTGGAAATGTCATCTGTTAAGGCCAATTTATGCTTCTCCGTTTTGATGGAGACGGACAGATCGGACCGCCTTCTTTGCCGTGGAACGCCTACTGTTTTTTCAGTATCAGTATTGTGTCAAAGTGATCTGTTCTGCAATGATTCCTTGAGATGAACTTACACTTGTACTTTGGTTCTTGCAGCTCTGCAGCAGAATCAAGGCTCCTTCACAAATGATCTCCCTCCTGATTGTGGTTTCAGCCTCCTAGCCATCAGCTCATTCACAAAAACCTGCCTGCACAACATTTCTCTGTAAAGTGGGATCATGTGAAAGTTGCTTGATGGGCAATGAAACTCTGATAAGTAACTTTATCCAACTCACAACTTATTCAGTTTTGCTGCATGTTTCCAGCTGCTCTGGCCCTCGACATTGCCCTTTTCATCCCACAAACTAGGCACACTCGATTGTCTTACTTCAACAAGAGAAAATGTGTTTGTCCATTTCCTTTGGAAAGCACAACATTCTGTATCTACTTTTCTGCAATAGCTCTGTGTGTTTTCTTCACCTTGACTTTGACCTAACAGACAAACAGCCAGAAGGGAACCAGCCCAAAGGACGAGTTACTGTGCTATTTAAGTTATTTTCTTTTATTGTAGAAAAACAAATGGAGAAAAAGTTGTTTTTGTATCCTCATTTTCAGAAAAGAAAATTCCACTTACTATTATTATTACAAGCTCACATGTTGACCAAAGGGATTTTAAGGCAATCCCTTAAAAGATATATAATTTTGTAATTTTATTCATATACTGCTGCAAAGACATTTATTCATAACAGCTGAGGTACAGACATAAAAATCATAATTTGTGGCACAGTATTGATCTGATAGAGACCCATCTCGCACATGGACTTTCAGAAACTGTAAAAAAAAAACACTTCTTCATGGCTGCTAACCACGAAACGATTCCACTGCTAATGATGGGTTCATATTGTTTTCTTCTTTTCTCTCTAACCTTCCAAATAAACTTGCATGGAATCACCCAAAATTGCACCATTAGCAGCAAGACACAGAGAAAAGACCAAAACATTGTTATTGTGTCTGGAGAAAAACACGAGGGAGAAAATGCTGACTCTGAACAGAAAAAGAATAGAACGGTGACCTTGATCAGAACCTGCTACTTATAAAGTCACCCAGGGCCAAACTGTTGAGGAATATTGGGCATTTAAAATAGGAAGACATGAAACACTTTGAGCAGCAACCCCTCCTGTGGCAGGACCCTAAGCGCAGTAACCTTATATCAAAGCTTGGCGTGTAGCAGAGCAGCCAGAGAGAAGGACATTAATTATTGAGGAGCATACGGTAACAAGCTGTGAGTGCCAGTGACGGCGTATTGTAAGGAAGACCAGCACCCCATGTCCGATTATCTATTGTTAACCTCCATTTTCCCCGTCTCCGTGAGCTCACTGGCTACGAGAGGGCGAGAGCCATCCACTGTAATTCTCTCTCTCCTAACATAAACAAGCACACACGTCAGGGTATGATGGGAAGAGGATATTTTCTTTGGCTTTCTGTTATTTTAGTACACAAACACAATATCTAACACACTCTCATTCACACTCACACACACGTACACACTCACGGTCTGATGGTCTCAAAGGGCAAGTTATTGGCTCAAACAGCAGAATAACATGTCAGCCTCAGGGGATTTTGACCGAGGTACCTGCTAGTGCAAAAAGGCTGTTTGCAACCATTCTCTGTGTGCCTCTGTACTTCACTTTAGCTTCCTCTTTGAACACTGACATGCTGCTGGCTGCTCCTCACTCCCCTCACTGAGGATCTGAGGGCCAGGAGAGGGTGAGAGCACAGCCTCAGACCAGCACCTTATATGGAGGACCTGCTGGTCAGTAAATCATGTTGGTTATCTCATTGGTCAACAGAATATTTTTCCTATTAAGGCACAGCATGTTTATTTCCACACCGGTCAGTCGCAGTCTCTTCTTATTTGCTCCTTTTTTGTCATGTTGCTGAACTTTTAGGTGGATTGCACATAAGAGAGGTTTATGCTTTGCCTGTTTATTAGTCATGTCATTTCAGATTTAGTCTCAGTGCTGAGATAAGTATCTCAAATTACTTTTAATTAGCAGAAATGTATTTTGTATTTGTCTAAATATATGAATAAGTTTTGGTCCAGAGTTTATTTGGACTTAACTCAGGTTTAAATCAAGTTGACTTATTGTACTGTTGCAATGAAATTAGGCAATTGAAAATAATTGAAATGTGCCATAATCATGTACTTTTTAAATGCAACTGAAAACTTAGGAAGAAAAAAACACAAAAAACACTTAAAACATCTAGAGAATCATGCATGGAGCTATTGGGAAGAAAGCAAGGGGAAATATATTTGAACTCTCATCCTGAGAGTTGGAATGATGTCAAATATACTTCTGGTGAGTTTAGGAGCCAACTCGCTCAGCCAAGCTCCTGAGCTTCTGGGGCCAGGGGGCTTGGTTAGCAACAGGGGTCCAATCCTGTTGATTCTGTACTGCAAGTACGCTTCAGGGAAGATGATCGGGCTAATACTGAACAACAATCACATTCTGACATGATTGTTCACAAAAAGGTCTCTCTCTTTTTGGATTCCATATCTATGTTCATCAAAACTTATTTAGCACAGCTCTAGTCAAGGGTTAGAAAAAGAGGTTGACAAAAGTATTTTATAACAAATGTGACGAACTAAGCTAGTTGTAGCATATAGCTCATCAAAGGCCCGACACTCAAAGGTCCGACACACAAAATGTATTTGTTCACCAAAATTGAATAGGCTCTTGTCAGACCCATCCTTACCCTATCAAGTTTTATTATTATCGATCATTATTATTTATCTATCTATCTATTGGTTTTCTGAAGCACACCAACAAAGAAACAGACAGGGGTGAGAACGTAACCTCCTTGGTATAGTTGATTAATTCACTTATATCGTACCATTTGTTTATGCCATCAACTTCTACTCCTCTGTATCCACACTGGCCTCCAACCTTCGTGAATGGACCTGATGTTAACTGCTATCTTTGTGTCCTCTCATCACAAAAACTGTCCAGCAATGCCATCACAGTCAGATAAGGTCCAAGGCAAAGAAAGCTTCTGGTGAATATTCAACGTCAACGAGAGGAAGCTGAATGCAGTGCAGACGCATCTACACGACAATAACACGTTTCCATCAAGGCTGAGAAGTAAGTCGCTGCTGAAAATAGAACTTTGCTGGTGCTAACGAGAATTTCAAACGTTCACTCTCGGTGCTCAGTGTTCACGGTCAAACAGAATGAGCCCTCTGCATTATCACTGCTCAGCGATGGCCTTCTTCAAAATGTAGCTTTTCTTCTCCTCACAAGAGAATCACGCCACAGAGGCTCTGCAGACACAGCATAGGGATACAGTGAGGACAACATGGGTGGATTAAACTGAGTGAGCGCGAGAAGCTACAATAGATGGTATTATTCTCTAACATTAATATTTAACTGTAATTTATTATCATTTCCCGTAATTAATGATAAGTTAGAGCTCGATGTGGAGTTCGCGCAAGGATACACAGCAAGTGTTTAAAAAAAAAGAGAAAAAGTGGAGGAATTAAACACAGGAGAGGGTTTAATGGACAGTCAAAGGGTCGGGCTGTAAACCTACACTGAACACACACGCGCACAAACACACACACACACAGGCTGAGTTGAGCTTGTAAAAGTGAATGAACTCAGAGGGGCTGACCAGTGTTGGTGGCCTTTGATCGCAGAGCGGTTTGTTTCCACAGGTCTGTGACTCTCTGACCCCTGCTGCGGAAAGGTCGAGTGCCTCTTTAGCTCAGTGCTAATGATCCATTTAACACCCTTTAGCTGTGTGAGTGTGTGGCATGCGTGTGAGCCAGGCAGCGCTGTTGTTAAGTACCTCAACCAACACTTCAACAACATGTAACCTCAGACTCAGCAGTGCAGAATGACAGCTGACACGGGCCGAGCTCTGACTTTTATGAATTTTTCAGAGTCGCATTTGACAGCAGCTGAACGCGATCATGACAAGTATCGTGGGGAGTCACACACGTCTCCGATAAAGTCGTGTTGGCCCTGTCGCACGCCTCACACACGGATAAGGAAGAAGAAAACACCCAGCAAACCACAACTTCTCCAAGGTGTCCCACTTTGCACGAACCAATTTATGTATCCTCCGCCACTCTGCCTCCTTTTTTATTTTTAATACCACATTAAAGGGGATTTTATTAATTACACAGAAGAGTGCCACACATACAGCCTCAGCTTCCATTTTATGTGATTTCTGTTAAAAAAGTAGCAGTCCCACATGTAGCAAATCCCCAACGCCCCTCTGCCAAAAAAACAAACGGCAAACAACAAAACAGCAAAAACAGCGACTGAGTCAAAGTGGATGCCTCTCAGTAGGGGCCGGGGCCAAAGGCCCCTTTCTAGTACAGTTGCAACAATTATCTTCAAAGCCGAGCCGAGCGGGAACCTTTGTTTTCGTCCCAATCCACATGGCTTGAACCTGACCCTGTTTCTTCAAGCCTGGTGGAGGATAACATGTTCCTACAGCTTGATAGCAAGAGTACATTTTTCTTATGACTTATTCATCTTTTTTTCCTTTCTCCCTCTCCCTAATTTATAATTCATTTGATCTAAAATTTCATTAATTTTCTAAAATGTTCCAATTGGGGCCTTTCTGTGCCCAAGCGATGTTTTTTTTTTTTTCTTTGTCCAACGCTCTTTTGTAGTCGACTATTATTCTTTTATGTAGCTGCCTTGTAGAGGTTATCGTCTTCTGAGGGCAAACAGCGCCCGCTGGAAAAGTTTTAATCAGCTTTAATGAGTGGGGTCAACGCTGGAACCAGAGAGGGAGAGAGACACACAGCGACGCTGGAAGTGAGAGGGAAAGCAAACCGGCCTCTGAAATGAACGGACATTTTTATCTTTTCTACATTTTCAGTTTCTCTCATTTGCACTTTTTTTTTGCACGTCCTTCTTCTGATAGTCAGATTTAACTCAAATTGCACTGGCATCTTAGACATGGGAACAGATTATAGATAATGAAGGATTCATTTTGGGGCCGCTATCTTCAAAGTATCATTCCAGCTACGAGACTGCAATTAGAGGGTGAAAGTAAATTTTTAAAGTCGTCCGTCAGTGGCCATCCAAATATTTCCAACATGGCTGTGAAGAGGGACAGTCGTGTGTGAAATTTTCAGCCTCATCTGCCTTAAATTCCTCCACAATGATAAAGCTAGTTTTGTCTTTCTACTCTGACAATCCCTGGCTTTTTATCATTCCCTGAAATCCTCAGATATATCTCTTTTACCTTCTCCTCTTTAAGTTACCTTGCCTTTCTCCACTCGCTCGCTATCAAATGCTAGCGGCCTTTCTCCGGGCTTTAGCCTTGGACTCTAATCTTCTTCTCTGCGATAGTCTAAGCCATTCCATTATTAGCATTTTAGAGCCAAGGCCAGCTCACTCAATGTGACTTTTAGGCCACACAGCCAAGATATGGCCTACTTTGTTTATAAGTGAGGTCACGGCAAAAGATATACTGTTTCAAAGAGAGTTTTACCGTTTGCAAAAAAGATATGACCTTAGGAAAGTTGGGATTCTCAGCGTCCTAAGCATTGACATGATTTCTGCAAGAAAGGGATTTTATACCCTCTCTTTGTGTCCATGTGCTTGTTTTATGCTGTTTAATACGGTGGCCCTGAGAGCTCAACGAACAGCAACTTAAGAAAACACATGCAAGTTGACAAAACACATGCAAGTTGACAAAACACAAGCAAAGTAAGAAAACATCTTCATCAATTTCACAACACAACACAACACATTACAGAAACGCGCTGCAAATAGACGAACGCGCTGCAAATAGACACACTCGCTGCAAATAGACGAACGCGCAGCAAATAGACGAACGCACAGCAAATAGAGGCGACAACACAACGGAAGTGTTTCCAGAGGACAGGTAAAAGGGAAGGACACAGGAGACACTAAAACGTCCAATACACCATACAATTTCGGTTCCGCACAGGGTTCGGCAACCCGCGGCTCTGGAGCCGAACGCGGCTCTTCAGTCCCTCTGCAGTGGTTGTACTGTACAGTGTTGTGCATATGTTTCGCGATCGCTGAACTTAACGAATCAGTTTTCATATTATTAACGTGAACGTAACGATGAACGTGATTAAAAGTCACGTTCATTTTTTAAATCATCATCGTATCAGGCCCTCATGAAATACCAGGAGCGGTAAAAAATGAACGTGACGTTTAATCACGTTCATCGTTACGTTCACGTTAATAATATGAAAACTGATTCGTTAAGTTCAGCGATCGCGAAACATATGCACAACACTGTACAGTACAGCCACTGTAGAGGGGCTGAAGAGCCGCGTTCGGCTCCAGAGCCGCGGGATGACAACCCCTGTGCGGAACCGAAATTGTATAGTGTATTTGGACGTTTTAGTGTCTCCTGTGTCCATCCCTTTTAGCTGTCCTCTGGAAACACTTCCGTTGTGTTGTCGCCTCTATTTGCTGCGCGTTCGTATATTTGCTGCGCGTTCGTCTATTTGCAGCGCGTGTGTCTATTTGCAGCGCGTGTGACTATTTGCTGCGCGTTTCTGTAATGTGTTGTGTTGTGTTGTGAAATTGATGGAGATGTTTTCTTACTTTGCTTGTGTTTTGTCAACTTGCATGTGTTTTGTCAACTTGTATGTGTTTTCTTAAGTTGCTGTTCGTTGAGCTCTCAGGGCCACCGTAGTTTAAGGATGTAATCGGGAAAACTGAAAAGATCAGTGTCATACTGACGGTCACTCAGTCTAACCCAATGTCCCACAGACACTAAAAGGATGAGTCTTACTGACTGGGGATCCTCTATCTTATCATTTAGTGGCACCAGAACATTGAAGTTTTCTCTCATCTGGTGAAACATCTCTTCTTTCCCTCTTGTAATTCCAGAAGTCTTGCACAGATATCCATCGTGTCCAGTCTAATGACTTTGTTGGAGCTGGGTTATAGTTTAAGATGGATTTTCACAGTGTTTGTCAAGTATTTATTTCTAGTCATTGTGCGATTTATGCCTAGTTCACACTTCACTACTTTTAGCCTGATTTTCCAGTTGCTGACGGGTTTTGGAACTTGCCGTCAAAAGGCCCGGATTGGAGGAAAATCTGTGTTTGATCTGCAGTTGCCGATCATATGATGACATGGAAGAGCGGGAGCATCATTCAGACTTTCCGTGTTCTTCCTCGCATTTGTTTTCGTGATGAAACGTAGTGGCCAGACAAACTAGACAAGGGTTTCTCCTGGTGTGTAGTGTGTGACTCCCTGTCGCCAGCAGTCATTTGTGTAGTATGAACTCACAACAACCGCAAGACTCCCAATCACACGTCAATAAGCTGTGTGGTGTGAACGGCACAGCAATCCACCAACTTTGAAAGTCATGTGGTGTGAACTTGGCTTTAGCATTGTGTCATTAATGTAGTGATGTTTTCAAACCTATTCAGAGTTTTAACTTGACATTATGGCCATCTTCATATTGTTTTGAATTATACCTAATCAAAGAGCCATCTGAACTAAAACTGTATTTGAAGAGGAAGCAGCGGTTTGAGGTTTGCAGCCACAACAGGGGAATATTTTCTATGTCTGCTGAATCTGAGTTGCAGAGTGAAGCACTGGTCAATTCTCAACAATAGATGTAAGATCCCAATATGAAATTCCACCTTCCTCAGCTCACCTCTTTCACACCATGAGGCCACAAAGCTCCATTGATCTTCCTCCTGCAAGCATTACTATGTTTTCCTCCCTTGTATGCCAAGGGAAAAGGTTAGTGTGTGTAAGTGTGTGTGCGTGCTTGTGTGAATGCATGTGTGTGCGTGGTTGTGTGTATGCATGCATGTGTATGTATGTGTGTGTGTGTGCGCGAGTGTGTGAATATGCTTGTACCCATATCTCCATCACCCTATTATCTCTTTCCCCACATATCCAAATGTCACTACATCTTTCTTGCAAATGTCTTCTTGTGATTTGTGGATGCATGTGTGTCTGCTTTACATGCAGATGCGTATGTTCGCGCGTGCCTTACATTTTTGCGTATGTCTGTACTACTTGCACTGAATTCTCCACAAGTTGTGTGCCCAGTGTGTGTGTGTATGTGTGACTAGATCATGCAGGCTAGCCACACTACACTCCCAGTGGTGCCAGAGCCCAAGCTCAGAGGCCCGGCGCTTAGCCCTGTGTCGATAAGCGGCCGCTCTTCAAAGAGTGCTGAGGAAAAACGTCTCGGCCCTGTCAAAGTCGGACAAATTCCCTGCTAACACCCTGAGCCTTGCTGCTCGAACAGTTCAAAGAGCAGAAGAGAGGAAGGAAAAGGAATGGAGGGGAAAAGGGGCGGGTGGGTTTATATACCTGTGGGTTTATGTGTGTGTGTCTTTTTGAGGTGGAATCCTCTTGATGGACATGATGTACTCGAGCCACAAAGCACAGTAGTAGCTGAGCAATTCTTATCCAGTTGTGTTCATCGTCCTCAAACATGTAAAAAAGCTGGATTCAATAGCATATCTGACAGAAGTACATTTTGTAAAAAGGATGTGATGTAATTGGCAGTATGATAGTGGAAAAGCTCACATGCAGTGTGTCTGAGATTATTTGAAAACCAAATGCAGTACATTTCAGAAAATTAAAACTGATGAGTCTGCAGTAGCTACTATAAACAGCCAGTTATGCTCAGCTTCACCTGAACATTTGGTTTGCATTAAGAGTTGAACAGTAAAGCATCAAAGTGTGAAAGTGTTGAAGTCCATTGGTCAGGAGAACACCACTTACGTCAGTGTTTGACTTTCCCTGTTGGCCTTTGACAGACAGAACAACCGATCAACAGACAGACGGAAGAACGGATAGACAGACAGGCAGATAGATAGATAGCAGCTGTTTATACATGTAATGTCCTGGGAGCAAGTGTCAGCACCCCTAACCTGAAGGTTTTTCTGTTGTTGTATTTGACCGGAGAATCTCCTTGCACGTTCATATGTGAAAGACAACTCAAATCATAATCTGATTTATTCATAAAAAAGAGGCTGTAATGAAACCTGAGAAGATCTATGTAGGGGGCGCTACAGTAAATCTCTCCTGCATCAGGCAGGCCCAAACTGACATCCAGTACATTCTTAGTAGCAGCACTATTACTTTACAGTGCTCCCAGTGGTGTGTGCAGGGGCTGCCTGTCTGCAGCCCATCTGCCTCCAGGAGACGACATCCTGCACAAACACAGCAAAATGACCGGCAAAGCTTCGCCCGCTGGAACAAAGAAACATATGATGTGCAAAACTTGTAGAAGAAAAAGGAGAGGGGGTTAAAAAGCATGGCCTCAGCAACTCCACTTTCTTGTCGTTGGCATTAATTCGCTCTTGAGAACAACAAACGGCTCTCTCATGCTCTTGAGAGATTTTTTTTCTTCTATCGGCCTCTCAGATATTAATTATATATTTATATATAGAATATGCAAAAAGAGCAGAGGAATGTTGGGAAAGGCAAATGATTAAAAATTAAACAATGCAGAAAATCACTCTGTTACCTAAAGGGATCCTACAGTACATCTCTCCAGTTTTTTTTTATCTTTATCTTTACTCCCTCTCTCCCTTGCCGCTTTCATTTTTTTCCTCCTTTTTTTTTGGTTGAAGATTTCTTTAAAGCTGTCTGCTCCGCAGGCACGCATGCTTCCCAGCCCACAGACAGCGGCAGAGTGTGTGTTCTGCATATGTCTGTCCTCCCTGTGTGTGTGTGTGTGTGTGTGTGTCTGCGTGCAGCAGCATCCAGGCTATTTGTCATGGCGTAGGCTGTTTGCTGGGTCAGTCCAGATAAACTAATGTGTCAGTGCAACGGGGCTCTGCCGCTGACCAGAGCGCCTGCAATATGCAAAGACTTTGAATTATTTCTCTGCCCCGTGGCTCCCCCGCCGAACACCATGCAAAAAGTAGAGGGAAGAAGATGAGGGCGCGGGAAGGGAGGGAGGGGATGAGAGAATACGTTTGGGAATATGGAGGGACAAAAAGAAAA
This sequence comes from Platichthys flesus, assembly GCF_949316205.1. Taxonomy (NCBI): domain Eukaryota; kingdom Metazoa; phylum Chordata; class Actinopteri; order Pleuronectiformes; family Pleuronectidae; genus Platichthys; species Platichthys flesus. Next base: position 20,922,630 of record NC_084956.1, on the reverse strand, counting down.
AAAGAGTGAGATATTGGAGGGCAGTGCAGAGGATTTGGGAATTGTTTGTAGGAAGGGAGTTGCCCACAACCAGTGGAGAAGAGGAGTAAAAGAAACACAGGGATAGAGATAAAGTGGAGGAGAAACCCGCAGGAAAAAATAGCGACACGGGCCAGTTTGTGCCACTGTCTGCCCTCAGGGAAAGAATTAGCCAGCCTTTGAAAAAAGACAGAGAGGCCTAAGACTAACACTCACAAGGTCACAGGTTCACTGGTCACACTGATTGCTTTGAACACACTGATTGCTTTGTATGAGTGTGTGTGATCATGGGCAAATGTGCCTGTGAACGTATTGATGACCCAAAGCACTTACTATTACATCAAAGTCAAGAAAACACGCAGCCACAAGATGCATTTTTCTACTGATTCTCAGAAATGATAATTTGTTTTCACTTTTTGGTGTCAGAAAGCTGGATATGCAATGGTGCACTGAACTGTGAGCAGACGCTTCATCATCAACCACTGTCATCCAAAGCTTGGTGCACACTAGTGGATTTTCAAATCGATTTTCAAATATTGTTATTTGTACACAGACACTTGATTGTGATAAACAAATTTTAATTCATTCTCTGTATTGGGAACTAACGCCCATTGTTATGATGAGTAAATCAAAAGTTAAATCTGCCCAGTTACCTCTAGTGTGCAGTCGTTAAGCAAAACTTAACAACTTTCTAAACTCAGTTCAACATGCATACTCCTGAGTTTGAGGTGTCCAACTTCAGTTGAGTCTACAGTGTACAGGTCTCAACTGTCAATCATGAAAAGTGCACTTGGACATGCATCAGTGTGATGAGAACTCAATGTCCATGTCCCATCCACTTACACGCGACCGGCCACCAGGGGGCAATCACGATGCTTTTGGCTTCACTTTTCGGGAGTCGTCCATTCTTACATGCAGTCATTGCGTGAAAATGTCACATATTAGAAAAAGGTTGGGCTTTGTTTTTCGTGGAAATTAAACAGTTATTTCTTCTCTGAAAGTCCATTCATAGCTTTATCTGCCTCCTCCTGGCATTTTGCCGCTGTACATACTACATCACTTCACTTCCTGTTTTACCCCATCAGAATCACTGTCACCTGACAACACAATGAACTGTGGCCTAGTTTATCACAGGAGGAAAGTCTGTTGGAATGAGAACCACAACCACAACATGGCTTTTCAGAATAAAAGTCTCTGTTACTCTGAAAAAAGCACAGAACACACTGTCAACAGTTTTAATGGAGACTATTCCCTCAGAAGAAACTAGAGGGAAGCGAAAACGTAAATTGTTTTACAATTTGCATAGCCTGACCCTTTGATATAGGTTTTAAGAGATGGTTTTAGGTTTTTCGCCCTGAGCGGAAAATCATGGGAAACTAGTGAATACTTCAATTTTGTTGTCATGAAATGGTCTAAAGATAGTGGACATTCTGTAACAGGACAGAATATCAGCTTCAACCCAAAAAAGTGTCAGTACCAGCCTTCAAAAAGCCACATTAGTCAAAGAAAACTGGCAATTTACCCCAAAGTTACTGTGACTTTGTAATCAGAAGGAGCTTGAAGGCACGTATTTGTGTGAACACGCCTATACCCCCACCACTCCATCAAAACATACACACACATTATCCTAAACTTACACACAGTACACAGCCATACAGATGCTAGTGATCATTATGGTCTTCTGTTTTGTCAAACCTCAGATTCGGCCTTCTTGCCTCTAGCTGACAGCCATATGAGGGGAATTTTTTCTTCCTCCCTCCGTTTTGGCAAAGGATCAGACAAGCTGCACAGTGGCATATCAAAATGTCAGCTTAAAATGAAAATAAACAACTTAGGGGTGGGAAAAGGTTTTGCGATACTGTTAATATCACATCCACCCCCGGACAGACTTGGTAAGGCCCTGGGGCAGACTGAAGATTGACAGGTGGGGAGGCTGGATCTCACTGCCGCAGGGGGGTTCCCCTGTTTGAACGTTGGGAGCTTTAGGTCTGAGTTTGAGGAATAAACAACGATAAGGCTCAAACTACATTCTGCACACACATATATATATATATACTGAACATATGTACAAATATGTACTGGGTGCGACAAAAAAACAGTGTGAATTAGAAGCAGTTCATCACTATATATAGCCTGATGCCTTGAGAATAGTAGGAAATGGTGGGAATATCGTGTTGTGTTTAAAGACTGATTGTTGGTCTGCTTTAAACAAAGCTTGTTTGGAGGTGGACTGGTTGTGAAGTAAATGTCCCCTGTGAATGATATGTGTATGCGATATTAAACACTTTATACTGATACATCATTCGATGCAAAATCTTCATCTGAAAGGCCTCGTTGAAATGTGCTTTCACAGCTACAGTATCTTGTTTGATCAGGGCCATCGGACTTTCAGGGTAGTCCGAATTTAGGGGTGGTAATCTCGAGGCACATTGGTTTTGTATCGCTTGAGTGTGTGATGACTAGAGGTACAAATCTTCACTAGCTTCATGATCTGTGCTTCAAAATGTATTTTAGACTGTTACTGTTGTTGTACGCTGTAATTTACAAAATAAGGTTATCAATTCAAAAATGGGACTACAACAGTGAGTCTATTACATTGGTTAGTGCTCTCCACATTGATCTGACGGTCAATCAGTTCAGACTTGTGAGCTGCATCTTCATCCTTTACTGTATCAGGGTGGCCCCACCCCCCCTGGCAGCATCGAGGTGCATTACTCTGCTGGTCAAGAATTTTTTTTCCTTTCAAATGACTCACGCTATTTATAAAAACCTGATGAATTTCCATTTATGTTCCTGTATAATCGGGGGCGCCACTTCTTCTGCAACATTAAAGTTAAAAGAAACTCTGCGATGTGTGATTGTCTGCACTGTGTGTGTGTGTGTGTGTGTGTGTGTGTGTGGCTCAGTGGTATTACTGTGCTCACAAGCCTTGCAAGGCCTTATCTAGATGTATGTATATGTCTGCCCAATCAATTATGTAATGACAGGGTGCGTAGTTTGAATTTTTTGCCCAATTGCAAGAAGTTGAAGCTTGTAGTTTTTTCCTTTGCACTTTATTCAAAAAAGTTAGCAAATACAGTATCTGAATTGAGTGCACGCCTGTCTATGAACCAATCAAAGTACAGGTATATGCAGCCACTATATGTAATGATGTCAGGACCAACGTATGTTCTGTATCGCTGTCTCTAAATTGCAGTGTGGGACTAAAACTAGTGGATCAGGTGTCAAATTAAACATCATGTAAAAAAGGCATGAGCCTGGCATAGTGCATTATCAGAACAAAGCCATTAGACATAGTGATTTACCAAATGACACCAAACTAGATTTAGCATTTCTGACCTCCCTCTAATTTTAGTTTCCCAATTGCTTGTGGTCAAAGGGTTTCAGGTAGAAGTTGTATATTGTATGTAACTTTTTGGGTAAAATATAAAAAAACTTTTAGTTGTCACGACTAACTGTCCTGGTTAACGTACTACGCTACTTTTCTTGTTTATGTTAGAATGCTATGGATGCAACTTCCTGCAGCTGCTTTATAGTAAAAGCCTTGAAGCAAGAGAATGGACGGTGGGTCTTCACTGAAGAGCAGCCACAGGAATTATTTAATTATTACAACTGCTGTAGGGGTCCACTACAGTTGGTCTCAATCAGGACATTAAAACAGCATTCAGATGCCGTTAGTTCCTCACATCCATTTACTGTACACCACCCCTCTGGATGAGCCTGTTTTTCTTACCATTTGACGAATTTGCATCAAATCGCTCACTCTGCTAAATCATTGGCTTTCATTAGGACAATTTTCACGTTCAAATGTAGACTCCCTGAGACAGAGTAATGGCGTAATTATGATTTTTATTGACAAGAGCCCTTTAATCACATCCACACTGATCTTACCAAAACATGCTCTCTGAAACATCTCTCCCTTTATTCATCTGCACTTTCGACAACCTAACCTATTAATGTGCCTGCTGACTCTACACTGCATGCATGCTTTTTCCTCCCATTGTTTAAATATACAATTAATATAAGACATCATTATTTTTGGCTTGGTGTGGTCCCCAAGCTTGCTGTTCTGGCCCCATGTACAACACAGAGAGTGTTTGTTGGTGTTAACTAGCACACGTGTCGAAAATAAACACCCCGCTCCACAACGTTCCATTAATAACACGCCTTCGCTTTGTTGCCCGCTTGTTTCTGCTGCTGCTGCGTTTTGTTACTTTGCTGCCTTACTTTCCCTGTCTTTTGTAGTGCCTGTGTGCGTGTGTGTGTGCGTCTGTGTACAGTAGATTGTGCATGCGTGTGTGCGTGTATAGTAACTTTTCCCTGTGTATGTACAGTAGATGGTGCGTGCATGTGTCTGTGTGTACAGTGAATTATAGTGTCTGTCTATGTAAGTGTATGAATAAATATATTTTAAAATGAGTACACAAATACATGCTTGTTATAAGAAGATGATCAGATTGTGTGGTTTCTGATCTAATTGCTGAGCATCTTTGACCGCAACACTTTCTGCATATACAGTATGCACACAAACAATATGCATAGACCTATATATATGTGTGTGTTTGTGGGTGTGTTTGTGTGTGTGTGTGTGTGTCTGTGTGTGTGTGTGTGTGTGAGAAAGAGCACAAGGTGGCATCAATCCAACAAAGGCCACCCAGGGTGGTCTGTTCCTGACAAAAGATTTACAGTCATCCGCGTATCTTTGCACATGCATCCTCAGTAAAGTGTTTTTGGGTATGAGTGTGTATGTGTGTGCGTTTGCATTCATGTTAACCCTGGTCAGGCTATTTTGGGTGGCTGGCATTCAGGAAAACCTTCCAGAATGTCACAAGAAACAAATAACCCTCGCAAACTCACCGCCCCGCTGTGAGCAGCAGAGACATGAAAAAAGTGAAAATGAATATGCAAATAAATCACAGGGAAGTGAGCAGTTGTTTGAAGAACTGCTGGTTTTGTTTCTGGCAATTAATAGCACAAACAACTGCCCTGTGTCTCTGAGTCTCTGTCGGTCTTTCTTTCTCACATGGTCTATAAATATGGTTCGCAGAGTTGATACAGCGTGCTCCTCGCCTAGCTCCCTCGATGGACTGAGATTAGCAATGGAAATGGAAAATACATAATGCAATAATAATAACGCTAGTCAGATGGACGGATTCGGAATAACCGACAAATCTAAAATGACATGATCAGCTTCTGAATCGTTAATGACTCCTGCACCTCCAAAGATTATCTGTGTTCAAGTTTTTTTTGTAAAGAACTTTTCTCTTACTACTGAGCACAAGTAGGTTAAAGTTAATAGAATAGACAAGACTTCATTCCTCTCTAATGGAGGCAACGGTATTATCTAGTGTTAACTTTAAACTAAACATCTTTGTTGATTCATAAAAAAATTTCTTTCCGGCTTTCATACCTTTGGTATTTATAATAATGTGTTATTCCATTAAAAGCTATGCAGATACAACTGACTGTGATGTTGAGATGAGGTGGAGGCCAAAAGACATGATGCTTAAAGTATGTTTGGCCTGTCTGTCCTCCTGCAGAATAAACTAGAATGGCACCCATTAGAGTCCAAACCTCCACCAAGGCCTAACAGTCCCTTCAAATTCAGTCAAGCTGCATTACATTGCAAAAACTCTTATTTTTTCGTCAAATCTATTGAGTGTTGAAATGTGTCACAATTCAACAATAAGTGAAAAAAAACAAAACATGCCTCCATACTGCTCGTGTGGTGTCATCCAAGTGTCATACAAGCCCCGACATTCAAATTCGACTTGAGACTTTGTCATTTACATCTGTGTTTTAAGCCTAAATCTGCTCTGATATCCTCCTCAGAGGCACGTTCACGTTCTCCTGGACACACTGTCAACCGCACACTGCACACAAGCTTTCGCCCAAGGAGACAGGGTACGCGTTCACATCATTTAAATGAGGCCGTTAAACGCGAGCAGTATGTTGTGTTGTTCTCTGATGTTTTATCTGAAGAAAAGGTCACTTTGGCTGCAGCACTGCTTACCCCACTAAAACACCTGACCCACCCCTCTATCGGCATAGCGGTGAGTAGATAATGAGTGAGTTATCATTTTTCTGTGAACTATCCCTTTAACCCCTTTGACAGAAGTAATTCCATCAATCGCATCAATCCAATTGAATTGTGGCAGCGTCATCGATTTTGGTGTGGACAGTAGGGTCGTGGTCTATGTGAGGGTGTTGCCAAACTGTACCTGTCAATATATTAACAATCACAAAGGATCTTACCTCGGACATGACCCCACCGTCTGGCAAGCCCTCAACTTTAAACTGCAGGTTTCAAAGGTCACAGAAATTCTAATGTTTTCACTGGACAATATGAACATCTTTTGATATTAGTATTGAAATTCTACTGGTTCAAATTTGTTAATTTATGATAAATGAAAAGTGTCAGGTGAGAACAGTGACATTGTTCACCTGCATGATTGGATGTTACAGATCACACAGCTGTGACAATGATTGTGGTGCATATAAAATACCTAATGTCAATACACCAAAAAAATACTTTGCTCGGCAAAGTAACACTGGATTATTCTTGATAACGGCTAAAGGTGTGTTGAGGATGATGCATTTGGATACAAGGTCAGTCTTAGGACTCGTGCAGACATGAATAAATGCAGAATTCACTATCACAGCACAACTTTCTGGCACAAAGATGCTTCTTTCCAAGTTGAAAATGTTGAACCGGTGTTAGAAATGTGTGCATAACATTATGTTAGGAACTACGGCTCATGTCTGTAGACTTGGCTGCTTGGCAAAAAATCCCAGGTCTGCAAGTAAAAAATAACAGTTGTTTTAACCGTTTATACACCCAAATCATCAGTCCTCATTTTGATAAACGACAAAGTGTGGTGAGGACTTGGCCTGTCACATTTCATGGGCTGATGAGTGCTGAGAGAACAGGGCCTCTGTCCGCCCTGCACAGGCTTCTCCTCATATATTAATAATGATAATGAGCAAAGGGGTGACCAAGCCCGGGGCCCACAACTAGCATCTCCTTATTAGAATAACCCCTGCAACGCTCTTTGTCTAACACACACACACAAGCACACACACTCGCTCAAGTGACTATGGACGTGAACTTGAGCACATGACCATACGACAGGCAATATGAACATACCATGCAAGAACACGCAAATGCACGCAAGCCAACAAAGACAGATTATTCAGAAGATGGCTAATGTGAAAGCATACAAGCACACACACACACACACTCACACACACACACGCAGATTGGACAGACATGCAAATGGACACCCAGTGGGACTGAGAGAGAGAGGAGGATTCCCCTCTGGCCAGAAAGCCCATACTCTCCATCACCCCTACCTCCACCTACCCTCCTGACCCATGTCACACACGATCAGCCTCCCCATCCAACACGCACACTTCGAGTCCCCCTTTCTCTTTCCAACACACCACATCATCCTGCTGCACACACTATCTGCATCTCTCCCACGCATCCAGACCCACACACACTCACACACACTGAGACATGGCGGGTGCCCTGCGTAACCCCTGGACCCCGTCGGTCATTAGTATGGAGGCCTGTCTGTGTTTGTTTGGCTTCTAATGGACCATTTAAATGCAGAATATTCACAGCAGACAGGGCCATCCTCGGGGACAGTGCGCACACAGGCCTGAATATGCTTCGGCTCCATTATCCTGGAGGAAGTTATCCTTATTATCATCACACAATGCCACACTGACTGGCAATGAGTTTGCTCTGGCCCTCAGCTGGCTGTCTCTGCCCTTCATGTACTGCTGCAAATGTGTTAATGGACCCTTCCAGGTTTGACCACTGGAGCCCACAGCATGGGATCATATACTTTTTGATTGTTATCTATAACTAAAGACAGTATTAAAGGCCTAGTGGGTTGGATTTATGGGGATCAAATCTTAGGCTAACACAATAGACAAAGTACTCATCAGTTTCCAGTGTAACTTCAGCTGCACAACAGCTCGGTGATCAGAATGAGCAAATGCTTGTGCTAGCTAACATGTAATGACGTGTCTAACGCCTCGGTCACACTGATGAGCGGCGTGTGTGCGTCCCAGAATGTCTTATTTTTCATTTTGGTGCCTATATTATTGAGTTCAAGCAGCCCCATGTGACATGCACCTCAGCCACTGATGCTTTCACCACAGTTTCTACGTCTACTTGTTGAACATTTGTAACACTTCTCGTGCCTGTTTCAAAGTAAAAGCACTCTGGCTGCTATGCTGATTAAATCCATTCATTTGTTTTAACAAGATTTATATTGTGAAATATTTGCAGTACCAGAATATGCACAGCTTCATACCGCAGAGTACATTAGCTACTTTTATAGGGGAAATGCAGTAGTTATTCCAGCTAACGCTATGGCGTTGTTTGCCGTTTCCCTGACACACAGAGGCCGTAGATGGAGACAATGATGTGGTCTGCGTCAGTATTCCAGATGGCATCTGCATCAGGCAAGGACCATAAACAACATCAATAATGATGATAATAAAATGGCATTGCATTAACATTACTGCAACCTTCTATGTCTTTTACTAATAAGTTGTGATATAGGGCACCTTACATTATTAAATTATAATAAGTCGGCCCTGCAAGTCAAGCTGTACAATGGGCAAGTAAAACTCTGGTCAACTGGCCAAATGTGGGCCAGTGAGGAAACGGTTATGGTGAACTCTGCCACAGTTTTATCCTTCTGGTTTTGAATGAGTGTACTGGTATGTTATGGTTATGGCCTTCAGAAATCATCATCACTCAAACCCAAAACATGAGCTGAATACTGCCTTTTATTATTCTTTGCTACAGGCACACATCACTAATGCAGGACATCAAGTCTGGCCGTATGATTTAACTTGGCTCTCTGATAATGTTGTGATTTGTATTTGTGTTAGTGGATGTTGCAAAATGCTGTGAAGCATCAGCGTGAGAGTGGGTGCTGCTGTCCAGTTAAGGCCTCTCTCCTTCTCTCTGTCCTTCCTCATGGTTAATCTTATAAAAACGTGTGGGACTTTGGCAGGAGGCCGAGCAGAGTGACATCCTCTGCCGCCGGCCATAGATTAACATAATGTTTTTGAGTTGAAATGTGTGCCTGTAAATTGTGTGGGTGTGTATGTGTGTTTGTGTGTGTGTGTGTGTGTAATGCATGCAATCCAATATATATATATATATATATATATATATATATATATATATATATATATATATGTGAAATGTAAATTTATATAAAGGTATCTCTATATGTGTATCTCAAGACTTTGTATGTGTGTGTGTGTGTGTGTGTTTGCACATGTGTGTGTGGTATATATGTTCAGTGCTCTCTGGGGATCGGCGGTGGTGGTGGAGGGGGAGGCCAGAGGGAGGCTACTGGCCCAGCGGGAGGCTCCAGATGTGGGGCTACTGAGCTGACAGGCCTGGGCCCCTCTGGGCGTATGTGTGCCAACCACAACCTCACTCGCTTTGCAGTAGCCCCTTCTGCGGTCTGGTCATGGTGTGTGGAGAAAGAGAGAGAGAGACTTAAGGTTATGAAAAATCTGGAAAATGACAAGGAGGAAAAAAGAAAAAGGGAAGGTTGGAGAGAAGGCAACCGGAGAGAAGGAGAGAAAGTATGGTTGCAACACCAGCTTCTATCCAGGCTGATATATGTTGCTTTGGAGCAGTGAAGTGCAAAAGTGACAGAATATTATCATAGAGTTTAGATTCCTACATAGTTTTTTTACATTAATTTACTACTACTGGGCGGCTGTGGCTGAGGGGTAGAATGGTCGTCCTCCAAACTGAAGGTCGGCGGTTTGATCCCCAGTCTGATCCATCTGCATGCCGAAGTGTCCTTGGGCAAGATGCTGAACCCTGAATGGCCCCCCCATGGAATAACAAAGTGCTGCGATGAGATGCACTGTATGAATGTGTGTGTGAATGGGTGAATGTAGAACTGTACTGTAAAGCGCTTTGAGTGGTCATCAAGACTAGAAAAGCACTATATAAATACGAAACCATTTACCAAGCGTCCATTAGGAACAACTATACACCTGTGCTTCCATAATTCTCCAATCAACCAATCATGTGGCAGCACTGCAACAAATAAAATCCTCCTGGACCCCTGGGATGTTCACTAACAACCATCTTTAGTGTCTTTACTCAGAATGGTTAGAAAAACTAAAAACATCTGTGTTGGCAGCAGTTCTGCATTGATGGTGAGGTGAGAGGAGAATGGTTGGACTGGTTGCAACTGGTGGAAAGGCTACAGTAAATCAGATAACCACCTCTTCAAAACCGTGATGAACAAAGAAGTGTCAGAATGAAAAGTAACAGGGAGCGGTATGAAATGCAGAGACCACGTCAGGTTCCACTCCTGTCAGCCAGGAACAGAAATGTGAGGCTGCGGTGACACAGACTCACCAACGCTGGACAGTTGAAGAGTATGTTTGCTGGTCTGATGAATGTTGATTCATGCTGAGGCTGCAGATGTAGAGTCACAGCCTGGAGTCAACATCATGAATCCGTGGAGTCAACCCGCCAGGTGTCAACAGTCCAGACTGCTGCTGCTGGTGAGACGATGTGGGGAATGTGTTTTAATGCACCTGGCTCCTTAATATCAAGCAATCAAGGTTTGAATGTCACAGTCCATCTGAGTATGGTTGCCGACCATGTTCATCCCTTTATGGCCACAGGTTACCATCTTCTAAAGGCTACTCACAAAAGGAACAACACGTGAATCTGGGAGGACCTTTATGATGGGCAGCTTACAAATCAGCAGAAATGATTATGAAGCAGAATCTCGGAGGAAGGTTTCAAAGATCTTTTGGAATCAATGACATGAAACACTGAGGCCGTTTGAGAGCAATAAGAGAAACTATCCAGTAATGGAATAGTGTTCTCAGTTGAACGTATCTTCATAGCAAAAGCTCACCAATAGTTTTTTTTTTTTCTTGTTTAGTTTACGTGAGAAAGTTGGAGGTACCGTGTGTTCCTGTGCACACATACCAAGATACACAGGTCAAACCTCCCATCCAACGTCTGGTAGTTGTGTCAAATGTCCAAATGAAAGTATAATTCAAAGTGTGATTAATTAAGTAAAACATTATTGTGATGATTACACCATTCATTAACACATTGGGCCAGTGACAGTGTTTGAAATTGGCTCAGTTGCACATAATGACAGCAAATGTGTTTAGACAAATTCACGTTCCCTTTCAAACAGTGTTTTTTTTCCTGCAAAGATTTTTTTTTTTTGTTCAAAGCTGTTTTTTCTGAGTCAAGGCCAATAATGGACTAAGAATCTGAGTCAGAAAAGTTAATAAATACGGCAATCCTTAAATTGTGCCCTTGAGCAAGGTACTGAAACCCCAACCTCTCCAAACAAATTGCCCCATCATCACCAGTAGAAGCTGTGGCTTCACTGGGCAGCTGTGAACTTTGAATGCGCCAAGGAATCTGAAAATGAATGCAACATCCAGATCATAGTGCTTATTTAAATTTCCCTGGAAAAAAAAATAAAGGTTACACACATTAACAAAGTGATTCAGTGCTGGGCTGTCTCACTGTACTGTCTCCGTGAACTGCAAACACAAGGCGCTTGTATTTTTTTAACAGTAATAACTCTTCATAATCTTCTGCAGGAAGGCACGCTCACAAAGCCACGTGCACAAGTTTACTCCCAGACACACAAGTACAGATCTATACGGCTCACAGGCCTACATGTCCACACCGACAAACACCAATAAACAACTGTTATAAAACACACACAACACACAGTTATACAGTATTGTGCGCTCAGTGTACAGTGGACAGTGCTGTGTTGAGCCTGCAGCAGTTCTCCCACTGAATGCTATCTGCTCTTATCTGTATGTGTGACTTGCCTGGTAACACTGGGTCTGCTCCATATGTCTTATCACAGGGACAGGCAGCAACCCCCTGGACACACAGACACACACACTCTCACACACATACAGAGAGAACACAACATGCACACAAACACGGACATACACAAAAAGGGAGTTGTTGAAAGCCTGCAAACGATCAGTGAATCGCTTACCCTTCAGTACACACAATCAGGAGGGTAAAGCGCTGAAGATGGCGTTTTGACTGAAAGAGCTAAAGCCGCACTTCACTTCAGTTTGCTGCAGCTCCAGTATTGACACAGGTCCATATCGCACCTGTTGTAGGCACTGGTCATGTTTGAGTGCATTTGGCAAAGAAATGAGGAGTTCAGCTGTCAGCTGTGCAGTGGGGAAGTGAAAAGGTGGGTGGACTGTGCCGTTCCAGCAGGTGGTGGTCATCACTTAGAACACAATGATCATAATAATAAACAGTTAGGTTTATCGATTAAAATGCAGAGTGCAGACAAACTTTTGGCCAATTCTGCAAAATTTTCGAAAATGGATGTTTACCAGATTTTCCTCATGTTAATAGTGCAGATATGTATTAAAAAATGTTAATGCACTAATAACTTTCAATACCCACATAACAAAACCTCCATTGTTATTGTGCAGGATGCGGGTGATGCATAGACGTGAAGTTTACTTGTCCGCTTCACTCACTCGAATAGAGCAAAAACGTTGTGTGATGCAATGTTGTTAAAGCCAATTAGCCTTAAGAATAAAATTTACCGGCCTCAAGGCCCCGATCCGACCAAGCAGGTCTTTGAACTGGCTACTGGTCAGGTAGCACTGGAAATGACAATCCTCTGGACACAGCTCCGACCTTTCCACAACATGTATGTGGCAGCAGACTGTAGTCTCCTCAGCCAGTTGAACAGGTGAATATTCAGCAGGTTGTGTTTACTTGCGTTGCTCGGTGGAGTTCCAAGAGTAAACACAAATTTGCGTCGCTTTGGTGTGAACGTAGAATAATGAGAGGATATTTTAACACATGACACATCACCTCCTTGGTGCAAATGATGGTTCTTCTACTTCAAACACTCTCTAATCCTCCCAGTCTGAATGAATCTGTGCCAGAAGGGCAAAGAACTTCAGTTTACTCATCCCTGTACTCCAGCCTTGTCAGACCCACTAAACATGTGCACCAGGCTTCTATTTAGTTTCAAATTACTGTGAAAGAACTGTGAGTTAACAGAAAAAATGAAGGAAAATCTTGGTTCACTTACAACAAACCATCTAAATAAGCAGGTGCTGCTGGTCAGCCCATCACACAATGTGCACATGCAGTTATCAACGCGCGCACACACACACACACGCACACGTATACTGCATACTTTGATGCCCCTGGTGTGCTGGAGGTGGGCGGGGTGGGGAGGGGGCCACTGCCTGGGGCCATATGGCAGAGACACAGACATTTACATAATGTCATATTTTATTTAATTAGCCATTCTAAATGCAATCAAAAGCTGATGAGTGGCTCTGAGCTGCCTTGCTGATTGGCAACATGATAGCGCTCTGACCCCAAACACAGCCGCGCCGCATCCCAATGATGCTATATTGAAATCATCCCTGTGCTCCTGCAGAAACTAAATTCACAACTTTGAGTGTGTGTATGCAAGTGTGTGTGTGTGTGACCGAGAGGGTGAGAGAGGAAAAATGGAGAAAAAGAGACCGAGAGGGAGAGTGGGTGTGTGTGTTCATTGTTTTGTTATTGTGCGTGCATACAAAAGGAAAGTAGCTTCATCGTTCAGTAACTGAGAAGGGGTGAGAGAAAAAAACACGTCTTGTCAAGAGACAAAGAAAGAAACTATGGAAAAGAAGAAGAAGATAAAGGAAAGAAAGGAAGGAGGGACAGTCAGTTATATTTGGGGCTGGTGTGATGGTCCAGGTGTGTGTGTGTGTGTTTCTGAGAAACAGAAACCAGAGCGATAGACTGGTCCTTTAGGACCACCCTGCTCAACCAAGTGTCAAACACACACACCGAAACTGCCCTCCCAGAGGAGAGAGCCTTCGTAGGCAAAGGGACCAGGTCCCCTTGAACAGGAAGGAAGGAAGTCAGAACTAACACCACTGTGACTACACAGACAAACACACACACTCACCCAGAATGACTTCACAAGCTTGAATGCACATGTATAAACTTATTAAAGGACACACACACACACACACACACACACACACACACACACACACACACACACACACACACACACACACACACACACACACACACACACACACACACACACACACACACACGCTCTCAGCAGCAAGTCAAATAAACAGTTTGAGCAGGGCGGTCAGGTACTGCATGGTTTAACAGGGCCAAAGTGTTTTAAAGAGGCTGCTGAAAGGTGCTCAATATGGAATGGGCTTTCTACTGCTGGAATAAATCACTCTTTGTAGTCGTCAGCTCACAAAGCCGCCATGTTAAGAGCAAAGTTACGACAGTAAATATACAGTATGAAACATTAGCCCGGTGAAGTCACTGCTACAGTGTCCACCTCTGGTTGAGCTGATGGTTTCAGTTTCAATATGATTACTTAAAAGCATCTTGAACTTCTTTTTTTGTTTCCCACCTGAATACAGTGTAAGAAGTGCTCGAATCCAACCACACAAACAGGAGGTGGTCATCTGTGGCAGCAAAATTAATCCAGACAAACACACACGCACACACACACACACACACACACCAGGCGCGATAATAACCTTGCTCCTCACGTCTATGAATTGTGTTATCACAAAACCTCATCAAACACTGGCCCTACGTAATTTGTGTTGTGGTAATCAAAACACAACACACATGGCCCCTTTAGTGACCTGAGGGTAAACCCCACTGTGCAGGTCCTCTGCACTGTACTCTTGCAGAGAGGACACAGTGACTAGACTCACATTTAATATTCACAGTAAACTTATGACATTAGGACAGTTGTACAGATTTAAGTGCACAGTCATATTGGATGACAGAAAAAGAAAGAAGCCATTTGTAACACAACATGACCCCTGCCACCTAAGGTTTTACCTGTATAAATGTTCTAGAGGTTCACTTCAGTTAATGCTTCTGATCCAAGGCTCCCAGCCGTTACACGTGTTGTTCAATATACAAAGTTTCCAATGAACCTTTGTATTGTGAAAGATATAAATAAATAAAAGTATCAGGACGGATTCTGTTTTTCCCCCAAGATCTGTTTTTCTGCTCAGAGTGGGAATGTCTGTAGAGAAGCTTTTAAATCACTGTGGGACATTAAAACTCTGCGGAGACTCTCCAGAAACCAGACAGATGACATCGTTTTCGATATTTCAGCACCTTCCTAAGTCAGGCTGAGACGGTCCTCACTGCAAGTTCTCGACACAGTTATGTACTCACCTCCCACACCATACTGGAATGATTTGTCTGGTCGGACGTCAAGTAGAAGAAGCTGACTCCTGCAGGCTGCCGACACATGGTGAGTTAATTAAACGCATGACGTTTTCTGTCAGTCGCCGTCGTATCTGTGTAGATCCTTTTACAGTGTTTTTATTTCCAAGGAGGCGCGCTTTGTGGACCTGTGTCCAACAACAATAGCATTACGGTAGCTGAAAGAAATGTTCAAATTGGCTGCCTATAAACCAACTAATAGATGTAGAAAGGTCAAATGAATGAACAGTCTTAGAAAGATACTTTGAAGCTGCAGCGGAGGGAAACTACCAGCCTATAACTGCTCCAAAATGTTTCCCTGATTTACAAACTTTAAGCGAAACTGACACTTGGGATTGAAGTACTATCCATGCTGGCCTTAGTGGTTTGCCACCCTTCACTGTAACAGGCCAAGTGGTTTTCAAGCTGTCTTAACTGCATGGCAAGGACAGAGAGGTTGTTTCATATTATTCATCAGAAATGATTCCAGCAAGAGAATGATTGTAGATACAGAGACCCTTCTTGTCCCATTTATCTGCCATCGGAAACAGAAGACACAACTATAACCTCATTTCATTGCATGTGTGTGTGGTTGTCCTAACCCCAATAGTATGTTTTTTTTTTCTCACAAGGATGTTGGCATTGCAGACTTACAGTCCCCATAGTTCCACTGCTTTTGCCTTTTGTTCTGCTCCACTAGGGATGTATTTTAGTGTGGCTGGTGTTTATGAACAAGACCACAGACACACACTAACAGCTGACATTAAATTGGCAGGTAGGCATGTTAACTTTCAGTTTGCAGTGCAGCAGAGGCAGAGAAGAATCTGATTGTTTTGCACGTTTTGGGTCATAAGTGTCACGACTTGAGGAAAGGAGATGGACCCAGTAGCAGAGGTATATAACAAAAGGTGTATTTAATACAAAAAGAGACTTATCAAAACCTAAAACAAACACTAAAGGAATTGAAACACTGAAAAGACATGAACTAGAACAAGAAGACAAAAACACAAGGAAGCTTACTAGACTCAGGAAAAACAGCAACATGGAACACAGCCAGAACCGCAACATGGAACAAGGCTTGAAAAACACACAACCCGACAGAGGACAAGGGGAAAGACAGAGGCTTAAATACACACAGGGAAGGCAGGGGTAATTGACCACAGGTGCAACACATGAGGAGTTAGAAACACAATCACCAAGACAGGAAGTGAAGACAGAAACCACCCACAAGGAACAGAGACTACAAAATAAAACAGGAAACAGAAAACACAGAGACAGAAATACACAAACTAAACTGACAGAACCTGACAATAAGCCAAAGTAAAAGTCACATCTTGATTTTTATGATGATGATGCTCAATGTAATATTAAACATATATTGTTCATCCAGTGGAGAATAAAAACAATGTCCAAAATTGATTTAAAATGGAAATCTATCAAAGTAGTTGTCTTAACTCTTAAAAGTCTGGGGGTCCCCAAAGTCAATGGGGGCCCATCCAGTGAGTGTTCAGATATTTCAGGCTGGATTATAGTAGTGAACCAACTAACTCTGCCATCCCTAGAGCCGTGTTACTAGCATGGCTACCATCCTGGACACCAGACTAATAAGGGTTAGGTGAATTGGACTCTAAAGCCATGGAGTCCAATTCAATTCCCAATTGTCGGCTGTATATTTAATACACCAAAATAGAAACAATTCAGTCAAATGTACATGTTACCAAGGTTTGTTTGGGAGGTGACATCACATTCTTAAAGTGAAAGGTCATGTCTCATTAAATTGCCTTGGAATGTCCAGGATAAAAAAAAAGGTTTATCTTCTGAGGAACATTTATGTGGTCAGCAAGTTCCATGTCAGTCTACCTAATACACTTTGGGTGTTTATGTTTGTATAGTCATAGTGGAAATGTTTTCAGGGTTCTGGCGATGGAGAACACGTCAGAGGGTCATCAAAGAGATTCACAACTATCAGTTTTCAAAATGCCTCATTATGGACAAAAGAGTTGGGAAGGGTAAGCTATGACCAAACGGTGGTACGAGGCAAAAGGTCAGTTTGTTATGAAAAGCATTGAGGGTCATCCTCAGGGAATCATGAATATCCATATTTAACAAACAATGGC
Organism: Platichthys flesus; assembly: GCF_949316205.1. Classification (NCBI taxonomy): domain Eukaryota; kingdom Metazoa; phylum Chordata; class Actinopteri; order Pleuronectiformes; family Pleuronectidae; genus Platichthys; species Platichthys flesus. The sequence goes on along the minus strand of NC_084956.1, from coordinate 20,905,200 downwards.
TATTACTGGCCCCATAAGCTTCCTTTGTAACCATATGACGGATCACTGGCAACCATGACTTCCCTCAGAGCTCCTTGTCAGAACGTCACTGCATAAACATATAGCAGAATAACAGTACACTCTACTGGTGTGTTGGCTTTAAGGGCCTCACATGCTCCCGTTCACCTTTGCTGACTCTGTCATGCAAAGGCTCACACACACAAACACAGCGAGGCACAGTCTCTTAAGGTTCTGGTCACCCCTCCCATTGTTTGCAGAACCAGCAGGGCTGTTGTCATTGTGTTTGGGGAAGGAGGGAGGGGGGTGTAGGGGGAGGTCTGTCTGGTTAGGAATTGATCCAGTCTGGGACTGAGACAGGGGTGGAAGGTCATAGCCCTTGACTGTGACCCCCACCACCTCCACCACCACCAGCTGAGACAGTGTGTGTGTGTTTGTCTTTGTAAATGTGTGCATGTTGTAGAGCTTTTATGGTAATTTCTAAGACTGTAAGAATGTGGAGATAGATCATTTTGCTGCTTGTTAATGCATGCTGTAAGTGCTGCTCTTGATAGAAGCATTCACACACACTTTTTTCTCCTTTGTATATAGCTGTGTGTGTGTGTGTGTGTGTGTGTGTGTGTGTGTGTGTGTGTTGGTCCCATGATGAGGATTGTCTAATTAGGACCAGGAGGAAGCACAGGAGGAGGTGCAGGGTCAGAGAGGATCGATCAGGACTGATACCCCACCTCCCACCACTACCGCCACCTCCATGCCCGTCACCTGCCACAGATAACACACACAAACAGATTCACTCTGATACACTGCTATTGTCATCACACCGTACACACAAATATCCAACTACACGTGCACATACTTTGATTACAGTTCCTCGCGTTAAGAAGTTAGTTCCTAATATGAACACAAATAGCAAACACATACCAAATCAGCCAGTTTCCACTCATTTTCTATGACTATTGCTGGCAATACCTGAGGTTCCTCTGCATTGACATGTGATAGACAAGCACATTAACAAGTAAATGAATACAAAAGAGATGTATGCACACAGTGAAGGACGAACGCTGTGCAAAATGACCTCAACTCAGAGACACACACACACACACACGTGTTCAAACACGGTGCAATTTAAATTACTGGGTGCAAATTGGGTGAAGGGGGAGACACAGGAGGGGGTTGGGTTGCAGCGCAACTGAAATGGAAGAGCCGGACTGATCAATACTGCTGGAGATTTTCCTCCCTCTGCTCTCCTCTCAATTGTCATGCTCTCTCTAAGCAATTAAAGACTCCCCGTCTCTCCAGTTCACCCACCACCACTCTCTTTCTCTTCTCTTTTCTCTCATTCACTCTTTTTTTGTGCCACGACATCCAGTTTTGTGTTCCTCCTTGTCACCTCGGTCTATCTCTCTGCATGTCTCTTCCTCAACCCTTCTTCACACACACATTTCACGCACGCAGTGTTTATCACTGCAAAGCAACCTTAAGATATTTCACAGCTTAAATCATAAGAACTAATAGGTTTCCGTATTTTAAATTAGGTGAACTTTGCCTTCTTTCCTCAACCTCCTTCCAAGTGCATTTCTCTAACGCCCTAAACTATAGATGTGGCCTGTGTTAGAGCACCACATGTATCTTCCACTTAAGTAGGTTAAAACAAGCCTCAAAAAAGGGTTGCAGACCCTGACCCAGTCCTGTTTTCTACTGTATTTATCCAACACCTGCACTTAACAGTTCCCTATAAGTAAGAAGAACAAACAGTGGCCGGAGCATGTGACTAGCACATGAAAAATGACTCCTTAAAGAGAGACCAGGAAACCAGGCATAGGGATGGGCAAACATGGGTTTAGAACACGACACAAATTTGTGTTGAGAAACCTTAAATTTAGTTTTTACACACATGCGATAAAGTGTTTATTGTTGAATACGATTTGAAGGCTGTACTTCAGTTTTTTAGACTTTTTAGATTTAAAACTTGAAACTATTTAACCTAAATGTGGCATTGGGAGGTTAGTAAGCGAGCACTGATCTAATGACAAGCAGCTTCAAAAGGTCCAGCAGATGTTCGATATGAACTGAATTGAACAATGTGTCGTCCAAATCACAACTTGAGGTAAACTTGTCTGTAGCTGTTCTGTATGGCCACACTGGAAGAATAGGCCATAAGTCTTCCAAAGCCTGCCTCGGACTGCATCATTAGAATGCAATAATGGGGTAGAGGTGCCTACTTCCATAGAGTCTCCTCTCAAAGGCATTCTTGGTGTTCTACTTAGTACTCTCTAAAAGTCGTAAAAGTCGAATGAAAAGAGAGAACTTTAGAGACCTCCACACGTCTGGTCAATCACTGTGTGAATATTTGTGTGTGATCTCGGCATTCTTTTTTTCTTGAAGTTGCCAAAAATTGGCAACGATCCCCTATTTCAACATTGGAAAGGTTCAGAGAGTGGTTCAGATGCTGTTAGTCTGACAAGCACTTTGATTTAAGCCCTGTGAGGCCTTAGTTCTATTTTAGAGACAGTTATGCAAAAGTTAGAATGTTGCTTACAAACAGAAAATAGAAGTTAGATGTCTGCAAAATGAACTTTGAAGAGGTAACACTGCTTTTATGTTTGTGAATAATGGGTGCAGGATGTATGATGCAACGCTGATTCAGAAACGTGGTCTAAATACGTGTAACAGTCAGAATCGATAAGTGAAAAACAACAATCAAAGTCTGGAAAGTCTATTTGTATTTTATAGAAGTAACATGACGCATTTACTGCATCAAGGATGTGCCTCGACCAGTTGATTCGCTCCATGTTCCCCAGCCACAGAGTTTACACTCTCAGTGTGAACATCTTTTTCTGGCCGTGAGCACCTCACACCAAGCTGGGCTGCGATCAGTGGCCTGCCAGTTACCCACCTATCCATCTGAGGCCCGATCAACTGGAATAAATGGGAAATGTGTGAAAAAGCTTTGTGTGGATGATGTATGTCTATGTGAGTCTGAGGATGATGATTTAATTGTGTGTTTTTATATGTGTGTGTGTGTGTGTGTGTGTGTGCTGTATATATGACCTTGTATAGAGAGTAGACACTGACTCTCAGGTGTGCGCAGAAGGCACACAAACACATTTCTACGCAAACACCCACGCGCACACATGCACAACACACACAGCAGGTGGTCACACACAGAAGCGGTGCAGATGCTAGGTCAGGCTGTACACAGCAGGTCAGCATGGGCTTTGTGTAACTCAGCATGGCACCAACAAAGATTAGCACCAGTGCGTTGAGGTAACACTTTGTTAAAGAGCTGGTACAGGGGTATTGTAATTACTCATTGACCCAAAACACCTACAGACATACACATCATAGCCAATGGAAATAACAGTTTAAAAGGTGAATCCAGTGATATCCACTAAAATTTTAAAATGTTGTTTCAAATTATTTGAGTGTGCAATAATGGTGATGATGCAGTAGTGTTGATGATAGTAACAATAGTGAATGCAGCAGCATCTGGATTATTTGCAAGAATAGTGTCAGTAATAGTTTGCTGTTGTTTTAAGGCTGGATTGAAGTATCGTCCCATTCTTTATCCCAGCACAAGCGTCTCTCAGCATCACTTAGTCTCCCTTAGGTGTTCAGGGCGGGGGCAGCACAATGCCACGAGAGAGAGAGAGAGAGAGAGAGAGCGAGAGAGAGAATTGCATTGTGGCACTCTGAGTATGACGCTTTGCCTTCACAGACAAATCGATTAGAGACAGTTCAGCACCATGGATGCTCGAGGCGTTTCACATAAAGAAAGAAAGAGAGGGAGGGAGAGAGAAGGAGGGAGGGAGGTTGTGGAAGCTGGCCCATCCCAAGCTTATTTTAAGGGACGAGGACCCTGCTAAGAGCATGCAGACTTGCAGCCTGCTGCTTACACACTTGGACAGTGATGCATTGTCTACTGTTTTGCCCCCAAATGAATGCTCTTTGCAACGTGACACAGTGACATCAGTGTCATTCACAAAGTGAATAAGAGACATCGGTTAGTGTTAATCAGCTTTTTCACGAGTTATGAAATAGCATGATGACAGCCACTGACTGAGTGCACATAATGGTTTGTTACACCATGTTCTATTAGGTTTCAGCACAGAGCCAAATCCCTGCTCATGCCACTTGCAATATTCATACGAGCTGAGATTGAACATTTTCCTACCACAGCTACGCAGATGACACCCAACTAATTCTCTCTGAAACACAGGTAGGGTGTGTGTAGGCAGGCCCAAATCTCTGCCTGTCTGACTGACATCTCTCAGTGGATTTCCGCATACCACCTGAAAATCAACCTTGACAAGGCCGAGCTACTTTTCCTTCCAGGGAAAGGCTCTCACACCCATGACCACACTATTAGATTGACATAGTAGCCCCTAGGGATGAGCGAGTACAGCATTATCTGTATCTGTATCTGTTAACCATATGAATTATCTGTATCCGTATCCGTACTCGGAGTGGGCGGGGCCTAACCCGGAAGTGGGTGTGATTTAACCCGGGAGTGTGTGTGTGTGTGTGTGTGTGTGTGTGTGTGTGTGTGTGTGAGTGTGTGTTTGAGTGAGTAAGAGAGAGACAGAGAGAGAGGGGGAGTGTGTGTGTGTGTGTGTAGCTTAATTTGTAATATTTTTTATACCACTACGACCTAGAATGTGTCAGACACTCAGTGCGTGAAGTAAAATAAAACTGGTTAGAGCCAACTGACGGTTTAAAAAAAAAAAAAAAACTCCAACGACTGGCAGAGAGAGAGAGAGAGAGAGAGAGAGAGAGAGAGAGAGAGAGAGAGAGAGAGAGAGAGAGAGAGCACAGAAACAGTACGCTCAGAGAGAGCGAGCGTAGCCAGACGCTAGAGAGTAGTCAGACACTTAATGCGTGAAGTAAAAAAAAAAAACTGTTTAAAAAAAAAAAAAAAAAAATCTCCGACAGGCAGAGACGCAACGCGAGTCGCTTTCTACCAGCACCACGTCTGAACGAACCCACGTTTAACAGAACTCTACTGGTTAATAAGTAAGTACAAACTGAAATAAAAACAAACTTCAAGCTGAAGAAACCCTAAACGTTAACAGAAAACACCTGCGAACCTGAGTGACTGAGAGAGACAGAGAGCTGTTCTGTGAGTGAGTGAGCAGAGCGGTGTGTGAAGGGGAGGAGTGCTGTGACGCTGTGTGAGGATTTTCATTCAGTCCGAGCACAGATAATGACTCGTATTACTCGTATAATACTCGTGCTCGGCAAAAGTGCTTTATCCGTACCGGATACTCGTTTCAGCCGAGTATCTGGCTCATCTCTAGTAGCCCCCATCCAAATTGCAAGGAACCTGGGTGTGACACTTGAAAGTTGACTTTAGTTTACGGCCAACATTCCTGCAACAACCTGCTCCTGTAGATACATGTTGCTCAACATCAAGAGAATACAATCCTCTTGTGGTCCAGGCTCTTGTCATCTCACGCCTAGACCACTGAAACTCCCTCCTGGGTCAAAGCTCCCAGATGACATAACGAAAGCATAAGTCTACACATCTTCCTTCTGGACTAGACACATCTCTTCCGACTACACCTTGGTTAAGAAGTTAATAAACACAAAATTAATAAATACATTTATTTAAGTTTAGTTGCACTTATATGGCACTTAAATGTAGAAGCAAAATGTACTTAGTTTATTCTGGTTGTTCTGGGTTTTTTACCGTCATGGTTGATTGCACATATTGTAAGTTACTTTGAATAAAAGCATCAGCTAAATAAAATGTAATGTAATGGTAGTTGATAAAATGATCGATCCATGATTCCCGTTAGGAAACTTGAGAATCTAAGAGTTTTCGATCAAATCACATTTCTTCCTCCACTGATGAACCCCTCAGAAAAATGTGCCCTGAGACACGGACAACATTAACCTCTGCATTTCCATGACAGCAGAGAAACATTGTCAAAAGAATGAACATTCAGTCTTAACTTTTAAATAGACAGAAGAATTCAAAGTTTTGAATGAGTGTCATAACTAAATCCACCTGCTGAAATGATTATGGGGTACATTTGAAAGCTCAAGATCTTAAGTTTTGAATAGAATGTCCATATAAAAAATACCAATAAATTAATTTACACACACAGAGATGTGTCTCCATGACATCCTAGAACATTTCATTGACTTACAGTCATAACAATACTTGCCTTACAAACCAAAACTTAAACTTGAAACATCGCTTCACCTAAGAATGTACTGATTTACAGGATGGGGTCTTCTCTCCCTTCTGGGGACTAATGAGAGGAGCCACAAAAATGTGACTTTGTAAACAGATTGATGTCCCTACATCATGACTTATACCGAGACACACACACACACACACACACAAAAGCCATTTTCAGACATGACCTGCGGGTAAAGTCTTGAGGATTGTCTACGGACTTATCCGTAGTTTGCTGTTCACACATTCACAACACATCGGGGGGGGGGGCGTTCACAACAGTACAAATCCTCTGCATTATTCAGGCGAGAGGTGGAGCAGCCGGCTGCAGCAGACAGAGACAGGAAGTGATGTATTAATTCCACTGTGGAGATCACATGATTTTCTTTACAACACACAGAGAATGACATCAGCTCTTATCACCACAAACTCTCGAGACATCTTTGTGTCTTCTATGTGTGTCTGCCGACTTTTCATCGGGATACATTAGTTTCCTTTTTGTGTTAATTTCAATTTGGCGTCTGACGCGTGTCGTAAAAATCATCAACCCGCCCACTCCCTGGTTGTGAATCCAGTGGGGGATCCCCTGCTGTGTTCTCACATCACATTCTCCGGACTTTCTACGTTCTTTATACTAGGTGGCCAGGTGGGGAATGTCTGCAGATAATCTGGAACCTTTTCCTCTGACTTTTGCGTTCACAAATGCATAAAATACAGAGGATTTTCCAACCTCAGTGCATGTCTGAAAGCAGCTACACACACACTCACAGAAATAGATACAAACCTCCCCTTTGCCCCGTCTGGGCTGAAAGGTCAGTATGCTTCTGGGAAAGCTGTACTGGGATCATCCGATCCCCTCAACTCATTAAATGTCACTTGTATTCAGACCAGACAGCCACAGAGATGCATATACATATATAGACCCTCCACCCTCAAACTAACACCCACACTTGAACACAGGTAGGCCGGCCTCATAGCAGATTTCATCTTGTGAAATGAAAAATGGCCTTGCAGTCCCATGTGTAAATTAAAGGACAACACACTTTCAAATGAACCCGTCAACACACTCTATAATAAGCCTGAATTCACACAGTCATGATGGAAGATATTAGTGCACAGTGTTGATATTAAAGCCCGACGCTGTAAAGTTCCATGAATGGCGGCTCGGCTGTCAACTCAAATCAAATCAACGTAATTGGCATGATAGGCGGGCAACTTGTGTTGCCAAGGTGACATACAGGATACACAGTACCTGGTAAGGTACAGGGCAATAAAAGTGGCAGATGGGTAAGTAATTACACTGACAAATCAACCGCAATAATGTGATAAACAGTTTCTCCTCTCACCTAATTACAATTTCCTGCTTATACTATATGTCAATGCAGAGACGTGTCAAGAACATCACTGTTTCTCAATGTATTGCATTCTATTAATAGGCCTAAATTGGTAATAACAGTACATTTTCATCATTTTAGAATATGTAGTCATAGAAACAAAGTGTAATCCTGCATTGTAATGTATGCATGCTCGAGTCTCCCTCCTGTAAAGAGTCCTTGATTTAGCTGATTGCAGACCAGAGGCCAGAGCTGTGCTAGTTGATTATGATAATGGCAGAGCATGTTAACAAGGGGCCAGATCTAAAGTCAGGGAAGGAGCTGTGCTTATCCAAGAACTGACCCCAGTTTAGCATAACAATAAAATCAAGGTCTTGCCTTGCTAGACTTTCTCTGTCTGCTTCTGTTCATCCTTGACTCCTCATTTATCTGCAGCTGTGAGTGAAACAGCATAACAAAGGAATATATGTGCGTTTCGAGATTGGCCTGTGGAGGACTCAACTTTGGAGAAGTAATGAGAGCATTGACTATAAAGTCATACATATCATTCCAGTATAGCAATGGTATTTTAGTTAATAGTGCTAACATATTAGCATTGAATTGTGGTGTACATGTTCGAAAAATCATTTTTAAGTTAACCACACATTATATGGGTGTATAGACAGGACATAAGGCTTTCATAGATAAATGAAAGCAATAAGAAAAAAATAATTTCTGATCATAAAATACGAAGTCCGATGATTTCATATATTGTAGTGATATATTAACGTTTGCAACCAGTAATGTTATAGACAAAATCTACCACTCATTGGTCGTTGTGTGGTATAAATGATAACCTTATGGCATCGATTTGAAATGGCATTATTCGAATATAAAAAAGTCAGCATTGTCTGGTTGGGGTATACAGGGGGCATTCACAATGCAAAGCCCCTTTTTCATTTAAAGTTTCTAAGGGTATTGAAACTTTGTATGTATGTTTGTATGTAGGGTCCATCTTTTTGTGCGTGTGTTCATAGAGTGTGTCCACTTGTACCACCCTTAACTACTGTTCAGTCAGGATCACTTTTTTAAATCTAATCTGCTTTCAATAGTTGCAATAATCTATATTTAGCAGCATGGCTCTGTTTTGGACCTCCCTGCCTTGCCATGTTCATGGAGAGCCTACGGCAGGGTAAACGTACCTCTTACTCTTCCAAGAGCCTTTGTGGAATGTGACACTAGGAGAGCAGCAGCTCTGGGCCCATCCATAAGCATATGTGGAAAACCTGAGGTAGAGAGAGCAGCAGCTGAAGACCCCTAAACAAAGCTGCTCAAGTGAAGCGCCAACCGAAACATTAATATTATTTTAAAATAAGGCCCATAGTGGGCTTGGGTACTGGCTATTCACTGATGCTGTGAATATAAGCCCTTCTACTTGCGAGAGCTGTGGCAGATGGATGGATTCTCCTGCTTCACATACCTGAATCCTTGATGCAGTCATCTGACAGTAATCTTCATTGAGGACAAGGGTCTACCTGCGGGAAGCAGGGCAGTTGAAATACAGACACAAACAGCTTGATTGTTCTCATGTGGGATAGTCTACAAAGTGGCTTGCAGTGGAAGGTGAAAGGCAGTTAAAGGGGCTGAAATCGAGCACACAATTTAAGCTTTGCCAATTGAAGCCATTGGAGGGGATCTGCTGAGCTGTCAGTTGATCTGGGCTAACACAGAGGTCTGCTGCTGTTAGCTGATGTACTAGTTATACACTGCTGTCCATTTCCCAGAGGCTCACCTAAGTTTAATATTCACTATTAGCTGTCTATACAGATGTAACGACAACACCACTGATATAAAAAAGTGGACCATGATAGAACATGTACAAGTTCTATCATGGTCCAAATCGTCTTGTGTCTCAGCCTGTATACTTTTTTTCGTATACGTTTTGACTTAATAATCAGCATAAAAGACCAGTATGTTTCACATGTATTCATCCTGACATCCAGCATTATGTTTTAGGGTTATTTTAGTTTTGTGTACAGGTGTATTTCATAGGAGCAGTTAAGATTTACTTCAGAATATGTTGTTTTAATTGTTGTTATTTCTGTAAAGTGAAAGCTTCCAGTGTCTCATCTTGTTACTTTGTGCTGCACCTGAAAAATAATGTTTCTTGATCTATCCTTTGTCCAGACTGAGCCCATAGACTTTACAATGGGATGACATCACACACATTAAAATAGTTTTTCAAGACCCTGGGCGAATGTTTCAAATATAAAACCTTCATGGTTTAAAAATTCAAAAGACAAACAATATGACCTTGTTTCCAGCTACAGACATCCCCTTTACCGCCGGTAAAGGGGATGGTCTATAGGGAAAATGTTTAATGGGTCACAGAGGATCTTTTAGGTTGAATACCTCAAGAGGCGCGTTGGCAGTGGAGCTGAGGGGTGGCATCGTATCCAGCTCTCTTAATAACTCAAAAATAAAGCTTAAAATCGAGAGAGATATCTTATGTTGCAAGATCATATGGATTTGGGACCTCACCTTGTCAATCAATGGACATAAAGACAGAGTTAAACTGCTGAGCAACTAGAGGTCTAGAAACAAGAGGATTTAAATATAATTTAAGTTTTCCTTCAAAAAGACAGGCACTCTGTTCAAAAGCTTTTCTTGAGGCTTAAGGTCAAACTGAAGATACTTAAAAGTCATGTTGTAAGAGTCCGAATCATAAGAGCTTAAGCTGAAATCTGTTGAAGGTTCCAACCAATTGTAAAGGTTGTGAAAAAAAATTAATGTATTGGACGAATGACTGAAAATCATGCAATCCGGGAGTGTACATAAGGTAAACAGGATAACAGTCCGGCTCATGTAGCGTAATCATCATAAAAATTGTAATCGTTAATACCCTGGCACAATTCTTTGGAGCATCGGGTAACCTTTTGAACATATCTGCCAAGTCTAGTGTCTCTAGTTGTTGTGGTATCTCAGATAATTTATAGCAGACAATGTTGATACAATGTTTCCAGAATGTGGGGAGCTAGGACCCCTAAATATTGTGATAAAATAGTCATTGACCGACTGCAATCCTGTATTGTGGTTACATATGTTACATATATTACCCAAATTGGGTGTTCTGAGAGTGACCCTCCCAAAGCAGAAAGGTAGTGGCCCATATGATAATCCATTTGAATATTTTTTTTTTTACCTTAAATCACTGCCACACACAAACACTAGTACTCACACAGACCATAGCACTCCACTGTCTGGGGATTATTCGAATAATTATGAATAATACATGAGTGTCTCCCCTCCCCCTGGCTCCCACCGCAGCCTCTTATTGGCTTTGGCACACCGCCACTCATTCACCACTGCCTGCCGGTCTGTCTGTCTGTGTAGCTGTAGGACCTCGACACAAGACGCGCCCTCAACAATCAGACCTCATTTTCCCTCATAAAAAGAAGATCAGTGCAGGCCCATGACCACATGATCACATTAGCGGGGCCCTTTCTTATGGAAACAAGCCAGGTTTATGGTGAGGGGTGAGAATCCGGGGATTGGTCAATCACTGAAACAGAAAGTTTTTGTTCCAAGACTTGGGTTGAGTTTGTATGGATTTTTCAAGTCCATGATCTTTACTTTGTCACTGCACCTGTTATCAAAAATGTTTTACCAATTAGTATTTTCTTTGCAACTTGGTCTGATTTGTAATGGGATGATTGCATAGTTATAAGACAAATTGGTCCATGAGGTTAGTTTTTGCTTAATGATTTGAAGCCTAGCTTTAGCATCTTGCTTCCCATCAGCAGCTGACCTAGTGTACAGGCCAACTTGCTGCTGTCTTCATCACCTCTTTATAACTCCAAAAACTCTTAGCCTTGAGAGAAACGGAACACACCGTGATCTGTGTACAAATGTCCTTGATGACTAATATTGCCACATAACCTCTCTTTTCATACAGTTGCTTGAATGAACAAGTTCAAAAGGAAAAAAGTCTGACAAATTCCTGTCAGTGGCTCTGTGGGGTGAGTTTGTGGTGCTACTTCCGCTTAGTCCCCCATTCAAACATCTGGAGGAAAGAAAGACTCAGATTAAAATGTTTTGGTGTTGAGTTCTGTGCAACGTTTGGTTCAAGTATACAGGAGAGCACTCCAGTGACTTGGGTGTTGACCTTAGCCCAGTAAGCTGGACCGTGGACATTTTAATTTACATGACTCACAATAATCACCAAACAAAAGTAATAGAACCTGACAAAATCTGATAATGCCCTAAATTATACTCAGTGACTTCGGCTCAATTCCATTTGACCCTTTCTCCCTACCCCTCGATTTAGAGAGTTATCTTTTCCCTTGAAACAGGGTGGTAAGGGGTAGTGGTGGAAATCTCCACCCCCGAATGGGGACAGCGCTTCAAGTAGCCGCTATATCATCAGTTGTCTTTGCGAAAATCCACATTTTTTTAAAGTTTATTGTCAAAAAAAGGACCATAATACATTGTTTCATGTATTATGTAATATGGACCTTTAAACTAAGATATTACAATTATTATGGTAATTTTAAATCCTTATTAATGGATAATATACTACATTTGTGGGTCTCCCAGCTTGCCGGTGATTTGCAAGGTATTCTGGGAAAATTCTCATCGCCCTCGGTTTGAAGTATGGGTCTGAAAAATCTCCATTTGAGGGCTGTACAGCAAAAAAACTTTGCCTTACCCCTTCATCCAAATAAGTATCGGGACAGCCTACCCCTACACATGAACGTGCAAAATAGAGACGAAGGGCTAAGGGGAGAAGGTGTGAAATGGGTTAGAGCCTTTGAGTGTTTATCATTCAATGCCACTTTTTGGGGGTATTTTTTCAAACTATATCTGTAAATCTGACACAATTTGCAGACTAGCAGGCTGGACAAGTCACTGGGAGCTTGACATGGGCGGGTTCTTCCTCAGTGGCATGATCTAAGGTTATATTCTACTAGTCACCAAAACCTAGCTGTGTTTTTTGAAGACATCATGTTCAGTTTGCTTAAGGTTAAGTCATCATACGTTTTTATATAGTAATTTATATTGGACCTGATGATAAAATGTTGTCCTCTGTTGGTAATTTTTTTATGTTTTGCAACCCTTTTTAAATTTAAATTTAAAATATAGTTATAGGCACATGTAGTTCTGTGGATTTGTCATATTTGATACTGTCTCAAGAAAGAAGTGGAAAACATTTAGGATTAATAGGAGGCCAATGCACTGCATGATCTTGTTTCAAATAGGGTTTTACCAACTCCACCAAATGTATTTCAATCGACATTTGCTTTGTTGGCTACATTTTCTTTCTAAAATGTACTTTGGTAAATGTAAACCCAACTATGTAACATTGGGATGGAGTACCACTTTTCCATGAGCGCACAAAAAGATGTGTTCAAAGATTCTTATTATATTTGTCAAGAAAAGACGGTGTGTGTGATCTACTACCATGTTGGAAACAGGCAGGAGGGAGGGATGAGAGGTTGGAGGGGAAATCAATAGCTCCTCTGAGCACATCGCCGGACATAACCTTGTCAGACCCGGGGAAGGATACACCAGAACGCTAATGGGAAGGAAAAGGGAGTGCTTTGTAAAATGTAACTAAATATACAATGTACGCATTTGAAGCAGAAAGTGGGGAATTTATCTTTTCTACTGCCCATGAAGAAACGTCTCCTTTTTAATGACCACATTAAACATAAATCCTGCAGGGTCTTCTGGCAAAAGGATTTATGCTGCCTTGGAAAAATTGTCCCTATGTCCCTCCACCATCTGCCACGGCCTAAAAAGCTCAGAGCTTGATCCGTGTTCTCTCTGAGAAGCATTAGCGTCTTCTACTGTGAATCATTCTTACATGCTTCCCCTCAAACTTATACATTTTTTTTACATGTGAACAAGGTGCGCAGTCCTGTGTATCAAACTGTATATTTCCGTAAGTACACTTACATGGAGTACACCGTGCACACCATATACTCACTCAAGTGGTGCAAGAATTTGGATAGAGTTTTGTTGTCCCAATTTAAACATGGCTGTGGAACATTTAGCTGAAATTATAATAAGCATAATTTGAACACAATTGTTACCCACCAAAATATCTGCTGGCAGCTTTGCACACTTTACAATGGTGCAGAAATTGTGTCCTCCTTCATTGACAGATTTATTTAGCCAAGATGGCAACCGATTTGGGTAAATATTGTTCATTGTTTCACACGCAACACTTTCACCAATTTGAGTGCACCTCCTGACATGAAGACAATTATACACTGAAAGTAACAAGGGTACGTACGGAAGTAGGCTACGGCAATTCAAGCAAAGCACGTTTCTTGTCCTCTTCTGTGTCTGAGAAAGTGTTTGGTCAAATTAACTAGTAGCCTCAAACTGATAATCTGTTGGACGTCACTGTACTACTTCCTATTGCCTTGTTCATGAGCACACACACACACACACACACACTACATAACACCATTGCACACAGTTTACAGTCCTACTGGTCAAGGACCTGATATCACTCCCACGCCTGCTCAGACAGCACCACATGGGGGATTTGGGCCAAAATCTTGATCGAGGTGAAAGGTGAATTAAGGCCATCAAACTGTCTACACACATTGTGTGCTTGTGTGTCTGTGCTGTGCGTTGGGGACAGAAGAAGCTTGTATACAAGTTTGCACTCCCTCAGAAGGTTAACTCGGAGGCTTTAGGAGGCAAATCGGGTCAGCCATGTGACCAGGGTGCAGGCAGCAGTCTGGCGTCTGACATGGACACACACACACACACACATACACACACACACTTTGCTGCTCTCCTTTGTGTCTCTCTTTCTTCCTTTACACCTACACTACCTTCTAAGAAGACATCATTATGCTGCAGGATCCATCTTTTCCATTGGCAAGACCATGCAATATACATGGCGCTTGTCTTGTCTTAATGTATTGCTATGGAAGCAGAGGAGACCAGTTTAATGACCACATGGCTTCATTATTTCAAATATTAATGCAATTTCCCTCCTTTGTGTCTCATTCACATTAGGCAGCAGACCAGTGCCCCGGAGTGGGACTGAGAGGAATCAGGCCATTTACTGAAACTTCTCCAACTTTCTTATGTGGGTCAATAAATTCATGCTGCACCTCCATCAAATAAAGAAAAAAGAACTGGTGATCGTTGTGACTTCACAAGTATCACCATGCAAAAATTATTATATACATTTAATTATCTTTTAAAGCTTCTGCCCTCAGTCACCACCATCTCATACTGGTGCATAACATGAATGTGTGATTTATGTGGCATTTCGCTGATTTTAAAGAGGCACTGAACTCTGGATAATCTCCTGATATGATCTAGAGGGGCTGTATGTGAAAACCGAAATGTCTGAGGTCGTTGCTGCAGAGACTCTCTGGAGTTCTGTCTAACAGCGGCTGAAGTACAATACACACACTGCAACTAGAATAACTCTCACATCAAAAATCTTTGTAGTCCTTCCTCCGTTTTGCCTCTACAGTCTCATTATCTTTCTTTCTCCTTTAATTCTTTTGATCTTTTCCTCCTCTCATTACCTCTCCTTCTCCCTTCTCTTGCTTTGCTCCTCCTGCCTTTCCCTTACTTCTCCTTGTCTAGCCAACAGCTCCCCATGCCCCTGCCCGTCGCTCCCTCTTCTCCTCTTCTTTTCACCTGCACCTCTCCCATGTATCTGCCTCATCTCCCATCACCTTTCACCCCCTTCCTGTCCTTCCTTTCTTCCTGCTCTTCCCGCACCTCGTGACCTTCTGCCATTTTTCTTTTCCTCCTCATTTCCTCGCCAGAGAATCAATTTCTGCCCCAGGCACAGCCGACGCCCTCTTCGCTGCCACACAGACACACACACACAGACACACACACACACACCTGCTCACACTTGAATGCAAATAAGAATATGAAACACACTTACACAGAAAGTCATAAGCACTCAGATACACACATTCTGGTGCAAACTCAAACTCAAGCTCTCTCCCTCACACACACACACACGCACACACACACACACACACACACACACAAACACTATCACACCATCCCCTCGTTGTGGTCAGGCGACTCGAGCTGACCTTTTCACTGATTCCCGTTATTAGAGAAACTGACATTCAAACCTCCCCAGCCCCCAGGACAGTGAGACCACTCCTAAACCACGCACACATGCAAAGTATTGAGCTGAGGTTTTTTCCCAATCTGGCGTACCAATAATTTTGTTTATCTCATTAATGGCTTATAAGTATCTTTAAATAATTAGTTAAAGATGTAGTAATCATTGATATTTATTATCATTATTAAACCTTCCTTATTAGACAGTGGCATGTATATTCCTTAATCAAACAAACTTTTTGAAGATTGTGGTTTTCAGTTGGGAAATTTATGTTTTTCCATCCCATTGTTATGTCTGTTTTAAAAAGCTGTCAGTGTGAAAATAAACATGGTAAAGATGTATGATCTTGTATTGTTTAAGATCAGTAAGATCAGTGGGGAAACAACTCAATGCTTTCAACTCTAAATTACCGTTCCTAAAATATCAACACATGTGAACAGTGGAAAATGTGCTGGGTGCTTAACTCTCAGGCTCATTACAGTCATGTTTGGGTTTGGAGGTGGCACCATCACCACATCACATGCACACTTCTCCAGTGTTGGATGGATTTTTTTGTGCGTTTGTTATAATAACAACACAAGGCAAAGCGAGACCAGTTGGGAAATTAAGTACTTAGCATAAAAGTTATCTTCTCATATGTACTTTGTATGTAAAGAACTTCAAAATTAAAGATCGTTGCATTATCATATTGTAATAATGGTTTATTAGTGTAGTAGGGAGCTATGCTTTTATTAAAGAATGAAGCATCCAATGATAATGTAATGTATTCAGATTATTTGCTGCTTCGAGCTTGGCCTTTGTTTATTAATGTGTCTCTTGTGAGTCTCCTATGATTACAGAGCACACAAGTAAAAGACAGGGGAGTCCTAAGGAATTCTATTAAAAGAGATGCAACAGATTCAAAGGGATATTGATGCAGAAAATGCAGATGGATGTCGTAATGAAGTGGATCTATTACAGGTGCTGGCATCTTGCTATTTGTCATTGGTTTTGAATTTAGTAGCCAAACATTTTGTTTTAAATGAATGTCACTGTCATGTGGATACAGCTTATGTTGCTTTTGGGGAAAAAAAGAAGTTTTGTCTCTATGATGTGTTTAACCTCTGTAGGCCACTCGGTACCCACCTTTGTGATTTACATTTGCAAAAATAAACAGTTGAGTTCTGCCATAACCCTCACATTTGAGCAGCAGATTAGGCAAAATGCATAAATACAGCAAAGGGATTAAGCATATATACTGTAGGTATATTTGTTTTAGCACAATCAAGTCCCTAACATTGATTGAAAACTTACACTTAAATGTTATTACAGTGGAATGGGGCCTGGAATAGTGGAGCCGGCCTCAGCTAATTTGGAGAACAATACACACTTACACTCACAGATGAAAATATACACAATCAACTCAGGCTGCCTTCAATCTATCATTACTTTGTTACTGTGTTTAATAGGCTGAATTGATAAATGGATGGAAGGAAGAGATGAAAGCAGCGAAAGATCATATCCTCCCTTCCAGTGTTTGTGTATGTGTGTGTGTGTGCGTGCATGTGTGTGTATGAATGTGCACTAACCTGTCTATATTTTTGATAATCCCAACAGTTTGGCCCTTAGCAGCATAATAGATGCAGATTAGAGCTGTCAGTCATCTAATAGATGGCAACACAACAATAACCAACCATAACCTTTACGCACACAAACAATTCTTGGAATGACAATAAAGCACTGACGTACAGTACCTGCTCTTGTAATTATGAGGTGAGGCCAGTGTGTATGTGTGTGAGACCTCTTTCGAATGATACTTGTCCAATTAGAAAAAAAAAACATGATATTTTGGTAGTTGATTTTTGTCAGGAGTAAACTACGTCTCCAGAAAAGGAATGGAAGTGTCAATTCCCAAAAATTGCCTGTGTGTGTGTGTATGTGCAGGCGGGCGTGTGTATGTGTGTTTGTGTGTTTGCTTTACAGAGAGGTTCTCAGTATCCCTGTACAGTCACTCAACACTGTGCTCACCTGTGGGTGTGGTTGATAACAGGTCCGTGTGTGTGTGTGTGTGTGTGTGTGTGTGTGTGTACCCTGCCGTATATGTCTGTCTACAAAGGTGTGGATGGACCAGGAGAACAGGTCAAGCATAGGACCACTGCTTAGGGGCATGTGGTGTGTGTGCATGTGAGTGTCTGTTTGACAGTTTCTGGGAACACAAAGAGACGACTGGCACCAAGCCAAGTGCGTGTGCATGGGTGTGTATGTGTGTGTAAGCATGTGGAACTTATCCAGCCAGAGGAGGTAGAACAGGTAGCATACCATACATGTATACCTCCTCTCGCTCTATCTCTCTCTCCTTTGCACTGACATTGTTTTGCTGTTTGCATTTGTGATTTTAATCATTGACATCATATAACAGCTATAATTGGCTTGATTGGGTCTTTACATATGGTGCTTAGTACCACCTTTAAACAGTGGAGATACTGTGCAGATCTTTCTGTTGAAAAGTTGTCCGTGCCGCATTGACCTTGTTCTATTGTAATGTAAGTGTCACATGACTGTAGAGTCGTGTGTCTACACATACAGCACAGTGTGAGGAGCAGCTTCAGCAGCTCTGGGTCCTCGTTTGTGTCTAAAGGGGGCATCCAAGCACAACACTGAGTTTTGTCCACCAAATTTAAAAAAGGACACTAATCACTTTACACAGTTCTTGTAGTTATTTACAGAAAATGCAGGGTAATAGTGTAAAACCCTTTTCAGGCCACAATTTCCAAAAAAGCCTTGTAACTGCTAATTCTCCGGTTGGCCTGGAAAGACCTGCATATGCACATTGGTTACTTATATTACAGGATTTAAGAGATATGCTGCGAGTTGTGAGCTTCTCTTGGAGGTGCCCCCTCTATGATTTGCTAAAGCCTAGTTCACACTGCACAATTTCAAGCCCAATTTTCCAGTTGCAGATGAGTTTTGAAGGTCGCCATTGAAAGCTTCAGATCACAGGCAAGTGGGAGTTATGTGTGAACTCTTTACAGGCACGAGTTGGTCGCAGATTTGTGTCAGACTCCGGATAAATATTTAGAGTTCTAGCAAGTTAGGAAATCGATACAACTACAGCCAATCGGAGCGGGGGGGGGGGGGGGGGGGGGGTTCATTTCTTGCAATGCAAAAGTCTGTAATTAGGGAAAACATGCATGTGCAAGACAGAGCAACACAAACTCCGTGCAGCTAACTGCATCGGGCTAGGGTCGGGTCCATGGAAAGATGCAGCCTGAGTTCTGTGTTCTTTACAACTGTGATGTCCTCTGAAGCAACCCTGAGCCTCTCACAAGAGACAAAGATGTGTTTCTTGAACTACACAGCAATCGGATGACTTTGAAAGCCATGTAATGTGAACTTGGTTTAAGGCAACAGAAACTTCAATAGAACCCTCACTGGCCAAGGACATATCTGTTCTGAGTACATGACCAAGCCAGAGGTACAACCACCTGGGTTCAACCAGGATGAATTCTGTGGGGATTGATAGGAAATGAAGCTATATCGTCTCTTAAATTCAAAAAGTAACATGCCAGTGTTCAAAACCATTTTGTCCTGCACAATTATAAATTGTAATAATAAATAGAATCTGTCAGGATTTTAATTTGTGTTAAACTCTGCTGGGGAAAGCTAAAATATTCTCCCATGTGCTCAATAGGGGGACTTGTTTTTAAAGTCTTGTAGAAGTAATACAAATGTTATGGTTGTTCCTTCTCCTATTCATGTTAATGTAGTTGTTAATGTACTCTTTTATTCTCTGTGCAGTTTCTCTGTTTTTGCCTGTTATACATTTACATAATGTTTGTTTTATTGTTGTGCTAATCATTAAGTTAATATCTGACATTAATAAACTGTTGCACATGCTATGTAAACGTATGTTTGACTATATGAATAAATAAAAATAGAAACAAAACTTTTGTTATAAAAATTACATCTTAATAGATTTTAATAAATCATTATTTGATGAAACTCTTCAAAAAAAGGTCCAAGATGTTGTGACATCTGTACTGTGATCACATTATTTGAGGATTTTAAATATGCCCTGTACTTTACCTGCAATTGTACAGAATGCAGGAAATACGTCCATGTTCATCAGGAGCTTGGAGACAGAGCCTATATATGTCAGGGTTCTTGTCAAACTCAGAGTGTTAGATGGATTTTGTTACATTTTTTACAGTGTGCATATTTCTCGCTCTCCCTTTCTCTCTGAACCAGAAGAGAAAACGCCACCTCATCAGCTCCACCCTCCACCTGTAGGTCCAAAATAGAGCTTGTTAAAAAGACAAATACACACACTACTAAACGAAAATAAAGAAAACTGCTAGATGAGGGGTTTTTCACCTGTACTCCAGCCAGCCAACAGGGGTCTATCAATACTCTTCACTCCACTCTTCAGGCATCACTTTTGGGAAGCACTCATTTTGTTCAGCTCCCAAGTTTTATCAAAGCAAAAGGTTTTGTCCTCAGGGAAACCTCGTGTCCACAGTGTGAAGCCTATGCTCACAAGTGGAGGTTACAATGGTTTGACGTTGTTTAATGTAACGTTTTTACCATTGGCACGTTGGACACTCAGACTGAAGCCAGACTCATGAAATTGTTGCAGGTGAGAGCAGCTCCTGGAGGCAGAGGGAGGCCGACTTCCCTGCACTTTACCAGCTGCCTCTCCCTGCAGCTGTTTGGAAAAAAAAAAAATCCCCAAATGAGGCGACTGTGTGTGACTACATGTGTGAGACTCAAAACTAGACACAACATACCAAACAAAACCCCACCCCACCACACACACACATTTAGTCTTCCCCTCTCAGCGAGCAACAAAGGTGTTCAGTCATGTGAAACCCAACCCTCAAACCCACAGGTTGACCTCTCACCTTTCGAACACACACACACACACCAAAGAGAGATTAAAAGAGAGGATGTAAGAGTAGTGTGTGTGTGTGTGTGTGTGCGTGTAGTAACACACTTTCAGACATGCAGGAGGGTCACAGACACATGAACACTTTGGTTCCAGCCATAACAATC
Organism: Platichthys flesus; assembly: GCF_949316205.1. Lineage (NCBI taxonomy): Eukaryota > Metazoa > Chordata > Actinopteri > Pleuronectiformes > Pleuronectidae > Platichthys > Platichthys flesus. The sequence goes on along the minus strand of NC_084956.1, from coordinate 20,884,550 downwards.
TTACAGACAATGTATCCTCACCCACCGTGTATAGGTGGGTGTATCTGTCAGTCTGTCTTCTGTCTCTTGGTCATACACACAAACACACACACACATACACACACACACACACACAAACACACACTCACACCACTGTATCTTGAGTTAATGCAGCAGTTCTCTCACTTTCTTGCTCTCTCTCTCACACACACTTTACCATTAAAGGTGACCCAACCCCCTCATCTGTGTAGCTACAATTAACCTTCACAGCTCCTGTGTGCATATGTGTGCGTGTTGGAAAGTGCGTCTTCTGAACTTTGTTACAGATTACAATCTCAAGGGCATGTCATCAGACACATGCACACACACACACACACATGCACACGCACACATACACTCACATCCCTCAGACATGGCAACTGATAATCCATGTCTCTCCTGGACATCCTTTTATCCAGCTCAGGCCCTGGGGATTTTCCATTGGCCCGGCCAGGCGAGGCCTCTTACTGGGGTCAGAGATCAGAGAGAGGCCCTTCATGACCCTGGAGGAACCAAGCACGGCTCATCCCTTACAGCCGCCTGCCATCACTGCGCTGCGAGGTCACAGGGTCAGAATGCAGTCAAGGAGGATAATACAATGCAGAACATCATCTTGTAGTCGATGAGTGAGTATTTTTTTCCCCAAAAAGGATTCAACCAGGCAGTTTATATATCTGTATCTGGTGTTTAATGACTCTTCATTTCACCATGTTACAACAATGAAAGAAGACAAAATGACCAATAGATAACACTGTCCTTGGAGTGGCACTCATTAGACATCATAAACAGTTTAAAAGCACATTGCTTCCTGATAATTGTTATAATTAGAACAGGAGGTAATATACACAATGTTTATGGGTGTTAGATCATTTATGAGACAAGAGCAAAGTTAATGACACAAAGCTTAAATTAATTTCATCCTGTGACACTTGTCTTATGATTAGATTGTGTGGTTTTTTTTCATATGGGGTTGAATGGGCTTAAAACTTCATGTCAAATGTGTATAGCATAAATTGGCTTCAAATTTTAATTTCCCTACATTAAACTGTAACTCTAAATATCACAATTTAAGGGCAAAGATTTGAGCTGAACAACCACATACACACATGCACAGTGCAGGCCCATTTGTCACTGACCCTCCCCCACACCCCCCATTCATTCATTCCTTCATTCATTCGCACTCGCTTTGACAATGAATTTGAACTTCAGACCGAGTTCGGAGCAGAGGGACAGAGAGAAAAGAGCGGAGAAAAGCGGGAGGGCACTCTCTTTCTTCCTCTAAGCCTTCTCTCTGACCTTCTGACCTGCACAGGGCCAGACAGCCCTCCCCCGCCCCTGGCCTCCTCAACCCTTCACATTCTCTGTTACAAAACCGCACATACAATTCTCTTCTTTTAAGACTAGAGGATGTGAAAAAAACACAGGCATAAATCACCATTATTTGATTTGTCTTTATCTACACCTTACACTTCAGGACTGACGACCTATCAACTGACTTTGACCCCTTGTGGTTTTGTGTATAAGCGTGTGTGTGCTTGTCTGGGCTATAGGGGCTGCATCCCTATACTCCTACTACTGCTTCAAATAGGACAGGTAATCGTGACAGTGTATGAGTATCAGTATGAATATTTTAGCCACTGCAGGATGGATTTGATACAAATTATTTTTGCTTTTGCCTCTCTTTCGTGACCGAGAGACAGTCAAAGCACTGACTGCAGGAAAATGGTTTTAGGACACCACAACAAACAGACGTCAAAAGATAACTCCTTCATATTGATGTCTCACTGTGTGTTCTCCGAATAGTCTAAACAGATCATGTTGCTACACCATGACATAACATCAGCAAGGTCAGATTAGAGAAATAGAGCAGTAGACACATCAACTCTGACCCTTCCTGTCGTCACATCTCATCCACGACATCCGACAGTGACATGCACCCACTGACAACACACTTAAGCTCTGACTGTGGCCAAAGGATTACAGAACTCTACACAATTTACACAGTTTTCAAGCTTATGAAACAGAGAAATCCTCCAGTGAAGTCGATACTCATATCGAAACACAGCTTGTAGTTTCAGCTTGACTATGTGAAATCCGGCCCTTAGTGTTTTGGCTGGATAGCTAATCATAAGCGCACCATTGTTTTGTAACTTATGTCGGCCGATATGATGCAAGCTGTTCTTCCCACCTGTGGCATGGGTTTGTACGTCAGTCCACCTCTGACAAATGTCTTTGGAATTTGGCACCTTGTCAAATCGTTGCACTGGGTACTTGGTTACCAGAGCATTGTTTTTTTGCCATGGATCAAGACATATCAATCAATCAATCAATCCTAACTTCTTTGTGTAGCCCATATTCACAAATCACAGTTTGTCTCGTAGGGAATAACAAAGTACAACCTCCTTCATTCTTAACCCCCAGCAGGAGTTAAGGCAAAACTACCAAAAAAACTCAGGAAAAAAAGAGTAGAATCTCAGGATGTGCAGAAGTGCAATAGATGCGCCAATATATCCACTTTTACATTGTGACAGAGGGTTTAATATACCTGGTCAACAGTGCACTTATTTTAATAGTGACATATTTTAGTGTGTACGGCAACAGATTATGAATGTTTTCATAGTTTATCCATTGCTCTGATCAGAAAAGGTTATTTTCAGCCACCAAGTTGCGGCTCAGACTGGCAAAGACCTCGGCACAACTTCAGAAAACAGCTCAATAAACTGTGGAAAAAGAAATGTGAATACATTTTACCATCATCTGGCAATACTCAGTGACAGTCAAATTAAATGCAAGACACAGAGTGTTTACCTGATAACTGATGCAACAAAACGCCCAACATTTCATTCATCAGGATGACTTCTTTAAGGTGAGCTGGCCTGTTTACAACCTGTTCTGGCTGCTTGTGTTTCATGTCTCGTCAGATTTGATTGAAGCAATGTCACCATGCTCCTACATCTCAGCAATTACTGTGATGAGTGCAAGGTTATCATCCATCCATCAATCTATCCATCCATTAGCTCTACAGCTTATCCTTTTGAGGGCCGGGGAAGGAGGGGGCAGGAGCCAATCCCAGCTGACATTGGGTGAAAGCCATATCTATCACTGGGCCAAGTGCAAGGTTTTCACATCCCACAATAATGATGCCAAAGAGAAGCAAAAAATATGACTAAAAAGTTTCCTTGAGGGAACATTGCTTAAATTCCAAGAAGTTTGAGTGTGTACACTATGTTAGTCCTTGTCTGGACCAGTAGACATGATGGGGACCAGGGCTCCATCCTAATGATTCAAAATAACATTTCTGAGGTCTTGGTTAAGATTATGGTTATAATATGAATAGTGGTTGGGTTAAGGTAAGGATTACGTATGAATTGGTCATGGTTAAAGTTTAGGATACGTCTTTGGTGAGGTTGTCCACAGCTAATAGAAGTCAATGCAAAGTCCTAACAAAGATAGTTTTGCAAAGCTGTGTTTTCATATTTTTGCTGGTTTTCTTTTCCTTTTGTACAAAGGATTGATACCTGGTCAGAGATGCTGTTTATTTCCCCCTTCAGTTATAATTGCCCAGAAGATAAATCTGATGTTCTTAAGTCACTGTCTTAAACCATAACTTCTACACAGGGGTTAAGTGCATTGTGGTCATGTCCATGCATTATTCCTTTGCTGGCTTTGATTGGAATGTTTTACATGCCTTGTGGCCATTACATGTGCTAAGTAATGTTCAATGATTGTCCATTACAGTAAGAGGCATTTACTTTGCAGCTAGGTCCTATAGACCGCAGGGGTCAGCATGTATTAAACCACTCGATATGTATAGAAGTAGCTACTCCTCTGTATGGCTGACAGAAGCGAGACAGAATGTACTTCTTTGGCATAGTTCAGTATAAGCACAGATACCAAAGAACACTCAGAAATACAGACAAAACACACTCTCGCTCTCACACACACACATACACACACAAATTCACACATACATTCTTTTCCTTTATCTAGATTCCATTGGAACAATGTTGTGCCAAGGCCATACAGTGACAAAAGCAGTGGATAACATGCTTTCTAAAGTCGTTGGAGAATCTCTTATTGTTAAAACCCTGCCGGCCAAAGACAAATCCATGGGAGTTTATGGGGGACTGCAGGTCATGGTTGTATAGATTTTATAACGGTGACAAATGCATTATGTTTTTCACATAAACCAGCACAGGAGATTCACAGTAAAGCAGAAAGGCCTGAATGGTTCATGGGTTTATAACATAATGAATTTATCATAGAAAGGGAGAGAGAGAGAGAGCGAGAGAGAGAGGTTGTGAAAAAAATACAGTGCTGATTTGTTTTATTTGCCAACGCAGCTCTGATGGTTGCTTGTCGCTTTACTTATCAGGGAGCAAAGAGGAAACTGCTGCCACTTGTGGGTCCTGAGGTGGGAAATAAATCTTTACAGTCTTTGAGCCTTTCACAAAATTGAGTCCCCACAAAGTCCTTGGCTCTTGGGGCATCAAAATATCGTGGCATCATTACCTAGAATTTGAGTTATGCATGTTCTTTCTGACCTTTTGTATCATTTGTTCAAGGAGGGAAATCGGACCTGGTTTAAGATCAGGAAATACAACATGTTCATAGTCATGGGAGCTGCCCAGTATTCCAACTGGAACTGGGAACCTTTAGCAGACGAAAGTATTACTCCAATGCTTCTCAACCCTTGTCTTCGTTTTGTGTAACAAAATAAAAACTGCAGCACCATGAGAAAATGTGTTTGTTGTATACAGTCAACTCAAACATTTAAAACCTTTGACTGTAAACTGGCAGCAGAGAGCATACTTTATGGTTTTTACTGATAGTATCCTCACAGAAAACCAGTGTATTGAATATTCAAATTTGGACCCACAGCAGGTGAATGGGTGCAGGCCACGTGTGTGCGAGCTGAGCAGAGGGGTGCGGTGGCTGGAGGACACAGGTCTGATTGATCCTGACAGCGTTATGAGGCTTTTTGGACTACCGAGCAAACAGAAGAAGATAATGATATTTACTTAAGTACAGTCTGAGAGGACAAGCGAAAAGGTGTCCGTATAGCGTGTGTGTATCAGGTAACAGATCCTGTACTGTACTTTGAGGAGTGACATAGGTACATATAAGTACAGTATGTGCTCTGAGCACTCTTGACTAAGCAAAACTGCTGTGATGTACACCCCCCCCCCACACACACACACACACACACAGACACATAGGCATGTACTTAAACCAGCTGCCTCAACCAACAGGTAGGGTGACACTTCACACAGTTTTCATGCACTTGCATACTGTATGCACCTGCTCATCCCTCCCACCCTTCCTGGGCAAGACAGTGGTTACACACACACACACACACACACACACAAACACACACACACATAAAAGTACATACAGAAATCTTAAAGTACATATAGTACAGGGCCAAATGGAAGGGTGAGGTTGGGGGAGGAGGAGGCTTAAGTACTGTATGTTGAGAAAACTTCCTACACAGCTCACCATTGACTCATTTACCACACAAAGACATATATACTTGGGACGTAAAGACTTTGCACTCTGAACTTTATGTTTGTACATTCTAACACTTGACAGGGCTGCCAAGTTCATCGTTATCATATCTGGAGATGTCAGCACTAGTGAAGTTGCAGGTAAACGATACCAAGGGGCTGTAGGGTGGGGTGTAACTATACACTCACACAGACCATGGACACACACACATTTGAGATAACTTGACACACATGCCCATATATAGTGAAGATAAGCAACAAGAACTGTTATGCTTTCATTTTTTTTTTTTATTAATTGTTTTTCGATAAAGGGACAAAATGGGTGTGTGAACAGGATTATGCAGACATCTGCCAGAAAACACAGACAGTGGTTTTCCCAGTACAACTGAACAGAGACCCCAAACAAGTACATCAGAAATTAAAGACCTATAGTTTATCAAATGACCATTGGCCATCATTACAAAAGGAAAAAAAAATGATATCATAGCCAAAAATAAAAAAATAAAATAAAAAAAAACAAAAATAAGGATCCATTCCATGGCTCTGTTTTAAACAGAGCATGTAGGTTATAATAAATAGTAACTCCCATAGTAAAAGATAAAGTTCAAGTTCAAGTTACAACAAACAGCTCTCAGAACAGGAATAGAAAAGGCTGATAACAAAATATTCCGCATTGCCATTTACAAAAAAGTCTCAACTCAAGCAGGCTTCTCCACGTCCCCCAGGTCATTTTTAAATATGCTTTGCATATGAAAGTATACCCAATCTAAATATAAAGCACCATTTAGTGTTTGGCAATGAAAAAAAACTGCAAAACATTTAATTTCTTTTTAAATGTATTTATTTTTTACGCTTTTTCGTAATCCATGTACTGCATATGAAGTTTTTTTTTTCTCTCTCTTCTTGATGTTGGAATGTCGTCAGGTGGGAGGGGTGAGAAAGACAGAAGCACACAACAGAACAGGCTGACGTCAGCTTGCATTACTGCATACAAGAATGGCAGCAGGGGGGGAGGAGGAGGTCTGAACCAAAAACCAAAGAAGATATGTACAACCACCTCTGTGGACAGGAAACAGAGCGGCAGCCATCTTATGGCCTGCGACACCTCCAAATGCCACATATTTTAGCTGCGTTTTTATGGGGTTTTTCATTTTATTTCTTTAAACATACAAATAATTCGCACTATATTATCCTGCCAAATTAAAAAAATATACTGTGGCAGCTTGAGATTTTTTTTTCCACTACCAAAAAAAGGTATGGTAAATACCTTTAGAGAGCACAAGCAACAGTTAAAAATACGAGCCTCAATATAAATACTATAGTGCCTATTCTAAGTGAACATTGAATTCAAATACAATTCTAGAAATACAGAAAAAGTAGACCATAAATGTGTTTAAGCATAGGAATTGACATGAATGTGCATTTTCCTATATTTTAAGTTCTTTATTATATATTCATATATAATCTTAATCCTTTCACCAATGCAAATTGTATTTTTAACCTGAAGAGCTGTGAAGAGCCAAGGCAAAATAAAATACAAAACCATCACAGAATTTTTTTTTTCGTTTGTGTTTTTTTCATCTTTTTTTAATCATTTAATATATACTGTGATCGGAGTCTTGAACACCACCAAGACGCTGAGGAAAAGAGAAACGACAACAAAACTTAAATACAGTTTCCCCTAAAAAAAGTGAAATGTTATTTTCAAAAACGTTTATTTTCATATCTATAATCAAAGAAAGATTTATACAAAAACAGATTCTGTGTAAGCAACAGGATTTGAGTGTTTGTAGTCTAGTCGTCAAGGTCTATAGATTAATCAGGTGGCGATGGCACTACAGCTCCTTAAAAATACACATCTTTAGTGCTGCTGTGGCCAATAGGTGCTGCATCCATTTTGGGATCAAATCGCTGTTATGGCTACTTATTGTTAAACCATCAAACCTTTTAATTTACAGACCTCGAAGACATGGTCAATTTTCAGCCCAGGCAAAGCTCTGAGGTTTCTAGGGGTAACATACTGACAAATGGTCAAAGGTGAAACGGCAAGGGTACAGAGGTCAAGGGTCATGAGGCTCGAGTTGCTGACAACAGTTTATGTATCTCATCTTTTAATGCTTTTAACTATGGGACCCTCATTATCTAACAGCATTTCAACAATTTTTCCCCCTTTCAGCATAAACTTGTAAACTGGGAAAATCGAAACAGTGCACTTCATGTCCAATAAATGTCAAGCTAGCTTTGAGACCTAACCCATGTACCAACATTGCATCAGTGTGGGACAATGAAAGAGAGATGTCAGCGTGACAAGTGCTATACTATAAACAGCTTGAATGGAACTCAACAAGGAAAAAAATACCCTCCTTTTGGGTTAAAAGCAAACAGCAAACAAAAACATGTGCCCTGCATTAGCCTATGCATACTGATTAAAATTATCGCATTATCACTCTTTTCAAGAGCCCTGGAACACAGATATATAGTTTTTGCAATTCTTTCTTTCTTTTTTCTGCAATTCATAGTGAATGACCCTGTTTTGATACTACAAATGTGAATGAAAGTGTGAAAGAGATTGCCTCTGATCCCCGTAATAGTTAAGTAGATTTCAGTACTGTGTCGCTGTCTGTCTATTTTAATGCTCTCAAAAAAAGTTAGCCTCATTTGGAGCTCATATGTTACTGTATGCATTGTTCCTCACACTGACATATCAAAGCAGCGTTGGAGTTTTGTGCTAACGCAGATGCATGACACTTCTCAGCCATGCGTTTATCCCTCAAATTCAGGATTGTACATTACAGATTACCTTACTCAAAAGTACCTCCTTACCAGAAACAAAACTACAAATAATTCAGATATACACAATACTGCTTGTACCATGCTTGCCATGAAATCCACATATTAAAGATAGCCTATTGAACATGTAATAGGTAGCTAAATGATGATTAACAAGAACTCTCTGATCTTTCAGCATGAGTTGTCACAGCCTATTTTTGCAGTCAGGTGCTTGATGCAAGGACCTTTCCTGGGTGGCTTAAGCCTTTTAGCTTTATCTAGTGTGACCCAAAACTTATAGCAGATAAGATTATGGCCAATGTGGTCTTAAGATATCAAAGGCACTCTTTCTTACTCAACCAAATGATAGTACAAATTCATAGCGCACCCTTGTCTTTTTGAAAGAAATTTGAAGGCTGTCATTAATTTAGTCATCAAGCTAATGCATGATTATTCAATTTTTTTAAACCCTGTGCGAACATGGTGTCTTTTAGAAAGATCAGTATAAGTGCATTTCCAGGGTTGTGAGAATAGGGTAGAGACTGTTCATCTTCCATGTTACAAGACAAAACTGTACATGATATGTGTTACAGAATGTATGCAGCATGGATGTATCTTTCTTGTCTTTTCTCTTTTGAAGAATAAAAAGAAAAAAACAGAACAAGAGAAAAACAGCAACACATTTACTCAACAATTAACCAACCAGGGACAAGTTATTTTCTTTTTTTTTTGATTAGCAAAAACATACTATGCATGCTGACTAATTCTTAAAAATGGAAAAGGAAAACTCAAAAAAGAAAAATTGTACACAACATGTAAATTATTGCACAAGAGAAAGGCTCGAAGTTTTGCGTCAATGCAAGAGTATTGCCCCGATACAGATCATGCATTCAATGGGTAATGGAAACGGGGTGTGCTGGTGCAGAGCACATGGTCTTAAGCTTCCACCAGACTGGCGAAAGTGGAGTGTTGGGTTTAGGGCAAATCTACAAGGAGCTGGGAATAAACAGGGGACTAATGGTGGACACAGCTGAGGGGAAAAGGTCCCATAGTTCGGCCTTCTACTCTGACTTTATTTCGGTACTCAAAGGACGGTCACTGTGCCATTTTTTCATGTGTTTCTCCAAGGTGCTGTAGACACTGAAGGGCATCTGACAAATTTCACACTTGTACACGTCTTTGCCCACCTGACCATGGGTCTTCATATGGCGTGTAAGTTTGGAACTCTGGGCACAAGCATAATTGCACAGGTCACATTTGTATGGTCTTTCCCCTGTGTGGCTGCGCCGGTGTACTGTGAGGTTACTGCAGTTCTTGAACACCTTGCCACAATACTCACAAGTATCACTCCTGCGACCATCCTTGGAGTTGGGCCGCCCCAGGTGAGGAGTGCTGCCCCCACTGCCTGTACCACTTCGGCCTGACATCCCACCATCCAGTTCCCCTGGCGGGGTCGAGAAACGCAGACTGCCATTCTCTGAAGAATGCTCAGATGAAGAGGCGAACGGCGATTGTCTGGAATCCCCAAAGTTCAGAAAAGGGTCCTTGAGTTGTCGGGAGGCAGCATAGCCAGCCAACCACTGGGAGTAGACGTTCTCCGTATTAGGGATTGTTGGAGTGGGCAAGTCAAATTCCTTTTCCAGTTTGATGCGTTTAGTGAAAGGGCTGAGTGGACTGGGGCTACCCAGAAGCAGTTTCTTAGAGAGGCCTACAGAGGCAGATTCATTAGGGGATGCTCCCCGCCCATTCACTGTTGAGACAAAGCAATCCTCCCCACGTTGTGTTTCAAGCACAGAGTCTCCATCACACATCTCGCGATTGTGGTGGTGGTCTCGGTTGAGGTGGTGGTGCAGGTGGTTCTCCTTGGCCATGGCATTACATTTGTGTGCATGTAGGGCTTCGCTGAAGTGCTGCATGCTGGCAGCGAGACCCATTCCCTGCATCACCTCAGGCAGGGACCGAGGGATGGACACTTCCTCAGCCAAAGCTCCCAGTCGACTTCCAATACCGCCATTGTTTTCATGCTGACGTGCTGTTTCCAGGTTCAAACCACAGTGATAGCTGTTGTTTCTTCTGGGCACCCTCTCTCCATTTTGCTCTTCTTCCTCCTCTACCTCCTCTTCTTCTTCCTCCTCTTCCTCTTCCTCCTCCTCTTCTTCTTCCTCTTCCTCCTCTTCCTCCTCCTCCTCCTCGCCATTCTCACGAAGCATGCGGTTATTCTCACTTTTCAGCTTGGCCACCACTGACTTAAGGGCATGGCTTGCGCTACCCAAGTGCTCGCTGGTACCAGGCTCTGGAGAAGAGGCTGTTGAGAGGCCATCTTCAGATTTTCCTGTGTTTGGCGAGGAGGATTTGTGCATGTGTGTCTTCATATGTCGTTTCAGTTTGCTAGCCTGTGTACAAGCATGATCACACAGATGACATTTGTAGGGCTTTTCTCCTGTGTGGCTGCGTCGGTGCACTATTAGATTACTCTGAAACTTGAAGGCTTTGCCACAAAATTCACAACATTTAGATTTCAAGGGGTTGGTGGATGAGGGTGTTGTCCCTGCTGAGGGGAGAGGAGTAGTAGGAGTCGTCTGAGAGCCCACAGGTGACTGCAGGGAGCCTGGAAGAGGTGGTGGGGTAGCAAGATATGGAGGTTTGCTGCCCCCTGCTCCTCCTGTTCCTCCACTCCCACCTCCTGTTTGGAATGGCTGGAGTAAGCGCTGCATGGGGCTTGGCCGGGTGGGTGATAGCGGGGGAGTGGACCCTGAGGTGTTGCCCGCCAGCTCCCTTAGCCGCCTTGAGAAGTCCATTGTTGGAGGGGGGTCCAGGGGCATAGGAGGATTGAGGCGCAGCACCCTGTCAAAGGCACTCGGGTGGTGGGCTGCCAGCGCCAGCTCTTCTGGGCTCAGGTGATGGTGGTCCAAGTGGTTCCTCGGAGGGGGGCTGAACAGAGGTGGTGTCGGAGGGAATCTCTGATGATGACCCCCACCAGCATGGCTACCTAAGCCAACTCCACCCCCCATTCCGATGCTATCCCTTCCACCTGAGCCAGAGCCAGGCATGCGGAGGAGGTTGAAGGGGCTTGCATTTGGAGGCAAATGGAGACCATGAAGGGGAGGCTGAGAAGGGCAGTCTGCACCCCCACCCAGGGAGGAAGGTCCACCCATACGTGGTGTGAGAGGGCTGCCATGTTCACTTTCCAGGTAGATGCGGAATCCATGGGAATTCTGAGCATGCTGCAGCAAGAACCAGGCGCTGCCATACGACTGCTTGCATGTCGTGCAGGTATAGGTGGTCGGCTCCTCCTTACCTGTTCAGACAGAGAAGATAAAATCATGTTAAGAGAGTTTTAACTGACCAATCCATTACTAATCAGTAACATCAGACAAACTTTATGCTTTACATTATCATATAAATCAACCAATATGTGAGTCGGTTTAGAAAGAAAACCGATTTTTAAATGCTATATTGCAATTCAATTGAAAGACATTGCACATAAACAGTACATGAAGAACAACTCTGTTTAACTTGGCTGAACCAGTCTTTTATTTGAACCCGAGGCCTAACTCTTACAGCTTTTAAAAGTGGTCGGCACATGGTGTTGAGGGCTTGCAAATACAACAGTAGCTCTTATTGAGGTCATGCCCCACATGAGTAGCATGTGAGAAGTACTGTGTGTGTGTATGTATCTGTTCTTCTCCCAGACTGCTCTGGGACATCATTTCTCCCTTTAGACTGACTGTGAGTCCTCCATTGTCAGCAGGAGAACAAAGAAACAGGGCTGTCCCGGCGGACGACCACTTCTCACTGATCTACCAAAACAGAGGCTTGCTGACAAACACACTCTACACACACATACACATACACGAGAGGCAACATGGGAGAATCTGTTCACGCTTTCGAATTTTGCTTCCTCACTCCTGTATGATATCAGATGCATCAGGAATTATGCTTCTAACACATCTGAGAACAGGTTAATTTTGGTGATTTTTTTGGTGAAGTACAGCCCAATAAATAAAAAGTGGTTTCACATTCTCATAACAAATATATAACATTCAAATGTATTCATGCACACTGTGCTTTTGAGTCCTCCGCTCTTATGTAGGGTTCATCCTCCTTCCATCACCCCACAGACACATACAAACACACACACTTGTTCTTTTTTACGTACAGAGCATAGGGCATTGTGGTTGCCTGGGGAAAGTAAAACAGTACGAGTGTAAAAACATTTAGGCCTCGTCTGGAGAGACTAGCCCCTTCAGCCTGCCTCATAGCTTCCCTCAGTGAAGCATGCAGAGTCACTTTGAGATGGCGACAAGAGGAACATTAAAACAATAATTGCCTTTGAATGGCCTCGGCAACGATGACCTGTGGTGGGACTCAGAATGCATGTGTAATCTCATTAGAGTACAGAACGGCTGGCCATCAGCTTGTTTACAAGATTAGATGACAAACGAAACGTCGTTGCCGCCTTTCAGAACCTTCCCTTATTAAGCACAGTGCAATGTGGGTGACAACTTGAACAAGCAGAGATTCACACACTGACAAATGGATAAGTCAGGCAATCTGACAGTAATACACAGGAGCTTAGACATTTAATGTCACTATCCCCAAGCATGAATGCAACTAAACTGAAGTCAAACGTCCGACCGATCAGTGTATTTTTCACTAAGGACATGACGCCATTCAAAATAATAAAAGAAACTAATCAATACGTTTTCAACCACATTTTAAATCACACATATACTGACTCAGCCACCCATTTTTTTATTTGAATTAAAATTAAATAATTACCAAATTCAAATGTACCTAATCAGTGTATATAGATAGTATATAATATAATATATGTATATATAAATGGTAACTATGTATATATCAACATTTATATCCAAAACAAAAACAGTTGCAACACAATTAACTGAAACAAATGCTGCAAAAGCAAATAAACTGGTGTCACTGTAGGGTCGTGGTATTGATGCTAATTATCTCAGTTGATTTTTGGTAAAAAGCCATATTACTGTAACATTTCATGAACAATGAATTACAAATATTCCATTAATATGTAAAACAGGTAAGGTGGATGGTAAAAATATGCACAGAACCGGGACATATTACCTGCTAATTACTGACAGAACGAATTTGCCAAATTAGCAGTGAAAGAATCTCATGGTTTACACAGAAGCTTTTATACATCGGCACTCTGCAATTTACTCCCGATGGCCAGAAAGAGAGAGTACAAGAGGTTGTAGTGGAAAAAAACGGCATCAAAACATATTTGAAAAGGGTTTCTGTGTTGTGTGTTTGTGTGCGTGTCTGTCCATAAAAGTAGGTGTTATAAGCGATGTGATTCTCTTGAGACTATGGGGCTTACTTCATAACATACACAAACACTAACAGTCATTTGAATTGACAAAAGAAAGGCTCTTATTCACTTAAATGACACTGAACGTTGAAAGAATAGCATGCTGTCATAAACTAGGCACGTACAAGTGTTTAAGCGTGTGTGTGTGTATGTGTGTGTGTGTGTGTGTGCGTCAACAGGGATCCTGTCTGTCTATTCATGTCCGTTCATGGTTGGAGATTCTTCCCCTTCCTTAATTTTCCCTCATTTTGTGCGTCTGCCGTCTGTGCCTCCCTCCCTGCCCGTCTCTCCTACTGTACACACAAACACACCTATCCTACATGACCAACAGCTAAATTATGGATCATTAAAATCGCCACAAATTGGCACTAATTGTGGCCACCTGCATCGGATCTAACCTGCGAATATAATTTGCATTCTCAGGTCCGGGGAGGCTTTAATTATTTATTCCACTTTGTTCTACTGGTTGGTACACTAATCCTGAACACTGACAGCACTGAAAATAAAAATGCAGTATCTTTTCTCTTTCAGTCTAAATGATAGGGATGGGCTGATGAGTTTTTTCCTGTGCAAGATGCTATCCTCTATATGCCAACCTTTTTTCCTCTTATCTTTATTTTTCTGTTGTGTGAATTACTGGAGGCTTTTGAGCATTTCAGGACTCAATAACTCTGAAATGCCAAAATGTGTGAAAACCCATGGGTTTAGTTAAGGCCCACAATTGTTTAGATTCAGAGCAAAACAATTAGCTGATACTTAAAATCAGGTCTAACAGATGTAAGTGGCGAACAAACCTTAAGAATCTCAGTTATTTGTACATGCATGAAATCTGATGTAGTGACAGGCTAAGAAGATCCACTAAGGCTGTATACAGAACCAGAGCTTGTAGATTTTGGTGCTTTGCCCCCATTCAGCTGCATCTTCCCAACACAGAAAAACACTACCAATTGTAGGCAATCTGAGAATATGATGAAAGCACAGTTATAATACAGAATAAAGGAAGAGTTTGTCCTTTCAGCCAAAAGTGGGCAAAATATTGAGCAAACACAAGCACGAGGCACAATAGTGTAACTCAGCTAATACGCTCCTTTTTGACTCGTAGCTCAGACTTGTCTGCGCGCTGATTGAAACTGTAAGGTTAATGGATTTTAGAGTAGGCGACCGCTCCACTCTGTCTCTCTGTAATACACTCCCATCAGCCACTTCATTAGGCAAACTCGGCAGCACTCTGAGGTAGAAAAATCAAGTGAGAAAGTATAATGGAGAACAGAAGATGAAGACAGATAACAGTCAGAGAAAAGGGAAAGAAAGAAATAGCAGAGGTAATACCGCTTAGTTTAGGTGCCGTTGACAAAGACTTGCTGCAAGTGTTCAATTTGGATACAGCAGGCGTGTGGTATAAGAGGAATTGGAGGAGGACAGAAGGAAGAAAGGAGATGTGGATAAATAAATAGCATCCAGCTCTTTACCTGGGGGTAAATGTCAAATCCGTACAGTCACGAGTGAGAGGCCCGAAAAACACACACACATGCTCAGTTTCAGAAGTGTCCCAACACTCGATACCGGCGACGCTACGGTGACAGCACAGGCATTAAGTCCTATTAAGCCAGGGCCATTGCTTGGACACTTATGTGGTGCTGGATGGGAGAGGGAGGCAGTAAGGCTAGCTTGACTCATATTTCACGACTCCTTTGTGTGTGTGTGTGTGTGTGTGTGTGTGTGTGTGTGTGTGTGTGTGTGTGTGTGTGTGTGTGTGTGTGTGTGTGTGTGTGTGTGTGTGTGTGTGTGTGTGTGTGTGTGTGTGTGTGTGTGTGTGTGTGTGTGTGTGTGTGTGTGTGTGTGTGTGTGTGTGTGTGTGTGTGTGTGTGTGTGTGTGTGTGTGTGTGTGTGTGTGTGTGAGCGAGCGAGAGAGAGCGACAGAGTGTGTGGCCATATCCATCCCTCTCAAAAGGATTTGCAGCACTCAAAATCAGCCAGTGAGACACAATGTAAATCCAGGAAAGGAATAAATGCACAAAACATTTTTGTTTCTACGAATTCTAGATTTAGTCAATTAGCATGTAAATCTTATTGTCATGAAACACATTGTGAAAATGTCAGTGTCATAACAGCACGAAGATCTCCCCTTCGTCATGGCGGAGACAGTGATCATAGTATGTACAGAACTATGTTCCCATCCACTTGTTTTGGAGGATATCAGGCCTATTTGTGGTTGTGTGTACATCTAAGGTGACTGCGCAAAAGATCTCACAACCCACTTACATTATTTATACATTTTGAATCCACCCCAGAACATGTGAGCCTGTCAAACTGCCTGTTCTTCAGCCAGTCATTCTGTCCTGTAGCTGGACTGTCCCCACTACATCCCTCTCCGACCAGCTGGGAAACAAAAAGTGATGCCAGGTTTTGGCGAGGACACAGCTACCAGTATTTGTTCTCCTTTTATTATCTTTCTTGTGTTAATTTCTCTCTACAGCATAACGTCTATCTCTTTATTTAATTATCCTCCTATCTCCTCTCTTCCATCCTTCTTTCTCTGAACCATATATGACTCTCTCGTCTGCAGCCATCCCTCCCCTCCTCTCCCCTCCATCCTCTCCTCTCTCTCTCCACACATCGCTGGCTCTCCGGTGGTGTCCTTGGCCGAGTCCACCTCTGGGTGAGATGATAGTAATTGAGGTAATGGAACATCGCTGAAACAGGATTAGGTACGCATACTGGGAGTGAGAGACAATGTCCCTTAATACAATTTGGGATTTCTATCTGAGCCTCAGGCTTTCAGGACCTGCTGCTTATATTTACATCTGGGTATCACCGCTCACCCCGATCACCTCCTGCTTTACCTTAAAGGGATACCGGGCCATTTCACCAGAAATTTTTTTCCCACTATTTTGAACTCCTCACCACACATTTGCTTTAATATCTGGAAGAGCACGTTCATTTCTTTCCATGTCTATTTAGCACACACTGTTGGATGTTTTAAGTTTAAGAAACTGAAAATATGGGACTTATTCGCATTATATATATCAATTTTGAAAACTGATATAACAAGACTTCATATTTAGAAACATGAACTACAATGTCATACATTTAGTCTTGCAGCACACATGAATTTCCCTGGTTTGAGTAACACCATTTCATCAGTTGAAGGAACTGTGCTTTTTCTAAACCTGCTTTGTCACAGAATGGAATAAAAAATCCCACCAAAATTGTTGCAATATTCCTTTAAAACCAGCAAAATTACTGGGAGGTGACAGACTGTCAAATGGGCAATTTATGGCATATGAATATCTCTGTGATATTAATATATGAATATCTCTGTGATATTCATATTGCACAGTAATTATAATGGGGACATGAATATAATCATTGTGTGATAATGAGTTCTGTTAATGCTGTTTCACCCTTCCCCTCCCTCTATAAGAATCCATATTTATTTTCAGTGACACATGCGGTACCTCATATCTCATGAACGTACATCCGTGCCATAACTGATGCACTGCCCTCGGACTGGGAGCAGACCAAGAGCAAATGGTTACTGCAGTACATGGACATTATCGACTTCACCGTCGTAACCCAGCCTTCCTCCCTACCTCCCTCACTCCTCCCTCCATCATCACCCACTAGAGTGCAACAGTTGTGGCTTTCTGCTTCTGTTACTACAGTCAGTTATACTGCCCAAAAGCACTTAACCACATCATTGTTGTCACGCGAAAAAAACGTGTTGGCCTAATTATGGTTCTTTTTGTGTTTTCATTTCAGAACTGCATGTCCTTGTTTGAGCAGAGGAAATTCAAAGACCCTTGGGCTCGTACATGAAACCATTTGAAAGTCCTGTTTGTTAAACTCAAAAGCATAAGGTCAAGTATAAATCAAGGCTCTTTTAAAAAACCCAGGCCACCAGCAAAAACGTGAACACTGCTACAGACTTGAGTGGCATCGTATTAAATTGTCACAAAATTCCTATAACTGCTATTTTGGCATCGTTAACTATCAATGCACATCCTGCAAAAACCTCCAGTATGGTCCAGAAGGAAGGCGCTGCACTATCCTCCTTTCCCCCAATCATCTTCCCCTCCATGCAAACGCTTTCTTACTAACTGGACAGCAAACAATTGGAATGCAGACAGTGGCAGCTGGTGTCCTGTCTGCTCACTCAGGAGAGGCGCAGTCAAATAACAACATGACTGCAATTGCTCAAAAGGGCAGTGTTCTGCTGGGAAGAAAATCAGCCTCTATTACTGGTTACTAGTCGGTGGCTAGATCAAAGAAACGTCTTAGAACACAGCAGTTTGGAGAGCATGTGAATGCCAAGGCAGAGAATAGTTGTGTGGTCATTGAAGAGGGCCGAAAAACTGCAGGAGCTCCCTCACAATATATGAATAAGGGGAAAGGATGAGTCCTGCCAAGATTTGTTGCCCTTACCCTAAACTATGAATGACTCTCATTCTTCTTCAAATCAGGCTTTATTTTTGCATCCCACAGATGTTCAGTGGTGTTTATGTCTGCCGGCTGGCGAGGCCCATGACCTCCTCACTAAACCATTCTTCGCAATGTTATTAGATGGCATAATGAGGGAACAGGGGTGCAACAAGAAGACTTCAGTAGGCTTCAACTTTCTGAATCAGACCAAACAATCACTTGCATTTTATGCAGCAACTTTGAAAGAAGGCAAGGACTTATCTTTGGTTTTAAGCCCTTGTTGTACAATTAATATCCTCAGGACTACAAACAGAATGAAAAGACAAAGAGTTCTTGGAGAGAGATCAAGGAGGCTTTGGAAAGCATGCAGGCCCTTGGTTGTAGCATAAATTCATCCTGGCCAACTTTTTGGGCTGTACCCTAGTTATCACCTGTTTTTCTTTGAGATGGTTCAGTTAACAATTTTCTGATGGTTTTTATCTGCTGGTATGATGCTGGTTACATGTCGGGCTATTTGTCAGAGTATTTCAGCTCAACCTATGGAGCAATTTTCAATTACAACTGGAACTTAAAATAACTCCAAACAAGTTTTGCCAATGGGAGCCCACAGGCCTGACAATAATGATGCGGTATTTTTATGGAAGAGAGAACTATGAACGCATTTGAATTACCAAAAACAACAATGGATTATCCAACCTGTCTGATTACATGCTGTGTGTGCAGGGATGTGTGCGAGAATGTGTATCTGTGTGATTCTCCAGCACGGCCATACACTCGAGGCTGATGAGCAAAAATATCAATACCGTCTGTCCCAATATGTGTGTGTGTGTGTGTGTGTGTGTGTGTGCACGTGTGTTTATGTGTGGAATATATCAATACCTTCTGTCTATGTGTGTGGAATCCCTGCTGGGCTACAGACTGTGCTATCTACAACTCTCGCACTAGTCATCTACTGTTGTTTGTGTGTATGTGTGTGTGTGTGTGAGAGAGAGAGACAGAGAGAGAGAAGGTATGTGTGTGTGTGTGTTTGCGCGTGCACATATGCATGCATGCAGGCTGGTGTGCATGTGTTCAAATATGTTTGTGTGTGTGTGCGTCGGCTGCCCATTATATCTGCCGTGTGACAAATTTTCTTTTTCTTTCTCTCCATTGGACACACACACACACACACAAACACAGTAATGTATCTCATAAAGTTCTAATGACACAGCCCGGGCCCTTAAACTGTGTTTATAAATGTAATTAAATGGACTGGCCTTTGTAGAAGCATCCGAGCGCAATGTAGCAATGATCCAGTGTGTGTGCATGTGTGTATGAGTGAGTGTGTGTGTCCATTTGGAACAGCAGTACTCATGATGGCAGGGACAGCCTCCACTTAACCCTAAACCACCATGGTGAAATTACAGAGCATCCAAATTACAGCACTTATGTGAGCAGAGAGACAGAGAGAGAGAAACAAGGGTTTGAAAGAGGAAACTTGGTCCTGACACACACACGGGCAGTTCTCAATGACTCAGCTCGTGGACTTCTACTTGAAACCCAAAATGCAATGCAGAAACTTTCTTTCAACTGTTAATCTGTTGCAGATTGGTGACCTCCCTCTGATTTAAAGTGGTCATTTCCGGGCTCATGCAGCTGTTTCCCAGATTACATCCTATGTCAAACTCATAGTTTACTTACATAACGGATATAAATGTATATCTGTACCCCAATTTGCAATTTTTGAATCATTGAACCTTAATACTAAGGTTTCTTGAAGATACAGGACATACAGTTGATTCTGCTCAGCACATGAGTCAGTCTAAATATTGTGACATTAGATGGACATTAGCCCACATATTCGTTCGGGTTACAGCATCTCCTCTACAGGGACACTGCCAGACAAAAAAGAAAAGAAAGATCACTCTGGCTCAACTTTGAGGCAATGCAATACAACTTTATCTAGCGGCGACAGTAAAGGCCAAGTGGCGGCACATTACTAGTAGATATGTCACTGAAAAGGGGTGACTCTACTTATTGTATCGTGGTGATCTCAACAGAGGGTACTGTTATACGGTTCCAGTAACTGTGGCAAAACCACTGGATGCTGTGATGGTGTTTGATGAGCCTTCAAACTGGTGGACTTGTTTCTCGAACTGCCCCGAGAGCATCAACAATGTGACTAACTGAATCCACAGAGAACAGTCATGGTGGAATAACTCTTCACAGAGGTGGCATTCAAACATGGAAACAGTTCAAACCAACCAAGGAAAGATCAGCATGAGCTTTACATTTATTCTTGGACTTGAAGTTGCAACATGAGATAAAAGGTTAACATAAGGTCCACTTTTCATAATATATCAACAGGATTACTGAAGGCAATGAAAAAAGCCAGTAAGTGAAAATTGAGTAGGCTTGAATATGTTTTGTTAAACTATATAATCAGTGACCTAAAGCCTCAATGAAATCAAAAGAATGATTTAAATCAGTACGATACTCTGCTAGGTCAACTTCTGCTGAATTTCATCTACAATTAATTAATGGATTTGATTCAATTTGTCCTTTTCCAACATTAATCTGATCTGTTATTTCAGTGAGTGTTCCATGGTAGGTTCTTCAAAAGACGTTATTACAATTTAGAAAAATATTCAATATTCTTCATCAGCTATTTTCAGCTTCAGTCCAATAGTAAAATGTATCTCAAGTGTAGGAATGTAAATTTTATTTTAATTTCTACTAAACAATCCTGTTTTATTTTTATGGGAAACACACAATTCTTTAGGGCCATAAGCAAGAAGCTGCTGGTCACTGAACACATACGCATACGCACACACACACACACACACACACACACACACACACACACACACAAACACATACGCACACACAAACACACACACAAACACACACACACGTACATACAAAAAGCCAGTGAGGTATTGAGTGATCTGCAGGGACCTGCAACAGCTGCCAAGAAGGACAATTCAGTTATGTGTGTGTGGTGCGTGTTTGTGCGTGTGTGTGTGTGACTGTGTGCGTCTGTGTAAGTCTTGCAGTGACCACAGTGGGAGATCCCTGTGAGCCGAACAAACACCTCAGCTGGCCGGAGGCCCACACACACACACACACACACACACACACACACACACACACACACACACTCAAACACATACAGCGCTTTGCTTCCTCTCTTCATCTAATCCCTCCTCCGTTCAGCTGGTTTCATCCCTCCATCTGTCCATCAACATTGCATACAGGTGGCTGTCCTCTCTCTCTGTCTGTCTCCTTTTTCTTGTTTCCATCACTCGATCCATCTTTCTCTTTTCCACACCTCCCTCCTTCCACACATTTAACTGCCTCTTTTCTTCCTTATGATTTGGCAACATGACATAATGGTTAAGGAGGAAAGAGACAAGGAATCATGGAAATCAATGAGGGGAGGGGATATTGAAAGAAGACAAACAAATACACACATACACAGACACACACCGTACATTTACAACATGTAGGCAGGTTGCAACTCGACCAAAGAGGCCAGAAATGTTTGTTCATTCAGTCCATCCATCCCTCCCACTTTCCCCTCATTGTTTCTTCTCCCTCTCTCCCTCCGTCCGTCCATCCCTCCCCTCTTTTAATCCTTTCATCATCCCATCCCAGGTGGGAAGCACTCAGCGCCGTCTCTTTAATTGTATTCATCCAGCAAGGCCAATCGATAAAGGACATATTTAATACAAATTTATGACTATTAGCCATCAGCGATAAAAAGGCTTTTTTTCCTCCTAGATAGCTCTTGCTTGTGGTGAAAGAGAAAAAAGAGGAGGAGGAGGTATGACAGGAAATACAAACCATTCTGCTTTGAAAACAAACAGCCTCCCACTGTATCACTGTACAACCTTGGAGAGATACAGTTTAAGCTGCGGCCAAAAACACGAGAATTATTTTTCTTTTCTATTTTTGTTTTCAGACAAGGCTACAAACTCAAATGGGTCTACCGTGCATTCAGGGAGACTTTTTCAGGCATTTGATTTTACGGCACAGTTCACAAGAGAATTTCAAGACTGACTCTGTGACAGCAGCATGGATTTTTGGCAAGGATAATAAATAATTACATCAACCGGCTATTTTTCAAATTTGAGTGATGAGCTGCTTGTGAAGATAGAATCATCTGAACGTACCCAGGATTGAATAGTTTCCAATTTAAGAGGCAAGCCGCTCAATGCCGATTCTAGTTGTCTCCACAAATAATTTTCCTGCCAGGAGGCAAAAGAGGTGAACTATGTGACAGGGTTGATATTAAATTTCCTATCAAAGTTCCCAGATTTGGTCACTGTTCTGTTTCTCACGGAGACAAACAGCAAAAGGAGTGTTGCGATGAGATAAAGCACGAAGACAAACTCCCCTCCAGCAGTCCTTCACAGCCACGTCTACTTAACAAACACTGTAGTCTTGATTCATTAGAGCTGCAGTCACTACACCCTGAGAGCCCTATCGATCCCCCAGACGTTTTCTGCAGGCCGGGGAAAAAAAAAACCAAGAGCAGAGGGAAAAGACAGAGATGGGAGGAAGGGGGAGAAGAAGAGAAAAAAAAGCCGGCGAGACAGGCTAAATATATGGCTCTGTTAATGCGAAGCGAGCAGCAGTTTACCTGCCTCTTTAAATTCATTCTACTGTGCAAGGCAGCTGTGACGGCTCCCGGAGCGAGAAGCCCGCCGCTCGTCGCCAAAGGAAATCTTTCGCCCTCCAAGAGAAACAAGGTGTGCATGGGCTGGAACCAAAGTCAGATGATGGAGAGATTTCTTTTTTGTGGGTGTGTGTGTTTGTGTGAAACCACTCGTCCCTTCCATTGGTCAGGGTTAGTTTTTGGGAGAGTTCGATTCATCCTCAATTTGAAATAGATTTGGGTTAACAAGTACCTTTTTAATCTGATAAAATGATTTGACCAGTGTCATAACCAAGAGGTGGAAAAGGAGAACTTGTGTCAGTTCCAAAAGTAAAATTTGACTCCTTCTGTTGCCATATGGGTATTAAAAACCATACGTATACAACAGACAAGCTTATGCCTGAGAAAAGGTTTAGTTTAATTATCTTGTGCCTGGTTTCGAATATATTATAAACTTTGTATTTTATTATTTTCTTGTTTTACACAAGTTTTGGTCTTCAAGGGAGCTGAGCATCATTGTTCAATGTTCTTCTAGTTTCTGCCATATATGTCACTTTGTCTCGTAAATTATCCAGATTCTTTCCATTATGGTCTCTGAGTAATTTTCTGCAAAATCAATGATACACAAACAGTACCCCATCTTCAACAATTGAAAAGTGCAGCACTGACAGTGTCAACACACGATCCCCACAGTGGGGATGTGAGGAGTGTTTTCAACACGCTTGTGACTGGTCAATGTCTTCGTGAGCGTACGGCACACACAGCATTTGTGAATGATAGAAGACCTGTGCTGG
Source organism: Platichthys flesus (assembly GCF_949316205.1). NCBI lineage: Eukaryota > Metazoa > Chordata > Actinopteri > Pleuronectiformes > Pleuronectidae > Platichthys > Platichthys flesus. The sequence goes on along the minus strand of NC_084956.1, from coordinate 20,861,051 downwards.
ATGCGAGGGCCACTCCTGTTTGTGTGTGTGAAGTGGTGTTCATTTCATTTTGCACACACAGGCTGACATATGCCTGGGACCCGGCCACCGGCGGCGGACAAAAAGGCCAGTAAATAATTAAGAAGTGTGAAAAGCAACAGAGGGGAAAAGAGAGAGGAGGGGGGAGAGAGAGAGGTGGGTGGGTGGGCATCTACTGTACATGCATGTGACAAAGTTGTGTGAGTATTTTTGTGTATGTGCGTCTTTATGTGCGCCCAAAGATGCTCCATTAGTGATTTGGAAAAGTGGTATGGGGGGCCTAGCATTCCCATCAGGCCCAGCATGGCCTAAGTGCTGCACCACACACACTCCCAAACCCTAAACAACCCCACCCTCATGGGCACAGCCTGGGTGCCCCACCCCACCCTCCATCGAGCCTTATCCCACCTAGGACGCCCTAGCAGCGCCTCTCAGCCTGGTCCAAAACACCACACACACAAACACACAAAGACAGACATAAAGTAAGCAGACACTCAAGGTCCACTAATGACCAAACCCGAACAGCTCCCAAACAGCTCTGAAAAGCTATTAGGAGAGGGCATCTTGTTGGGGAAGTGATTTTTTTATATGCCATTAAAACCCATGGATTAAATGGGCATTCGCGTAAATACAGCCACAGGTCGGAGGGAGGATAGCCAAACAAGGATAATTGAGAAACCATACTTCCCCCCCTGAGATCAAGGTAGAGGAGTGTCCACATGTTGCTCTCTGTCAAAGTGAAGAGGATGTGGAGGAGGTCACAAAAAAGTCTTTAGATTACTTTTTAGTTTTCTGACCTCTTTGTATTTTGCTGTTGATGTGGATATGTGACTTTTCAAAATTCATTTACCTCCAGTTGTTACACTTAATCTGGATCTTCATGTGTTCTTTAATACTTAATAGCCCATTTAGAATGGGATTAGTATTCCCAGGGCTTGGGCGCCCTGATGGCGTGGGCGGCTCGTTGCATCACTCTCCCCCCTGATGTCCCGTCAGCTCTCTACTATCAACTCTCTAACAAAGACAACAAAACAGCAAACACACAACAGACTCTTAAACATGCAACTTCAAAATACATGTCTCAGTGTGATGTAGGTACAAACAAGCACCAGAACACAGTATAAGTACAGAACTGAGGAGGGTAATTACCACTCAGGTAGAGGGTTCAAATTCCAACATCACTGACCAGTTCCGTGCAATATTCAAACGAAACCGCCTCCCCAGGAGGATTAAATATCACCCAGACAGGATTTATGTCCATACACCTGAACTAAACAACTTGAGCCCTTTTCAGCTGTTGTTGTTGTCGGTTTATATTTTCTACAAACATCTGTCTCTTTCACGACCATTTTTGGGATCCGGCTTTTCAACTGTTACAGACAGCTTTCAAACACACCTTAAACATCTGCCAGCTGTGGTCTACACTTTTCATATCATCCCATGCTCTGTCTTATGTCTATAATTTGGAATCCTCTCTACGCCTGCACCACCATGTTGTCACTTGCTGTATTTCTTTTGACTATTTTCAGGTGGAGCTGACACCCCACACAATCTCCTGAATACTTTCCTATGATGTGCATTTAACAACCCTGAGACTTGGAAGCATGTAGGCAGAAAATAGCCCAGGACCGAGGATAAACAGGCCCCAGTCCCTGCATGTGAGCGCTGGTGATCACGCCAGGTCAGGTTCAGACACGATTTCGAGCAGAATACACGCTGATGGAACGTTTTCCTAGAAGGAGACGCTAAGCTGGGCATACTTGTTTGTTTCCAGCCCTCTGCCTCTTTCCCTTCTTTTCCTTGAGTCTTCACTTTTTTTCTATTTTACTATTCAGTCTTTTTTGTCTGTCTTTCTGTCTTCATCAGAGGAAAACATAACGATCACTCATCATCGAGCAAGTGCCCTGAACAAACACACACACACACACACACACACACACACACACACACACATGCACTCCTGGCTCAACCTTATTCAGGATTAGCAGCAAGTCATTCAGCACCTCAGCAGTCGCCTCATGAGAAAAGAGCGTGAAAGACCACAAGTGAAAAATAGGAAACATTCAGAGACTCTCCCAGGCTTTCACACACAGAAACACTCACACACTCGCTTCACATAAAGTATCTTTAGGATGTCTTTCTCCTCCGCATTAGCCCTTAACAATCTACAAGGCCACTTATTCATGCTGGGCAATCTTCAGAAAAATGCTTCTTGATGAGAAGGTCACTCGACCCATCGGAAAAAAACCTGCCAGTGTTCACTGGCCTCAGTCCCGCAGGATGAACGGCCACACAGCAGAAGAAAAAATAAGATTTCTATTTTTGGCAACAAAACCTGCACTGATGGCAACCACAGTCACTCATCACCCTATGAGACTAGCAGTCTAAATGTGTTGGACTGGTCAACCCCGTCTCCTGGAAACGTTCCTACAAAATGAAATGAAAGGTAATGTCATTGTTCTTTTCTGATTGCTCAACTTAATTATGAAGTGATGACAGTATAGACACCAGTGTTTCCACTGTGTCACTGGAACATTACCAGCTAATCATTAGTTTTCGGAAAAGATTTACTGGGGCTGTCCCTGACCGGCTCCTGTCCTGTCAGTAGTCTTTTGAAAAATAGTCTCACTAATCACTAACAATAATTACAATAAATATAAGAATTTGTGAAAAAATTTGGGATGAATACAATGCATATGGTAGACATGTAATTGGCCCCTGTTTGTAAATTGTGGCCCCTGTACGGCCACTGATTAAGAAACATTTTAGACCTACCCACTAAGGATTTTTATTATAAGATTTATGATGAAAGGACCAGTTCAAAAAAATTTGAAAACATGAGTTGAAGCCAATTTTCACATTTAAACCTAATATATCTGTGTCTTTTTTTCAGAGCGGACATCTTGTCATTGCAGGAGACCTCCAGGTGTATCTTCTACTTTGATGATGGTACAGTTATCTTACAGCAGAGATATGAACACTGCTGAGGGGGAGTTTTTTTTCTAGAGTAACAAAGACACAGAAGAACCATATATTTAGAGTTATCTCGGAGACGGATAACTCCAAACCTGGATAAAACCAAAACTATCAGTGTGGCGAGGTGGAGGGGAAATGTGGAGCCTTGTATTTTATAACTTGTAACATGACCATGGCTGGACTTATAGCGGTGGGTCAGGCACATAAATAAATATTTCCTTACCACAAACTAGTTGTTTTTCTCCTACAGGGGGGCCACTGCAAAATCCGGCAGCACTTGTGTTAAAAACAGTTTTTCATTTGATGCTTTCTGCTTTTCCTAGGTCTGCTACCTGCCCTCTCTCTTTCTCTGTCTATGCCCCCCGTCCTCTCCCCTTTTCCCATTCCATGCAGCTAAGCCTTGTAAATCAAGTTGAAACATAGCTCTGCATATGTGCATGTGTGTGCGCGTGTATGTGTGTGTGTGTACATTTATATTTATCCATATATTGCCTACTGACTGCTGCCAAAAATGTGTCCCAGCTCCCCCCCTCATCGTTACCTCCCTATACATCTGCCTATAAGAGGAGGAAGAGCCGGAGCGGAGGACGGCGTGCATGCATGTGTGAGTGTGTGTGGGATTAAGTCGGAGTTATCTGTCAGGGTCACACGGGTTGAAGGAACATATCCTGGACGCTTATCTCAAGTAGTGCAGGGAACACAACTTACCATGCTGGGACTTCTGTCACAGTAATAGAAAGAAAGAACAAATAACTATATTCTTCTGGGCTGTAGTTTATCTTTAGTTTTAGCGTTCTTTGCAAATTAAACACTGCCTGGTACACGCAGTGATAAAGCACAACCTTAATTCTATTGAGGCATTAATGTATTTCACAAATTTTCTCAAAGATTTGCAGATGAAAGCCAGAGTTGTGGAAGGAAATTAGCTATTTTTGCAATGAAGATCACAGTCTACGACCAGGACCAATAGATAAAGTCATCTTATAATTATAGAACATGTTTTTGAAAAGTATCAGACTTATAGGACGGATGTGAGGAAGCATATCACTGCCCCAGGTTGATGGTTGTTCAACCTTCAGTAAAGCAGGAATGGCTTTAGGAGCTCTTTGACTTATAATAAGACATATGCTTTTGGATAATAACTACAAAATGTAATTTATTTAGCATTTATTACACGACTGGCAAATGTTATGGCCACCATTATTTTTCTAAATGTTCCTTTAAAACGTATGCTTTGCAAATTACTGTTGCTTTTATCACAGGCTAATATTAATATAGTTACTGGTCACACTTTGTATCTCATGCAAGTGTCAGGGCCGTGAGCCGCAGCTACTGTAATTCAATAGAAACTTAGTTTTCTGAAAAAGATTCCGCACTCACAGCTCCTATGTTAAAACCAACAGCTCCTATGTTAAAACCAATTTAACCCAGCACTTGTGTATCTGTGTGTGTGTGTGTGTGTGTGCGTGTGGAGGAGAGAAAGTGTCAAAAGCGTGCCATATTTAGGCCAGACTGGCACACAGTGAAGACACAGGCTGGTTGTTACTTTTCACACACCGCACCGACTCTTTTTACCATCTGCCCTCCGTCTTTGTCTCAGTGTGCGTCTCTAAGTCGCTCTCTCTTTCTCTGTCCCTCTTTTCCTGAACTCTCTCTCTCTGCCAGGCTGATACCGACTTGACAACAACCTCCCACCGCCTCCTATCCTCCTTCTTCTCTCTATTAACAAGTACCTCAAGGCGGTGGCGGCGTATCTCGCCAAAACCCCTGACGGCCATCACAGGTCGGTAAATGCCGTTACAGGCCTTAAAATGGCTCCTGTTTAAATGTTTCCCCGCCGCACAAATGGTGTAATATCAGGAGTGAGAGGCGGCGACAAAGTGGCGATATGTGTCAGAAGGCTGGTGGCCACAGATAAAAACAGAAAGAAACAGAGAGAATCTTTCTCATGGTCCGCTGGTATATTTAGACTAGACAACCCAAGAGCACAACACAAACCACTGTGACTCACACACACACACACACACACTGAAGAGATTACAGACACACACAGACACACTCGACACGAATCACACTCATTTAAATCCCATCCCAGGTCGACATGTTTCACCTCATCACACTTTTCACTACCTGTTTCTGTCAGGCCAGCTGTACGTGTGAATGTAAAAGAAGTGTGAAAGAGGAAGTGACCGATATGTGTGACAGGATTTGGCAGGTGGCAGCAGTCAGCAGAATCTTACTTTAAATCTAGCAGGCCATGATTAACTTTCATCTAAGATGAAAACACAAAACATCCTAAAATTCTGAGGTCATATGTTTAGAGTTGAGAAGTGGCAGGTATTGTTACACACACACACACACTCACACATACATAGGCACACACACACACACACACACACACTCACTAAGACACATACTTGCACGTTCCCATGAACACACTTTGTTACACATGCATGCACTGGAAACCCCATCCCCTTTTATTAGATCAAATCTGTACCAATCACCCAGATGGTGAAGACTTTAATCAAATTAGTGGTTTTAAGTTCAATTTAGCTCGAGCGTGCTCTTTAATGATAAAACAACAAAAAGTTGTCAATTCCTTTTTTATAGAAAAATAAATAAAATGATAATTTCAAAATACATTTTGTAAATAACTACAAAATGTATTTATACTGAGGAATTAACTAAATCTCAAAAACACATATATACAATACCACTAACAACAAATACAGCAGCAGATTTAATGTGGCACCTCCATAAAGCTGCATGGGCACTTGAGAGAAAAACATTAGGATAGAAATCTTTACCATATCATTTAACATAAACTGCAGCACAACACAAAGTGTCATCACACACTCTTTCAGTTCAATGCCCTCATGTTTTTTTCAAATGCACCCCCCGCCCCACCCCCCACACACTTTACTATAAATTTTATATTGAAGCCTGAATCTGTGACATCATTTGGGTTTATGATCAGAGGAGACATTACACATCTAAGCAGTCATTCTCCTCATCACAACTACAATTAGCTTAAAATGTGATCTCTAAAAAAGGGCCAATTGCACCTTTAAACAATGAACATCACTGATAATCAAATTCAATAAATAAGATAAACAGTAACACTAATATACTTAAAACAAGTTATCAGCTCTTTTTCTGGATCGAGCTCTCATGCTGCAACCCATGGGCGTCATTGACTAATGACCACTAAGGCAGATCAGGAGATGCTAATGAAAGCTCCTGCACAAGTAAGTGAGTGGACCTTCAGTTCGGTTTAGTTTCTTTCACATGACAGTTTCTAAGGCCACGGACACCATCCACCGACTCATTTCTATGAAACCAGCCCATAAAACTTCATAGCTGTAATAAATACGAAATGAAGTGTGGTGTGAAAAAGCTGATATTTATGGTGAATACAGCATGTCACCAATTAGTCATTTATCTTCATGTATTAATGTCCAGTTAATTATACATTTACTTGTATTTCTTTCAGCCTTTGTGTACTATGTGTACTCATCGCCTCATTATACTGCGATACAGATGATCAGAGATAAGGTGAATATCGGTCGCCTGTAACTGTGTTTGATACACACCTGAAAGTGTGTGTTTTTCTCATTAGCACCAGCAAACTCCAGTTTGACCTCCGCGGCCAACAACATTATCATACCGCACATAACCCCTGTCTGAGACCAACGCCCCACTGCTGTGGCCAGGTTTGTCGAGTTAATTAACCCTGTTAATATAAATGGTCTCAGGGTCAGTGTGTGTGCTTGTATGTGTGTGTGTCTGTCTGTGTGGCTATAACTGGCTAACCCCAGCAGATGAGCATTCACCCCATTCACAGCCCCCTTTTCTTTTGCTGGCAGCCTGCCGTCTGACTTGGCAGACGCACAATCGCGAGGGGTTCTGGTGTGCATGTGTGCATCTATGGCTGTGTGTGTGTGTGTGTGTGTGTGTGTGTGTGTGTGTGTTTGAGCCTGTGCGTGATTGCACAGGGGATGGAGGATTAAAGATGTTGAACATACACACGGAAATGAGCACAGGGCCCAACTGGTCTGCATGGTGTGTGCGTCTGTGTTGTAATAAAGCCAGCAATGTTTTACTGGCCCGCTGACACAGTGCATAAAAAGATCAGTGGGCCAAATCCATTAGTGGTATAATTGCATTACATGGTAAATATTCCTAAAAGGTCAATATCTCCATTTGAAACATCACCATCATCACAGAGCGGCGCAATAGAAACAGGAACTCTGGTTTTTATTGAAGCCGGGGGCACAAAAATCCACTTCTATGCATCTATTACAGCGAAGGATTTGGCCTCCATGTCTGATTAAACCGGCGGCAGCTTGAGGTGGTTCAACAGATGATGGTGTCGCATGTGAGAGTTTGAATTGAATGCCATGAAACATGATTTGTCTTACATTGGTGTTCAGCCCTTTCCTGTTTAGCTCTCCAACCAAAAATCATTAGAATCCCTTAAAAAGGCAAAACAAGAGGGAAGTAAGAGGAAATATTTCTTAAATATTTGTTTAATGTGGTATCTTAGTGGTCCAGAGGAAAGACCAGTCTTAACTTCCTCCTTCATATCCTCTTCAGATTCTCGCAGTGGTGTGGGCTGATCAATGCACCACTGCTGAAAGGGTCGGCCAACTCTCAACCTTGGCTGCGCACACTGGTCACACTGGTCAAACTGTGTCCGGCCCGGATGAGTATTACAGACAGGGAGAGCAATTTAAACAATGTGAGACTTCAGTGAGATAAAGAGGCACAGAGGCGCAGACAGAGAGAGGGCACTGAGTGGGCGAGTGCGAGCCGCCGAGCGTGTGGGGAGAACTCTCTCTGCTGCTTATGTAAAGTCATCCTGTGTAATATGGAAGCACATTGAACAGACTCCACTGATGATGACAGGAAATTAAAATACTTCAACACGTAATGCATGGACTGGGAAATAATAAAATACATTTGGGAAGTAGCTGCAGGACAATGTCAGGAAATAAAAACACATAAATCAAATATAAATGAAAAATTACAGATCAGAAAAGGTACCTGAAAATGAATGTTATATATTTTGTTGACCTGATGGACTTCATCGGGTGTTTTAATCAGGGTAACGGTCTCATGCTTACTCAATTAGTTTCATTTGCTCGCCTGCCAGTGGCATCATATCCTGTTTGCTTAGACGAGTCAAAATGGGCCTTTTCTGCTAGTTTTTTTTTTTACGATTCACTTTTTAGATTTTTGTGGTTTTTAATTGTGTATTTTAACGGGAAGAAGGATTTTAGTCTTCCGATGTCTGGATCCTAAGGCATGAGAGAAACAAGCCGAGTGAGCCCCTCTGAGACGCCCTGTGTCCGCTGTGAAACTGCTTCATTCAGTGTTTGGACTGGTTTTAATCAGTTGGTCCGTTTGTTTTGCAGAGGAGACCTCACAGGAGAATTCAGCTCCTGGTAAAAACAACCTGGAGAGTGTGACTCCAGTGACGGGGGAAGACGGTAACTCCCATTGTAACTTTTTGTCAAACTCCTTTAATGTTTTGTTATATGCTATGTGAATCATGAGTAACAGTCACACTGTTTTTAGAAAGATATGATGCTGTTTGATTTTTAAGCCTAATGTTTTAATTCTATTGGCACCGCAAAAACTACATATTAGCTCTAGTTTCATTGTGTTGAAGTATAGAGGCAGAAATCTCACAGAGCACGGTTTCAAAACATGGACACACAAATCCAAAACTATTTGATCCGATTAAACGTAACTAAGGATTAATGTTTCTTTTCATGTAAGTTTGAAAAGCCAGCAGCAATCGGCAGGGAACTGGCAGACACTGTCCACATGATGAATCCAACAGATAAAAAAAGAAGATGTGACGCTGCTGGGTTATGAACAGAAGGAGCGGTCCAGTCTGAGAGTGTGGGAAGAAAAAAACAAAAACCAGCAACACACCAAGGCAGCAAAGAAGACATAACATACTCCAGAGTATGTACACACAAACACACACTGCCTCCAGGCTATTGTCCTCCACATTTAGGTCAGGTTGCACCTTCACACACACACAAACACACATACTCCCCAGGAGGCTCTCCTCACCTGCAAAGAGGCCAGTTTGGACACAGTGTCAAAGACTAAACCTGTGTTTTATCTCAGAGAAAGGGGCTGCTTGGGGGACAGTGTGTGTGTGTGTGTGTGTGTCTGTCTGAGTGTGTGTGCGTGTGTGCGTGTGTGTGTGTGAGCGAGTGTGGTGTGTGTTCACTCAGTCCTTTAAACCAGAGGGCAGAGGGTCACTGGAGAATACACTTTTTTTCCACTCACTCACACACATGCACACGCACAGCTGCCCTTCTCTGTGTGCGCGGTCAAGTAGAAAGGTGGATCTGTGTCAGGTAGCGGAGGTATTTACTGTTACTGACAAAAGGAGGCAGAGAAAACACAGACACAGCACAGGGGGGGTTGGGGAGAGAGAGAGAGAGAGAGAGAGAGAGAGAGAGAGAGAGAGAGAGAGAGAGAGAGAGGAGAGAGAGAGAGAGAGAGAGAGAGAGAGAGAGGAGAGAGGAGAGAGAGAGAGAGAGAGAGAGAGGAGAGAGAGAGAGAGAGAGAGAGAGAGAGAGAACGCAGCGTGTGTTAAAAGGGCAGAAACAAAGCTGACAACTTATTTCTGGCAAACCAAAAATAAGACATCAGGCCTCTGTGCAGTGCAGGTATGTCATAAAACCAGTTTTATAAGACACACACACACACACACACAAGATTTGGATGATTTGGGAAAATACATAGTTGCACAAAGCAAAAGACACCGGTGTAAAACAGAAATCCAATGAGAGTGTGTGTGTGTGTGTGTGAGCGCTTGTGCTGATGAGGAATGAATGGGAGTGTGGCTAAGAAACACCAAAGTCCTGATCTGTGCACAGTCCCGCCAGCTACACTGTGACAGCGGCCTCCACACACACACACACACACACACACAAACACACACACAGAGTCACACTCATTTATCATTCCAAACTAGCGCCATCACATCTAAACCAGTAAAAAGCAGCACAACCACATTTTTCCTCCAGTTTCTAATCCACAAAATGACGGTTCTGTCCAAGTGGAACAAGCGGGGGCCGTAAACCAGAACGCACGTACTCCTCCTCTGATATCGGACAGTTTGATTAAAAGGGACGTTTTCCTTTAAATAAACATCTGTATTGCCGCTGCCCACGTGAAACACAACAGTGAATCCCCCTCTGATGCGCACTCTGTCCTGCTTTGAATATCCTCTGATAAAATGTTTCTTTCTACAGGTGATTAGATTATCTCCATCTGCGTCTGATTATCTTCATTACTCAGTTCAAACAATAACCTGCCTGTTCAGAGGGAGCTCTCTTTTATCTGCAGACACTGGACTTCATGAAGCCATTGATAAAGACGAGAATGATGACTAAGTGTCCAAGAGTGCTCTTCTGTGATCGGGGGCAGCAGATTAGCTAAAGACAGAGGGTGAGAGAGTTTGAAGACTATCTTTTTAGTTTGGGACGGTTGGGACACAGCTGGAAGACGGCACATTGTGCTCTGAGGAAACTGTGATTTATATGTATTATAGACCCCAGAAAGTGAATCTGTTAATTGAGAAAAAAAACCCTCAGATTCATTGATGTAAATAATCCTAAATTGCAGATTTACATTACCCATACATGGTGGAAAGGCCTCCACGTTTAAAGCGAGGGGAGTACAAGCCCTGGAGGGGGAAAAAGTAAGATCCCTACGAGGCCTTTTTGTTTATCTTTCACATCTCTTATTTATTTATTTATTTATTTATTAAGTATTTGTGCTCTCCTGCCACACGGCTGGGGGGGAGCGAGGGACCACAGGTGCTCGGGTGAATCCGATGGACATCCGCAATTTATCATTCATACGCCAGTGACGGCAGGCCAGGCCAAAATATGGCACGGTAAACACAAACCATAGATCATTCACAGACACAGATACACACAGACAGCCGCGGTACGCAGATAAACACACACACACACACATACATAAAATATATCTTTGAAGACAGATGCTTTTATGTGAACACGGAGCTGGACGTGGGTCACATCACAACATGCCTCCTTCAGCGTGCTGTAGATATCTTCTTCTTTGCGTCTCTTTATTCCACTTTATCTTTGTCTCTCTTTGGGAAGCTTGTCTCCCTCCCTCACTTTCCCCTTCTTTTTTCCTTTTTTCTTTGCGGATTTCTGGCAGACTAGACACTTAAAAGTGTAGCGATGCCACCCTCCTATTCATGAAAAAAAATAGATCTGGCTTTTTCATCCCTGCGGAGAGCCAACATTTATTTCTCCTGCACAATTATAGCTTTTTGCTTTGGACTTTCGTGCAGAGTCTGAGCACATGCACATAAACAGCCTGGACTCCAACCAACTCATGAACTTACTTCTGTCTGCCTGTCTTTTTTCACAGGTATAAATAAAGTGAGGAGATGACAGCAGCCCCCACCCCCAGCCCCAAACCGCCCTGTGCCTCCAAACTTTTAATCCAGGCTTTAGAGGGATATATCTCAGTGGGACATCACTGCTGGCCTGCATCTGCCAGAGAGAGCTGGGAGCTGATTTCTGTGTTTACATAAGATTAGAGCACAGGGAGAAAAGAAGGTAGCCCATGTGGTTGCTCCGAGCCAAGTAGCTCTCATTTTTAATGCAGCAAATACTGCCACAAACAGCCTGCAGACGCCGGGCTGAGGAGAGATTTAGCCAAAGGTAGGAACAATACGTTACACCACTTACTCGCCTTAGGGCTGCGTGTGTGTGTTTGTGTGTGCGCGTGCGTATGTGTGTGTGTGTGTGTGTGTCTGTGTGTGTGTACACTTTCGAACAGTGGTCAGGGATCGTAGCCACCAATACAGGTAACACTGGTGACTTCTAATAATTCGATATCTCACTGCTGGATTGCGAGAGGTCTCCAGACTGTGATCTTACTATTTAAAAGGGTAAAAATATATATTAAAAAGTTATGTCCTAGGATTTAGGATGATCACACGATTTTAACTGCAATTTTAAACTGAGTTTTTTCCGCAATAGTCATTTGCTTGTGAAGGATCAGGCCGAACAACGTAAACATCAAGTTTATCAAGGAATTTAAAGATATTTCTTTGGGGGCACATGCGAGACACTCAAACTCGGTCACGTTTTCCAAGAAAACAAGTGCGCCATACAACTGACAATTAGGAAGGTCTAAATTAAAACAATGAGCTGTTCAGTAGCCAGTTCATCTGCTTTAAAGACCTGGCATTGAGCAAGAATCTTATAAAATTGATCAACACTGTGAGACACAATTTTCAGTGTGAGATTTGAACATGAAATAAAAAAAAGAGTCTGAAATGCGCTGCGTCAGTTGAACTGGACCTCCAACATGGCTGCAGGAGGGCACGTTACATAAGCTGACTGAGCCGCATTTGCAACATGTGTTTTCAGTCTGAACTTCCACGGTAGGTGCAGGTTCATGTTGCATGTACTTTAAGGGCCGACACTGCAAACATGAACTCCACACCACCACTACCACACCCTATCACATGGCACACACACACACACACACACAGATATACAGTACATCCAGTATACACCCACTGAACCCTGGTAAATGACATAACCATGTGACAGCTCAAACAGCCAAGCAAACTGCTGTATGCACCATAACAAAATTCCAATGCACATTTTAAATGTTTTTGTATCTTCAGGGCATTATTGTGAAAGTCACCTGGTCTGATATGTGTTTGCATTGGCCACAAACATCCACATGGAATCTAAGAACAGCACTGACACAAATACATGCAAAGACACGGAGAGACGCTGAATCCAATCTTGGAAAATCCACACGAGGAAAATCGTTCTACACTAAACTAAACTGTACCTCTGTCATCTACTGGTCTCTGTCCAGGTTAAATACAAAGAGATGAATGATCATAAGCTGTACTGAGTTCAGCTGCAATGTCCCAGGTTATTTTTATATTTAAAAAGTCATCAAAATCAATTGGCTGGAGCCCCAGCTCTGCAACCCTCAAAGGCTCAGCCGTACAGATAATGGACTGATGTTCAACATTTGGAGAAAAAATCCACATCCTATGTAAAATAATTACTTCAATAATCTTAGTTCTAGTTTCAAGATACATAAATGTTGTTAAATAAAGAAAAGCAGAAGCTTTAGACAATGCAACCACCTTGAATGTGTGAAGGATCAGCAAGAGATATCCAATATAAAACTCTCTTGTTAAACTTTATACGATACGGTCCCACTAAGCTTTCAGCTTTGATCCAATATTAACAATTCTTGGTCAATAAATCCAGATCCTTGGTTTTCTTTGTTGTGCTTGTGTGTGTAATTCAGATGTGCGAAATAAAAAAAGAATCTAAATCCATCTACTTCCTCTTGGAGGTGTGAGTGTATAAGTGTACGACCTCGTAACTGGTTTAACTATAGACTTTATGGGTTGTTTCCTGCATGTTTGGTATCACATGACTCTCACTTTCCACATGTGACCTTTGATCTTGGCTACAGTGTGTCACGTACAAGATGATAAATGGGAAAGTACATGTCATTTGTCATTCGTGCAGAAAAAGATCATGCAGCGGTGGGTGCAGTGAGTTTGTGGCAGATACTGACAGTTACAAAAATCCTTTTACAAAGGGAAAACAATCTATAAATCCTTATAAAATAATAAAAACAACATAAATTAAAGTAGACGTAAAGAAAAGAAGAAGAAGAGTCGGAAGCGAGGCAGTCAGCTGCTGTAGCTGCTCGCTGGACAACAAGAGCAGCCGCAGAACAAACAGCAACACAACACTCGTCTTCAAACACAGGTATCGACTCAAGACCCCAGCGCTCAGAGCGGCGGCCCTATCAGTCCAGGGAAAGAATGCTGTGACAGCTACGGAGATAAAAGCTCCCCACCGTGCTGCAACCAGCACCCACTGACGTGAAAGTGCCCTTCAGCAAGGCATCAAACCCACTGAACCTGCTCGGCGGCCAGCAGTAACCTGGCAGTGTACATTTACAGCAAGCGTGTTCCCTCCCCTCCCCTCCCTCACTCCTGCTGCACCTCCTGACCCCGGCTGTTGCTGTAAATATAAATGTGCTCCTGCGCCGTCAACTCGCTCAGTTACACAAGCAACACTTCCACAAAGGTTAAAAATATGTACATTTTACTTCCTCCGTCTCTCTGCCTTGTCTATCTGACTTTCACTACGTGCTGCTCTCCTTCTTTCTATCGCTCTACTTCTCCGAGCGCAGGGCTCGGCAGGTCAGGGGCATTAGTGGAAATCTGCTGTAATTTCTTTCTTTGTTCGGTGAACAGTTTCTTTTTCTTCCTTCCTTTCTTTCTTTCTTTCACTTTACTGCTCTTCATTTTCTATACTTTCCTTCTTTCTTTCGGGTTATAACCCTGCGTTGCACACGTTCCCTGCCAGCAAACCAGTCAGAACTGGTCCTGCTGAGCTATAAGTGCGTGTGTGTGTGTGTGTGTGTGTGTGTGTGTGTGTGTGTGTGTGTGTGTGTGTGTGTGTGTGTGTGTGTGTGTGTGTGTGTGTGTGTGTGTGTGTGTGTGTGTGTTTGTATGCAGGTAGACAAAATGAGAATGATAGCTTTTACGGTGAACGTTGATAGTGGGTTAATATGTAGAGCCATGAGTGAGGAAAGATGTGTGTAAATAGCCGTGTGTGTGTGTGTGTGTGTGTGTATGTGTGTGTGTGTATGTGGTTGTGTAGCCCCCCCGCCCACCCCATCCACACACACAGACCTATGACACCCATGTCATCAAACAGTTGGATGTCTGCCAAGTTCATCTGTTAATGGACGGCCACCACCAGGACCCAGGCTTTCCTACCTCGCTCTACCCTCCCTCTCTCTCACATCCCCTATCCCCCTAGGGTGCTCTACCCCTATATGCCCTCTCCTCCTCATCCCCCTGTCTCTCCCTCTTTTTCTTCTCTTTTTTGACAGCCCCCCCCCCCCCCCCCCCCCCCCCCCCCCCCCACTGCGTCTTTCAACACCTCTCAGGACTGCAGATTGGGGCCTGCATATCCCTTGTACAGCAAATGATAAGCAGTGTGGATATGCACGTGTGTGTCCCTTTGTTTGTCTGTGAGCCTCTGCTCTGAATGTGCTACATGCACGCACAAATAAACACACAGGCTACCTTTGAACTTTTCAACAAGCACAGAACTAAAAAAGTGAAGAAAAAATCTAACAAAAGCCAAAAGTGAGCTGAGGTTCCATTAAAATATGTGAGATGAAACAGCGTGTTTAGGTGTGTGGGTTTGTGTGTGTGGCTGTGTGTGTGTGTGTGTGTGTGTGTGTGTGTGTGTGTGTGTGTGTGTGATAAACTGTTTTAACTACAGTCCAGAACATGCTGAAACACATTTGCCGTACAACGAAAAAGTGCAGCACTGTCTTTCTTTCTATTTTCTTTCTTACTTGATTTCCTTGTCTTTCCAAACCCACTCACACAATTTGATCCTGGATTATTTGTGGCAGGACAAAAGCTCAAGGAATCCCAGTGTCTCTCACTCTTCGCTCTTTATTAGACATGATAAACTATGTCTTAATTCCTTTAAATGTTTGGCTTGAGAGCAGAGGAAAGGTTGAGGGGGGACTTTCTCATTCCAGCTTCACTTAAATAATTGTGTTGTTGCTTTACAGGTTGGTGGAATTTGACACACTGTAAAAACATAGTTGACTTTCTTACTGATGACGTTCAGAGCTCAGCATTACATTTAAGCATGACTCTTGATGAGCACTCAACGCACTTTACAGTTTAACATTTACACACAATCATACAGTGCAACTATGTGCAGCACCTTCACATATTTTGGGGTTCAGTATCTTGCCCAAGGACACTTCCGCATTCTGAATGGCAAAGACACGGCTCTAACCGCTGAGCCACACCCGCCCCTTAAAGCATTGATGTATTCAAATATATTTATTTCAGATAAAACACGTATTATTGTTTACTTTTCATGCACAAGCGGTGCTGTAAGTTATAAATACATTAGCATAGTTAATTTCATCAGTAAAAATAGGCAAAGATAATACAATTCATAACAGCATGGCAACCATCTTAGACTGACCACACACCTAGAATATTTGTGCCTATTAATGTATTTATAACACACACACACACACACACACACACACACACAACGCCTATTAAGTACATTTTAGCAGTTCTTTATCCATTTTAGGGAGATAAATTATCCATTCGATTTCATCATATCTTACTGGGGCAATTACATCAAGAAAATGATAGCGGGCACAGGATCAATTATGCATGCCCTTGGCCAAAGACCAAGCATCGGGCAAGGGGAGAGGGCACGTACACACACACACACACACACACACACACACAGACATACTTACACACACACATGAAGAAGAGGAGGATCTCATAGATGTGGCCCATCAGTTCATCTTACTGCCGAAAAAGTTCATACACTTAATAATTTAGCTGTGCTCTGGATACAGTTTCCCAGTTGAATATTAACAACTTTGAAGTGAGTAACAGCAGCCAGAGGTATACAGGGTGTGTGTGTGTGTGTGTTTGTGTGCGTAGAGAGGGTAAAAGAGACCTCAGGAAACGGGCCCTGTGATTCCCACCGGAGACAACCCCTCAAAACACGCACACACACACACACACAGACTGCACGCGCTCACGCTCCTTCCACTCGGCTATGTCCATTACACCGCCATTTGTAACATTGCTTATTTCTGGGCAATTAAGAATTCCTTTTCATCGCTATGAAGGTTCACATATCTCCCTCACAGCGCTTGTACACAAACAGCGGAAGATGTGAGGAAGGAGACAAACGTATGTGTATGTGTGTGTCTTGGGGTTGGGGGGGGGGGGGGGGCTGTCAGAGGAAAGGGAGGGTGAAGAGACGAGGATAAAAGCAACAAAGGGAACTGAAGAAGAAAACATAAAAATTGGTGCCTGCGCCAGTTGTTCTTGTTTGTTACCGCTGCTTCCCCATCTTTGTTCTCGTTTTTTTTAATTGTCCAGCATGGTTATTAGCTGAAAATTTATCTATTTTGTTGACTTTCTTCTTTTGTCTTCCCATTACAAAAAAACTGTGTCAGAACGGGTCGGTTTTGGAGTACAAAGGCAGCACAAAGTGTGTGTCCGCAAGTGAGCTTTCTCGCACAGGTGCCTACTTATTGTGTGTGCTGCGATTTTTCTGCAGAGGACACAACAATTGAATTCATTTTCTTCCCCCCCACCACCCTCTACCAACCCGTTTTTTTTTCAGAGTTTTCATTCATGTTTACAGAGAAACTCACTTAGGAGGACGAATCACCGTCTCCAAAATGGCAGCCTCAGATAGAGTTAGGGAGGGACGGGGAAAGAGAAAGGAGACGTAGCTGACATCTGTTTGTTCAAGGAGAAACAGAAAGTGTGGTGTGTACGTTTGTGTGTATGTGTGTGGAAGGGGGAGTGTTGCACCAAAAAGGAACAGGCTGATGGAGAGAGAGGGACACAGAGACACAGAGAGATAGGCATTGAGAAATCATTTTACCATGTCAGGACCGACATGCACAGGACAGAGCCAGATGGTTTGCATTCGGTAGGTTTTGTGTGTGCATGTGTGTTTGCGTGCTTGTGTGTGTGTATGTGTTTGTGACAAGCAGTGTAATGAGTGAACAGACAAGACATCATGTAAATTAAAAATGTCCAATCTCTGGCTCGGCTCTCAAGTCTTCACACAATTAAAGAAAAAAAATGCAACTTTCATTTATAAAGCGCACACACACACACACACACACACAGACATATCTCTCACCCAAGGCACAGATGAGAAAACACACACGCACACATATTCACACACACACAAACACCCCTTGACATGCCGGCTCTGACAAGCGTAGCTGATGTGCACCACGAAAGCGCATGGTAATAGGCCAATCAAAAATGCAAAACAATTGGCAATTACTGTGAGGGCCTAATGGTCATTAGAATTTACAACTAGGTAATGAACTAAAGTCTGCCCACTGCATGCATATTCATAAAGCTGTTTGAGCTTTGAAGATTAAAGTAGCGCTTAAAATTCAAATAAGCCTCCGCAAATTATCGAGAAAAGTCAGTGCTGCTGCTGCCGATGGGTGTGTGTGTGTATGTGTGTGTGTGTGTGTGTGTGTGTGTATGTATTTATGCGTGTAATTTTTTTAAAGGAATTATTAAACAGTGTATTCCTCGGCATCTGCAGACGGAACAAGTGTAATTATGGGGTTGGGCATAGCAGATATTTGTGACATCATGAGACTAAGTCGTTTTAATTACAGAAGTGTGTACATATATATATATATATATATATATATATATGTGGTGTATAAAAAAAAAAATATATATATACATATATTACAGGAAATCTGGCCTGCAAATTGAAAACACCGGTGTCAAGATGTGATGGAAGTACTAAAGATGCTATATTGAAGCTAGATCAAAAGAGTTCCCAACTTTTTGGGCTTTGGTTTCCACCAACAACCCCATCACCAGTGTTATAAAGGCCTATGGTTATTAGGTTTGAGTTATCATTTCCTCTGCTTTTAGTTGAAGCCATTTCAGATGGTCATTTATTCTCAATGAAACAAAACAAAATAAAGAAACATGATTTGGTGAAGTAGAAATCTTTTTTTTTTTTTATCTAATTAATAGTCTTGTCACTTTTGTCGGTTGTGCACATGCACGGTTGTGCACTGGGGCATCTTTGTGAGTTCTGTGTGTGTTTAGTGCCTCTCTGGGGTCCAGACCTCAGGTTAGGAACTACTGTGCCAAAGAGTGCAGTATAAGAAACCACATTATCACCATTGTCATAGACACACACTCATATAGGCACATACAAACACAGACAAATACACACACACAGTGAAAAGGGTCATCAACGCCTCCCACAGCTCAAGGTGACGTTTTCAGATTGGTTTTGTCCAACTGAGAATAATCAGGAATAATCACATGTGAGATGTCGTCAGGGTTGTCTGGTCTGTTTGCAATGAGCTGTATGTTTAAAAAAAAAAAACGTCCTGCCTGAGATCTAGGGAATTACATATGTTATCCTGCTTTGAGGATGTATTAGACTTAATTTGGCACAAAAGATGCTTTACATCTGCTGAGCAGAAGGATGCAAGGTGGTGGGAGGGAGAGGAAGACCCTGACCATGCCAAAATAAAAGACTTCGACCAACTCATACACGGTATGTACTCTACTTTATCAACACACACACTTTCAGCGTGTGTGTGTCTACAGTTGTAGTAGTAGTTCAGCCAAACGGGAAACATGAAACCAGAGCAAGGAGCCAGGCCCCTCTACACATAGTGGCCGCACACACACACACACACACACACACACTCACACACAAACAGACACACACACACACACACAGACACACACACACTGCCAGCTCAGCCCTGGCACACTTAACCAGCGGATGTCCTGCATGCATCCACAATGCCAGCACACAATGCCAGCACACACACACACACACACACACACACACACACACACAAGCACAAAAAAAAAAATATATAAACACACATACATACACATACATACATATGACATGAATGTAGGCATGTTGTTATGGCAGGTGCATAAGAAGAGACTGGTGAGTGAACAGATATTGAGCCAATGGGATTTGAAGTGTGTGTCTGTATGTATCTGTGTGTGTGTGTGTGTGTGTGTGTGTTTGTGTGTTTGGTGTGTGTGTGTGCGTGTGTGCGTGCGTGCATGCTTGTGTGTGTGTGTCGAGCTAGTCTGTAATCCAATGGCCTATATAAATAAGCTTTGTAGAGTATAAACAGTTTTATGAACAGGCCTTCAACATAATAAGAGAGTTGAGTTACACATGCACCCCATGAGAAGACCAGTGTGTGTGTGTGTGTGTGCGTGTCTGCATGTGTGTGTTTGTGTGTGTGTGTGTGTGTGTGTGTGTATGTGTGTATCACGGGAATAAACACTCACACACAGCGAACAGCGAGGGAGCCAAAAACAGCAGCTTTCCCTCTCACCACCAAGGAGTAAATGTAGCGTGGATGTCGAATCACTCGCATAAACACAAAGAGCCAGATCAATAAACAGTCCTCCATCACCGAGCGCGTACAGTAGTCGGCTTGACGTCACACACTTCACCCTACACACTCCCGCCGCCGCTGTAAATAGTGCAAACAGGGAAATAACACATGGTCGTTTTAATGTCTTATTGTTCTCTGCTGTTGTCATTGTGTCGGGATGCTTTGCCGACCGCCGCAGCCTGGGAGATCTTTTGTTTTCTACAGATCCGCCTCCATCATCCGGTCGTCGTCGCCGTGGCGTGTTTGTGCCGCACTTCCCAGGGACCAGCTGTCAATCAAAGCGTGTGGGCAGTGTGATGTCTTTCCCTTGGATTTTTTTTTTTTCCTTCCCCCCCCCCCCCCCCCCCCGCCCTTTGATGTTGTTGTTGTTGTCTGCTCATCCGCGGTGGAGGTGGTGATGGTGATTGCTGCCCATGCCTTTGCTCGTCTTCTATTTATTCCAAACTCTCCATGCATGCAAAACCACCGCCGCGCAACCAGGGTATTGGTCTGAGAAAGACTCGTCGGATTCTGTTCTTAAGGGTTTGCATTTTGTAACTTTTATCAATATTAAATCATATTTTGCCTTGATTGATATAACTGTCATTGTTAACCCTGATCAAATCACTAACATAATAATGTGAGGGTCATTTTCTCAGTCCACACAGAGAGGCAGTAAATAGAGTAAAAGGAAGTACATTTTCACATGCCCCGCTCCTCTTCTGTTCACTCCAAACCCACTGAAAATGTAGTAAGCATCACTTCCTGTGTCACCAGGCTGTTTCGCAGAGTGATAATAGCAGCTATTTTGCGACATTAATCCATATGAAATAATTTGCCAAATGATTAGTGTGATTCGCACGGGAAAAACAGAACAATGTGGTGACAGAAATAATTTGTTGTTAACATCCATCCACTAAAATAAAAGGGTGAGTGTATTGATCCCCACAGGGAGACTGTTTTCTCCAGAACAACTTCTCCATAATGAGGACTGCATCACACCAGGAAGTCAGATGACAGAGTAGTGACGAAGTCTATGTTTCTACGACATTCATGTGAGGCGGATGAATTTCACACAGCAGACTGACGTGTGTTTCTCTAGAACCTAACCAAGTAGTTTTTGTCAAACCGAGACCGTTCCATAATCTTAACCTCGTGTCTGCTGCAGCAGCCGCAGGTTCTCTCCGCTGGGTCGTATCTGAGGTCAGGGATTAACTACCTACATGGTCACTTAGGCTGGAGCAACTGTTTCCACAGGGAAAATCTCTTTCCTCTTCTCTATCCCTCTGCACAGAAAGGTCAACAGTCTCATTAAAGGTCAATAGCTCTGACCCTCTCCATTGTCTTGCCCAGAGGAACATTGGCAGGTCCTAGGTCAGCCCAGACTAATTTTAAGAGGATTCTCCGATAAAAGATCAGTTTACTCATCTGTGTTCATTCTACAACGCCTGACAAAAGAGTGGTATATAGTCTTCTGTGGCTATGGAGGAGCTTTGTAAAGTCCTGGAAAATGAAGTCTGAGGCTGCAGAGTTTTAAAAATGGAGGCGTTCACGGGACAAGGAGGATTAAAAGAATATATTAGCTGCATTACGGAAAATGTAGGATGCATCGCTTTCTCCTGCTTTGATTTTTGACGATTCCTTTTTCAGTCTGCCTCTCGTGGGCCCTCGTAACTTCATCAAAGTGCAATATTCAATTACTGAAGGAGGGAAGAACCAAGACGGAAAAAAAGGACTACATTTCAATTTAGCTTTTGAATGTCGCTGCTCTAATACGAGGGTGTGTGTGTATGTGTGTGTGTGTGTGGGGGGGGGGGTCTGTGTGTGTGTGTGTGTGTGTGTGTGTGTGTGTGTGAGCATTACATCACAAACAGGATAAGGGATAAATCAACAGGCTCACAGGTCTGGACTTCCCCCAGCACAAGTTAGAGAAAAGCGGGTTTGAACTCAAATAGGTGAAGTGCCCCACGTTCTATTCTCAACAATACAAACCACCTTTTTTTTTTAACAATTTCGCCGATACGCAGCTCACAGAGGGATTGTTTATTTTTTCCTTATTTTTTTTTGCAGGCGCAGAATATAAAACATTGGCCTTGGTGACAGATTATTAGCTTCTCCAGTCATTCCTGCGGCCGGCTGAATTCGTTATCCAGCCACTGGTATTTCTCAACACAAAGGGTGGTGTTTACGTTCGGCAACGCTCCGTCCAAATGCCAACGCAGTCAGATTGTCAGCGCGCTCTGGGAGAAACGCAAGAGTTCAAATGCTGCACTTGAGTCCACTAAATAAAATCTTACACGTTGGGGGGAAAAAAGGGAGACAGACAGAAAAAAGGGAGAGCAACAATAGATTAGTAATGGCAGCCAGTGTGTGAAATCTCTTTGTAGGCTGGTCGGGATGTGCTACAGCATGAAAGCACGCATACCAAACATACTGTAATTGACTCAGTATGAACCGGCTGTCCCGGATTTGCATTGACTGCTAATGTTGCAGTGGGAGAGAGAGAGAGAGAGAGAGAGAGAGAGAGAGAGAGAGAGAGAGAGAGAGAGAGAGAGAGAGAGAGAGAGAGAGAGAGAGAGAGAGAGAGAGAGAGAGAGAGATCTGACACCGAGCCAGACAATAAACGGGTGTTAAAAATGTACTAATGTGTATTGAGGTGCGTGGCATTAGCCGATGATGATAAGCTAATTGCTAATCACTAGATCATAGAGTAACAATGAGGCTCAAAGCCAGGACCACTCTTCAGTGAAATGACCCGACGAACGAGGGAGGGGAAACCAGATATTTTAGAGACAGAATAAAAAAGTGCAGATGATAAAAAAAAGACTCTTCAAAAATGTCTGGATCTGTCATCACACACAAGCTTCGATAACATCTCTGGTAATGAGCTAATATTGGTGGGCTAATATAAAGTTTATCGCAAATCACTGGTCAATAGGATGAATAATGGTGTGCACTGGCCGCATATCAATTTCAGCTCATTAACACACATATTACCGCTGATTTTTCCACAGAGGACAGGATTAAATTCTTGATGCTAATTATGAGAAATCAGGCGGCAAACTGGACAGCAGAGATCGCATGGGCTCTGGAAGTAATCCACAGAGAATTAATTCTAAATTTTCAATTTTCAAGCCAAGATTTTTTTTTCTTTTTTTTTAAATCACATCCACTTTTGGTTTAAAAGGAAAAGAGGGAGAGGGAGATGGCTATTCACACACACACATGCAAACCTCTCTCTTTTGAGACATACATTAGTGATGCTGTTTCTGAATGAGGGGCGCCTCAGGGATTATAATCAGAATTTTCATCTCGGTCAGGGATTAATAGAATAAATGGGCAAGAGAGATAGTACTAACGGTGTGTGTGTGTGTGTGTGTGTGTGTGTGTGTGTGAGTGTGCGTGGGCGGGTATGCTTCCTTTTTGCATGGCTGATCGTCTATTTTCCTGTACAGTGCTCTCTCTCAGACACACACACACACACACACACACAGGTAATGTCTCGGCTCCCTCGATCGGAGCTGTTTGATATGTAAATAGCAGCGATCCGGCACAAGTCCAACGCTTTGTGTTCCTCTGAGCCTCGCAGCAGCCGGAGCAGCTCTGCAGCCCCCTGACCATAAACGCTGATACACATTTCACAACAAACAGCCACACGCACACACACACACAGCCATCACATTACACAGGCAGATGCATGCAGGAAAAAAAAAAGGCGACATTTGTCGAGATGAAGGATAAGATGTCCGATTTCCTGCAACATGAGCTGAAAAATACTCCCTGGCTAATTCAAAGAAGTTGTGTTTGATTATTTGTATTATTGTTAGCATAATTATTATCAGGATTAGGAAGTAAATCCCTCGAAAATTTAGGAGGAATTGAAAAATGATGCGTTTGGGTTAGATATTTTTACCGATTAAAATCACTAGAGATTGAACGCTGACATTAAAACCTAACCCCAAAAGAAATAAGGTTACTTTAAAACAGTGAGGACAATGTATTATAAACAGGCAAATGAAATATCTATGGGGTAAAAAAAAAAAAATGGAGGCATGAACTGATCAATTTTCTAAATAGTCAATACATTCTTTAAGTGCATCTCACTGGCTGAGTGGCTGAGGCCTCACACACTGTAAGGAAAATGTACGAGACACACACCATGCAAGGCATTTATAAAAAAGAAATACATACACACACACACACACACACACACACACACACACATTCTTCCCTCTGCTCCTTTTTTTGTCATTAGGAATGCTTCTGGATGGTTTTAATCGCAACTGAATTTTTTTTTTTTTTTTTTATGTCTTTCACATATTTACTTCACCGTGACAGTTTGGGGTCAATTAGGATGAAAGCTGGGGTCGATGTGGTGGAGGAGGAGGAGGAGGAGAAGAGGGAGGAGGAGGAGGAAAATACTGGCTTTAATTAGCGGCTACCAGAATTAACATGTGGCGTAGAGGTGAGCTGGTGTTTGTGCTGGTGTGTGTCCAGCGGCCGAGAGAACATCCAAGGGCAGCATCGCTTTACAGGGGACGGGACGTAAATGAAACGATGAATTCATTGCACAGATGGACAGTTTAAGATCTGCTCCCTTTTTTTCCTCGACGGGCTGAACGTCTCAAACAGCAAACATTTAATAACACTCGGCCTGTCTGCTGCTCAGCTTGATGTCGACATCGGACAAGATATATAACGCTGCGGCCCTGTTTTTCTTCTCCTGTCTGAGTGTACAGCTGTTCCTACCAAGACGTTCCCACACACAACGCTATTGAAGCAGCCAGACGCCTGTATTATGATGTAAATCGCTCTAATAACCCAGTTTAGCTGGTGAGTGTCTGAGTGTGAGAGAGTTTGTGTGTGTGTGTAGGGGTGTGTGTGTGTGTGTGTGTGTGTGTGTGTGTGTGTGTGTGTAGGGGTGTGTAGGGGTGTGTATGTGTTTGTGTGTGTGTGTCTGTGTGTGTGTGTGTGTAGGGCTGTGGGTGTATGCCGAAACATATAATCGCAGCCGAGAGGGACAAGCAGGTTTGACTTTTAAAAAAGATGCACGCTCTCAAGTTGCATTAACTCCTTCCAGCTGACGCATAGTGTCTCCCGAGAGACAAAGGTCAAAGGTCAAAAACATCTTTAATTGAGACCCATTTTCCCCTCGGCTTCCCTTCCTGTAACTGTAGATTTTAACAGTGGGAACTGAAATCTGAAATGATCGGCGAAGCTTCCTGCAGCTCACTGTGCTTATTTTCACTTACGCATAAATGCAAATAAATAAAAAAAAAAGACAAAGTGGAAAACAAACTACAACATTTGTGATTCCTGAGCTGCGTTCAACAACCTAAGTGATAAAAAGTGTGTTTTGCTCGTGTGTTTCTGCCGCTCTATTCCCCCCCCCCCCACCCCACCCCCCCCCCCTCCTCTCACTCTGTAACAGCTAATTTAGTACAGGCAGCCCGCCACTAAAAACTACTGCTAATTAAAATGCACAAGGAAGAAAAAAAGAATGGCACTGCAACAAATAATTAGTGGTGTTAAGACGCTTTAAATAAATGACTTTCCCTCCATGAGCAAAACTTAAACTGGCTCTTCCCTCGCTCCTCTCGGAAGATCCTCGCGACGGAAGGGTTGGAACTGAATCGTGTATTTTACCTATGAAATTTGGTTTGAAGATAAAGTCAGAAAAGGATAAGAATGAGAGAGATGGAGAGCTGGGCTGCATTTAGTTGGGTAAGATGTGGCAGTGGAAGGGGGGGGGGGGGGGAAACCACACCGAGAGCAGGACACATCTGGTAGGGCCACATGAGAGAGAGACTCGCACAAACACACACACACATACGTACGCACACGCACACATTCTGCGCACCCAATCCCAGGAAGAGGCTACAGTTACTCCCCAGACTGAAAGTCACACACAAAAACACTCCTTCAACCAGCTCTAGTGATACCCCTGCATCTACACACACACACAAGCACACATACACACACACATCTCCAACTGCACTAAAACACTGACCAGTTGTACCACAAAGTCAAGGTCACCCGTGTCTCTTTGCATGTGGGATTTGGTCACCATGGTCAAAAGGGCGAAACTGGGAGAACTGGGAGAACACACACAAACCCTCTCTCCCATGCGCACATTCAAACACACACAAAGACGTACACCCTCACACACAATATCTGCGTTGAATTCATTGAATCGGATCAAAGGCGGGTTCGTTATATTTTCTTACATTCTCTCTCGCTCCTGCTCTCTCACTCACACGTACACACTCCCCTCAACGCGTGTTAGTACACAAAAAGACAATACAGACACACAGACAGAGACAGCTATCCTAAATCAAACCAGTGTGCGTGGTTTTGTGTCATCTCTGGAAGAGAACGGAGGCGTATTCTCGTAGGTTTCCTCCCCACCTGTGACGTCCCTTTGTTGTTGTTTGTCTGACACCCACCCTCAAGCAAATCTCAGCCAATCACATCTCCTGCCATTTGTGTGTTCCACCAAAAACATTCTCAGACGACTACAGCCCCCACAAGGCATGGAGGAACACTCGTAGGCAACATGTATAGACTGCAGACTATGCTGGCTTGTTGGACAACAAAGCACGTACACACAATGCATCAGGGAAACAACAGCTAGGACCTGACGTTGAAAAAAACACACACAACCACAACCATCCGGCCATCCAGGGCAACACTTACGACCAAAATGACAATGTGCCGATAAGAAAAAAAGAATCTGGACCTGGAATGCTTCTTCCAAGCTGCAGGAGAAGGTTTATGTCGGGACAAGTTACAATTCAGATGTTTTAGGGAAAGACTGAACTACTTATCATCTGTGTCAGATTCTAATCTGAATTTACCCCACATAAACAGATACACATCTGACAGCCCTTGCTTCAGTAAAGCTGCTGCTTCTTTGTGCAGCTGTTGTTGTACAAATCCAGCCAGAGGTGATCAGTGTTGGCAGGTGTGAGAGCAGCATTATTACCTGGGAGGGGCTCCTGTTTCGGAAAAATCCCTCTGGGCAACAAGAACCGGTCATCGTCATCGTCTGCCAGCGTGGCCTGGACGCCCACTTCCACAGGCCTGCGACTGCGACTGCGCAGGGAATTCATGGCAGGGGACGGGGTGAGGGCCAGGCCAGGGGAGGGCGAGGGGGGCTTGTCCAGCCCACGGCCCACGGGCAGGCAGGGCGGCCCATGGCATCGCTTCCTCTTGTGCTCAATGAAGAGCAGAATGTCCGCCAGGGGGAAGGTGGCCTGGCATTGGCCGCAGGTCAGCAGGTCCTGCTCCAGAGACGGGTGAGCATCGTGACCCAGTCGGGCTAGCCGGCCCACGGTGGAGCCCGGGTGATGCCCGTTGAGGCTGCTGCTCTCCTCAGAGAGCTCCGAGCAGCGCTCCGACAGCTCCTCCGATGAGACGATGGCCGCGGAGAGGGGCTCGGCTGCTGGTGAGGCAGAGGGGGGGAATGAGCAGGGAGGAAGAAGAAGATGGGAGGGTGAGAGAAAAGAGAGATTTCAAAAAAGCATAAATGAGAAGGTGACACTTACTCTAAGCAGAAAAAAACAACATGTTTTTATTTCCTATTTCTCTTCTGTAATTTAAACCTATTGATAAAGGCATTTGTGGGAATGGATGACAAGGAAGAGTCTGATTCTGTCTCTCAGAGGATGAGATTTAAGAGGCTGAGCTAAATGAAAGCCTGCCATGTGGTACACACAATAAGGGGGTGAGAAAATGTGCCTTGTAATGAGAGAAATGCATGTAATGCAGGAAAAATGATTACAATGCAAACAGATCTGGAACACACATCATAAGAATACATGGTGGGAAATAATATCCTGAATAGCTGCAAAGCTCAAATCAGATTCATCAAAGATAACAATTTCATACCCAATGAAAGGGGAAACTTAGAAAATGATGGTTCCACACAGCGTTCACCAAAACACTAACTATAAGGATGAGTTTCACTTCCCTGACCTTGTTTGTACAGGGTTTTATCCTGTAATCAGCAGAAGGGAAACTGTCACAAACATGTCCAACACATGTGCCGGGATGAAGGGGAGAGAATGCAGGCGGAACAGAGAGAGCGTGTGTCAGGGAGAAGAAAAACTCTTCCCCCGCTCTCACTTACATGTGCCCGACTTATAGTTCTTGGATACCGGCTGCTTGTACAGCGGGAAATCGCCCCCGAAATGAGCTGTTCAACCCGATTCCCCACCCCTCCGAGGCCGGATTAACTCCTGACTACTTTTTTAAGGAGCCTTTTGTCAGGCTCAGTGGAGGAAGATGAGTGTGAAGAGAGCGGGCCGCTGAATTAGACGAGTGAAACGGGAGAACATAATTCACTGTCCCTCTTTTAAGGAAAATCTTGCAGTCCAAGGTGAAGAGTCTGACTCTGCGCTAGCCGCCTAATGCATGTTGACCTTCTTTACTCAGCAGCCAATTTCACTTTTTAATGAACTTAAAACCACTGAGAATCAAAAAATAGATTTTAATTTTCACCGTCTGGGTGATTGGTACAGATTTTGTCTGATAAAAGGGGATGGGGTTTCCGGTGCATGCATGTGTAACAAAGTGTGTGTGGGGGAATGTGCAAGAGTTTGTGTGAGCGTGTGTGTCTGAGAGAGAGAGAGAGAGAGGGAGAGAGAGAGAGAGACAGTGAGCTAGAGAGAAAGAAACAAGAGAAAGAAAGGGGGAGATAGCGTCTGAATTTGGACGACATCCCCTCAAGGAAATATCACTTGAACGCTGCAATCCTGCGCGACATCTGTGCGCAAACTGGGACATGGAGACAACATGAAAAATTCCTGGCTTGCACCAACTCCACCACCCCCACCCCCCCCCCCCCCACCTCCCCTTCCTCCTCCCGTACCCCTCTCCACTTTGATTTAACTTCAGGTCACCACAACGCCACACAGGGGGCATTCAATTCGCAAAATAAAACAAGAAGAAATAACTCAAAAAGGCTGGATGAGCCACTCACTTTTACAGTTGAGCCGACGAGCAGATAAAAAAAAGGGTTTGATAAAACGGCTTGTTGCTAAATATGGCTTTAAAAAAATAATAAAAAAAAGCTTTTCATGCACAGAGTTCAAATGAAAAGTGGAACACATATAAATCTATCTCTTATTTGTATCTATTTTTAAGGCAGGGCAGCTAAATGGAATAATGACAGATTCTGTGTCTAAACTCAATTCACACATCAACACTTCAGATACTAATCACATTTCCTGAAGGAGAGAGAATAAAACTAAAAGGTGTAAATGTCCTCTCAATTAGAAATCATTTTATCAAACAGTTAAATGTTCCACCGGACGATGGACCCACTAAGAAATCACAACTAAAAAACTTAGCAGCTGCACTCTCTGAAACTGAAATCTGTAATTTATGTCCATTGTGTCGAAATGTGGAAATCAACCATAATATAAATTATTGTGGAGGAGGAAATGTAACATTGGAAAACACAGATGAGCATATCGAGGAGATGTTATAGATGTAAAAAATATGTCGTGAAAATTTAGAATTGTGAGAAATGTAGAACATTTTAATATGGGACGATAAAGAAGAAGACAAGAAGGGCTGGATGTTTGCTTGAGAGACACAGGCCTGAAATCTGAGCTCCACTGGTAACAAATATGAATCTATATGCAAAATGAAATGTGTGTGGCGCGTGTGGTTGTGTAGGCTTGTGTGAGTCCGTGCGCTTGCGGTGTAAGGTTTAACGGGAGGAGGGGGTGAAAGGCGAGGTCTGCAGGAATATTACAGGGAAGCTGCATATGCTGATTTGCCGCCTGCATGTTGTTGAGATGTGAGGAACAAAAAGGGAGACACTGTGAGAAGAAAAGTGGATTTTAAGGTAATTAAAGAGGAATGGGAAATTCGGCGATGGGGTCCCCCTCAATCCCCCCCCCCCCCCCCCCCCCCCGACTCCCCCGCCTCCACCGTATCCTGCCTCTCGTGCACTCTCCCTTTATTCTGAGGAGATCGCCAAATAGTAGCCCGTGTAGATAGGGGTTGCGGTGAAACTGATCAGGTTCAAGTTCAGCGCTGGGTTTTCTGATCGCGCTCTGCCTCCTAGCGACGGCTCATGGCCATGGTGACTGAGCTGTCACCCAGCCGCTTCCACACGCTCACACATACACACCCACACAGTCACACACACACAAACTCACTCTCTTTCCAAAGCAAATAGAGGCGACAGCTAGTCAACATATCGAAACATGATCAAGCAACGGTGCGTAATCATGCCCGAATATATTCTTGATTTATGTTTGGAGCCACTTGCAGAGCCGCTGGAACGCTCCGGAGAGGCGCACGGCACCGACACATGGTGCGCTGATAAACGCCACTTTGGCTCTCGCCCCGCAGTTTCCAAACACACTCATCTGCACTATTGGGTCTCAATGAATCCAGTTCACTAAAATAATTATGCTGAAAGTTTGTGGGAGAAGAAACGCCGTGCGTAAAAACGGATCCTCAACTAAACATTTGCTGGAATCCGCTCGCTTCTCCTCACATGCTGCAGCCGCACACTACCTTGTATTTGTGTCTCACCTTACATGTGCAAGAAGCAACGTAATCTTTAGTTACATGTTTGCTGTTGTATAAAACAGGACTGTGCTTTCTGTTGTCCTGTTGCTGTGTCTCTTACTCTGAGCTCCAAAGACTCTGGAGTGTTTCAGGAAGAGAAGCTCTCGTCTAAACTAAACAATAAACATGCCTTTACATAGGAGGTATGAGGATTTTTTAAAGTGTGTAAAACAAATCGATCTGTGTTGTCTCTGCTGCCAATAGAGGAGGGGGCAGTTGTAACACACTTTTCCCCCCATCGATCCAAACATACACCTCCAAGTTGTGTTTATGTTTGTTAGTTTTTTTTTTTTTTTTGAAAATAATCCCCAAATAGAAGGAGGGAGCAGATGAAACCTGCACAACTATCAGACAAATATTCCGGTGGGGGAGGTACGGGTGAGGAGAGGGAGCCGATCCTCCACGAAACCTCCGCGGAGAGGGACGCGCTCTGATACCGAGAGCCCCGCGCGTCTCCACTGACCGGGGCGACCGTGGGGGGCACCGGAGCCACAGCAAGCGAGTGCACGGTACAGCCCGTGAACGCACCGTGTACCAGAGAAGGTACAAACAGACACACAAAACTTTTTCTCTGTCTTGCGAGGGGGGATCTCCGATCGGCTTTTTACGCACGAGGATGTCGCACTTTCTCTTCACGGTGTTAAGTCCAGTTGACCGCGGGTCCGAGCGCAGCGTCCGGTGTCCACAAGCTCCTGCGCTGCTGCTGCTGCTTCCCCCCCTCCCCGTTTGCAGAGTGCATTGAAAAGGAGCCAGTAATGTGACAATTGTGTTTCTTTCCTTTTTCATCTTTACTTACGCGAGAAGTCCCGTTTGCTTAAGTGCTGGGGTTTGCCTTGCTTGCGGCGAGACATGGTTGCTGGCGGCGGCGTTCAGCGCGGATCACATCGGGGAGAGCCGGGGTTACAGAGGAGACTCCGGTGGGGCAAGAAAATATCTTCATCCAACGCGTCTGACATCCACGGGACCAAAATGTAAAAAAATAAAAAATAAAAATAAATTAGAAATAACACAAAGATGGCGCGGAGGCGAAGATGGATCGCGGGATCGCCGTCATGGCTTTTTTGAGAAAGGAGAGCTGAGGAAAAAAGAGAGAGAGAGTGAGAGAGAGGTGGATGGAGAGAGAGAGCAAGAGAGAGAGAGAGAGAGAGAGAGAAGGGGAGAGCGATGGAAAAAATGGCAAAAGCCCCCCCCCCCGCTACCACCCCTCCCCTCACCCCCCCCCCCCCCCCCCTCACCCCCCTCCCCTCTGAGCCGTGCAAGTTCAAGTGCACGGACGTGACGTTCCGGGCGAACTTGAACGTCAGGCAGTGGACACCCGACATACAAAAACATGGGCAGGGCTGAGCCACCCGAGTGGGAGTGGGAGTGGGAGGAGGGACGGACGGGACGCGCAATAACAACACCAATGGACGGTCATTAGAGAGAGAGGGGGGGGGGGGGGCATGGACATGAGAAATAGACACGGTGGAAGCCAATGGACACAGAGATCAGGGGGCCGGACAAGAGGCATTTGGAGGGAGGGAGGAGTGTGTGTGTTTGAGTGAGAGAGAGAGAGAGAGAGAGAGAGAGAGAGAGAGAGGCAGAGATGTATAATGAAAGCAATATGCAGAGAGAGAGAGGTGGACGCAAAACAGGGCAAGAGAAGCCGCGGACAGGAGCGCACTGGAGGGGGGATATAATACCGCTGCATATACTTCAGACCATAGAAGAGCGTGTGTTCGTGTGTGTGTGTGTGTGTGTGCGTGTTTGTGTGTGCGTGTTTCAGTCAGCGAAAAGCGCTCAAAGCGGCGCACAAACTCACCTGGACGCACGCACGCGTGTGCGTAAATGTGTTTGTGTCCTTAAAGGCTATGTTGAAGAGACAGGGAGAGAAAGAGAGAGAGAAGATGCACGTGTTTAACAGTGAAGGAGCGCGCGGGCTGTAAACTCTCCGGCTGCAGCGAACAGGACAGACAGGTCGAACAAGCAACAACAATGTAGGCACAGGCTATAACCTGGGTGGTTTCACATATGCTTTTCATGCCCCGTGTGGTCTGCGGTGCACTCAGGTAATACTCACACCCAGCCCCATAAGGCACGGAGAATTATGTTCAATGTATACATGTATATTGTAGTTTATTCCTTTCATGATCCAGATAAACATTCATCAAACCTTATAATAAACTGGGGGTAAAAATGGTTTCGTTTTAAGAGTTGCCTTTAAGGACAAAAATATTTGTGGCATTCTACTTGAAAGAATCGATGAATTTCTCCCAACTCAGCAGAGGTGTGTCATTGTTTTTTCGTGTTGTCTGAAGTTATTTTAAGAAACCGGAGGAATCCGTGTGTGTTCTTGACTCATAAGCACGAGCTTCTGTGACAGAAATTAAAATCGAGTATCTCCACGATCAAGAGCACAAGCGGTACCAGTTTAATGAGTAAGGGTCTGTATCGATGGATCGATGGGTGCAGATTACATTTTCCACTGTAGGTTTCAGAGCCCTCTCTCCGTCTGTCTGTCTGTCTCCGTATCTGTCTGCGTGAAATCCACATAGCAGACCGTGGGAGTGCACGGGCCCATATGCGTGTAATAACTTTCAGATGTGCCTCAGGTTCGGGCTGCGTACAGTAACAGGGGAGGGTGTGTGTTGATGGTGAGGGGGGGTGGAGAGGAGAAGAAGGAGGAGGAAGAAGAAGAAGAAGAAGAGGAGGCGGAGGAGAGGAGGGGGGAGAGATTGTAAATACTCTTGTAATAAAGGGGGTTTGGTAATATAAGACGCTGGGGCTTAAAACGGCGGAGGCGCAGCGCAGCCCGACGAGATCCGCGGGTTTCAGAGCGCACACGTGAAGTGCCGGGACACGGTGCGTGATGGGGAGACACACCTGTGCTGTGCGGACGAGGTGCGGGACAGAGGAGGGGATGATATATGATATATGAGGAGGAGAAGACAGACATTTCATCCGGGCAGGCACCTGCAGCAGCAGCGGCGGCTCCAGCGTGAGCAGCAGCCCGGGGAAGGAGCAGCGGCTGCGGCGGCGGCGGATGCGGGGGCTCCGGCGGCTCCGGCGACTCTGGCTGCGCTCCGAGGACCTGCAGCTACTCACACTGACCGAAGAGGACGCGCACTTAATACCGAGGGGGTGGGGGTGGTGTTAGGGGGGAGGCTAGACAGGGGGAAAAAAGAAGGAGGGGGTGGCGAGTGTGGGAGGGGGACATAGAGGAAGAGAATGGAGAGAGAGAGCCGGATGAGTGGAGGAGAAGGAGGAGGAGGTTGAGCGTCAAGGAGGAAAAAATGCATGACCAGTGAGTGAAATATTTTGCAGGTTGCAACTCGCTGCGTGGCTTATTATAGACGGACCCGTGTGCAGACCAGAGTGTCAGTGTGCTCAGGTGTGGGTGCGCGCGCACGGCGATTATCCCGCAGAGGGGTGATTATCCCGTTAGTGCCCATGCATGCGTCAAGGTTCGGCCGCCGGGTTGGAGGCTCACAGAGAATGTGTGTGATTTAATATAATTTTACGCAAAGATTCAACGACTCTTCACTCGTTCGTTGTGTTTTTTAATCATGACGCCGATTGGAAAAAGATCATGCAAATAGATGTGTGGATTCTTTCACCCATAATCATTTAAAGTAGCCTGCGTGCGTAAAAGGGCCGGGCATAAACTTTTATTATTATCGAGCCGTATCATTTATTTCCTCTGCGCTCAGACGCCAAGTATTTAACGGGAATTCATCCGACGTAGGATGTAAAATTATATAGAGAAGAATAAACGTTTTCAAATGGAAACTTGTTGAAACCAAGTGGCGCTTCAGCGAATCGATTTAGAAATGTGTTCGCTTTTTTTTCAGTTGGGGACGTTGTGTTGAACTTGGTGTTGGTTTGTGTATTTTATTTGCTTAATTTGGACACTTGTGTGTTTGCATGAAAATAAGTTTTTGTAGGGACATTGCGCTGATTTGATGATTTACACAGTGATGGAGACATGGAAAAAAACATCCCCCCCTTTATCCATGAAATAAACGCGCTTTAAAGAGATGCCCATGAACACTTCCACAACCCAGTGAGCTTCACTTCCTGGGTGATCCTTCGAAGAAAGAAGGGTGTGTTCAGGGGTGTGATCGGGAGAATTGTCGCTTTCTTCCCCGGGCTTCGGGATGTCCTGCGCGGCTCGTTGGTGTCTGGGTGGCAACAGGCGGCCACCGCGCCCATGAAACCCGACCCAGTAACCGTAGAAGCCTTTACAGGCTGGGTGACTCGGCGGAGTGTTCGGAGGTGCGCCCGCGCTTTAAAAGCAGCTCAGCAGAGAGAACTGGGACTTTGTCTCGTACACTTGGTGTCTATTTTCAGCTTTTATGGCGTGTGGTCTGTTGACAGGATGCAAAACTGGCGTCATGTGGCAAAACTCCTGGCACCAAAACGGCCAAAGCTGCACGTCTCCAGAAGCACAGAGAGTGATGGGTTTCGGGCCGTGGCGTTTGGATGCTGAAAGATTATCTCATGTCTACTATAAATAACCCAATACGGAAAATGCTCTTAATTTGGCAAGTCGCCTTATATAGAACAAATCAGCAAAGATTTTCACAAGTCACGAATTTCATTCCTGATTTCTCCCGAACTCATGCTTACAATATTAAAACTTAACTGACTATTGCGTTATATTAAATCTTTTTATAGTTCGAATCGGACTCTCACTGCACTTGGGTTATGGTTGTTGACAGATCCAGTTTAACACAGAACATAATGGTGCTTCTTGTTGCCTGAACCAAAGACTTGTGGTGACTGTTGTAACAGTCGTCCTCGTTACGTTAAACGCATTGACTGCTGCAGTTCAGTTATATGGACACGTCATGTCTCGGGAAACAGACTTGTGGACGTGAGCCGCGCGCATCAGAGAAAAAAGTAGAGGAGCCCATGCCCTAACCAATTGGTGCCCATACTTAAAGGGGGCCTTTTGCGCACATACACATACACACACACACACACACACACATCTGAGAGCAGTAACCTTGACCTCTCCATACACCCCGCTCCATCTGTTAACAACAAAGAATGTTTTCTCCCCGTTTCTTTTCCTCCCATCTCCTCCTCTCCATACCTCCTCCTCCTTCTACGACTTTATACAACCCACCCTATCCATCCCTCCCAACATATACACACACACACACACACACACACACACATACTCACACACACGCACACTCCAAGTCAAGGGAGGACATTGATCAAAGCCCGTAGAGCTGCTCGGACTCGGGGAGCGCGCAGGGGAATCTCTATATGTAAATGGCAGCGCGTCGCCGGTTCCATCATAAATCAGTCAGGGTGCATGTTTAATGTGGAGGTTCAGCAGTGTGTGTGTGTGTGTGTGTGTGTGTGTGTGTGTGTCTGTGTGTGTGTGCGTCTGTGTCTGTGTGTGTGTGTGTGTGTCCACATTTAATCTTTTATTTCTTAATCTTGAGAACGCAGGAATTGGGGGAGGTCTGCAGAAGTGAATGTGGAGCCACAGGCCGCACTCAGGTACGATATCGCAGTGTATGTATTCTGCTCCATATATGTAGGCCACACTCCGCCATCTTTAACTTTTTTCCAGTATTCAGCACTTTTAATCGCTTGTTAAGGCGCCTACAACTTTGATCAGCCCATACACTCGGCACTTACACGAAGCGAGTGAATGGACAGCGGCGCACTTTGATAGTGGTTCATAAATCGGGGGGGGGGGGGGGGGGGGATTTCGGCTTTGTAAGGAGCGTGAAAGGAGCGGAGGGACCACAGGGCATCAGACCGCCGGTGGTCACGTGCGCGCCTTCCCTACACGCACGACAGCTCCGGGGAAATTGAGTGACTGGCGGCGAATTTTAATATATGGAAATGACCGGGGGGCTCCTGAGATAAATCTGCCCCCCAATCGCGCGCACGCACACTCACACACATATACACACACCTTTAATTTATCCCAGTCTCTATCCTCGCTTTTGTCATAATTCCCCCCAAACCCGTGCGTAAAAGACGCTCCGCGCAAACTGACATTACCGTCGTTATTCAAAGAGTCAGAATTAAAATGCTATATCAAATACGTTCAACCTGAGCTGGAAGAGGCCCTGACCGTCATGTTCTGTTTATTTCAATGAAGGGATCTGCTCTCTCGCCTGTAATCATCACAAGCAAAACATCCACCGAGTATTATCAACTCCAGAATTATTTATGCGCGGTTATTAGCCGGTGGATTTCACTCATCAGTGGGAGAATTTCAAGAAAAATGTACCTGCCTGAAACGGCATGATTTTTATATTGATGTAATTTGATAAATAGGTCAAAGGATTCATAGTGATCTCACTGTTATTAATACATGTGTATTGTTCATTGTTTGGCCTTTAACTTCTCCCGTTTGTTCTGCTATTCTGCAGCCTTTGTTACTTAAGGATTTCTTATTTTTTGTCAAGACATTTGTTTTTATGTTTTGGACGAACAAATCGGGAAAAACACGTCCAGAGCTTTCAAAAAGAAATGTAGCTTTCTATGTTTTCGGTTTTCACGCGTTTATTTCCGATCGGGGTTATCTCCAAATCCTTGTTAAATCAGTCCCTGGATTTTTTAGCGGTTGAATTTATGGCTCTGGTAGTCCCCCCCTGCACCCCTGAAGCATATACGCAGCGCGCGCGCGCACACACACACACGCACACACGGTCCCCAAGCTCCACCACCACCACCATCCTTCCATCCCGAAAGCTTTAGTTGAACTGGAGCTGGCTGGATTTCACAACGCGCTATTATCACATCGGGGGATGTGCGCGCACGCCGTTGCGTCGGACCGGGGGTATTAGATGAAATCAGGCGGGATTACACGGCTATATACCAAATTATCACCCCCCCCCCCCCTCTCTCTCTCTCTCTCTCTCCCTCCCGCCACACCACCGCACACCCTACCATCCCCAGTGAAGACAGATCTCCAGTCGCATGTATAGATGCCATGAGAGCTCCGTTACTTTGTGTGAGCGTGATGATTATTTCTGGACACGGTGTGAGAATTATGGCAGGAATAAGGGAATTTCAACTTTGACATAGGTGTCAAATAAAAAAAAAGATTCTGAATTTGGGACCTGCACTGAAACCAACCCCCCCCCCCCCTCCCCCCGCCCCTCGGAGAGCCTTATAGGTACATATCCCCAGCCCTCCACCAACCCCACCACCACAACAATGTTCCTTCCATCCATCCATCCATCCATAGGTTAACGCACGGACGTGTTTATGGTTCGTCTGGTTAAGTCCTTGTTAATTTTTCACTAAACGAGTTGTGATGAAGATGAATGACGGGAGGAGAATGGTGCTCCTGGGACGGTCTCAGTATTTTTTTCTCTTGTGTTGTGAGGGGAGGTTATATATAGCTGTAAGGATCGATAAAGCGGGGAGACGTGACAGTATATAGTGGTCTGCTGGGGCCCGTGTCGTACTTCAACACATCATCTACCCATGATTTAGGCTTTGACTGCTGTATGTAAACCTGAAACCATCTGTGGGAAAAAGTCTAAAACAATTGCAAGTATTGGAGTTATTCTTGAATCCAGATTTTTGATTCACATTTGAGGAATACAAATAAGAATATAATTGACTTTAAAAACAGCAACAAATAAAACAACAAATAAGATGCAAACTTCATTTTAAAATTTGCTGAGGTTGTGTGATCTTCTCTCACCTTTGTTCAGGGGACATGAGCTGGACTCACTGAAGTCGACCGGGGGCCAGCGGAGGGACACCGCTGTAAAAAAACTGTCTTGTGTTGAAGTGATATAATAATTTAATCTAATTATCAGTGAAATAACACGTCGTCCATACTCCGTCAGAATGTGCAGCTGCAGCGGTTGTAGCCTCGAGGTCGTTCACACATCAAAACGCGGACTCTAGCTCCCCCTAGTGCCCAAGTACGGTGAGTGTAACAGCGGAGGAAACCGTAGAGAGGGGCCCGTGAGGACCGGAGCGTCAAACAGGTTTAGGTTGGAGATGAAGTGATGGAGATGATTAAAGGTGAAACAGGCCAAATTAACAGAATTGTTCAAACTATAACAGTTTGTCTTTATTGGACGAAGATGAGATATAAGGAGTAGGGGTTAAAATTTGTTAGAGAAAATATATAATAATTTATATTATTGATAAAGCCTATATTAAAGATGAATTGATCTGATTAATTGATTAAAAAAAATTCTTAACAATAATACAATTTGCATTGGTACGATTCTTTGTGTTTAAAAAATGAAACTAAAACCCACCAATCCCGACATCACACACACACACACACACAGAGTCCGATGCACTACAGAAATCTCTATTGTCTAATGGAATTAAATAAATCCGGTTTTTAAATGTACTCAGCTTCTCTATGCCGGGTTATTATTAGTCGCCATTGGAAGTTATTATTTTTCATCAGAATTTTATAATTGAGCCTTATCCATTATATCTACGGTCTTTAAGTCAGTTCTATTAGTCTAAAGGAGTCTAATATTCAACATTGTCCGGTTGATTGACTCTGTATAGATTATCAGTCCAGCAGCAGTGATCGGTGATGAACTAAATCCACTTCTACCTTTGGAAGTGTGGGCCTCACGAATCTTAGTGATAGATTATGTATCTTTAATTAATATCAATAGAATAAGCCCCCTCCAAAAAAGCTCCGCCCTCTAATTGGATTAAGCGGCTGTGCGGGCGGTGCGGGCCGGTGCGGGGGAATAGTGCGGTAATGAGTGCAGTGAGCTCCTAATGTGCTCTGAAGCGCTGAAACCAGGAGGCCTTTCAAACCATTAACACCGAAAGAGAACATAACAAATCTATTGTGACATGACACCCTTCTGGTTCTAACACACACAGACACACACACACACACACACACACACACACACACACACACACACACACACACACACACACACACACAGACACAAACACACTCTATCTTAGTCCTGGACACTCATAGGCATATTCTATTCCCTAATCCCTTACCCAACCCTAACCATCCAAACTGAATGCTCTAACCGTAAAAGTCTTAACCCTCAAACAACCCATTGAAAGAGACTTTACAAAAATGTCCTCACTCTGCAAGGTCTTTGCTCAAAAAGGTCCTCCCGAGTACAAGTACACACACATCTGTATTTGTCTGTCTGTATCTGAGACAATGATGACTGTCAACATGTTACTATCACGTACCAATACAAATATATATATCTATGATGTTTTCATTCAGGACAAATTACTTGTTTTCGTCTGTGAAAGAAAACATTGATGTACAGAGACGGTGAAGAGACGTTTGCACTTGGGCATTTGGACATTAAAATACTTTTTGATAACATTTAGCGAGAGGTTTCAAGGAAGTGAATAAAACAGTGAATTCCAAAGATTTGATGAATCTGTTGGGGAAAAGCCAGTCTGCAGTTTTCTGTTAGGTATAAGTTATAATTTGGTTTTGAAACGCAGGCAGGAAAAAAGGTAATAACACACATCTCACTGTGTAATTTGAATTTGTTCTGGTAATAAAAAGTACGCAACAAGTGCCACGGTTTATTACTGAACACTAGAGTATTTCAAACCTGCTATAAGAACATGTGAAATCCAACCAACTCTGGTCTTATTATGGAAAGAAAAGACCATGTGACCATGTGATTATTAGTTAAACATGAAGTTGATTTTCTGAAGGTTCGAACAGAGAATTTACAAAATCTTGCCAGATAGAGACATTGACATAGACACAAAAAAACACCAACAACACAAGTCTCTCATGTCAGAGTGAAACAACCTCACAGGATTATGGCTTTGGCATTTAATTGCAAAGTTTTATGAAGATCTATCAGGTGATAGTCAAGCAATGAGGAAGGTTTTACAATTCAGCTACTGAAATGTGGTTGTGAGGTTTTAGTGTCGTTAATTTTGACAATTTGCTAAATAGAAAGCCAATGAGTTATTGTATATGTGGACAAGAATCAATTTGAAACATCTTTGTGGGACATGAACTCTTTATCAGATCGATTTAATTGCTTTATGTTTTATTTCCAGACTGGTATGGAGAAACCTTCATCATCTCAGAGGTGGGCGACACAGAGCTCTTCACATCTCATGTTTCATTAGCTATCAATACAATTTCCCCAATGAACTAAAAGAGAAATGAGGAGCTATGGTATGAGACACAGATCGTCTCATTCATTCTCACTTTGCTCTGTGAACTGAGTCACGAATGGAGGTGGTTTTAGCTGTTTGCAGGTGCATTTATGAAAAACATCAGCATTGAATTCAAAGGACATTAAAAGCCTGAAAAAAAACTTCAAATGAAAAGGGGGTTAAAGATCAGAGAACAAAGGAGTTGTCAGGCATGTTAATATATCCAAATATATGAGTACTGGTCCTTTTAGTGGGGAAACATGAATAAATATGATCATATTCATGTTAGTAAAAACACTGAAGTCAGTAAATGTCGTAGTGTATTGAAGGTGTCATTTAGCCGTTTCACATGCTGGTTAAATTGAGGAGAAACACTGAAGTACTTACTTATTGTACTTATTATTTACAATTAATATTTACAATTTAATTGTTGATATATTCACTCTCTTTCTCCCTAAATTATTTCTAAACACAACATTATGTTGAAATGGTGAACGAGAGATTAATCTAAAAAATCCGTTGGTTTAAATAAATTAATTCAGTTCAGTCCACTCGCCGCAAGACGGAGCTAAAGAGCTAAACATGTCACCGATGATGCCGGCTGGCTGCACAGAGCGACATGTCATGTTATTATGTCACTTGAAGCACGAGGCATTTCATATGAGCCAGGCTGTAGTATCTGATTTACATTATAAATTTGGTGTATCGTGTGTGTGTGTGCTGTTTGTTTTTCACCTGGATAGTGACTCCTCTTCATAATGTTGATGTTGAACCTGAACTTATACCTCTCTCTCTCTGTGCTTGCGTGTGTATGTGTGTGTGTGTGTATGTGTGTGTAAAGTATATAGTAGAACACAATAATATTAAATTATATATATAAATAGAATGGAATGTGTCAGTAAACCTCATAGCACATGCATTTGAATATGATGCTACTTAACTATTTTAAAACATTTGTTTAGTACCAGTATTTCTTTAAATGATAACATTTTCCAGGACATTGACTATTTCTAGTGGTAGATCACAACTCTGAGTACTGTAGTTTAAAATGGTATGAGCCAAAATGCTTAGAATCTGAAAGGACGGTAAAACACTACACCAAGTTTCATGCTGTATTCTCAACCATTTTCCTCAGGGTTATCCTGTTCTTTCTTTCTTTCTTTCTTTATAAACCAATTGATCTAGATGTAATACAAATATGCTTCAATTACATCTTCCAGTTGGCTTTACCTACACAATCAGTCTACCGTTTTTTACAGCACTCTGTATCATTATGTGAGAAAGGTGCAGTACAAATAAAGTTTTTTATTATCATTATCAGTAATATGACCTCTGCTTCAGTTTCTTAAATAAGGCACGAGTCCCAGATCACAGTCAGACAATGTTCTGCTCAAATAGTTTAAAATATCCTGTTATGTTCAAGATGCACTTTATAACATGCAGCACGTGTTAGAACATTTACATTGTATGTCAACCATTGTCTTTTGTAGATGTCAACCATCAGTCATTTTAAACTTGGACATGTTTATCTGACACCTCACTTTTGTATGAACGACTGAATATACTGTCTGTCTGGTAAATACTGATTTGTATATAAAACCTGGGGACAGGTTTGTTGAACTGAGGGAAATAGACCGAGCATCTCCATGCAGTTGAGGTGTTATTAAAACAAGTGATCCCTAGTTATACCACTAGATGGCAGTAAAAGCCTGGGATGAGGACAACAAGGAGCCCAAAGTCAAGTGGAAACTGTGAATATGGGTAAGGACAACATTTAGCTGCAAAAGATGAGGAGCTGACTATCATCTGGAGTCAGTAATAAAAAGTAGTTTTCACTTTCAGAGAATAATCAAATACTTTTCATAGAACCAGTCACAGGAATTACTCACATGACGTATCAACATAAAAGGCCAAAAATATAATATACATGTAAAAAAACAACTGTGTTCTGTCCTTCCAGATAACTCTGTGATATTTCTCCTATTACTTTAACATTCTTTCCTTTCTCAGTGACAGGGTTTGAACCATTATGCCTGCACTCTTTAATAACAGCAACTAACCTGACTAATAGACCAACTGAATGATAAGTGAGTGGAAACTGAGCCCACCTCATGTACATGGAACTTTCTCACCTCTCTTACCTTCAGTCCTTCAGTGGATCCACGGAAAAACCTGGGAAGTATCAAGTTCACTTATTAAAAACATTGACTGTGATTCACAATAACTTTGAGACCACTCCGTTTGAAAAAGCCATGATGTTCTTCCACAGTCTTTTATTTGTAAATAATAAAAATGAACTCTTGAATATAAAACATACACATCAGTAGAGCCACATCTGTTATACAAACAAGAACTGTTGCAGTGAATACTTCGCCTTTCGTCTAGAATCATGGTTTGGGAGTGGGGAGCCGTGGGCTGTAAACAATCAGTATCCCTGGAGTAATACTGACAAAGGAAAAGGCAGTCGGCCACACCGCCAAGGGTTTCAACAGAAACATCCGCAAAATATGTCTGCAAAACCACATCTCTCATTGGTTTTAGAAGTCCAGTCCAAACCAATAGTAATAAGCAGGGAAGGGGCATTTGAGGAAGAGAAAGTAAACTTTGTTCTAATTGGTTTTGCTTATTTTTCTTTCAACTGGGACAAAAATAAAGGTTTATTAGCGCTCCCCTGTGGCTCGGAGCCGCTCAGCAGCTCGAGCGCATCAGCGGGACGCAAACTCCCCTCAACAAGACCAGGAATGTTTGTGTGTCAGCGTTGTTTCGTTTGTTCATATCTTCAACTCAAGCCGCTCATCCTGATTTGTATGTACAAGGTGTGCATGTCTGTGTGTGTTGGGTGTACAGTCATATACACTCTTTTTATATTCATATATCTATATCTTTATCATTTCTGTCAAACTCATAATGATACTTCATATACATTTAGCTGTTATACACACATTCTCTATCTCTGTCTCTAGCCCCGGCTGTCGTTAACTACAGTTTAGACGTCTACTCATATCCTCAGATACAACAGGGGCTTGAGTATGCTCAGTACTACAGAACAGCACTGTTGTTCGAAGGGTTCAAAGAAAAACTCAAACAGAATCGTTTGTTTTCTGGAGACTTCCGAATATGGATATTTAGACCCAGAGTGGTAGGCGTGGCCTGGGTGGAGTTGACCCCCCCACCCCTCATTGGTCCGCTCCTGCGAGGGGGCGGGGATGGCTTGGCTTTTCTCGGTTTGTATTCATATTCAGTACGAGCAAACTGTACAAGAACATGCAACATACAAGCTGGCCTAAAAGTATGTGGAACTAACACACATTGTCTAGTCTTTTTTCTGTTTCTGTTTTTTGAGAACTGTTCGTTTAAATTGTCTCGTTTTTGATTTTACAAAAAAAGTAAAGAGAACAAAACAAAATAACGAAACAAACAGAGCAAAAGAAACGTGCATGCAGCTTGGGGCCGGGGGCGGGGCATCCCCGAGTCATGCTGATCCCTCCTACAGGGGGAGTGTGAGGGTTTAGGAAGGGAGAGAGACGGGGTGGGGGTGAGGACTGGGTGAGGACTGGGTGAGGACTGGGTGAGGGGTGTTCGGGCGAATGGGACCTGACCTTTGTTGTCGGCCTTTGGCACATCATCGCTCGAAAACCAACCATACACGTACACAGAGGGAGTCTGCACCTTATGGTACCAATCTGAACTCTAGGCAAACCAAAGACGTAAAATATGAAAAAAAAAAGTATAAAGTTAATTTGGCCTCTTTTTTCTTTCTTCTTTGTTTGGACAAAGATTGAAACTTCTTGTTTCTCAGAATCAAGGACTCAAGCGTTTCTTGTGCTTGCTTTCATCATATCT
Organism: Platichthys flesus; assembly: GCF_949316205.1. Lineage (NCBI taxonomy): Eukaryota > Metazoa > Chordata > Actinopteri > Pleuronectiformes > Pleuronectidae > Platichthys > Platichthys flesus. The sequence continues at coordinate 20,816,441 of NC_084956.1, read as the reverse complement.
CACAACAAGGCTCAGAATGTGCACGTGTAGCCCCCCCCCCCCCCCCCCCTCACCTGAAGGGGTCACCATACTGTGCCAAACCGTTGCCCCGCGTGTTCAACTACAATAACACTGTTACTATGGTGACAGTACAGCTGCATCATTTTGCTACTTACTAGCTCCCACACACTGTTTGGACCATTCAGTACGCTCTACTCTGATTGGCCGGGGCGCTACCGGATGGAGGACTCTCCATGGGTCGAGTGCTCAGATAGGGGCTGCCCAAAAACAGTGAGAAGAAACAAACAAAAGAAAGGAACAGTAGAGAGAAGTGAAGAATGTTGGACAGAATCTCTACTGCTACGAGTCAGGAGGAAACAAAGAAAGCTAAGCTTTAGAAACCAAAAGGTGCACGGAGGAGGAAGAGGGAAGGTGTGAGACGTGATTGTCAGACTCCAGCTAAGCTTTGATTGGCTAGTTCTGTCTCTCCCTCTCTCTCTTTCTCGCTCTCTCATTCCCTGTCTCTCCGTCTGGCTTTTCACTGGTTGACCGAGGGCGTCTTGTTGTTGTTCTTGAGTGGGATCTACGCCCTCGGCTCAGCTGTGGTCCAGTAGCTGTGGTCCAGTAGCTGTGGTCCATTATTTTGTCATTTAAGGGATATTGGGGGAGTTGCAGTCACTATCCGGTCACTAGGACCGAATGCCTGGCGGCGGTCCTGAGCTGTCTAATGACGTCTGAGATGCCAGTCGGGTTAGTGGAGCTAATGTAGGGTCCACCAAAGAAGATGGCGGAAACAGTTTGTACCAGCCAATCACCGTGCTTGAAAGGTCCAGCTCCTCCAATAGGATCTGTGCTACACCCATGAAACATTTGTGGTCCATTCGTCCGTAGTCGCCCCATACTATCACCTGGAGAAGGGAAAGGTACAGAAGGATAAACAAACAATCCCCCTCTTGACAAATCAATGGCTGCAGCATAGCTCTTATGCTGCGTTCACACCAAACACACATTTTCGCATCGCATTATTCACACAATGTTCACAGCCGGTGAGTATTTGCCTGTTCTTTCCCGGAACAGGGAAGCCAGCACCTTTGTGTGTGTGAGCAGCTCTGGGAATTTCACAGTCATCTCCGGGAGCTGTTTCTGAATGATTAATGTTTCAAGTCTAGTGAGTATCATTCTCAGGGCTGATTGACTTTTGCAACATTGCTTCATGCAAATTTGGGACGCGCTGGACACACATTTGGCATCTATTGTGATCTTATCATGTGAAAAATCTGCGTCGCGTTTGGTGTGAACGCTCCATTAGGCTTCATAACAAGAGAGCCCCTCGCCCCCCCCCCGACCCTGGACCTGGACCATTTCATCAGTTCTCATTGAAATCTGTGCTGCTCTTCAAACCCCACAAATTCTTTCAAAACATCTCTGTAACATTAGTGTCATTCCAGATGAGTCATCTCAGTATTTCAAGTAATCTGGACAATTATTTTGAATTATCATTCTAAAGTCAATTTATAAGTTTTTGCAACAAATACAAGTTCCATGTTTTGAAAGACTCTTTCCTTGGTCTTCTTGTGTTTGGTTGTTGCACTCTGAGTTCTGCTTCCTGTTTTACATCGACAGCACCTGTTCCTAGTTTGTTTCACCTGTGTTCAATAATCCCTGCAGCCTCCCTGTGTATATAAGTCTCTGTGCTTCCCTTTGTCTTTGTCAGTTTGTTCGTCTTTCCCTGGTTCATCATGTGTCCTTGACATCTCGTCATACTGTCTAAGAGGTCTTCATTCTTATTTCAGACTAACAGTATGAATGATTCAGGGTGATATAAATATACATCTCCCCAAATCTTCGTCCAATCCGAAACAAATCCAAGCCTGATCTCTAAAGTCCCGGGTCAGTCAAGACAAAAGTAATTTATATGCCATTTAAATACTATTAGCATAAGGCCAAGTCAATTCTCAAACAATTTGACAAAAGTTTAAGTCTGTAGCTCTGGCACTGTTGCATGAGATTAATAACAGTTTATTTTCTAAGGACTTTCCCATTAAAAGATCATCTTTTTGGAATTCAAATGTGACTGGTTACACACCATCCCACACATCCACAAAACCAACCCACACACGGGACATTACCTGGAGCACCCTGCCCTGTGGACTCTCATCAAAGAGCAGTGGCTGCTGGTAGAGAGGCTCCAGGGTCTTTCGTGCAATCTTGGTTTTCTTTTTGGCTTTACAAGTTCCATTATCCAGCAAGTACACCTTCACGTAGGGAGCTGGAAATGGAGGGGTGGGGTGACGAGGAGAGAAATTGAAAGAAAGAGGGAGGATGATTAGAAAGTATGAGAAGGGATATAAAGCAGAAGAGGGAGAGGAGAGTAGAACGTTTTGAGCAAGAGGAAGATTGAGGGAGAAGAGGAAGAAAGTTTGTTGAGTTGTACATGTACAAACCGAGGAATCTTGTGACTTCATGTTGCTCAATTAGACTTTTTATTGTTTGGTTAAATGTTTTCAGATGTGAATGTGTGTGTGTGTGTGTGTGTGTGTGTGTGTGTGTGTGTGTGTGTGTGTGTGTGTGTGTGTGTGTGTGTGTTTGTTACCTGGGAGGGATTTGGAGCCTGGTTTGGGGGTAAGGCCTCGTGCCCTGATCACCTCCACTTCCAGCTGGCCTTTCTTATCCATCAAACCAAGCTGGACATCACCTGAATATACAGGAGCCATACAGAGTGTTAATACAAATTTAGAACTGACAAATGCAAACATTGTCTAATAAAAATAAAACCCAGATAAAACTATGTTTAAACTTAAAACTGGTTGAAAAAAGCAGCACACACACAGAATGGTAATTCCCTTTTTGAACATATATAATAATATATAATATTTGTTGAGCTGTCCATGGCTGCCACTCACCCATGGCAGGCGTTGCCAGTGTTTGCCGGCCAACTAGCTGACCGGGGCCTAAACCGTCCAGGAAGTCACTGAACTGACTGTCGGCACCCAAACGCATCCCTGAGAAGATCAGACTGACACACACAGACACACACCAGAGGAAAATCATTCCCATACTTTACCTTTGTCTATCATGGGGACCACAGTGTTTCATCATCTTTGTTAACGCTTGGGGGTCAGTGCATGATGGTCTAGTGTTACATTTTGTGACACCTTAGGAAACCGGCCTCCTGATGATGCATGCTCTTACTTCCTCTGCTGTTACTTGACAACCAGTATGAGATAAACCATGTATGTTTGCATTAAACTAGGTACAAACTTTTTAAGATTGATTCAGATTGTATCCTCTGAAAAATGGGAGAGTATATATTGCCTTTGGTATAACATCAATTGTACAGCATGATGATTATAAAGATCCCATGACATTATAGGTTCTAATCTGTGGATAGGCTTGGTTTTAGTGCGTACGTACTTCCCCTCAGAGCTGTAGCTGTTCATGCTGCCATCAGTCGACTCTCTGCTGGCCTGCCGGTTCATGACCGACCCTGCACGCGGAAACTCCACCGGAATGCCGTACTCCTCACTCCTCTTGAAGCTGCTGCTGCCGGCCTTGGCCACCTTTTTACCTGCCGATGCTGCTGACACAGAAAAGAGGTGTTGAGCCTCTGGTGTTTGCATGTGACATTTAAACCAATGCCGTTGTCAGGCATCTCAGGTCATACCCACCCATATATTTATTATAAAATCAAGGTTGCTACTTTGCCAAGCCTGATAACTAAAGAGTGAGATGTATTATTCTGCAGGTCATCCCATGCTAATCAATGTCTCGTGGTGACCTCACCAACACCTTTAGAAAATATTTAGCAAACTGCATTGTTGTATGCAGCCAGTACAGGCAGAGCTCAATGATGCTAGGAGAGGGCTTGGAGAGATGATCAAACTTTTTTTTGAAACGGACATTTTAGGAGGAAGTTAGAAAATTGAGGTGGTGAGGTCACTGGAGGAGAATCTGAATGAAACGAAAACATCTCAGTGAGTCTACTTGTTACTTTATTGTTTTGCAATAAGGGCGAAAAGGTAAAACTTAGAGGATTGAAGAAATCATACAGTGTGCGTCCGACCATGAAGGAAGGGTTCAGCTCTTTTTAAAAGCCGGCTGTTGCTGGAATAAACCAGAATTGTATTTACATTCATTTTGTTGAATTTTGTTAAGGAAATAAGTAAAGTTTTGTTTTGGAAAAAATAAAGTTTTTTGACACAACCAGGCGTTGTAGAACTGAACCAGCCTTCAAACATGATGGTGGTGGTGGGAGATGATGGAGGTAGGAAGCGTGCCGGGGGCTGGAGGTGCTGAGGACCCTCGTCTGTCTCACAAAGCTACTCCTCAACTTTTCCTGACACTCATTCTCGTTCTCTTTAACCATGAGTTGGTCTATTCAGGTTGCATTGGTCTCCCTTTATAAATCAAGTTATTCTTTCTTATTCCTTTTCTCACTGGAACTTCAAAATCATCAGAGAATTAACATTTAACAGCTGCTATTAGCATTAGTTAACCCTGCAAATGTTTTTCCTCTCATATAATATCATAGATTATGATGCATCTACAATGGACTTCAAAGTCCTCATGGGCTTTCCCTGGGATAAAGTGTTTTCATTTACTCTTTGTCCTGTCTTACAATGTCTGTCTGCTCACTTTTCAAACTGTCCATCTATCTAACTATTGCTTTACCTTTCTGTCTGTCCTTCGCCTTACCCGCCGCTTCTGAAATAACACACACAACAACAACACAACAACAACAAAGCCCATAAACAACAAAACATCAGAAACAGAGAACACTGGATACACCTACAAATCTGGTACAATGATACAGACATAGTGGTTCATGTACATCTGTGTGTATGGTCATACTTGATTAAAAATTATTAGCAATGATTAGGTACAAGGATTTCCTATACTCTGTCTAACATTTATTTTGTTAGAAAAATACTAATTATTTGTTTCCATAGTGATAGTGCTTTCTTGATACAAATCAGACAGTCTGCTCTTATTTTTAAACTGCTGATAATGTTCATTTGCAAACTTTATATCCATTGAATGATATTGGACGTGTTATTCGCTTAATAAAGAGCTAATTGTTAATCCGCTTAATGGCAGTTAAGACTTATCTCCAGGTGTGTAACTTACATGTGTGTAACAAAGGTCACTGCAGTGACTTGTACCACTGTGTGTTGGTGCAGTGTGTGACATCAGGGCTGGGGGTGTGGTTACAGGAGAAAGAGAGCTCACATCTGACCAAAGCAACTCCAGCATTTAGTGATGCTGTGTTCGCTCAGAGGTTAAACACACTTCAACTAGCGAAACACTGCTTCTCCATCAGCTGTTGTTACACTTTACTTGTTGTTACTACGTGTAGAACACAACCCCTTATTTCTCTACAAACACAATCTACACCATTAGAGTGTTGCAATCACATAAAAATCACAAAGATTTTTTAAAAAATTTAGAAGACCTTTCTTGCTGAAAAAGATAAAACGTTGTATATCAACCTTTTTCATTTTGCCAAAGGGAAAGACTCTGGAAGGTTTACAACACAATATAAAATGCTGTCTGAGGCAGAATGTCTCCCTGGCAGCAGGACTATTGATTTACAGTAATTACACTAATGTTCTAAAATGATAATGATACAAACGACTTTCACTGAGAGTCTCAGTTAGTTATGTGCTATATAGTTTAGGACAAGGAGGTATTCTATTTCTATTGGATATCATGTTTATTCTCATGTTATTTATATTTCTACATCGTCTTGGTTTGTGATTTTTCATAAGTGAGAGTTAGTCGGACTCTGCTCGTGTTACTTTATTTCTGAGGTTATAGTGGGTTTGTTTGACGGTCTGCTCTCTGACCTGTCTGGCTGATTTGCGAGGTACTCCGGCTGCGTCTAGATGGTAGGATGGCCACGACACGTTGGCTCAGGCTCGAGCGCCGCTTCTTGATCCCGCTCCCGAGGCTCCCCAACGCGGTGTCTGATTGGCTGCCATCGGCGTGGTCCATGCCGTAGATCTCACCACTCACACTGGTGCTCTTCATCATGTGGCCGCCCGTTGCGCGAATGGCCCGGCTGATCGTTGTGATTTATACAACCAAGCACATAAAGTCAAAATCAAGCTTTCAGATGACTTAATAACCCCATGACTGAAAGGGAAACACTCAGTGAGAATGACCTGTGTGTGTTTGCGTGCGCGTGTGTGAGTGTGTACCTGAAGCGTCCCCGGGGTCTCTCTGACTGGATGGACATGTAGCTGGTGCTACTGATGCGAGAGGCACTGCTGGTTCGAGAGATGGCTGACACGTCGCTGACATCACTGTCTGAGGACTTATGGGAAACGTTTTCACTGCTCCTCCTCTGATCCTTGTAGAGCTGCAGGGAACACACATCACAACAATCCATCAGTTACTATCAATCCACCTGGAAGGTGTTGATACGTCAAGAAGATGAATATTTTAATGCTGGACTCGTCATTATTTACACTCCGAGAACAGCCTCTAGCATCTCTCAGGGCAAGTGTACTGTCTCACTGCTCCCCTTAGGACAGTCAGGGTCCACAACACGTTGAGGTTCCCACACATGTGCAAATTATCTCATTGCTCTCCTTAACCTGGTTTCTGAAGCAGCACACAGTGAGGCGCACTGCTACACCCAAGAGATGGTCCGCTGTTCAAATTAAAGCATAATCTTGGAATAAAACCAGATTATGCTTTAATTTGAACGGCGGACCATCTCTTTTCTGAACGGTTTAAACTCTGATCCACTGGACTCTGTCCTTTGATGGTGCTACAAATCCAACCAAATGCCGATTGAGCACATTAAGAGAGAGAGAGAGAGAGAGAGAGAGAGAGAGAGAGAGAGAGAGAGAGAGAGAGAGAGAGAGAGAGAGAGAGAGTGTGCCTTGCTGTAATTTCCTTATTGCGAAAAAGTTAAATTTAATGTTTTTAGTGCCTAGTAATTTTCTTAAAGTTTCAAGCCCAGCACACGCTCATGGGTGTCTTCACTTCATTTTTGTCCAGTTTGAATCTTTGATCAGAGAACATCCAGTCATCGAACAACCAATCTGATAAAGGTATGTCTCCACCATAACAGGTAAAAAGTGAGGAATATTCATGATGGCAGGAAATGTGAAGTTGATAATATCTGTCCTCTTTGTGCTGGTTGCAGGGCCCTGGTGTTGAGCATGCTGACTCACCATCACGGCTCATTTGTTTGAACCTGGGATTTTCCTGCAATGCCAAATCAAATCGTCTGTTGTGAGAGAAGGTCTGTGGGACACTGGAGTATTAGTTTATTAAGATAATAAAAGTCCTGGTGTTTAATGCTACATGCTTCTGTGAGGGCTGTTCAATTACTTACATACAAATTGTAACATATATATAAATGTATAAGGTTGTGATTGCAATAGAGTGGTAGAGTTGTATCATCACATGATAAAAGTGTTATTCAAAAACTGTTTCCACTCTAAAATAACAACGCTCTTAGTGTTAACATTAAAAACATATTTAAATGTGTTCAAAGGTTGTTTTTAACTATTTAAATTTGATTAAAAATCTATGAAAGAATATATATGAAATATATAAATCACGTCTTGTCTTGCATGTTATAACTTCCTACACCTCTTCTTCCATATCAAAGCATTAGCTGCCACTTTTAGCCGTTTGAGTCGGTTTGAGCTGATGATCTATCCCCTCAGATTTAATTCATTTCACATTCAGTCAGATGGAGGACAGTGTAATGCATCACAAAGACAGCACTGCCACAAGGTATATTGAAAAGTTCTGCTGATGGCATGTAGACATGTGTGAAAGTCAGGACATCACCATTAAACTGTCAGCTTTCTGTAAATTAGGGATTGGACGACCAGCCAGTATGGATTATACACTTCTGTATTCGAGGTGTTGCAGTAGGTGCTTTCTTGAGTGACTGCCCAGTTGGAACCCATTCATTTTTCTGAGTGGTCTTCACCAATATTGTAATGTAATTTATTACTTCCTTGCGCAGTCCATGCAATTTGTGCGACGCACCTCAGCAGCATTATGGCTCATCCTTTCGGGGTAGAACGCTCTGCTCTGCTAATGAGTTTGTTTTAAGGGGAACTGTCTGGGCAAAATGACATCAGAAAAAGAAAATGAAAAATGAAAAGTTTCAGCCCACCTCCCGTTTGTTCTTGAGAGTTCTGTCCAGGTCCTGTTGGCTGGCGGTGGAAGCAGCTGACACCCGGTTGGAATGAACCCTCTTCTGGAGCTGACGAACACGCTCCTCTGCTACCAGGGCTGTGCACACACACACACACACGTGCACACACACATCCAAAAAACACAAGATACTCCCATTACATGATTTCACCAGCCTGAATCATAAATGGCTGAAACATTCCTGTTATGAAAGTCTTTTTGTTTGGGCACAAAAGAGTCCAGTGGTGTCCACTGATCAGACCGTCTCCTCTGATTGGTTACCCTCTTTCTTCCTTTAACACAGGCAAACACTGACAAGTTACAGAACGATGGAAAAGACAACCAATAACTTTCCTCTAGCCTTTTCGCAGCCCATTTAATAGGATTTCTGAAGCCACAATATGTTTTTTTTTTTGCATCATATTATAACTTATGAGTAGTCAAAAGACATGGCCCTTCGAGTTGGACATAATGAAGACGCAAAGAAAACACTGAAAGAAAATGTCTGATGACTTTGTATCTGTCCATGTCAGTCAGGACCTGTGATGTCTTTATGGGTTCCTAGTTACTTTGCCTCTAGCCAAGGATTTGGTGTCTTACTCACTAGATCATCATGGTGGAAACTGATTCTATTATTTATCCGTCTCCAGACTTGTTAGAGCAGGACTCAGTAAGTCAGACACACCCTGTATATGCCCGTACCTTGTTCTGCAGTGTTGCTTTTGGGGGGAAGCTGTGGGAGCTGCCTCACTCTGCGGGCTGAGGAGGACGTCACTGAGGAGGAAAGAGACGCACCACCTTGGAGGTGGCCCCTAACGAAAAATAATATGACAGAGAAGCAGACGGAGAATAACACAAAAAAAGGGGGAGGGAGAAAAGAGGGTTGAAGAGGAGTGAGAAGAAGAAAGATAAAAAACAGGGAAGAAAAGAATGGGAAGAAAAAAGGACAGAAAATTATATTAAGGTCAACATGTCTGTCGTCCAGGGGGTGTACTCCTGCACCGCTGGTTTCACAAGTTCATCTGTGGGAACATTTCATATTTTTCCGTACAGAGGAATATCAAAAGTTGCATAAGAAGCATCAGTCATGGAAATGAAAGAACAGCAGCGTTTTTTTGGGTGAACAGTCAGTGGAAACAACATATTCACAAAGTGAAGCAGAGTGAAAGCTTTAGGGTTTCAAAGCTGGGGACCCTGTTGCCAGAAAGAGCCGCAAATCAAGTTTAAAACAGTGAAGAACACAGAAGAGGTGAAAGCCTTTAAAGCACCAATCCAACAAGTTCCACACACATTCAATCCATTCTGATCCATTCTCAAACAAGACCTGGGAACAGGGGTTATTCATAAATCCTTCACTTTCTGTTTAACTCAGAATAAACATATAATTAGTCGGTGTGGTTCCAATTAGAGCAGCTGCATGTTCCTCTATATTTTATACATTAACATATATTAAACTATGGCATTGGTATTTTTGTGGTAAGTTTGAAATGTTTCCCATTGCACAGGCTATTGACTCCATTATACTCACATATGGCAAGAGAATAAACTGGAGCAAATCAATTAATTATGTTAATTATGCATAATTATTTTTACATGTGGTTTACAAATAACCCCGTAAATGTTTTTCCAGATATTGACCGACAAGATTTGAGACAGACCAATATATACGAAATGGGAACTCAACACCAAATAGTTAACACACACATCCGCTCATTAAACTGATAAACAATGACCAGTGTCCACGCAACACTTTCACTGTACAGTAAATATACAAACACAGGAAAGCAGCAGCATCAGAGGCTCTGTTGTGGTAAAGACAGGTCACAGAGGGACACTCGTACACAAACTGAAGGAGGTACTATAGGAGGGAGAGAGCACAATCCAAATGACAGGGGATCTCCCTGTTTGTGGGTTACAATGGTTAGGGCCCTCATTCAAGGAGAAGCTCCTTACCAAGGGGCTGAAGTTGGCCCTTCTTTCCTCTGGGGCCCCTTAATATGGAAGTGGGCTTAATTCTGGTACACATACACACATGTGCAGTCACGTGAGTTTCATACAAACCCAGAGCCAAGCAACAAAATGTGTGAGCAGCAGCATGCAAGAAGAAGAGAAGGACGGACAATGGGGTGGAGGAAGATTGGACGAGAGGAAAAAACAAAAATCTAAATAGATGTATAATTAAAAAGCATTATAAACTATTTTAAGCCCATATTATAGAACATGTTTGGAAAAACTGTTGAATAATAATATATAGTATTCATTCAGGGTTTTGTCCTGGTTGAAAAAGATGTGGGTGTAGTGCCAAATTCTGCCTGCCAAGAATAGCATTGGACCTCGCGGGACCGCGCACAGCTACAGCAGAAAGATGCTACCAGACGTAATAGACTCGATCACAATATACTGTTTAAAAACTATATAACCTTGTTTGTTGGTGTTTATTAATGATGAGAAATGATCCGATGCCTATTGTCCATTACTGTTTCTCCATTGCCGTAGAGATGATTATGTCTGGTAGCGTCTTGTCTTTGCAGGACAAACCCTGGTATTTTAGGATAAAAGATGACACATCACATAAGAATTTCTATACGCTTACATAGAGCACAGGGGGCTCTTGAAAAAACATACTGGGACGTTTTCAAACCTTTTCTGCCCAGGGCACACCAAGGGGCAAGCCTCTAGGAATACCTGTATTCCTATTCATGCAATGTAGTCCCTTTAACCCATGTTATGACTCATATCAATCTTTAAAGATTAATTCTAACTCAAAATGTCAAATAAAAACTATATAAATCATTGAATATTATTAACACAATTTTCCATTAATATTTTGTATAAATTACATGATAGCAGAAACAATTAATTTAAACCTGAATGGTAAAAATGGGTAATTGATCTGTTTTCTTTTGTTCTTCCTCCTTCTGTTAGTGGATGCCAGCTTCAGCTCCCCTCTACACATTCATGTGAATGTGACCATGAAGTGCCAGAGGAGATATCCGACTAATGTTACTACAAAGATGAAACTTGACATCGCTGTCATCTACACAGATGACCATAATTTGAGTGTATATATTAAGCTGAGCACTAAAGGTCCATAAACCTATTTAAAACCAATACTACTGATTTATATAGTTAATGTTTTGGTTTCAGTTACAAGACGAGGGCATAAGATAATGGCAGGAACATATCCATTTAGTCTCAGTGACCTCCTACCATTAGACATGTGCTGAGCCTGCAGTACATGTCTTACCTGCCACTGCCAGAGAGCTTCCTGCCATGAGTCTGACATTCAGGTGTTTCCAGGGTCCGAGGCTGTCTGGAGGATGGTGGATGGGCATAGGGAGCAATATAAAACAGAAAAAAGATGGATGGATGGAGAGGATGATAGATGATAAATCATTTAGTGTTAGAAGTATCTGGGGTTGTGGGGGGTGGCATTGGATTTATAAGTTTATAATCTGGAAAACAGGAAATATGCTGTGATGCATCACATCATGGTGTTATGAATAAGAAGGGTCACATAACCTAGCCTCATCTGTAAGCAAGCATAAGTGTGTGTGTGTGTGTGTGTGTTTGTATATATGTGTGTGCACAGACATGTGCACATTGAGTATGTGTGTACCTCTTCATTGTACTGAGCTGAATTAAAGTCTCTTGAGCAGGAAGTAGCATCCATATTCTCCATTCATGTTCATGAAATTGACAAAGATAATATGTGCATCACCACACACACACACTCTCACACACACACACACACACACACACACACACAGACACACAAACACACAAACACACACACACACACACACACACACACACACACACACATAGAAGTGGAGTACTAGGCCTTGATAAAAGACGAGCACACAGACACTGCAGATGCAGATTCCCTGAACAAAGAGAAAATGTGGACAGACTGCAGGAAGCGAATGCAGCAAAGCAAGATTTCACATCACAACCAGAATAAACTACCAGGCGTTCACAAGAGCACAAACCGAGCACTAAAACCATGAAGGAAGGAGGAAGACAAGCAACAAGATTACAACAACCACCACAACCAAAACCTGTTGCTAAAGCTCTTGGCATCAAACTATAGACCAGAAAAACAGCACCACAAAGTAAAAGCCACACAAACACACCTTTACACAATGTGAGTGACACATAATGAAACAAAGGAGAACTTGTCTGTGTCTGTGGAAGAACTATGTGATTTTTAATATGACAAGTTCTACCTTGTAAATTACACACACTCTCACTGTGTCCAGCTCAACCCGAAGCTCAATTGTGCCACAGATGATCATGATTCTATCTTGTATTTGTTAAACTAAAGTGAAGCCTCGCAGTGCAAACCCAACCACTATTGGATTCAAGAAAATTATGATTTCAGTTATAAGCAAGTTCAAAGCAAACGAAAAAAGGAAATCATTTGGGGAGAAATACCTGTGAGATTTCTTGCTGAGAGCTAGAGAGGATTGATATCAATCATACCTGTATATCAAATGTGAATACACAGCCAAGACACATTAACATAGCCTAGCATGAAGACTGGAAATAGGAATAAACAGCTAACCTGGCTTTGTGTCAGGGAACAAAATGAGGCGACTAGCATCTCGAAAACTCATTCATTAACATGTTATAGTGTTTGAAAATCTACCTTTGTTCAGAGCCAGGAGAGAATTTGTATCTTGTTTCCAATTTTCATGCCAAACTAAGCCAACAGTATCCCAACAGTCACCAAGCACTTTATTTAGAACACCACACTGATACTGACTGGTCCCTCTCTTTGCTCAAAACAGTTCTTTGCACCATTGATTCCACTGGATGGCGGAAACTGTGTGGTACTGCTCCATGTTGACATGCCTGCATCAAATCATTTCATACCACTGATGTGTCAGCTGCACAGCTGCTCAAAACTGCCAATCTGCTGATCTACCACATCCCAAAGGCACATGGATTCACATTCTGGGCTCATTTTCTGGTTTTGATGGGGCGGAAGACGAGTTTTGGAAAAGGCAATCAGACACTAGTGAATCTTGATGCAGGAGGTTGCTGTTTTGTTTCAGTAACATATCATTTCAATTATCTCTTCTAAATACTTACCCTTCCTATTTGATCGTCTCAGGAAGCATTAATAATATTATCTTGTCCTTACTTATGCTCTTATGCTCCTAATTTTGATGACCCTGCCTTTTTTTTACATTTGATTACCTGATCTGAACTCTACTAACTTAATTATAGGGAGTGACTATAATTTGTTCCCAGACCCCACTTTGATCGCCTTTCTTCACACCCTCTGCCGTCTATTAATTCAGAGGGCATAGAATAATTTGATCAAATCCTTTAACTTAGTGGATATATGGAGAATACAGGACCCAACTGAGGAAGACCATTTTTCTCATATTTGCATAATACTAATATCTGGTTGTTTTATTATTCACTCTAAACTCATTTCAAATCTATTACAAACTAAATATCAGGGAACCCTAATCGCTGATCACATTCCTCTTACTGAAATGGTCTTTACCCAAAACCTTTTATTCTTGGCAATTTAATCCTTTATTACTGCAATCACAGCGCATGTGTGGTTCCCATTGATGAAGATGTTTTCTGAGCTTACTTGACCTACATTAATGCCTTATTAGCTAATGGCCTGATTAAGTGAGTTACATGTGTTCCATATAAAGTGCTTGGTGAATGCATTCATCTGACAGACATGAGGGAGGTGTGATCAATCAAGGACATTTTTTCAAAGTTTTTCATGTTTCTTTGACGGTTCTTAAAAATGAGAAAACCTGCCACATTTCTTCTGAACAAAATGTGGTAAAATGTGACTTTTTTACGATACAAGATAAAGTCACACACTGCACTTTAGTCAAAGTAGAGAGAGTTGGAAAAGTTGCAAACGCACAACCAGCTATTCACAAAAATGTCACAACTCTGTAAAGAAATTAGTGTTTGCCACGAAAACAAGGTAGAGCTTGACATCTGCCTGAGCCCCAAAGGACCCAACTGAACCAAGAGGATCTCAATCAGGTATCAGAGAATGGGTTTTCATTCATTACAGATAATTGCAAAAAAAAAAAAAAAAATACCTTGGGATATATTGGTGATATATCACAGTATTAAAACATCTTTCTTGTTTTGTTATAGTTTAACTTTAGGACTTTAAAGGTTTAAGGGCACGAGTCAAGCTCTAGGAGGAAGCGGCCGAGGGTCCACAAAGGATACCTGTCATCTTCTGGGGAAGCGTGTTGAATAAGAATCCTGGGACTTGCCGGACGTCTTCGGGGCAGGGAACGGGACAAAGATTTTCTATGTGTACACATACAAAATATATCACCCATATGACCAAATTAGCAAGCCTTTCAATAATCTGAAATCCGTGCTATCCCATATTATTACACATGCACATAGTGAAAAGCTACCGAAGTCTCTTTGTGCCTGCCATGGCTACAATAACGTTTTCACCATTTGGGGGCAGTGAAACAAGCTGTAAACACAACACTGACAAATAACCATGTACTTGCCACTTTAGATTTCAAATATTCAACCTGTTTTGGGCTATATTTTGGTCTCCACCAACTCCAGAGGCAATATCTGACTATCTACTAAAAAACTCTCAACAGTGTTCTGGCAGTCAAGTCCCGGAAGATTTGTTGCCAGAATAAAACTCAAAAAGTAAAGCTCCATATAACTTCCAGGAAAAAAACAACCCCTGAACACACCAGACAGACTGTGGATTGAATAATCACTGCGACCTGCAACTTGTGGTTTTGACAGAGGCAAGAAAAAGTATTAGTAGGTTGTTTTTTTAATTGGTCATAAAATGGTATCTGATCTCCGGCTCAGTCACAAGTATAAAAGAGTCAAGTGTGTCAGTTATTAACACATAAGCAAGTACAATATTTTGTGTCGTAATATCACTTGCAATTACTTAATATAATATTTTGGTCCCAATTGGATGATATCTATTTTATTCTTTCAAAGCAAGAGTGATCTGATGTGTCTATGAGACTCCTTTCTTAAGTGTTTGCCTGCTGGGTGTTTAAACTCATATAAAAAGCAAGTACATTGTGAAGAAAAAGGGGAAAAGGTTGACATTTCATTGGCCAAAGGAGCCATTTTCAAGTTTCGTTTGGGCGAATGCTGAACAAAACTTTGTAAAACGTGACATTGTCAAAAGGCAAAACATTACATCATAATAGTGATGGACTGCAGCTCAATTATACTGTAAAATGCCACATGCAGCAATAGCTACAGCTACTGTTTATACTCGTTTACGGTTTATGACAAAAATATGTCATTGAATACTCAACGTTTCATTGAATTTTTCAATCTTGAAAAATACTTGACAATAGTAGCAAAGCACAGGAACTGCTCGGTGAAACAGCAGATTGAAAAGAGCGGGTACAGCAGGGGTGTGGTAACAAAGACCAGGAAAGGTTGAGAGCAGGGAAATTAGCGACTACAGGAGGGGTGCTGGGTACAGAGGCTGGTACCTTTCAGTCTCTGGTGAGGGGGTATGATTGTCTGGAGTCAGACAGTTGGCACTAGCACTTCTAACTCTGTCCAGAGTAGGCTGAAGATCACTAGAGGCACCACAGCACAACATGCCATCCAATGGAGGAAGAGGAGGAGAGGAAGAGGAGACAGGAGGAGAGGACAGAAACAAACAGAAAGAGAAACGATGAACAAACAGAAATAAAATCATTTGAAAACAAAATCCAGTTAGATTCCCCAAATCATAATCCTATAGACCATGCCCACCATGACTGGCGTAAGAATGAGAGTGTTGAGATGGAGAACGGTAAAGTAATTTGTTTTTTGATTGTCATGGTCAAAGATGGAATGGACTTTCCCCCCCAACCTGGAAACCGTAAACACATATATCTTTTTATCCATAAAAACCTGTGTGCATTTGTATGCATGTCTTACCAAACTGTCACCTCATCTGTGAACATTACAACTCGGTGTGTGACGGAACGGTGTGTTGCCACGACTATTTGTGGTCCCCTGTGAGAGCTCATCTTTCGGCATGCAGGCAGCATGGAACTAGTCACAAGATGAAAAATTTCAAAAACAGCATGCATTTGCAAATGAAAGGTAGGAAAGGAAAGAAAGCTCCAAACTAATCTGCAAAGCCGCTGTTTCTGTGGAAAATACTCACATAGAGAAATCAAATCCAAGTCATTGTTTCTCCTTTGGTTGAGAAAAGTGTTTCAAATAAAGAGCTTTTTGGATTGTCCAACAAAATCCAACGTCTAACTGCCACGGACACTTCACACATAACAATTGAGCAGGTGCGTAGAGGTGTGAAAGTCACCAGGGTTTTAACTACTGTTTTAAGAGTTTTTTCTCCTCTCTAGAGGAAAAAGAAATGTACGATTCTTTTTAATAAGACTACAAACAAAAGACAGATTTGTTGGAGAACAATCAGAGGAGAGATGCAGCCAGAGGAAGGCTACATTCCCCTCAACTTTAAGTAAAGCCAAGTTTCAAAGAAAGAGCTATTTCAGGACTCACAGTTATGTCCTGCTGTTGAAGCTTTGCTTTTCTGGCATAAACCAAATAAATATTACACTGTTGAGAAAGCTAATGATAGAAACTGCAGCTTAAAGGGATTAACATTTACTTTCTGGTTCAGTTTTGGCATTGTGTTGTTTAGTTTAAAACTGCATCATCAGCATTCTGAACTGATTATAGTTCTGATTTTGTATCGCTCTGACTGGATTGTTCCCCAAAGCAATAGCCACCAGGGTACATTTGTGTTGCGGTTATAGAGTTATGTGCAATGCCAAACTGACGACAACTGCTCGCCATAACGTCAACCCAACAGCAGAAGTTATCCTTTTACTTTTATCCTAGCCTCTGTTTCATTGGTTTCAGTAACTCTATTTCTCATTCAACATATCTTTCATTAATCTTTTAGAAAATCTGTAATCTCTAGCACACAGCCCTCTCTGTCCTTTTTAAATGATTATTATTATTATAAGTGCGAGTTAGCTGCAAATCTTTGACTCGCTAATGGCCAAGGAGACTTAGCCAGCTTATATCTAAGAACTGTTGTAGTTATCTAAACACATGAAGTGAGCCACCCAACAAAATGGTGAAAACAGGCTCTGCTCAAAGGTTGTAGTGGCAAAGTTACAGAGGTCGATGTGATTTTGGTGGTTTAGCCTACATCTGGAACAGAACCCAGAAGGTCTTCTGTAACTTGACTAGTATATATGATTGTCACACTATCGAGAAGAGAACTGTGTTTTGCTTCAGTGACACTGAGGATATCTTTTTATGAACCAGTGAGTTGGATTGCGTGGACTCTAGCAGCAAGGGAGCAGATGGCAATCAAATTAACCTTCACTCCTCTATTAGTGGAGGACAAAATGGTTAGTGTTTGGTTTGTTCTTAATGGACTACTGTAGAAACATGGCTGAACAACATGGACCAGAATCCTATGTGGACATTATGGGTCAGCCAACAAAACACCATGCCTCTTAGTTTTAGCTGACTATACACTGATGAAAATATAATCATAATTCTTCTAATAGATCCCTCTAATTCCTACACACTGGAGCTTTGCAGAAAAAACTGAACTGGAAATAAAGAACGGTGAAAACACGTTGACGCACACTGAACCCATATCTGCAGACTTACCTGTTTGCGCGTTTGTTGATGCCGTTGAATAAAAGTGGCATCTTAGGGGGCAGTGTGTTATTGTGCTTAGTAGATCTCCTGATGTAAGCATGCATGCAGCAAACAGAAGTAAATGGGAGGAAGAGGTAGAAGAGGACAAAAAACAAGTGTGTGGAAGTGTTCTGCACAGAAAAACGTTCTACAGGGCAAAACAAGTTAACCAGTGATTTTATACACTATTCAATATGTCCTTTAGCTTATTTGAAGGTTCTGTAGGTTAAGTTGGTTCAAAGAGATGAAAATGGTTGACAGAAAGGCTTCACGTTTCTTCACAACTTCGTTCCTTGCAAAAATCACTGGCTAAGCTTTTGTGTTTTTGCAGTGTAAGCGAGTAGAACTACAGCACTGCATGACAAGCATAAAAGCACCAGAAGCCACCTATCATCCCAACGAATACACTGTTACCGTGTGTAAATAAAAGTACTAATAGAAAGTGTAACCGCCTAATTGTGTTTCTGTCCCTCAACCATTTCAAACCTGAATTGCAGATTATCCTTAGTTTGATTTCTACTCAGTGCCAGAGTGAATGTTTATGGATATGTCCACGACACATTAAGTATTTTCCTTGCTTCTAGCCCTAACAGGCCTGGATGGAAGCACGGTCCGGTGCTGTCCTCTTGTGGATCTGAGGCAATACTACAACTGACATCTACACTAATCGACATAAAATTCCTCTCTTTACTTCCCCATTCTTTAATTTTCACACACCCAAATTTACTTACTATATTTTTGTTAAAGCTTAACTGAATCAAAACTTACAATAAATCTGTTGGGGGTGTGAAACAGACCCTGCCAAACACAAAATCCTTCCAAAGGTCATAATTCAACCTCTGCTAGTAAAGCAGAGGTTGAATTTCGTGTGTGCCTCACCCTGTTATGTTCTGAAAATGATTTAAATTACACAGAATTTACTTTTACTACACTTGTGATCAATTTAAATTGATTTGCATAGAGAGATAATCTTGATTAAAAACAAACAATTAAAACTAAAAGGAATCCAGCTCCCAAATCCAGAGTCAGAATGTGAATAACATTTCATGATTAGCTAGTTTACCTGGTGTGGAGGCACTCAGCACTTTTGCCTCGCATTGAGTGGTGGATCATGAAGATCTCACTGGCGTTACCATGGGGATGGATGACAAATGAGGAAATTAACAACAGTCAAAAAACCCGTAGAGCAGAGGGGTTGAAAAGGAAAGAGGAGCTGTAGTTGATTGCCATACACACAACACACACACATACACACGCACACATAAGATGCCGCAGATTTAGCTGAATTGTCACAGGTTATTCTGACCAAAGCCTTTAGTCTAAACTCTGCTCCAAAGTCACTTCACAATTAATGATCAGCTGCTACAATTTTTTTTTAAATTGTATTAAATAAAGGGCAGAAAAGAAGTCAGAAAATATTGAAGAAAAGCGTAAAATGATAGAATTTAACCTGAGTGACAAAATAACATTTTAGTTAACCTCCCGATAAGGATTCACATTTAAAGATAAATTCGAAATCTCTGCACAGTAAACACACTTTCGGACAAAAGTTTTTTGTCTCATTCCAACTGTGCACATAAACAAGCTTAGCACACAAAAAAAGCAGTTAGAGAAGAAACACTGGAATTAACTCTGATGACATTAAATCTAATTCCTGTACACATATCACACAGAGACACACACCTGTCGTCCAGGTACTCCTCCTCCTGGTGGCGACCTCTGGCAGCGTCATAGTAGCGAGTTGGAGAACGAGAACAACGGGAGTGAGGAAGCTCATCATCCAAACTCCTGGAGGGGGGGATGATACAATGGAAGGAGGAAAGGAGGGAATGAAGGAAGGAAGGAAGGAAGGAAGGAAGGAAGGAAGGAAGGAAGGAAGGTTGTCAGGTAAGTGGTCAGGCGGTATTTCAGCTGACTCTTGGCAAGGATCATTTGGCTCAGCCAGTGAAAGCAGAGCTGGCAGGACTATGTGTTCTACATCCGACACACATTTCATTAGTTGATGGACTGTTGCCTGCCTTCCAAAAAAACTCCCATTCCTCCTCTCTCAATCTGTAAAGTAGCTTTTACCTCTCAGAAGTGACCAGTGCCTTCTCATAGGGCTAATATTGGTCTGTTTCAGAATGTCTGCAGATTAGGGTCCGGACTTTGCCTTTCAAACATGAACAATGCAGTAGGAGGTTCTCCGCTCAGATGCGTTCATGACAATACTGAAATCTCTGGAGCGTTCAGGGGATAGGTGGCTCAGCGGGCAGAAGCAGGATGTAGTGTATTAATGCTGCTGTGGTGATCATGTGTTTTTTTACAGCACATTGACACCAGTGTCTGCTCTTATCATGAAACTCTCTTGAAATGGTTGTATTATCCAGAGTGTTACCAGAGGTTTGGCTGAATAAACTTTGGATAAAGTCCAAAGAATCTCTGGAGTTCAGTCCCTGTCTGAATGCAGCATTAGACATCAGGCCATGCAACTCACCTCCAAGACTAATGGTTCATGATCTTAACCAGCCTTATCTCAATGCTTAAACACAACTGTGTCACCAGAATAGCTTAGAAGTAAAAACTCCAAAGCAGTGTATTATTTCTTATTTTGGCTAAAACATAACAATGACAGGTAAAATTACAGAGTTAATTTCAAGATCCTCAAATTGATAAAGGGCTCATGTTGCACCATTGAAATAAAATCTTGTTATTACATTACATTTCATTAAGCTGACACTTTTATCCAAAGCGATTTGCAATAAGTGCCTTCAACCATGAGGGTACAAACCCAGAACAATCAGAATCAAGAAGGTACAATTTTCTTCAAGAAATCTTGTCACGCCTCACCTCTGGGTGGGAACGTTGGGCGGCCGTGACCGGATCCGCCCCTGCTCCTCACGGTGAGGGGAGACCGAGCGGGATCGTAAGTGATGGCTGGGCGTCCTCTGCTGCTCGGGCACCTCCAGAGTAGACGTAGGCTCCCGTTGCCTCTCCCTGCCACGCCCATCTGCTGCTTAGTGAGAATGGTCATGCATGTGAAAATAAACATATACATAAATATACATACAGTCATATTTTAATATATCCCTGCACTCATCAACGTTTAATTATCAATCGTGTCAAATATAGAGAGCATGACATTTTACACAGTAATTTTGTTTAATCAAGGCAAATGGAAGATAATTGATTTTTGTCAAGTCCCAAGTTGAGTTTATTGGCATCAAAATAATCCATGTGCCCCCTTTGGGTACAAAGTTTCCTCTGGGCTTTGAATTGTCTGTACCGTGTGAAACCATTACTGTCAACACTGAAAGGAGATGTGGAAAAACTTCCATGATTCCCGACATGGGCACTGTGGCCAGGGAAGACATTCTTCCAGCTGAGAAAAATATCTGCAACATTTTTTCTGTCCAAACTCTAATCATCTACTACATTCACTGGCAGAGCTACGAGCTCATTCTAGTAGCCTCCTACCTCGTACTGTACGTTTAGAAGCACACTATTCTTCTAGCTTGCTAATGTATTACATGATGTACATTTGAAACCATGCAAGTACCCTCAAATAGACTAAACATTTAGCCTAGTATGCATCTTATCTCATCACTGTGTGCTGTATTTTTACAATGTAGTTTAAAAAGAAAAGTTTTTCTGTCTTTGGTGGTGTGGTGGAACTGTCTGTGAAGATAAAAATATAAATAGAGAGACTGATCAGCCTTGAAGAGGTCTGTGGGACTGTGGGGCTTTGTTGTGATGCCAAGGTCTCTGGCTTCATTTCCAAGAGAACAGCACCTCAAAGCTCAGGGTGGGCCATTAGCTGTACTTTATACAGTGCTACAAAGGGGTTGCATTCATTCTTACCATGCATGTGAATTAAAACTAGAGGTTGTTTGAAGTGATGCAGTGTGTTTTCCATCCCCCTGTTTCTCCTTTTAACTTGAGCACTCATTAACAATCAACACAGATACTACCTGGGCTTCGACCGATACAGCCGATAAATTAATTGAGCACGGTGAGTGGGTATTCACTATATTTGAGTACGACCAATTAGATGTTATAAAATAATCTCAAAGGTTTAAAGCCTTTAGTGTTTCAGATTAATTCTTAATGTAATAGTATAATGAAATCCAATAAACTTTTGTTGTCCCATTCGGAAATATATAGATTTCAGTTTGATATAAAAAAAGTCACTCCGATTCTTATAATACCCTTCAACAGATATGGAACTTTTTTTCCCTCACATTATTTTATGGTATGTGACCAATAGGATGATTACATCAGATTAAATAATATTATCGTAAGAGTTTATCATCAGAGAAATATGTAATCAGACTTTTACCGTGTATAGTTGTTGACAAATACACATACGAACACACACACACACACAGAAAGTTGAAAGCTTCAACATGCATGCTAGTGCTTCTCATGCTACAGCTTTAACTTTTAGTTGGCAATGGGTTAAGGAACTCAAATCTTCACACTGTATGGTAATTGAGATACTTATTTTTTTAATTCTGACTGAAGCATGGGTCCTGCTTGGTCTCCCTCCCATGCCAACATGTTGTCTACTAACATGACAGTGTTTCCCATACACTGATTTATTTGTGGAAACTTGTCAGGGTTGATTCCGTTTCAAGAGCATATAGAGAAAACACAGTAGTCAGATTTGTTTCACTTGAATAATAAATACAACTTTTTTCCAAATTAAGATGTTGTCAGATGGTCTGACTTTTTGTCAAAAATAAAAAAAAGGCTGCTTCATGAAGGGAACACATTTTGATAAAAATCAAAATTCCATTAAAAAAGTCTGACTTAAATTTTGATGTTAATTAATAAAATAAATTATTCCATCAAAGGAACCCCCCTGAACAGCACCACAGATAAAAGTACAAGCTTTGGGTCACACTGCATGTAACACTGGAAACAGTCCCCACCCACCTTTAGACACTACTGCTGTACCCTCATCAAATTCAGGCTCTGTTACACGATGAGAACCTAAACAGTCACAGACACACACACACACACACACACACACACACACACACACACACACACACGCACACACACACACACACACATCCACACACACAAGGATATATACACCGCACACACATATAAGCATGCATGCATCCAGGCACAAATGCAGTATTAGGGGAAGAAGGAGGGAAACAGACATTTAAATTGACATACATGTTAATTGATAGGTAACCATACACAGCCTCTCTCTGTTAAACAGTTACTGGGGCATGCACACTCATACGCAGAGGACATGAAAGAGGTAGTAGATAAACCTATAAAGTGCATTCACAGACAGACACACACGCCCTCACAGACTTACGCTGCAGCTTCTTGCCAGGGGGCTCTGTGTGTCGTCGGGGCAGGAAAGGGGAGGCTCTGGGCAGCGGTATGGATGAGACATCATGGGTTTGGAGTGGAAACCAGTGAGGCTTGTCGTCCAGTAAGGCCGTCTCCAGCTCTATTAGGATCTGTTCAAGTCAGAATCCACATAGTGAATATGTGCACATGTGAATATCCACTGACTGTACAACACCTGTTCACCTGCTCTTCCATTATTATCCAATCAGCCAATCACGTAGCAGCAGTGCAGTGCATAAAATCATGCAAGTACAGGATAATCCCTTCAGGAGCTGTTTACACCCTGATGTAAATATAAAGTATTTAAATATTAAGAGCCAATTCTAGGGTAAATCAAACAGTAATTTAGATAGTTAAGATAAAATACACTCGTGAACACATGACTAGTATTATTTTATATTAAATATCTCTCTTTCACCTAAATCGTACACACTGGACCTTTAAGTCTGAGAGAAATAGTTCCATGACGATTGACCCTGTGAACGCCGACTATCGCTAGTTTATGCAACTAAGATACACTGAGGAAGCTAATGTGTGATATAATAAATTAACATGGGAATTTATTTATTGTCCAGTGCTGGTTACCTTACATACACTTGTAGCAGACATGGTGGGTATGTGAGATGTTTTGCTCCCTTGGTGCCACTTTAACTGTGATCTGCCAAGCGACTGCAGCATTATGCTGACTCTTGTACGATACATCCAACAGTAACATTTATATGGAATAGTATCTCTAAAATATGATAGAGCATAAGCTAACAAGTTATTTTATAGATTAATTGGTGCACAATCCAGCAAAGAAGAGGGACCTTTATAGTGTGTGTATGTGTGTGTGTGTTTGTGTGTTTGTGTGTGGTACCTCTCCCATAAAGGTGCTGTCTTCCTCTGGAGACCTGGGTTGGTCCCACATAGTCAGCTCCAGCATGTGGTTGCGGAAATCCCTGCGATGGACATGAGTGTAGACGAACGTCTGGTTCCACTTGGGCTCACACGTCTTCTTCACTGCTCTTGTCCTTCGTTTGCTCTTGTCACTGTTTCACATAATGCACATATACTCAGGCAATCGCCTTCCACAGCCTCATTTTTGTTGTTTGTCCTGTGGCTAAATTAAATACCTTCCCAGAGGCCAAATCACAGGACTCCACACATCTACATATACTCCACTGATGTATGACTTATGGCTGTTTGAATGCATTTACTGGTGACATTTAGCTGAGCTCACAGTTAAAATAGACCTTTTATACCTAGTGAGTTGATGTAACCTGCAGTTCCTAAAAAGGCCACTAGATGCTGCCTCTAACTAAAACCTGAAGGTAGTTTCCCTCTTTTGGGGGAAACCTTTCACTGACAATCAGTGTCATAACACATGTGGGGGACTCCATTGCTAAACTAACTCATTCTGTATGTCTTTTTAGATTTATCCAGAAGTTATGGCTCCATTCAATTAACAAACATGTCAGAGAACAACAAAGCCAGGCTTCAGAAATCTTTTGGTGATTTGATTAATAGTTATTATTCTGTGTAGAATAGACTGGAGATTTATTTTTCAAAAGCAGTCTATGATTATTCATCTTAATCGTAATCCTCTGAAGTACCTGCGGTCAGGGAGGAAGTACATTTTGATGTAGGGGCTCCGGGGCCGCCCGTCGGGGCGAAGTGGAAGCTCTACAGCCTGCAGCACGTTGACTATTAGCTGGTGACCGACTTTATCATACCACAGCTTCACCTGAGTGGAAAAAACATGAATCACATCTGATGCTGCGTCTTTTTTAAACACGTCGACATCCTGACACTGCTGATCATGCGCACACTCACTGAGAGTTGCCCTGGCATTAACTGTGGATTGTCCTTGAGCATCCCGGGACTGGAGGGAGATAGTACATGTAAGGATGGTCTCTCCATCTTCTGTGACTCAAAAGAACTGGAACCTGCTATGAAGACAAGAGATGACAATGAAGTTCAGAGAGGACAAATAAGTCAAGTCCAGTCAAGAGTCAGAGGAATAGTGTGAGAAAAGGAGTCAGTTGTGAGGTCCTCTGGTCCAAGTTTGAAATAGTATGTTGATGTTTATGTAATATCCAGCATTAAGAGCTCCCTTGGTTAGAAAATATCACATAAAAAAAAGAGCATAGCTAACCTGTCAGGAAGACAAATGACCAAGTTCCTGTCCTACTTTGAGTCCAATAGGCTTCTGTTTATAAGTACTGAGGACACATATACTGTACCTTACAGAACAAAGTGTATGATCAAATGTCAAACTGATTTATGCTGAAACCTTTTGTGCTTACTTACTTTTCACTGATGTGAAAGATTGGTTAACTTCCTGTTAAATTGTGTCAGAGTACTGTGCATGTAACTGGGTATAACTGGAACAGTTGAAGACGGTAGCGTCCCATAGAATTTGTGGCATTCACCTATTCTCCAATGCTTAGAACAGAATTCCTGAGTTCCTGAATTCTTGCACTTCGGCAGCTGCGTTTAAACACGGGGTCGTCTCCTGTCCTCCTCTGTTGCTTCTGACAGTGTAACCTACTGAAGCCTGTAATATTCTCTACTGAAGTCTAATATTACATATTACTCATTGCCTGCTTTGATATAGAATAACAGTTTTTACAATCTAACGTCATGTAGACTTAACCATTGTGTCTTTATTTCTGTCACTGTGTGGCAAAAATCTTCTTTCTACTTTTGTATTTACATTTTTGTTAATGAACATTAAATGAAGCACAACAGTATTATGTGGTAAATTTGCAATCAAACAATATTCAATCTCTACATGAGGTACCATGTAAATGAAAAAACACCGTTACCAAGAATAAGACTAGAAGCATCTATGCTTTCACTCTTTATGCTGAGCTGCGTTATTACAGTTCTAATCTTGATATAAAGACAAGAGAGTGATATCATTCTCCTTCAGAATGGAAGCCAGAATGAATTTACCCAGGAAGATCAAATTTAAGTACATATCAAGCCTCTTCCAATGTGTACGTTCTGTAATTTTATATATCAAATGTGTGAATAATATTTCTGATTAAGTGTAAAAGTGAATTAAAGGTCCATATATAAAGTTAACTGTATATCTAAAACATATATATAGCTTAAGTAATATAGGCAACACCCAATAGGAGATACCTACTAGATTCTAACGGAGGGTGGGACGTGTCGGGGATTCTTGGGATATCACTGAAAAAGAAGCAGCAAAAAAACGTGTCAGTCATTTTCATACTGAAATACGACTGGATTAAATCAACATGGAAGTGTTCTTGATGCACAGGCTCACATGCATATTAATGTAGTAGCAGTTTACTGGAAGAAAGTAGCACTGGAATTCAAAGTTATTTGAGACTAAAATGTTCTGTGGAACCAAAGGGAAGACGTGAGTAGAGGAAAGCTCTTCTCCTGACTGCAGTGTTTCCCAAACTCATTCAGGCCAATCATCATCTAAAGTAGTACTGGACGAGCAGTATTGCTCGGACTGAAGCTCAGGTCTGTCCACACCACGATCGATCAAAGATCCCATGGGAAACACAGGAGGTCACTGTACCAGCTTTGAAAGCATGGTTATGATGATGCATACTATTTCGCTTTCTTCTGTGCTTAAGATGCATTAAGTACAGAGCTGGAGTCGGGACCTAGTTAGCCTAGCTTAGCATCAGTACTGAAAGCAGCTAGGCTAATTGCCTCACAGCTCCACCTCTGCACCCTTGCAAATCTCTGTGGTTCAACTTCCAAGCATTAAACTGATAAGTGTTTCATGGAACTTACAGGCAGCCTCGGAGCCCATTCCAAAAGAAAGACAATTTAAAGCACGTAAATTAAATAAAATAAATATTGCTTGCTTTAGGAATCCACGTTTTCCAACTTTCAAACCAAAGGTTTAAGGATAGAGCAGAAAAGAGCATTTTTATTAAACACTACTACATTTGTTTTTGGGATCCTCAGACTTTACCAGGAGTAAAAAAGAAGAATCCCAGGCACTAAGAAGCTTGCAAAAGCAAAGCTATACATAGATGGACATTTCCCATTGGCCATTTTGCATCGGTTCAAGTAAACTTTCAGGTTAATTTCATTGGAGATGACAGATTTGAGCTCTTTTCACAAAAGCCAATATTTGTATCAATTGGTATCCTAACTGAATATAATTCAGATCAGTTCACTAAGAGATGCAAAAGGGCACCAGAAAAAACAAAACTGTTTTCAAATGTGTGAGAGGAATAAAGGGACTTAATAAAATTGGCAAATTACTTACTGATATTTTCTACACACCCTTCGCGAGTGTTTGGAGAGAAATTAATACATTCAACTTTTTGTCATCAACAAGCACATGAGCTTAAATCTTAAGAGAAGGTGCAATACCTTAAACTATGAAGAGTACTTTACTGTGAAATACAGAATATCTAATATTAACCCATGACAATGAGCTCATCTTAATAATGTAAAATGTGTAATATAAGATTGAATGGTAACGCATTAATCCAGTCTGTGTTACCTACTCATCTAAGAACTTTCTTAGATAGTTTTTTTTCAAGAGAGAGTTATGTGATTTATGACTAATTATGGGGGGGATAGTGAATAGAAATATCACTTTTTTTTCCAACATTTTGTTATTAATTTCTATAAATACCTCAGGTTCTTCAGTCAGTGCAGCTGGTAAACTGACATGTGAAAATGTGAAATGCGTGTACAGGAGACAATTTAAAAGACTTGTGATCTCCCAGACTACTGGTCGCTACATCAACAGCCCTGCAGGATTAAACAATTATTTCCAGTGCCAGGTAGAACGGATTACATTGTTATGGAAGCCCCCCCCACCTCTCAAAACTTGGGCCCAACCTGACAAGTCAAACTTATTAAAGTTGACCATGCATTTACTCTGAGATGCCTCGAAAGTAAATACAATGTGAGAGAAGTCGTCAGTGAGGCTGGACTTTGTTAAAGCAGTTTCCACATCACAGCTCAATAACCAACATGTCACTTTGCCTAACATGAGAAAGCGGCCTGTCTGCATTAAGGTACACCATCAACTTTGTGATTAACACTTCAGGCTTAGACAGTGAACGAGTAAGAAATCACATATTTGGTACAATAATTACATTCAATGATTAAATATGCTGTAAATACTAGCTTTGTGTAATTTCATATGGAAATATCACTTCCTTCAAATGAATACATCTACTCAAATCAACACACCTTAATAAACTAGTAAAGACCACATCCATGAGACATTCAATCAAAACATTGTGAAAGTGAATTTTCCCCGATATACTAGAATAATTGTTGAGAACAAGTTACTCAGCCTCAGATGGAGAGACACGTTTTTGATTTAAAAGTAATTCGCATAATGTTAAAGTATATCTTAATCTATACTGCACTCACAAATGTGATCAGGGCCATCTCAACATCCTCCAAATATCTGACACAGCCACTTCTTGCCTTTCGTGTTTTACAGATGGTTTTATTTGGTCGATAATAATTCACCTCATAACATCCTACAAATAAACCCAAGTGCTTTTTTAAAGGGGACGTATGAGACTAAATGGAAAAAGCCTGGCAGCTCCAGGCAACAGGTAATGGTTGAGTGTTTTTTATATTTCGAATGCAGTCACAAAGTCGCAGTCCGAATACAAATAAATGTCCCTGTCTTCCATCTTATCTGATGTCGGCCATTCTGAGTCAGAGCTACAGTCAGCACTGCTGCTTTAAGTAAGAGTTAAATTCAATGCAACACACAGACTGGAGACTGACTCATAAAAATAATGGGTTTCATTCTCGATAAATATTATTGCTAGTGCATTTGGTGTGTTTTATTCCTGACTTACCCAATAGGCCTGGATACCACCAGCTCCACTTGAGGCTCGGCTTGAGACTCGAGGATGATGTTGTAAACTTCCTTCATAGTCGCTCCTGGTAACAGTTTCCCATTCCACTGCAAAACCTCATCCCCTGGAGTCAGACACACATGTTCAAGGGCAATTGTTATGCTTTTAAATGCACAGCATGTCTGGCATGAGGAGTTCAATAACAAATACAAAGTTTTGTAAAAAAAAAAAAAGGGATTGGTATTTTCAAGGAAATTCTGACCATTGATTTCAGCAAATGTTATTCAGACAGTACTACATAGAACATTGGTGGGGAGTATTTTCAGCTGCCTTTTAATACAAACGTTTCCTCTCAGATTGGGTGAGTATGACAGTTTATGTTGGGCTGAATCAAAATAAGACAGTGTTATTAATTTTAAGTAAAACACTAATAACCCTTTAATGACATTTGAGTCTTCATTTTTAAATCCTTGTTGCTTTTCCTGTTTTTATGAGGACATGCAAACAGTGTGACTGGTGTGATGGTGTTGGCTACCTGCTCTGAGATGTCCCACCACATCAGCCAGACTGCCCTTCTTGACTTTAGTGATGAAGGCACCTAATCTTCCTGACTCTGTTATTCGGCCTCCCACCACCTACAGAGAGTGATAGACAGAGGGACCGAAAGAAAAAAAAAGACAGTGAAACTTAGTGTGATATCCTTCATATTATTGATAAACAACAGTGATTGACCACTGATACTACAACACACGTGTGTGCCGGTTTTTCAGCCCCACTCTGACCTTTAACCCCAGCAGAGCTCCAGCTTCTTTTGGCATTGCAGCGCTCCTCTTGCTGAGGGTGATCCGTCCAATCAGATGGTCTCCCTCCTTAGATGGCTGCCAGGTTACAGGATGCTGCAACACAAGACAACAATAGATATGTACAGATGCACATGTAGCGTCTCTCACTCTGACACTGAAGCTCTATTCAGACCTGACATCAACATAGGTTTGCATAATTTTATCACTAGTGGACGTCTCTGAGTGTCAGCTCCCACCTGGCATTAGAAAGTGCCTCAAGTGACCACATGTGATCAAGTCTCACTTCCCCTGCTTTTTAGACAACTATACAAGTACACAATTTGTGATCATAAAGACCAAATCATGATGGTTTTAGACAGTCTGACTGTATAAAATTAATATATGTAGCGGTGGCCATGGGAAACACTGAGATTGTAACATATTTTGAAAGAAAAGCAGGTCAGAGGGCATCTGCTGAGTAGTTGGTCATTCATATGGGGCCAGGCGTCTTTGTTGTATTCACACCAGGGCTGGTCTGCTCTGAGCACAGATGTTAATACCATGTCTGAACAGAGCCTCAGAAGACAAACACAAAAGCACATGTTTCCAGATAGAACAATCAGCTACTACTGTAAAAAATAGTAACAGTTGAGTATTCTATATTATTCTTTTATTGTTATAAGGTGGGGCTGCAGTAAATTGTATTAGGTCTAGAGTGATTCTGACTGAATACTGACTGTCTTGGACAAGTTGATCTCGGTCTTCTTGTTGGATCAGACTGTAAACGTTTCCCTTCAACAAAGTTGTTGAATATGGATTAATGAAGCACAGCATTGGCTAATACTATGGCTATATTTGAATTTATCATCTGAATTTGATACCACTAAATGACACGATCAAACTTGGTAACTTGAAATATATAAGCTATAGTTTTAATGCATTACAGATCTGTCTTACGGTAAGTTTGCTTAACTCCCATCAATGATGGATTCGACAGGAGAGTAGCAGTTAATGTTCACTTTGTAAAAGCACTGACTGTTGCTCTGTGTTAATAATAGTAGGGAAGGCATTTCCTTCGAAGTTCATTTGTTCATTGATTGAAAGTACAGGTAGATCTGAGTAAACAGTGATAACAGCAACAAGCACCTGACAGAACAATATACAGTCATGCATATTGTTTACTGTACATGCACATAAATGGGCGTTAATTCACTTTAATACAGAGTGGAAAAATAGAAACATAAAATAGTGACTTACATGCCACACAGTGGGGTCATGTGGGTAGCACTCCCAGTCACCTGCGAGAGAAAAGAGAACGGCTGAGACACTGTGGACTGCCTTCACATCCTCTTCCTCTAAACACACACACACACACACACACACACACACACACACACACACACACACACACACACACACACACACACACAGAGCAGAAACTGTTAACACAACACATACCAGCACAAGGCTTCTTATATACAGATAGGCCAAATCTTGGGGCTCTTTTGGAGGTATTTGTTTACAGAAGGGAGGGTTAGGTTTATTGAATTATCAGACCTGGGCTATAATTAGAAATGTATCACCAGTGACAGGACTTGAGCTCGTTGTAGTCCACGGAGGCAGCAATGACACCGCTTAGCTTTTTAAAGGGCTGTAAATCCCTCCAAGATAGTTTACAAATTAGATGTTTAGACTTACTCTGGGGTAATGCACTGATGTATGGGTAAAACAACTAAAAACAATGGTAAATGATGACCTCAAGATCATTATCAAGGATAACCACATAACCAAAAATCTATTAGTGATGCAGAAAAGCAACAGAAAGGTGTTTTTTCTTTCCATAAACAAAAGTCTATTAAACTAAAAAATAAATACTTCAATTTGTTATTAAATAAATACTATCAACTTATTTTGTCTACAAATAATATTATAATTTTTTTAAACAATTGTCAATATTAATCTTAAAATTGTGTTCAATTAAAATATTTAAAGAATAAACTTTGATGAAAAGCTTTCAAATGTAATGTAAGCATCAAAGTTGGAAATAGAATGACTGGAACAATCCAAACTCAAGGTCCTCTTACGGACATTTTCTAAGGATTTCAAGCATACCATACAGTCCTCCTACAGCCAAAGACATTGGAAAAGGGTATGGGGACATGGAGTTCCCATGATTTGTTACAGGGCACAGTTTCACACCAAATCAATAGGTGCTTTTAGTACTAATGAAGCTATTGAAATGCATATATGCACAAACAGTCTTAATATAATTCAATTTCGAATTCTTTCACTATTGAATGTCTTTAGCCCTCAATACTTTCCCCCATCAGCAGTTTATTTTAGACGATTATTCAAATGGTTCGGCCTCAGCTTCTGCTTCAGTCCCAAAACACAGCCTCATCTGCACACATGGGCAGGGGGGCGGAGATGAAATTTGTGCGGGACTTCAACGACACTGTTATGACACAGAGTAAAACAGAGCCAAGCGTTCCTAGGAGCCAGGAGGCAATGAGGTTAATGAGTTGTGACAATTTATAGTGACATTATGTAATCTTAAGGCAAATGCTCCGGTGATAGACAACTGAATTCTTGGTTTTCATAACTCATGCGTGAACATAATTTTGTGTAGTGGATGGGCCACATGGGTGAGTGTGTGTTACCATGTTTCTATGAGTGCAAGGTCCTGAAAGAAATCTCAATAAACAATCAACAAAAGAGGGCATTTGGGGTCACTTGTGATGTGGATTGGGTTGCATGATATTCAAAAAATGTACTATATATATATATATATATATTTATATATATGTATACATATATACAATATATATATAAAAAGAGTTTTGAGGTTGACAACATTTTTTAATATGCCCAAGCACAATAAAAGAGCATTATACAAAAAAACTTGCATCACTGTTAAATGTAAAGCTAACTAGCTTACTTTCTACAATAGGAACAGGTTTATGAGTTAACATGTTAGTTTATGGGTTTATATGTTAAGTCCACTGTGTAGATGCCATCAAGAAGCTTCCTTTGTGTTGCCATGAGCATACAAAATGGCCTCTCACAGACTTGTTCAAAACGACTCCTTCAGCTACAGTTGCAAAGATCTTCTGGAGATATGTAGAATGAGAGCAAACTACCAACTCAACTAAAGACAATTGACCCACTAGATTTGCGCTCTCGTCTACGAGTTATATACTCGAATCGAACGATAAGTTGAACAACTCTAAGCAGTATACCCAACAGTCACTGAAGCCATCAGCTCTAGGCCAAACCAGAAGCCATGGATGACGCATACGATCCCAGACTCCCAGATTCGGGGAGAAAGCAGCTCCGAATCAGCAAGACATAATCTGTCATGTGGCATCAGATGAGCAAAACAGAATGAGATTCAGCAGCTATTTTGAAGGGCATCATGGCCAACACAAACCACAGGCTGAGTGTGACTGCAGACCCTGTTCTGGGTTAACCATCCCAGAGCAGCAGCACCTGACAGTTTCCCAGGTTGTGCCATCAAAGCTGTTGTTTTGACAGCTGCGCGAAACTCAGACCCAATTCATCACTTCAACAGCATCTTCTCTTGCACTTTTAAGTCTAATCTTACATTCTTCCTTATCGAACTCCATGTAAAAGCGATGCTGATCCCATCTTTTCATATCTTCTAATCATCAATGGGTTAAGATGCAGTTTCATTTATCTGTCTATTAGCATTGTATAATGCATGTAGCCAATATGATCACATTTCAGACCATTTTGTTGAATTCTGGTTTTAAAACAGTTTGCTGGGAGTATTAAGAAGTGAGCTGAGTTAATGGACATGTTTGGCCACCTGCTAAAAGCGGAGAACAACTGCCAGTGATTATTCTTTTTTACACCCACAGGTGGATTTCTGAACACAAAATGGAAAATCTATGGTGAAAACTATGTTGATGTATTTTGCCAATGCTGGAGAGTGTGGTGCAGTAATACAATGTTCAGGGGCCAGAAAAACCCTGTGAGATAAGGAGGTAAAAAGTGCACATGAGTGTATTATGTTGTGTTCCTCCTTCCTATCAGAGGATGAGTTTGTAGTGTGTCTATATGTGGGAGAATACTTGCAAAGATTATAATGGGATCTACTGTACTGTGACTGCATATTTGTATCTGTGTGCGCATGTGTGTGTCCACTGTGCATATTTTCCTGCACTGATCTTATGATGATTTACATGCCTGGATGCTTCTCGGCTGCCAGTAACCACATCTTGGCGCTGACCCGTTCTCTGTCTCGAGCTAAAAAAGGAAGCAGCATCTCGCTGCCACAACAGTGTGTTTAAAACCTGGGCTGACAGGACACTCTCATACTAAACCTCTACTTGATGGATGTCATAGCGTCTGGTGCAGAATGCACCCTCTCTTCCATCGGAAGCACCACATTCTATTGATGCTGGCCTCCAGTGACAGTGAAGCTATTATCTAGCATGAGCATGGCTACAGTCATTGTGCTTATTAAACACTGTCAAGGTTTTCAGGTACTCACTGTAAAATGACATGTGCTGTCATGCAGTGGTAAATAAAAAGAAGAGAGACAGCAGCGAGAACCAATAATTAGTTATAATAATTAATAATATTACAGCCTGGATCAAAGTGATGGATCAACCATCTTGCTGACAATCCCAAACCCCTTAAGCCAGGCCATTAGTGTGCCTGGTAATAGGGAACATTAACTATTCTTACTGTAGCCAGAGGAGCTTTTCAAAAGGGTCCCAAGATTTCAATTTATGTGTGAACTGAGCCCATTTGAAAGAACCCTTTAACATATAAACTGCTGAAAACATGATTTCAAATCATTTTAAACCTGTCTAACTCAAATCTTAGACTACAGTGCCTATTCCAGCGAATCTATTTGGAAAGAATCGACTTCTGGGGCTTGTGACAGTAAAATAATTTCTTTGAAAAAGATTTGGCTTTTAGACGACAGGACTGTCTCAGGTTTAAAGCTATACATTTAAGCTCCATCACAATATTACAATAAACAATCTGCAGATGAAAGCTCTTATATTCCCATGCCAAAAAGCATTTTTTGTGTCATTTAAAAATTTCACAATTACATCAAACTTACAACGGGAACATTGGATATAAGCTGCTACAAAGACTTGAATTAAAGACTAGTCATTGACTGCACAGCAGTGAGTTTGAGTGCCTTGAATTATTAGTGTTAAAGTGACTTAACCCAGCTTGGACATGACAGGCTTAGAGTGTAAACTGTGGTGTGTCCTTTGGGACATAGTCAGCAATCTGAGGCCACACAAGGTCAACACAGAGATCAGCTGAAGTCAAACTGCCCCATCACAGACACACCAACATACATGTACGCACACAGTGTGGGATTGTGCCCCCTCTGGGCCACGCTGAAAACAATACAATATGACAAGAAGGCAAACATTGAGAAACACACACACAGGCTCCCACACGTTAACATGCACACTGAATGTACTGCCTAGCTGCTCACTTTGACATTCAGTGGTATGTTGTGTAAACCTACACTACACCACAATATAGATTTTAAACAGGATAAAAAGTTAAAAGCAGGCCCTGGAAGAGTCAGAATAAGAGCAGCCTTACCTTTTGTGATCAATCTACCCACAGAGCTTAAGCAGGGAGGTGTCTCCACATTCACAGTCTGAACGAAGGCGGCAGACTGAGACTGAAAAGCCCTCTGCACGTCTTACATTCACATCCACTCACAAAGTGTGTTCAAGTGTGGGAGTGTTCAAACACACACACACACACATCTTCACAATTGCAATGTCCCACACACAGCAATATAAATTGTATTATATCATTATTTCCTTAAATGAATACTGTTACTGTAAATAGTGCTAGCTTAAGAGGTTTGTAAATTGCTTGAGAACTGTAAATCCTATGTTGCTTTTATTATCCTTCATCCTAATGACCTAATCAAGGTGATTTACAACAGTACACTGTAGTTGAAGGAGACCTTGTGCGTCTAGGTGCCGTGAGGATTATCATAAAATAAAAATAATTATATCAAGCCAACAGCTAAGATGATGTCCCCCAGGGGTTGCTCTTTGAGCCTGGCATTAACCCCAAATAATTTCAGTAAAAGCTATTGCACATTACTCTTTCTTGATTCTATGCCATAGTTCCTTCATTTCTGTTCTTTTCATACATGTCAGTTTGTCGAACCATCACAGCTAGAAACATATATTCACATAACTGGCAAACTACCTGCATGCTAATGGAGAACTATTTGCAGTGTTATAAGCACAGAATCCTCTGCCACCACTGTACAAGTAACCTTAGGTGAGTGCAGATGAGTAAAGGGATCAGCAGCAGCTTCAAACAGAATGCTTCCACATGAAGCAACATCTCACTATACGTCATTTGCTAGCTGCTGTGTGTCTGATGTGAAAGAACAGTGCCGCTATGAATGCTAATGTCCATTCTATAAATGTATGTTTGCCCCAGTTCCATACTAAATTATGTTTCAGGGTTTGTGTCTCTCGTATATTCACACTTAAAACCCTGTATGCAGACTGAAAGTGTATACTCTGTTATCTGTATGACTGGCTGTTCACGATGAAACATTTTACAGATGAATAGTTTTTAGAGCAAGGATAAAACATGTGCATCATGTGTAATGTCATTTGAACATGTTACTTGAGAAATACCCTAACGTAAGCTGTTGAGCATCTTCTTGGTTTAAGCAGTATGAAGAACTGTCATAATACTGTGCCGAGACCGATCACTTCCTCAGATCTTCTCAAAATCGAATTTTCCCCAAAATATCTCACGTGATGGATGAAGGAAGAAATTAATGGACAGACATCAATACTGTCCATACTTTTTTGAATTAAATCAAACCCGCGCTGAAACAGAAAGTGATGACGGATACTGTCACTAACCTCTCTCGCTAACACTTTCAATCTCAGCATCCTCACAGCTGCTGTACTCTGGCGTGGTCCCTCCTTCCTCTTCTGAACTGCTGACGCTGGTTTGTCTCTTCCCTCCAGCCCCCAGCCCTCGCTTCAACTTGTAGGGCCTTGGCGGTGGTGGGCGCAAAGATTCTGATTGGTCAGAGCTTAGTGAGTCGTTGCGCAGCATACTCTCAGCCTTCTCCCGTTTGGTCCGCCTCATCCCAGGTCCCTGGTCGTGGGCTGAGCCAGGTCCTGAGCCAAGTGGCTCTCTAAGTTCAGGGGGAGGGGCTTGCTGAGCCAGGGTGTGTTCATGCGGCCCAACAACCCGACCCACCGTCCTCTGACCAGGCCTTACACCCTCCCCAAGCTCCCCAACTATGCCCACGCCATGACCCTGCATGGGCACAGGGTGTCCCCGACCTACAGGAGGGACCAGCCCTGCTTGGCAAGGGGTGGCACCATTGTGGTCCACATGGCGGGAGCCCCCCTCTTCTGTCCGCCTTACTCCGCCACCTCCTCCCACAGGATCATGCTCCAGAGAGCGTCCCTTAGTTAGTCGCCGGCTTTCTCTGCGCTCCCTGGACTCCCCACGGAGGTCCCTGTCCATGGAGACCTGGGTCTGCAGCCTGGATTGTCCTGGCCTCCGCTCTCCCCGACCAGCTCCTCCACCTCCCCGTCCATTTCTCCTGGGGGATAATCAATATGGGGAGAGAGAGGGGAAGAACAGGATGGACAAGCATTGTTAAAAAAAGAGATGGTATTTCAGGCACATAAATCACTGGATACTACTGGTATTTATATGTTCAAAAAGTTGATTTGTAAGATGAAGATCACTAGCTCCCAAAGCCAGGCTAGAGACGTTTTTAATATGTCTAAGTAAAAGTTGAATATAGAATCATAGTTTCAGTTATAATGTTAGCTCTTCTACACTAAAATGAAGGTAGAATGTTGCCTATTATTTAGATGACTCCTAGTATAAAGGGCAGAAAGTTTGGAAATAAAAATCACCAGCATCATGATACCGTTAGCATGCCTGTGAAACCACAAAATGTTGAAGGCAGCATGCTTGAAGATGAAAAAGTTACAAATCTGATATAATGCAGGTCAAGTTAACCATGGAAAACTGTTGACCTTCTATGTAAAGTGCCTTGAGATAATGTATATAATGATTTTGCGCTATACAAATAAAATGTAATTGAATTGAATCAGCCTCCCCAGTTTACTGTCTTGGCATGCTATTAATTGATGATACATTTGCAGGTATTATGAAAAAAAACTAAGAAATGAACAAGTGAGATAGTTCGAGATTTTAGTCTGGTGCTCAAGCAAAGTCAGTGGATCACCACAGGGAACCATGAATGTAATTTCAGGACAAACAATGCAATTGAGTTTTTTAATGATCTAATGAGTGCATTCAGTAAATAATCAATTTTGCATCAGTTGACTAACTGAAAAAACAAAAACAAACTAATTGAACAT
Source organism: Platichthys flesus (assembly GCF_949316205.1). Classification (NCBI taxonomy): domain Eukaryota; kingdom Metazoa; phylum Chordata; class Actinopteri; order Pleuronectiformes; family Pleuronectidae; genus Platichthys; species Platichthys flesus. Next base: position 20,778,263 of record NC_084956.1, on the reverse strand, counting down.
CCAAACAAATATTTCAACTGTATTGTTTTATTGACGCTGACTTTTATGACACAACCTGATAAGTGAGAGAGCCTTCTGTGTTAGACGGTTTCCTTTAGCTAATGACACTGGTATGATTTTGTATCTGTCACCACTTGATTGTTACCATTAGTATCCACTAATAGAAAGTAGTGAGTGACAATGCTTCCTACTACCCTGTGTTTTGGCAGCGACTACATTCTTCCATTACACTTAGAGCAGCATAAGAAACAGCAACGCAGACCGGCTTCTTAAGAGCTGCAATCCACCACGGTATAAAAGAGGCAACTGATGAATGCAGGAGTTAATGCTCGGTAGAACAAATATTAAAATATTTCATGAGAGTGGCCTTCTGTCTGGTGGCTGAGAGAGCATACGTTAAAGGTACACTCTGCCATCAAATCCACTTTACTAATTATGGTAAGTTGCACTGTACTTGTGAGAGCAGCTACATAATCACACTTTCTGTGGCTCAGGGGGGACTTTCCAAAGGCTCATAACTCTGATGCCGTCACAGTGATGTAGCTAGGGTCATCTCATTTTTGACGAATACTTCAGTATTCGTCAAAAAACATCTGTGTTCCAGCCTGAATGTATAGATGTATGAGAGATATGAGCATTTACTTGTCAGGGTTGAGACTAGTGAGTTGCATTATGGGATTTCTAGGACCCTGAGGTTTTGTAGCTTGACCCATACTATGAACCAAACACAATAGCTGTTTTCAGACATGCACTGATCCCCGAAAAATCTCTGAACATTCTCTAGAGGGGCGTGAGAACACAATTGTAAGAGTGAGAAACTCTGGGCTTTCTCCTGCCAGCCCCCCAGTAAAAACTCTGTCCAGATGAACCCATGTGAGAATACAGCAGCAGATCCGCCTGAGAATTCACCCAGAGCAAGAAGGCGTGTTGATGTTACCAAACTGAAAAAACTAAATGATTACAAATACCTCAGAATTAAAAAAGAATTAGAAGACACCGACGAAGATTGTCAAGTTGACCCTTGTGTTGTTGTGCTGTTAACAAAAAACATGTGATCTCCGCAGCAGAATTTGTATATGTAATATGCTGCCTTCGCCTGTTGTGCACCCCTCATTTGTGTTGTTGTGAACGTATCTCCCGCTGTGTTGTTCAGGTGTGAAAGGCAACCTCTGGATAAAGTCCTGGACGCAATTGTGAAGCTGAGGTGCTCTGACAGCCCTATGTGTGGATTATTTCAGCTGACCGTGTCCCCAGGTTCTTCTATGGGTCTACAGAATGTGACAATATAAAGCTGAATCAGCTGCTTTTTTTTCTACACCATTGCTTCATCTTACGTGTCTCGCGGTGGTTCGCTACGTGACCTTGCATCGGTCCCAGCTGTGGTCCCGGGTGCGTTGGGTCGGTTGGGGTCTTGGTTTGCTGTGGTGGAGTCTGAGGGGGCTTGGGAGCGCGATCGGAGCTTCTTATCCCCAGACGTTTGGCACACGGAAGGCTCGCTGACAGCAGATCCAAGACCAGCGGGGTTCCCAGGCGAACTTGTGAACCAGTCGCCCGGCTTGGTGAGGATCTCCTGCTGCTTCCGGCAGTTATTACACACCCAGATAACCTAGGAAACAAGGAGTATAGGTGGGGATTATAACCACATCCATTTCAATACCAGAATTTCAATAGTACTTAGCTTCATCTGCTCGTTTGCCAACAGTATGTCCTCACCAGGTTTCATCAGATCATTTATGATATACATTAACATAACTCTGCTGAGGAGTTTAATGCAGCCAACATACACATTATCACTCTAATATGTCTCACAACTGCAGTCAGTGAAAGCTATCTTGGCTATCTACTTTTCCAACCACGGATCCGAGGCCTGACTTCAGACGTAGTGACTGTCAATCAGGAAATGGAACAATGCTTCCTAAAGAGCTGCACTGCTGCCAGCAAGTCGTCCTGGAAGAGGCTTTAACGGAAGCTTTTTAAGATCAGCATCATGGTTGTTATACCAGGGAGAAGCTTGACTTCCACTGTGGGCTGCTTCTGGCCTCCAAACAGAGAACACAAAGCCAACTGTGTAATGAAAGGACACTCGCTCTGCTCACTGCCAAATTTATATTCCATGTCTTCTTTCTCTCCATTCGTCCCATCACCATATGCAAACTGGCCATACATACTACAGCTGAGTGTCCACATTTTGTCCTCACACATGAGCCACACGCACCCAGATACAAAAATACACAACCAGTTTTTGGTGTAAAATGTATGTGATGTCATTACATTTTGATTATGACCTAATTTAATGAAATTTCAACAGATTTTACAGTCTACAGTATTTGTGTGTCTCCTTGAAAGTCACACATACGGTTTTCTGTCCTTCATCACAGATCCTGGATTCACAGTCACTAGTTGTTTTTGACCGGGAGTTCTGCCATTTTGGTGCAAGAACTGTTATTATTTAAATGACTCAGGAATGTGAACTTTTGTAAAACTTTTTTTTTATTAAATAAAGCCAACTTCTCGCACAGTAGTATCTCTTATTGTATGAAAATGCAGCATAAATTAGCCTTTACTGTAGCACAATAACTTTAATAAAACATTAATGCAATTTTCAAAACTAAAACTTAATGAAAAAAAACTGTATATGATCAAGAAATATCTACAAAACGGAAAAATCATAAAGTGCCAATTGAGGAGCGAACTCTACAGTTGTAGGGGTTAGGGTTATGATTCTCTGAACACCACTATTATTATTTCAACCTGGAATATACACCATCAACTGCAAATTAAGATAGAATACAAAGCCATAGGCGAAATTCAATTCAATCTATCTTGCTGACAGAAAAAAAATACTTTAAGTTCCATCTAATAGATTTTTCTACACCTGTAAAAAACACATCTCAAAACCTTGTTCACCAGATGGAGTTGGCTCATTTGTTGTACGTATCCCATAGACACAAACTACAGAAGAATCTATTAACCGGACCCTAAGCTAACATTTTCCTCTGTGAATGGCGATGAGACATCTTGTCACTAGTGGGCTTTTTCAGTTTTCTTGGTAATTTGTTCATGATGTCACAAGCCACACTTCGCATGATCAAGTAATCAAGTAATGATCAAGTTTTTGTAGAGAATATCTGAAACTATAAAGGTTATTATGACTGAAAGTGTTTGCATATACATTTTTTTCATATATGATGAGAATTACGATATTTATATTTGTATATTTATAATCAATTGTTTTGATAATACAGGGGACTGGTTAACCCTGTAGTATCATATAATACCATAAAATGTGACATTGGAAAAAAGGTCCAATAGAATAATAATTGATAAGTTTTATAAGTTCAATTCTAACAGCTTCAGTCATACAGAAACTGAAACACAATCTTAAAAAAAGCATGTGACATGTGTGCTACTCATCAACATCCATATCAGCTAATATCAATAAGGGATGCTGGTTACGTCCTAGAATAGATGTGAGGATTCATCCAGGACATGAATGGCTGCAGTGTGAACACAGCCACCGTCACGGCCGTGTGTTGTGTTCCGAGTCAGAATTAGGAAGAGGGGATGACGGCAGGAAACAGAGACTGAGAGGATGGAAGAGGAGACTGAGGGGAGGTTAGAGTCAGTTCTTCTTCTCCAGCCACCAGGGTTCTCATTACTCCTGAACACTCCCCGATGACTCTTTAAAGAGAGCTAAAATAAAACACTCTGGCATCGGCCATCTCTCCCTCTCTCTCCCACCCCTCCTTTCCTTTCCATTTATCCCTCCTCCAGATTGCTTTTGATTAAAGCTACAAAAGACAAAGAGAAAACAGCTTTACACCAATGCAGCTATATTTATCCAGCCAAACACCCCAGCACCACCAGGGAGAGTGGAAATGTGTGCTCACACACACATATATATATATATATATATATATACATACACACACACTGCCTCATGTGGGACATAATAGCTTTGGTGAGAACATCCACCAATCTGTGATTTTCTGCAGCCAGACCAGCGAGGTGGATGACTGCCAGGGCGACACTGCAGTGCTCGTCTACTTGTACATACGTGTACAGACAGGCACTGGTGACTAGATGCCGTGTTCAGTGGTAACATATCAATTTTGATGCGTCCTTCAGGAATATTTTTGGAATAACTAGTAATAAAAAAGCTGGTCTCACTGGAAAGTTGTGTCTGCTCCCAATTGAACCAGATATCTTCAGAAGAAAAAATACAAGTTTGAACATTTTAAGATTTTTTTTTTTTTTTATCATTACTGTCAATACATTTGAGTTGTCCTCCAAAAGAAATAACTAATAACTGTAGCAGTATAACTACAGATGGAACTATCGTTGTTGATAACTTTGTCATTCAGGGAGTTGATTCATTGTTCAGTTTATAGACTGTGTCAAACAACCATACAAGTTCCCAAGTTTGTCAAATGACCACGACTTTTTTCAACCTAATGGGAAAAACAAAAAAAGTTACTATATAAAACAAAGAGATACAACAAATGGTCAAAGACGCTGGAGCTCTGTTTTAAAAACTCACGCTTCCCCAACAGTCCCTTTATGAAATCACATTTTAGAAACTAGATCCACATTTATATTTGGATCTGCACCAGTCGCCTGACAATTCCTGATTTCCATCAAGATCCATGTATTGTTCTCTGAAGAATCGACGAAACAAATGTACCAATATATTAAAGACAGTGAAATAAATGTGGCCCCTGATCCAGATCTGCACCAAATTTTCATGGCTTCTTCCATCATGGCCCACCCCTCCCCAGCAATGCATGGAAGTCAGTGGAGTCGTTTTTCCGTAATCCTGCTAACAAACAAACGCAGAAAAATAACATAACCTCCTTGGCGGAGGACACGATTTTTTTGTGTCATGAGTTGATTTTTTCTCATACAGTGATAGGTGAACTTTGTTAGAACCAAGCAGCACAACAAATACCTATGTTTATGTTAAGCAGGAAAAATCACTGCTAGCAAAGTAGCTTTGGATTTACAGCAAAATCTCGTGGTCATTTGTTTATTTAATGACTTGATAGTTTTGTGTCCGACCACAAACTTTTAATTCATATTCAATCTTTTAACCCAAATTAAATTTTGTTTTTACATTTATGTTCTGTACCACCCACAGGGCGTTCAGTAAACAGCGGTCATGAAGCTGCTAAACAAGGTGTGTGTTCAAAATCTAACTGACCTGTGACATTGCCCCACTTGTAAATCTTAATATTCACTTACCATAGAGTAAAGTGCAAAGTGGTCTAGAAATAAAACTCAAAAAGAACCACATACAACATCGCTGTAATTTAATCTGAAACAAAGAATTACAGATCTAAACTTGGAACAACAAGCAACAAATCTAGAAATATGGGGATCAAACTCCCCCCAAACCCAAACTGTGAAATGTTTAAGGAACAGCTGGTAGTTCTAAAACTAAATTAACAATCAGCATTACAGCATTAAGTATTGTGCATGTTAACTACAGGTCCGATAGTGAATGATTAACTCGAAAAGCTTCAAGGCTGATTAAAGTTGCATTTCGTAAAAACTCAATCCCTTTGTGGGAGAACTAACTTCCTGTCTTTCCTGCTAGAAAGCTCAACATCTCTGCATGTGCCATACAGCATAGCAGTTTCTGAATGGCATCAGACACAAGGGCACCTTGCAGCTCTCGCAAATCCAAGATGTCATCTGGTGCCTCCCCTGGTATCTGCAGTTGCTGCACTGCCTTCTCCCGACAACCTGGTACCACCTGGTAGGCTGGATAGTCACAGGAATGTGCTCCAGTGACGGTCTTGACCATGAGCTTCTTCGTCTGTAACTTCTTTGATTAGAGTTGGAGCAGCAGTCGTCGCCGCGAGTGCGTCTTGATTGATGGCAGCTTTGTGCTCTGTAGGGGTGAGATGCAGCAGAGCTCCTCCTCTGGGTTTGGTTGTCAGACCTCGACCTCTGAGCTCTGTGGAGTGATGCGCCAGATGTTGTTGCAAGGGCTGGGGTTGAGGCATTGGAAGTTGGATGCTGATCCACATGGTGGGGAGTAGATAACCCCTGTTCTTCATCAGATGGATCCACAGGATCCTTCTCCTCTTCCTCTGGACTAAAACTACGCACACACAAACATGCAGGGATTTAATCACTATTGCTAAAATCAAACTGTAACTGATGGGGGAAGTGCAGCATGGAGTTGTTTATGTACTAGTTCAAAAAGAGAGCCATGTCCAAGACCTCTCCACATCTGCAACTCTTTTAGCCATTTAAAAGAAAACTGATGAAGTAAGTTCCAACTCTTACAGATCAGGTGACAGAGACACACTGGAGCTAGTCAAGATCAAAAATATTTGTGCATATGCAATATCTAAACATTTGACACACTATGGGTTTTATATATTGTTATACGATATGTTTTGCGATAAATAAACAAATGCTTAAGTATAAGGTGTGAAGTCTTTCTGTTTTGGGTTAAAACAGAAGTAACCCATACAGCTAGTAGCCCAGGGAGCCACGCATAGCTCCATTAAATCCGCTTACAGTGATCGTTTGGGGTCTTCCCTTACATTACATTACATGTCATTTAGCTGACGCTTTTGTCCAAAGCGACTTACATTTTAAGTACACTCAACATTTATGAGGGGCCATTTAGGGGTTCAGTATCTTGCCAAGGACACTTAGGCATGCAGATGGGAAAGAGTGGGATTCGAACCAGCAACCTTCTTGTTGCAGAGCACCCGCTCTATCCCCTAGGCCAAGCTCTCCCCATTTTTAACCATCCTTGGTTAAAAATTGAAAACTGACAGTTTTCAGTGGCTCTGTCAGTAATGTAATGCTCCTTTCTGTGTCTCTATCATTCAAACTTGTTTCCCTTCCAATCCTTTTATAGCTGGTCAGAAAACCCAACTGGATTATTGTACAAAAAGCACTCACTGGATATACAGTGAAAAAAAATGTCTTTTAATTGCCAGCAAAACAGGACCTGTGAGCTGCCAGCAGGTAACGTTGTTAAAGCTGTTTCAAAACTAAAGTGTAAATATGGAGAGTGCAAGATCACACAGTGATGTTGGCTAGCACATTAATTACAGCTGTGGGGTCATGGTTTCACTTATTTTGGACTATTGGGACAGGTACCATTTAGCTAACAAGCTATTAGTCATTTTTCACATTTTAATAACAGCTACTGAAGTCCCAAAAGATAATGTTCTTTTTATCTTTAAGTTATTATCTTGTAGGAACAATCTTGTACACTAGTATCTGAGTGGTAAAGACATGCCTGGAAAACAACACTAAGTTGCACGTGTAGCTTTGGAGAGTTTGTTAACTTCTCAAGTTTTATGGTGGCCATGTGCATCCGAGTGACTCAAAAACTAAATCACTTCATCAATAAATATCTTGAGCGCACAATATAAATAGCGTACATCTTTGATAAAGATAAACAAATATCTTTGGGGTCTTCGGGGACAGGTGTTATTAACACACTACTTAATTCATGTGGTAATTAAACCTGCGTTTACGCGCTGCTTCATGCCAAAATGGCTGCGGTGAATAAAGTGTACTTCTTCTTCCCATGAGATGAACGTATGGGCTGTAACATCAGACCCGGTCAGTGCGACGGACACGTGACCGAGATGCTCCTCAATGCTCGGTGGGTTTTCAACATCACATCCGCTGGTTGCTCCGCGCGTGGCGGTGAGAAGTGACGGTGACATGCGGGTGACGGGGTGTGAAACGCGGCCGCACTCACTGCTGCTCCTCGGTATCCATCGCTGCGGATCGGACCGCGTAGCACTCATCCCACGTGGGGCTGGTTCGAGACAAGACGGTCCACGACTCCGCGAAGCTTCTCCTCGACATGGTGTCTGTCAGCAGCACCTGCAGCCTGTTCATACTATAACCTGAACTACTGACCTGTCCGCTGATGCTCTCACTACTGACTGATTGACTGCTGCAGAACTGACGCTCATCTCCAGACAGCTCACGAAGGAAATTACATGACCTCTGAGCGTATACTTCAGGTGGCCCGGGGATTTCCAAAATAAACTTACTACGTTTATCCAGTAGACATATCGATTTAAATATCTCTTTAAAGTCTTTATAAAATATTTTAAACAAGTTTTAAATGAATGCAAACTATAAAACAGGCTAATATAGAGATAACTCAATAAGTCATTAAAAGTGGACTATTAAAATGTCTTATGTGTGTTTACTTATCAGACAATTCAGTTTATACAATGTTAATAAGATTTAGAGTAAAGACAGCGTGCCTGATCCTTAGCACCTTTATTGCCTCATGGGATGTATATTCAAATTAATCCTGTTGATGAAATATAAACACGCTCTATGTTTGGAATCATATTGACCTCAGAAAGGTGTAATATAATAACAGTTAATTGAAGTATCACCCAGGTTTATACTTCAGTAGAGTAAAAGTAAAACACATATTGGAACAGAATAGCTTTCGTGGCCAAGTATATCTGCACACAATATCATTTAGCTTGGTGATTGAATGTGTACATATACATATCTTATATAAAAACCTAATCGAACAGTTATGTCGCCTTCTGGAATCAGTGGGTTTATTTTGGGGACACTTTGACTTTGAAGAGGTTGTGCAAGAAACTGTATCTATTCTGAAGAAAGAATCACACAGATGGCCTCTTTTGTGGAGGAATAAGTGTTGGAAGTGGTCGACTGAAAGGTCACATCTGCTTGCTATTTAAAGTGGGTCCAGAGTTTCCCAAAAAATAGTGAGATTAGAAAATAAGATATTACGACTTTTTTTCTCATTGATTACAGCTTTATTCTTATCATGTTATGACATAATTTTCATAATCTCAAGAATTTTTACTTTCTTCAACGTGGCCTTAATACTCTATTATAGTTTCCTTGGTATTACCATAGGAAAAAAAATATATTCTTAGCAGGGTTATGGTGGTCAGTAATGGCTTAATTGTTATTTATAATGTTTGTCCCGACACAAATAGAAAAAGTAGCGATATTGGCAATAGGGTTTAACATTATAAACCAAATACTTTTCCTAAAATAAAAGGATGGAGAACATCAGGCTTAGATCATTAAAAGACAGTAAACCATAGAAATAACAATCTCAACATTGGCTTGGTACATATGTTTTGATACACCAACTGTTGACGGGTAAAGGGTGAGGGATGGGGATGGGGAAAAATAGAATAATGTATTCATCATCCAGTGCAACATGATGCATTGTTTGTCTTGAATGCTCTAACAAAGGTTGCTTGATTTCTAACCTGCTCTAAATGATATATTGTGTCACTTGGGGGCAGGAGAAACAATCTGTCAAGGTAACACTGACACGGTTTCAACGTGTAAAGTTAAATGTTATATGAGAACGTGTTAGCAAACGATCCAGCAGTTATGTGTCCTTTTAGCGCCGGTTTGGTCTCGACAAACTTCCTGAGAGGAAAAAAAATCGGGCTCTCCAGCTGCTAAATGCTCCACTATGTTCACCAGCTGGTCTCCTGCTTTGTCGAGCCATTTGGTGCTGAGCGGGTTGTAGTGCACACTGGGTTCATCAGCGCTTTTAGCTGAGAACATCTGCCTCCTGAGCCGGAGACAAGGCTGTTGATAGAACTGAGAAGCATTAAAAACTTATAGATGCAGGCTATAATAAGAAAACAAAGAGCTTATGTGAACGTCATCATAATGTTATCTCCTTTGTGTTTTGTTCCTTTTGTATTCATGTTCGGATCAAAACGATTGCATAAAAAAAAATGCTGTTTTATTGCATCACTTTATCATTTGGCCCATTTTGGGCTGGCCTGACAAGTCTCTGCATCTCTTCAACTCTACATCTACTGCATGTCCGTTGTGTAAGAGCACATACCAAGATTATAACCAAGACTGAAATCAATTACACAAATCCTGTCATAGCTGTCACCTCTGAAGTCTGCCGTTCTATTGCATGGAATAAAGTAACTATCTATCAGTTATTTCTTGTTACTCGAATAGACCTGGAGGTCTCTACAACACAAATAGGGTAAATAACCTCATATGCTGCCATAAGGGATGGAAATAAAGCCTAAATATCATAGTGAGTTCTTATCTAACTATTCTACAGTATTCTGTCACTTTATTGCTTGTGGGCCGGACGTTGTGTGCAGAGTTTGTTTTAAACAGTCTTTGGGGAAAAGCGATCTTAGAAAACTTTTCATATTAGCTATTTAAGAGGTCTGTTAATTGAAACAATCTTCAGACCCAAGCTCTTTTCAAATTAAAAACTATGTTATTCAACTCAATATAAAGCATTGCAGAGCACAGGTTGCATGTTTATTCAATTTTCATTTATATTAAACCAACGTATAGCTTCTTCAACTCACACCAAAATCAGTACTGCACTTACCTGCACAATTAACAACACACATGACAAGCGTGAAGTTGATTCAATGAACGCTTCACAAAATGGATCGCATTACCGATTTTCTCGGTATATTTTTGTGAAAACACATTTTATGACAAAAGATGGATATATACATTTAACATGTTTTCTTTTTATATTCATAAATAAACAAAACAATGGTCCTGAAACTAAGAAGTTCTTTAGCAGTTCTCTTTGCTATTCCATATGGAACATTAATATAAACTTCATCCTAAACAGAATTCGGGCTTCTTAGCCATTGTATGGTTGAATAAAACTTTTTTCTTTTCTTTTTAAATCAAACAGAAATTATTTGAGCTTCTTAGCCATTCTTTTTATAGGATGGTTGACATTTTTTATATTTTTTGTCAAACAACCATTAACCAAACCATGACACAATCTAATGCCTCTAAAGGTCCTCTTAGCTAGTCGTTCTTTAGCAAGTTGGTGAGGCAAACTAACTTGTTCACATTCTATGACTGTAAAGCTGACCGCTTCTTTTGCCCAATGTGTCCTGCGAGTGAAGCTGGTTTGGCGCATTGCACTTGAACGCCCGAGGCGAGTATTACTACTGTCAAACGATAACGTCTTCCCACAGAGTGTGCATATCATCTTTGTTTTTTTGGGACACGATCTTCCCGTCCAGAAGGTTCTCAGGTTCATCAGAATTATCCATGTTGTTGGTTTGAATGGCCGCTGCTGTCTGACTGCATTAGAGCGGCGACTGGTGCAGAGTGGGCGGAATTGTGGGTCTATTGGAAGGTCCTTGTGCGCGTGCGTTAAAAAAAAACAACGAATTAATCCTGTTTATTTAATCATAACGCGTTAACGCGTTATTTTTCACAGCTCTAATCAATTCTGATAAATAATAAGAATAGTTTATGTGCATTAAAAATGAAATTGAATGGTTGTAATACACGATGCAGGTAATTATCTATCCACTCTATCTTGTTGTTGTGTACTCCAGTGTAAGCGCATTTCACTCCCTGCCGGAGCAGTCATTGGGTTTCCCCACTGTGAGCCGTTGTTAGAGTTTGTTGATACCGCAGAACAAATGGCCAGTGTTGGGGCGATATGAAGCGATGAGCTGTTATTTTATAAGAGACTCACTTAATCCCATCGTAATCCCTGTATTAGATCACACTCTGATGGTGAAAAAAGCTCAGAAGAGGAGGAACCGTAGGCAGGCAGAGAGCAGAGCCTGACAGTTAGTTGACACACACACACACACACACACACACACAGAGAGAGAGAACGGATGTGCATACCATACATAGAGGCAGACTCTGCGTATAGCATACATATAATCAAATATACCCACATGAGCAGCGATGCACACATGCAGATGCAAACGCTCACTGTCATCCATGCACACACAGGCAATGCTACAACAGCAGCAGTGGGTCACATGACCACAGTAAGACCCCCCCTGAGAGGAGTATGTGAGTGAGGAGAGAGCCAGGAAGAGAGAATAGCTTCTCCACAGATGGAAACTAGGACACCAAACCCCTGTGTGTGTTTGTTTGCATCCTACAGCATCTGAGTGTTTCCATCTGTGTGTTTCCATCTGTGTGTGTGTGTGTGTGTGTGTGTGTGTGTGTGTGAAACCTCACAGTTTGTGTTGCTAGGTGTTTGTTTCCTGGAGAGAGTTGACCAGTTGTGTATCATTCACTCTGTACAGTATGATAAACAGGTGAACTCAATGTGAGACAGAGAAAGCTCCACTTAAAACTGGTGCTAGCAATCACTTTTTCACCGCCACTGTATCAGAGTTGAGACCGACTCTCTGAGACAAGTCTAAAAGAGGAAAACTGTGGATCCTGGTCTCTATGGGCCATAACCCAACAACTGCAGATAGTTCTTTGTGTTTTATTATTTCCGTCTGTTGCCATTTTAATTGATCTTTACTCAAATGATATGTTCCATATATGGAAAGTTTCCACGTGTGCCCAAAATGCAACTACTGGGACATTAGCATTTACATCAGTTAATCAACTTGACATGATATAATAGAATATTTAGCTTCTCTTAAAGAAAGGCCATTACACTAACTTGACGCAAAATAGTTCATGATTCATCCTGAGATTAGTTAGCAAAACTTGGTATGTTCTCAGGTGGGTTGTTTGATTTGCCTACAAGAGGAGGGGGGGGGAAGTATGAATTTCTTGTACCAAATGTATTTAATACTCTATGGTTATGTTAAACCAGTTCTAATTTTGTTAAAAGATAGTTTTTACTGCCAATCGGGTTCATATTTTATGTATCTTTATTTTTCATTAATATGTTGAATATTGAGATCTTTGAATTCCCCATTGCCACGCTTTGGTAGGTGAGCCCAGGAGTCGTTCTCTCAGTTTGCATTTGGAGCAGAGAGAGACGGTTGTCGGACACGAGGATGTAAACTGATGCAGTCCTTGTTTCATGTTCTATCACAGAGGCGCCAAAATAAATGCAAATGAAAAGTTCTTTGAAGGACCTTCGATGTGACACGCTGTCATGCAGCACTGCCAGCCACTGTTAACCTTCCTGCTATCACCACAGAACGGGACAGGGCTATATGATCAAGTGTTAAGTTTCTAGTACTTTATTAAGATGATCTAAAAACAGGGTCAGATATCTTGATTGACAGCTGTGATTAACTTGTGATGGGGGCAGTACTTCACTCCACTCCCTAATCACTAGTGTAAAACAACTGTGAATCCAAATGACATCACCAGTGCAAGATGGCAGCATCCTCGTCCCGGATTGTTTGATTAGCTTAATTTCTGTACAATGGGAGGAAGTGCGAATGTGTAGTTTATCTTTATACAAAGCTATTGCATGAGGAAAACAACACTTTCATTTTGGGATGTGTAAGCGAGTGGGAGGAGGGGCGGGACCAGGAAGTAGCATCAGCCAATGACAGCTTGACGTATGGCACCGGCAGAATGCGAGGCGAGTGCCGTAACCAAGGGCGTATATAAATCGTGGGCTAAGGATGAAAGACTGCCACAAAGGAGATTTGTGTCTACAGCAGCTAATGAGGTACTATATCAGCACAGCACCCGCAGCAAAACACACACAAGCGAGCACACATCCACATACAGTACGAACAAGCACATGCACACAAGGCTCAGACACAATAATGTGCATGAGGAGTCACCCAGGTGCATTTATACAGTAACACATCGAACACTAGTTTTTATCCATACAAACAATACACAGACACGCACACACAAACAAACAAACACACAAACAAACAATCAAGGGCCACATATAGAGTTAAAGAGTTGATCAATACTGTAAATAATTTATGTATCCCACGTTTCCCTCGCAAAACCACTAAGAAACTTTATCATCTGGTCAATGGGAGGACATGTTTAGCTGAACCTCCTCCGTCCGTGTGTGTGTGTGTGTGTGTGTGTGTGTGTGTGTGTGTGTGTGTGGTATGGGTATTAGTTATGTCCTCTCCATAGACTGTATATATAAATGGACGGAGGGTCTGTGACGTCAATCGTTGGTTTCTGCAGAGTGAGAATGCGGCTTCTAGGAGGTGTTCCCCTGGCGCCATCTTGCCAGTGCTGACTCCTCCTAGTTCCTGGCTAACCAATCAATGGGCAAGGAAGAGGAGCGCGAGTGTCGACTCACAGCTGTGCGACAGCTGCAGAGCTCTAGATGCCTGGTTAGCTTAGGCTACGGCTAACCGGCGACATAATAGTCGGTGCAAACAGGCTAGCGCTGCGCTGCAGCTGCTACCGGATGGTCGCGATCTTCACCATGAACTAAAGGTAAGTAACCTTGAAACTATACAACAACAAAACCTATTGCTTTATCTATCATCATAATCAAATGCTTACATGCCTCAAGTGTTTTTTAATGTAATTGTTATCAAAGTTACTGTTTATTTAACACGTCTAATGAAAAGATTGAAGCAAGTTAACTAGAGAATTTTTGTACCAGGCTGTAAACAGGTTTAATTCTGCTCTAAAGTCTGGCTTTTTAACATGGTAGTCAATGGGGACTATCTGCTTCTTGGAGCCAGGCGTAGCGGCTTCCCATGGAACTGCAGCTTTTTACACTTCAGTATCGGCTTCATAGCTCGCCCCTTGGTCCTCTCCCACGGTAGGAATGGGTTTATAATTCATTGTGTTTTTGGAGTTGCCCCACCCCAGTCACTCAGACACACACCCTCCGTCACACACACTTACCCTCATCTTTCCCTGTCGTGCAGTGTATGGGGTCAGGAGGCTGCACTTCCCTTTTTCACCACTAAATGTCTCTAGTTAGCAAACACCTGTAAAGGTCTGTGTGAGAGACAGACAGCTTGAGGTGAGAGACATGGAGAGAGGGGGAAGGACTTAAGAGTATAAAGGTGCCTGTCTGTCTCTGTGTATGTGTGTGTGTGCACATGTGTGTGAGTGTGTAGTGAAAGCATCAAGTTATAGCTTCAGTCCTTAATCAGTTCCGACAGTCTAGTAAATGAGCGTAGGGCTCCTGCGTTTCAGCAGCGCTCTGAGCCCAACGCACAATCAATGCATTGACATGAGTACAGCGGAGGGAAATAGAGCAGGAGTGTGAAAATCTGCTTCTGGTCACTATTGCTATTATTAGAGTGAAACGTGAGCTGTTACGCAGCCTGTGTTGAGCGCTGTATTGATTTAAAACAAAGTATATCTGTTCCATCAGTTGCACACAAGATGAATGACTGAAGAACACAGCTGAAACCGCTCCTGTGTACAAGTATTGAAATGACCAAGAGTCAGAATATAACAAACTCAGTGAAATCGATTTTGCCCATTGAAGGTCCACGACATAATTCAACTGAAATTTACCATTATTGGAGTATCACTTTATCTACAACAATTACAAAAGGTACACACGTCTTCAATTTAAATATTTCCCTGTTACCACAAGTGTTTAACAACACACTCAAACGCATTTATGTGTATTGTCACACAAATATATGCGTGTGACAATAAACACTGGACGTCTGGAATTGGATTGTGTAACTCTGGTGTACCGTGCTTAACGTCACACACAACCAGAGCCGGAGCTAGAAGCAAGCTGAAATCACATGGAATCACCCAATTCGATGTGATTCGAAAGACATCATGCTTAACCATTGATAACTGCCTCGGCTACTTGCTTGCTATGTTAACTTGTGTGCTACTGTTCTACTCTGCAGTGAATGTACAAACTGCACATGTGCAGAGTTTAAGACTAGAACTTGTATTTACGACAGTTGATTACACATCCGACCTGTAGGGGGAGCCTGCACATGGCCGAGAGCAAATATTGTTTTGTTTACCTTTAACACTAACAGCTAATTTTGTTTAAAATCATTTTGGGATTTAATCTCCATCAATTGTTCTCCACATCAGAAACCTTAAAGTCACTGGACTTACATTACTAAACCTTCAGTTTTACTGGTGAAAGATACACTTGTAGCCAGACTGAGCCCCGTCTGTGCTTGTATGTGCTTGAGCTTTTCATGAGGGAGTGTGCAGCAACGACCAGGAGAGCGATGGCCCCCTTAAGACCAGTCAATGAGAGACGGACGTGGAAAGGGACGCAACTAGCGGGACTGGCGATCAATAGTAATCATGAGGCGCTGTGGTTAACAGCAGATGACACATCGCTCAGGCCTTTCTACGACGCTGCAGCCTGACACAAACCAGCACAAAGCCATAATTCCTTGTAGGCCCGAATCAATACATATGTACTGTATATTTGCACAAGTATCAGATAAATAGTAAGATTATTTTTGAGGTATTTTTGCCTTTATTTGATAGCTCATTCCACTCAGGATGCAAGACTAACTTTTTCATTCAGAGGCAGTCGTGTCAGCTGATGGTTAGTCTGTCACTCAAATTCTGTTTTGGGGGCATGTTGACCCAGAGGTAAGTAGTAAACGAGTGTGGATCTGTGATGCTTGACACAAATCTATGCAGACATGACACAGAATTGTCTCTCAGCTCAAAAACACACCTCCCCCAGGGCAAAGTGTGTGATACACAGCTATAACATTAAGATGATGGTGAAATATATGAACACATATATGTTAAATTACTGTCTGTACTCTCAGAGAACACATGTATGAAGGTAATAACGAGGAGGCCAGTAATCGTGCTAGCAGGCAACGATTGGTCTAAACAAGGTGCACTAGAAGTAAGCATCTAACCTGATTAAACAGACAGCCTCACTGACTGACAGCACGTCACGGATTACAGTATATGACTAATGAGTATGAACAGTTCAACACTGCTTATTGTGTTTCCTCCCAAGAGTGAGGTGAAAAACTCTTTTCACCGAAGATCCCATGAAAAGAAGTGATACGACATATTGTAGATTATGGATTCAGCAAAACAGTTGATGGTGGTAAATAACTCACTTCTTCTTAACTTTCAACTAAGCCAAAATAACGTTCTGATGTCCTAATTTCTGCTTAAATAAACACTACATCTGCAGCTGCCTAACACACATAAAACCACTGTAATACTCCCCTATAATCATTATTGTATGCACATTAATGCCCCAGAGTGATGAGCTTTATGAACTGCTATGTGTAAAGAAAAGAAAACACAAAAAACATTTTCTGCACCAAAATGTAAAGGGTTCTTCTCTGTCCCATAATACATCCTTCCACCAAGTTTCATCGATGAACAAACGCTGATGGAAACATAACCTCCACAGTGAAGGACAGTTGAACATTTGGTCCAATTAGTCCAAAATGTTGCTTTTGTCCTGCGTAAGCCCCCCCCCCCCCCCATATCATCCACTGGAGACAACAGAGATGACCACAGTGAAGGCTTGATCATCTTGATCAAGCTGACATTGCATTTGAGGGAGTGTGCACTGTTGACCATAAACAGGATATACAAATGGATGACCAGGCAGCTCCCAACAGTGGAGCCAAAATATATATGTTGCCCCCTGGTGGCTGGCTGTAGAATAGCTCATAAACGCCACTTTCTCCATGTTAGTGGTTGGGACATGGACCAAACAAATGTTTTAGGTTAGTCTTATAAAGAGTTTTTTCCAGACAGAGACAACGGTTCCATCTTTATTTACAGTCTATGCCCTGGACGGAGTGCCAGTCTACTACAGAGCCACCATACAGAGACAACCCACCTCAACCATCCCCCCTCACACAAACACACAGAGATACGGCTGTGGAAAAAACAATTAGAGAGGGGAGTTGTTAGTGAGCATGTGAGTGAGAGTTAGAGAGAAGGTAACGCACAATTCTCTTCCTTATCTCCCGTGAGAGGAAGAATAAAGATTTCAAAGATGGTTCTTTCAGTGAGAAACACTTGGCATAAGTACAACAACACACACACACACACACAAACACATTCATCTCTCCACCAGAGCACAGCCATCGCGGTAGATAATGAGCCCTGAATATCATTAGCGCGACACGCCAGCCTGCTTGCACCACACACTGTCTATGGTTATGCCTAAAAAAAAACTTTATCTGTAACTCTTACCATCGACTTTCAAAAAAATTCTTTGAAAAGCATGGCAGCACACTCATCACACTTCATTAAGTATACAATTAACACACTACACACACAAGATTATATCCGTGAAAACATTTGGCATTTAACCTTTCAGTTTTTCGATTTTGGTGTCTGAAGAGGAAACAGAGTCCAGTCTAAAACCATAACCTTGAACAGAACAGCTTGTTGTGTAGTTAACTCCATATGTCTTCATAAGTATTGGTCATTTTTTTTAAAGTAACAACAGTTAGCCTTGGCTAGTTCGGACATAGTGGCAGGATGACAGGAAGACAGAATTATAGCTAAACGCTTGCAAAGGTGACATTGGAAGAGAGCATGAACATATGTGATGGATAACAGAGAGCTTATGAACAATTGCATGTACCACCGAGCTAGTAACATTCGGATGCCCAAATTTTGTATATTCAAAATGAAATGGATCTGCTGTTTAAGATAAAATCACAAAGGGTAGTACTTCTAATATCAAGGTAATTTACCTTATAATGATTTTTCACATAAAAAAATTCCTTACAAAAGAAACAAATGTAAAACTTCTATTCTTCTGAGCATATCAATCACAAATAGTGGCTCTTTGTTTTATTGCATTTGAGCCTTAAAGTTCAAATTGTAATGAAATAATATGTCAAGAGTTTGCAGGAAGTCAGCCAACTAAGCCAGAGAAGCATTCTAATGTAAATGCTGTATAGACTCATGAACTTGTTCATGGGACCCGATGTCAGAACACAATATCCTAATAAAGCTGAGGAAAATCTCTGCCTACATCCCAGGACACTATAGAAGGACCCATCTGACTTTTTCAGTCCAGATACTGATACCTGGGCTTTGGGTATCAGCCAATACACAGTGAAAGGACTGATCTGATTTGAAGTAATAAGCTTCATGCCTCGCTGTGTGAAAAAGACTGAGATCATTCTTCTATGTGTCATGTAACAGCTGACCTTACTTGGATATAGTTTTAAAAACGTTGTATGATAAAATGTAACAAAAAACTGTTAACTGAATACATATAATTTACACATTCGCATGTATTCTTTGAACAATACACCATCAACTTGGTATGTAAGTCTTTAAAATTAAAAGAAATTACAATACAAGTTCAAAACTTTTCAATTTTGCAACATATAGGTCAGGAATTAAAATTTCAATGTGAAACAATACAGCCGCAACAAACTAGAACGAAATGTGAATATTAAACCACAATTTGAGTGCAAACTAGAACACCTCCAAACTGCTTTTCAACTCCCTCCCTTCTATGTTTGTTTCAAAACGAATTGAAGGGAATAAATCCACCCTAATCTCCCAATACTTCATCCAGCTATGAAAGTTAGGGTAGAGTATCAGTTGAAATGTACTAATATTGTTCAGTTCTAGGACAGGTATTGGGTCTCCATCTGAAATATCATCATCTAATTGTGTTAACTTCTCTGAATTAATAAGACACATTCTGCCAGAAGGAAGAAACTCCATTTTCAAGTCACTTAATCAAAAGCAGTAAAACCGATCTTGGAATATAGAGCACACTGATAGACTGGATATCACTTTAGACCAGTAAAATCCCATGCCAACACTTCCACTTTATCTTTGAATGTTTAGTTTGCGTGGAGCAGAAACTGCAGGCCGAGTAACTTTGTACATTTGGACCACTCTGTCAAGCAAGATTAATCAATCCTCAAGTAATTAAACTAATCCATGTCAAGCAGTAACTCAAGGCCGGTCAGCTGTCCAGCTATACAGGTACATAAGGTTTCCATTCTGCCAGAACTTTCTTCTTTAGAGCTACTCATTGTACCAAGCTTTAGAAAGGGAGCGAGGCTGCTATGTAAAGCACACCAAAGCACTCTTGGGCAGCCGTGGTGTTGAAACCCAGCCAAGTATCATCAAAGTGCCAGTTTGGCAGCTGCCTTGAGGGATAGTAGCCAAGGCCAAGTAAGGTTCTCAACCTGACACAACTACTCGAGCAGAGGAAGGTGTTAAAAGCCTGTCCACCAGCAATGTTTCTCCCGCAGTATACTATCAGATGATTCTGCCTACCTCTTATTTAACCAAGCTACATGATGATGAGACAGCCACGGAACAGACTGATACACAAAACCGAGAAAGACAGCAAGTGCATATCTGACGGCTCAGAGGCGAGCTTTGTCTCTCGTTCACTTCTAATCTGTGCGAGAAAGAGTGCGAATAAAACATTCACTTCCTGTGGCGAAGAAAGTCACATTGTGGCTTCACGTTGAGTTCAACACAACAAACTCTGATCCGCAACATTCTCTCACATGCGTGTATGTGTGACCGTGCCCTAATTTCGGTTTTTGTACCAACCAGCATCCACCTGCCTGTCCACTATTGTGCTCAGTCTGTGAGACAAACTTTTCCCACTGTGAAAAGTCTATGAATTAAGTTCTAAGACTTGATGGATCCAAACACTACACACAAATAATTAGATAATAATGAGTTAATTGTTTTATGGAAATGGAGAACTAAAATGTGGTTATGTGCAGTATTCATTTAGTGAAATTTAGTACTATTATATATATTTTTTACAGCTTCATTTTTACCTGTAAGTTAACTTTAGCTCAATAGGCACTTCAACCAATTACTGGCGATTCCCCGGTTCCTTCATTCTGCATGCAGATCCTCTACAGTGTGTGATAGATGTGTGACAGCAAAAGCGCTGCACATAGATTACACTCTAAAAGCGCAATATAAATACAGATCATTCAGATAACATGAGCCTTTAGTTTTAAATTCTCTCAGTATCATGAGCTTGTTTCTAATCTGAGCTTGTCTCTGTAGAGTCTTCACACTCTCCCCATTTCCACACAGGCTTGTTGGCACCTCCTCCCACACAGATGAAGAACTAGCATAATCTAAAATAGTTTTTTTGTGTCTAAATGAACTCCCTCTGGTCCTGGTTGTTTCCTTGCATTGCATGCATCGTGCTGGGTGAGGAGGTCAGTAAGCATGAAAAAAACAATGCATGAACAGATCCAGTAGTGAGATGTAGTAAATAATAACAGATGTCATGTGACGCTTTGAACCATTAGCATCATTTAGGCAGCCGCTGCTGCAACGAGCCGTACGACTTGGAGTGACAGACTCATGGACAGACAGAAAGATACATACATGGGACATTCACACATATATATTCTGTCTGGACTCATTAGGATGGCTTGTCTTTGAGGTTGCAGGCAGAGTACTGTAGCTCTGAAAGAGAAAGAAACACAGCACTCACCACTTTGTCCTGCTGCAGCCAGGTCAGCCATCCATGTATAATGAAAAGAAAGACAGAGACAATTTGAGAAAAGATGATTTCTGAAAGCATGACCATGATCCTACAGCCCTACCACTAACAAGCAACAAAACAGAATGATTATGATTTTGAGGCCCCTAAATATACTTGCTTCAGGTTCTTGGTTAAAACGGATAGAATGTAAAGCACAATCTCTGGTGTCAAGGGTAAAATGCTGTGGACGCTAGGGCCACACTGTGGGTTTGAAAACCCCGGGATTGTGTTTACGTCTGAGCAGGCAGAACAATAACAAAACCACCCAGGTGAAATTCTCAACTGGATTTTCTTAGTCACAACGTATCAGCATTTAATATCAACAATACTTCAATATATGAAATACCAAAAATAGTAAAGAAAACATCATCTGTGTGTGTGTACGTGTATTTGCAAAAACTGCCTTTCAAAGACACACTATTACTGAATACAGGCAACAACCATAACACACCACACAGGACCACCCAGCTGAACTCTACCTGTGTCAGCCAGTGACTAATTAGGGTGTACTTTAGAGTGTGTGTGTGTAAGTGTAAGTGTGTGTGTTATAGGTGATGTCCTTGCTCACACTCCTTCCCCCTGCCTCACACACACAAACATACCCTGCTGTGTGTGTATAGGGCACCTCCGGACCCCTGGGATACCGAGACAGAGGGGGAGACCACCCCCTCTGTCGACAGCTCGGTCTAATGCCCAATTAACCTTTACTAGCTCCTGCCTGGGTCACACACACACTCTAACACATGGGCACAGATCACATTCACGCACCTGGGTGAACGCATAAGCCCACAGTAACACACACAGATCTAATATACAGAACATATCAACACACAAAGCATGCTATATGGACATTTGAGCACACACACACACACACATGTGCCACGGTTCATCACCTGAGCTCCAACACCTGAGGCCTGGTCAGACACACAGGACCTGAACAGCTGCATTAAGGCCATAAGTGGGTTTGGGTTTCTTATACCACTTACAGATTGGGGTTCCACAAAGGATATGAATGTATAAATTCATTTACACAGAGAAAATTATATAGCTAAGCCTAGACAAATATACAAATACAAATGAAACCAATTAAAACATATAGAAAGATTTATAATATTGCATTGTATTGGTATTTTTCTTTACCATCAAGTATATATTTCAGTATAACTACACTTACCTTTACAATCATTAATTCATTTTTGTATTTCTGTGTATCCATGCAGCTCTGTTGCTTTTACCTGAATAGTGGAGTGACCCAACGGCCATGTGCTCTACAGGGAGGTTAGTGCCACCTACATTAATATAGTTAATGAATAACAAACAAAATATCAATAAATACATTAATTATTATTATTATTTATTAAATATTTTATAATTATTTATTATCTGTAGTCATTTCACTTTCTCTTCATATATTCATTAACTTAACCAAGGAGGTTAAGTTTCACAGTTTGTTTGTTGGTTTGATTGTTTGTCAGCAGGAATTAGTTTGTCACACAATGTACTGTTGTGCAGCTGCTGTAGCACTTTGGCCGAAGAGATATTTCCCCATTGGGACAGTAAAGTATATTTGATTTTAGTCCTACTTTTACCCTATGAGGGTTGAGGACAGAGGATGTTGGGCCCCATGAGGCAAACAGGGATTTTTTTGAATTTGATATGATTTGAGAATGCAAAAACTATTGAACGTATTTCAACAAAACCTAGTTGAATGATGGAACATTGGCCAAGAAAGAGCCCATTCAATTTTGGCACAGAGCAACAAATTCCAACAATGGGGCAGATCCATGATTTGTATTTGTTTTTCTTTAACATTGCAAGAGAAAGGGTATTTTTGGAGATTTTCATAGATTTATCAGATCATAATTATTAGATCTTGATGAAAATGAAAGTGGGCTATTGGTCATTGGTGGAGGTATTTGCTCCTTAGTGCCATTCTAGTTATTAATGTATTTTTTTTAAACTTTGTTTATATTCTTCTTTTCAACAGAATTGAATACAAGCAGCAATAGAACTATAATACCCAGCTCTTAAAACATGGGATTTTTTTTCTCTCACCTCTGTGTAAATACACAGTAATTTCTTTCGAGATTCTTTTCTTTATAGCATTGGGAATGAATGCTTAAAAGAGAAAAAATAACTTATTCTCACTTTCCTCTCAGCTAGTTTATTAGGTACACTAATGCACTCAAATATGTCAGCCCTACAATAAATCTGACATTAATTTTTCAGTTCTTGGGGGAGCATTTTAAATGGAATTATATTCAAAATGGAGCCTAAAGTTTGCGGTTGTATACCGCAGAGTGTTACCGTACCGTGTTGGATCTCAGTGACACTCGCCCCCCACAGCGGGCGCAGAACTTGGTCTGGCAGTACGAGCACAGGTTCCCACAGCCATCTGCAAACTTTGTCTTGTGGCAAATGCCGCAGGTTGGCGCGTCGTCCCGGTGAACAGCCGAACCCGTTGCCGCCGAGGCCTGCCGGATCACCGTCTCCCTGTAGCTGGACAACTGCTGCTGGATGCCCCTGGAAAATAATTATAACAGGAAAGAAACATTAACACTATCTGTCAGAGAAAGCCTTCCTCCTTTTGCTTCACATCTGTTATTTCACTCTTCTTCAAAAGAATTATCACCTTTATGTCCCATTCATTCACAATTCTCTTTCACTCTGTAGTACTGTTCAGTGATTATGGTTATCCAATCAGAATTTGCCATGATCTCAATCAGCCAATCGTTTCGCTGGTGTCAGACCTTGAATCTGTTCTCCCCTCTGTAACTGTCATGTCAGTGTTTAACTGTGATCCTCCTCCTCCATAGTCACCTCTAGTCAGGCTGAGTCCCTCATCTCATACCGATCCTCAACATTTCCTATACAATGTGACCACGCCCCCAATGTGACTATCACAAGGAGGTCTGAACGTCCAATCGACTCTCATTTGTATCACCTCATTCTTATCTCTTATTGGGTATGTCAAAAAATTGTGTTCACTTTTCAGTTGAAGTCTCTCCAGTGGGAATACACCAACTTTAACCAAAGTGTTTGTTAGATGGTCGAACAGAGGTCAATACCCACTGCCAACTTTCAGAACTGAACTGCTTCCAAAAGTTTTGTGATCTATAAATGTCTAAAGCAAGGATTGTCCAAACACATCATGTTGCTGTCTCAATATTTCCGTCTGAACGAAAGTGGTGGAACAAACTTACTGGTGGCAACAGATCAAGGGATCAACAAAGTCATTACAGTTTATCCTCTGGGGACCTTCTGTAATACATTTCATGGCAATCTGTCAAGACATTTCACTCACTTAAGGAAAAGTCAAGGGATTCATCCTCTACCAACCATGAGTGTTGGTACAAAATGTCACAGGGATCCATCCAATTAGGTTAAAGACATTTCAGTCTGGAAAACAGTGGTGGAGCAACCAAGCAGCAATTTCTGTAGCTGCTGTGGCTCCAAAAACAAAGATTTAATAAAAGGAACATCTGTCTTCCCTACGAAAAACATTAATCCACTACGCTCATGGTGCAATCAGTTAATTCCATATATTGTGAAACCACAATCAATCGGGTGATATGGCAAACAAGACAAGAACTGTAGAAAAAATGTGTGAAATATAATAAATAAATAGAGGGGCGGAGAGGTGAACCAAAGCCAGAGAGTGAAGGAGACAATGGCTGCATTACATTTAGTCAATATCCCCGTTCTCAGTAGTGTTGGTTCAGTCCACTTTTTTTTCTCCCTCTGCTGTTGTTTCAAGCTGCTTCGCCGACACAGGAACGTCTTCAGCTCGATACGAGGAATAAAGGGGGAGAGTATTGGTTTTATCTAAGACGTTACAGTATGTTGATGAATTGGATTTCACACTGTGGAGAGTGAGGAGAGAGCGAATAGAAGGGAAGCAGGTAGAAAGGTAGATTAGTTCAAACGAGAGGAGAGGAGAGGAGATGAGGATTGGAGAGGAGAAGAGGAGAGGTTTTTATTTTTTTAAATCCATTTAATGTGCATTTCCAGGAACTAATACACTTCTTACATCAAACACCAGATGTAAAACCCAACCAAACAAGATTAGTAAATAATACATATAGTTTATTTTCGATATATACGTATATACACACACACACACATTTATATATATATATATATATATTCACTCTTCCATACAAAATGTTGTTTTTCAAATTAAAGGTTAATATTCAGTTCCCCATCTTCCCCAAGAGAGCATGGAATCCCTCCAAAAGCCCATATGCGACTTAATGTCAGCACATTGTTCATCATCCTGTAGTATGCATGTTCTACTTTGAGTCTGGTTTTCAGAAGTCCCACCAGCATTGGCGCCGGTTGCACGCTGCCAGTGTTCAGGGCCTGGTTCCTACGTATCAGCCAAATGGCTAACTTGGAAGAACCATGCCAAGTTTAACAGGTTGCGTATAGCTTTCTTTTTTACAGAATATTTCGGACCATAAATTAACAAACCAAATGAAAATACCTCTCCAAGGCCCTGAAACCATCCTTTTAACAAATCAAAAAGTGCTTCCAGCCTAAGGCCCTGACAAAATAATGTTCAAATGTTTCAGCTTGAGAACAAAAAGTACACCCCTCCCCCAGCTACGGATCAAGGTGCGCTCTGTATCTGTTTGTAGCTATCGCCCTGTGCACTACCCTTCACTGGAGGTCTGCTGTCCGTTTTTCAATGGGCAGCTTGTAAAATGACTGCCAGCTACCTTCCGGAGAAGCATCTTGCTCCAACAGCCCTGTCCACCTCGACTCTCTCATCCCTTCCAGCCAGTGTTAATTTTGGCAGCTATTTTTGATTTAGTCTTAGTCTTAGTCTTTTGACGAAAATCCATTTTAGTTTTAGTCACATTTAGTCATTTTTATCCTTCTTAGTTTTAGTCTAGTTTTAGTCGACTAAAACAAATTACATTTTAGTCTAGTTTTAGTCGACGAAAACAAATTCCATTTTAGTCTAGTTTTAGTCACATTTAATAGCCAAATTAAACTCCTTTTCTATAAAAACATATAGCTGCAGCCTAATAGCTTAAAAATATATATTTAGTTTTAAATGTGAAAACAAAAAGTGAGAGCAGGTCAGACTGGAGGCAAACACAGAAACTGCAGCTCGGTAGAAACCAACTGCAGCTTCTGCTCTGATCAAGAAGCTGAGGCGCTGATCTCTGATCAGCTGAGATCAGAGAAACTGGGTTTTCACTGTTTCCATAGTTAAGAAGCAGTCGGTCATTGAGAGGCTTCTTCACATGAACAAGCTGTGATCTTGTGTCTCTGAGCGAGTTAGCGGGACGGGGGGCGGAGCTTGGGACCGGTGCGCTATCTGGGAGCGCACAGACACACACACACAGACACACACACAGACACACAGACTCACTCGCCCGCTCCCGATACTTTATGACGGCCTGATACGATGTTAAAAAAATTATTGTGACTTAGTCAACCACCAACATTTCCGTCTCGTCTCGTCAACAAAAGTTAAAAATAGATTTAGTCATAGTTTTTATTTTCAAAGATCCGTTTTCGTTACGTCTTCGTCTCGTCTTCGTCATTGAAAAAGGGTCCTAAACGATTATATTTTGTCATCGTTTTCGTCAACGAAATTAACACTGCTTCCAGCAAGTGCAAATTGTGAACCTTTACACAGGTCTGATAAACAGACTTCTTCTCCACAGTCGGAAAGCTGTCCAGGTGAGGAGTTGGGAAGGACAACAGCTGACCACCCCTCTCCTGCCACTCCCCTACAGCTGGGGTGATGAACAGGGAGGGGAAACTGTCTTCTGATTCTTCACTCCACTGGTCACACAGAGAATGGCTCCTTGCTAAAATTCTCATGGTTTGCGGCAGGGTGGCACAGATCTCCTCCAACACTTTATTGATCAGTCTGGTTGACTTGATGTTGCTGTTCTCTCTCAGGGTGTCCAACGATGTTGCTGTCATCCTTATCAGATGGCCCAGTTTGGTGCAGCCAGCTAGTCTGAGGTTGGCTCTGAGGCTGGCATACTGCAGTATTTCAGACCTCATAAAGTCGTTTAAGAACAGCGGTTCCTCAAACAACCACAATCCAGGTGTCACAATATTTTCTCGTGTGAAACAAAAAATCGGCCATGCCTCTATCACCGATTTGTAGAATGGAGTCAGCCCAGTGAGATCCATGTCCTCAGATCGTAATAGGAAAAGATGCTTGTCGTACCCTAAGCTACCAGTTATCTTCAGCAGCAGACGAGCCGTGTCACATCATCTCGAGCCACAGTTGTAGAGTAGTCTTTGTGCTGCCCGAAGTTGAAAAGCAGCAATTTTGGACTGGATGTCCACCAGTGCCATCATTCAACCACCGGCAGAGGACTGCTGCCCGATCCCGTTGTTTACCAGACCAGAAAAAGTCCAGTATGGCTCTTTCTATTTCATCCAGTAGTCCTCTTGGAGGTTTTTGTTAAAAACCTGTGATTTCCCCAAAAGACACCCAAAACTTTTAAACCCTTTTTACTAATAAATCGGAAAAATACAGAAGCCAGTGAAGGAAGAGAAAACACCATGTGATGCCTGATCATTTAACTGTATTCCTTGTCTTTCTCATTGTTTTTCCTTTAGCATCTTTCCTCAGGGTTGTCATGTGTTTTTTAGACGGAAACGTTTCTTCTCGTCCAGCTCATCGAAACCAACCTGTCTTTTTTAGACAGCCACAGATCTAATAAATTTATCAAAGCCCTATATTCTTCCAGTGTGTAAAGAGAGGTATTTCTAGCTGGGGTCCCAACAGATGATACACTTTCTAAAGGCCGGCACATGCTTCTGCGTTCTCACAGGCCCGCAAGCGCAAGAGCCCTTCCGGGCCCCTTACATGCTTTTGTATCCCTTCTAACGTGCTTACATGCGTCCCCCCATTTTTCTAACTATAGACAAAGCTCCGCGAGCCTCACACAGCCCGCAAGGGATGTGATTGGTCTGCTAACTAAATCCTTTCCGGAGTCGCATTTCCGGTTTCATGCCCCATAATACCGGCAGAAACCACAGAAGATTTAGAAAAATGAATATGGACCAAATAGAAGAGCGTTTGGCAGAAGAGATCCGAAAGTATGACCACTTGTATAACCCGTCACTGACTGGTGGATTTGTCCGCCAGAAAAGGCTCTGAGGAGCCGCATTGGCTATGTAAATAAACGGTTGACGACGACTGCCACACACAAAGAAGGCGTCTCTAAGGTTGTCTCCGACAAAAAACGTTACTCCGCTTAGTGTTCTGGTGGTGAATTGCTTTGTAACATGCGCAACGCTTTGAGAACCATTAATTACAACGAGTCCTTCGACACATCTGCGTGAAAAGCCACAGACGCAGTTGCAGAAGCAGGCACCGGCCTTCAGTCTGACTCCTCCTCCATTTCTTCACATGGGGCCTGACTGACTGACAGACTCTGTCCCTAATTGATGTTCACAATGTGCTCTGTGGCTGTGGCATCTGAGGAACTTGCCTCCTGAACTTCTTCTCCTGCCTGTGAAATTTCTGCAGCTGCAGACTGAGGGGATTTTTTTACATCCTCAGACACACGTCATTTCTTTGATTGACTCTGCCCCTATGAAGTCTCGCCTCCAGGCTGTGAAACGTCCCCCCCACTCACGGCATCACCACCACTCAAAACTCTGCTGCGAGTGGACTTCAGCGAGTGCCACTTCAGTGCGAGGAGCGTCCACCGATGCGGTGGGAGCGGACTCCTCCGATTCATTGCTATGGGCGCCGCTGAGTGCAGTCGCCGGATTGGCGCTAGGCACTGCCGCGGCCCCTGAGCCGTTAAGTGCAGTTGCAGGTTTGGCGCTATGTGCACCTGCCGCCTCTTCGAGAGCGGCATCCGTTTGCGTGCCGCTGCCGTCACCTGCCGCGTCATCTGATCGCTGCTTATGCGGACACAAGAATGTTTACCAACATCCCCTCAATCGAAGCACTCCAGGCTCCCGGAGCTGCCGTACACCATATAGTGCCCGTCCCCGTGCTTCACTCTGAAGGAGGGGATTCCAAGAACATAAACGCCTGCCACCTCAGGGACTGCACATGTCTCAGTTTAATATCTTTACAACCTAAATTGAACGTTCTGAACCCACTAGAAAATTTACCGAACCTGCTGAGCTCGGCTCTTGAGAGCTCGTTTGAAATAAAAGGCGGGACTCTGGACACCGTGATCCGAGTTGCGGGAACCGACAGCGGTTCACCTGCACGTAGCCGTCCCTAATGAATAGGCCACTCTCAATCAGCTGGTGCACCTGGCGTTCTTCTTTTAGAAACACCACTACCGCTCTGCTCATTCTGGAGGCGAAAACTACATTTTCTTGTCCTACCTGTTCGCCAACAGCCAGCAGGACCTCCTCCACCCTAATGTCCTCTCCCGGGGGGACCATCTCCCTGCCGGATTGACGGAGGAGTCGTCCCGTGGGACGCCATTCCTCCAGAGACCCCCGACAAAACAAGCGGTCTCTTGGTTGATAATCAAAAACGATTTTTAAGAGAAACAAAACTAACCTCTTCATGCAAAGATGAGATGAGAAAAGTAAAAGGAAATACCTGTAAATAGGCAAAGCCCAGTTCAAAATCTCCGCGCCACTTACCCATCCCCCACCACCACTCACTCACACCGGAAACGGAAAGAGAGGAGAGGAGAGGAGCGGAAGAATAGAGGAGAAGTACTTGGATAAAGGTTTTCCCTAAGGTCGCACAAAAAAAAGAAACTAATCCAAATAACACAATTAGAAACCACATAACTCAGTGGACTGAAATGACCAAAGGACAGCACAAATGTGCATTAGCTCTGAATCACACTTGCTCCATAAATCAACAATGAAGCTAATAAAATGATGAGGATGTTGTACAGACACTGCAACAGACTGACAGACAAACCTGGCTAGAGGATTGTAATGAGGAAAAAAACAGGGGAGGGTAAGAAAAAGGGGGAGTGAAGAAAACGAATGAGCAGAGCAGTGGATAGAATGAAAAGAGAGGAAGTTATAAAAGAGATGATATAGGAAGATGATGAAGGAGTAGAAGTTAAAAAAGGAGGAAAGGTGGGGAGAAAATTAGAAGAGAAGAAATGAGAGGAGGAAGGAGGTAGAGGGGAAAGTGTAGAAGGAGGCGAATAAGAGAAGGAGAACACAGTAAAGAAAAAGGATGTTGTTTAAAGGTGTGAGAGGGGTACAAGGGAAGAAGGGATAATTTATACATTCTACGCCATAAAGTTAAACAGCAAACAAACAAAAGAACAATATATAAGACTTTTTTTGTATTTTTACACACAGTATATAGAACTCTTCCCTTTATGTGTCCAGATCAATATACAGAATATGAACCAATAAACAGAAAAGACTTACAAACCAAATGAGAAGTTGTGATTCCCACTAATATGTAACCATTTTAAAGAATCAAGTGAATAAAGAAAGTGTCTTCCACAGCGTGTGTTGTGTTTTCAGAGCCATGTTGTACTGCAGGTTCACAATAAGGATCTCGGATGGTCTCACTCTCAGTCTCCAATCACTCAATCTGCTCAGAAGAGTAAAGAGCATTTACCCTGTTATACATTCATGGCACTGAGTGTAATTCGCTCGCTGTGGCTGCAGTGGCCTACAATATACTTACAGACCGACAGTTAGCGACGAAGCCTCCTCAGCCATCAGCTCAGCCCGTAAAACTACAAATCCCAGCAGCGGGGGCCAGAGGAAGGGAAGTCCGAGATGCGGTCATTTGAACATTGCTCCTTTGGGTGTAACAAAACAAACCGTTCGTCAAAAAACACCTTGAAAAAACCCTGTAGAGGCTCTGAGGGACCCGGTGGGTGAAACTCAACCTGCCCCTGAAAATATTAACACCTGCCCAGTGCGCACGCACACATACACACACCCAAACACACTCACACACACACCCCTCCTGTAATCTCTGCACAAACAAATTCGTTAGCATTTACACAAACCCTTCCTGGGAGCAATAGCCAAAGGTCACAGAGAGGTCACCTGCTGCTGCAGCACCGCAGGATTTACTTCCTGATCCATGGCGCTTGCTGTGTTTGTCCCAACCCCTGGTTTTGTTCACAGCCTAATACAGTTAGACTAATAGACAGTGTGGGCCGCATATATGGACTAAGTGTGCTTAATCACATTTATTGTAAAGGTGATCAATACTACATTGGTTGTTCATGGGATGCCTCTAGACTGACTTGAATCTGGGGATTTGGCTCAGATTCAGCGTGTTTAGTGTAGTTTTTGATATGACTGTTGGCATTTTATTTGTTATTTCACAGGCTGATTGCTGATGATAGGTGGCTTTAATCCAAAATAGCTTCTATGGGTATTAGACTTAATAAATCCATGTCGTCTGGATGTAACCACTCAGTATTAAATGCATAGATGGACTCAGTCCCTCCGTCCTTATTGTCATTTTCTTATTGGGTTCACAGAGTTCTTTGGTTACTTCCAGAGCTCTTTCCTTATACCTTATTCCAAATGTGTCCTGCCTCCTGCATGCTCTACCCAGGTGCTCCTCTTCACCTGAATGCTTTGCTCCTGCTGCCTACTTCATCTGAAGGGCAAACTCAAGACAAAGCCCCTACCCTATCGTCAAGACATTTCCTGGAGGTTATATCTGACTTTAGATATATTTATCCGATATTATCTAATGTCCTTCTGTCCATCACAATCCTCGCAGATAATTAGTTTCTTTTGCTAGTTTTCTGGACACTACCTTTTTTTGGCCATGTATATGTATGCCTCCTCGCTGCTTTATTCCTTTACCTAGTGTGTGCAACATGATGGACCACGGGTTTAAAACAATTCTTGTTTACCAGTATGAATTTTGCCGCTCATAGTCAGGTGAACACAAGTAGCACTTATGTGTAACCAATGACAGGCATCATGTTGACATGAGAAATCCACTAACCCTTGATAGACAACATGTTGGCTGGATTCTAAGCTTGGCAACTAGCAAGGGGGAAAGAGGAATTTCAAGTTTAATATTTAACAGAGCATGTACAAAATATTCAGCATGATACCAACTATCATTCAGTTTAAACAAGCAAGTTCCTTCCATGGTTTGGATCCTCTCTACTCATGACTCTTCCAATCTGCAAAGTAACATTTTGCAACTCTGACATTTGTTGTCCTTTCTCCAAAGTCAACAGTTACCACCCAGGCAATAGTCGATAGCCGTTTTCAGACATTACCTGCGGATAAAGGGAGATATTTGTTTTCATTTTCATTTTTTCTGTCTGTCACGTGTTATACATATCAACAATTCCCTCCCTTGCTTGCAGCAAATCCAGTGGGGAATCCCACGCTGTGCTCTCAAATATGAATCTCCCGACTTTCTTCTGACTTTATACTTGGGGGCCTGGCGGAAAAGTTGGCAGATAAACCGGGGGCTCTCTCTTGGATATTTGCGTTGACACATGCACCTGCTTCGCGGTGAGTGCGGAGAATCTCCAGAGTTCAGTGCATGTCTAAAAGCAACTAATGTACAATGAGAGTTACGTGTTATCCTTGTTTTGTGTGTGGTTGTGTGAGTTGCAATGAATCAGGCAAAGTAGGACATTCTGGAGAAGTAAAAGACAAGAATAGGAACAGGAAATGTATCAAGTACGTCACCGCCAGCCAGTAAGTCAGTCAACAACAAGAAGCCATCAAATTCTCTCTTACAGGTGAGAAGAAAAATCTTTATCACATCAAACAAAATTGTCAGGAAACATATGGAGGGGTTGGGGGGGTGGCAGATCATTACGACAACACAACTGGCAGGAGGATGGTGGGAAAGGAAGGGAAGGAGAAGCAGAGAGAATGAGGAAGAAAGAGATCAGAGAAAAACGTACAGAGCGACAGAGACACGGATGACGGGCTCATTAGGAAAATGCAGGAAAAAAATACATATTCAAAATGTAGTAAGACGCAAGGTTAAACCTTGAGAATGAAAAGCTTCACTTTCCTGCACAAACACAGAGTAAAAAATGTCCTCAGCT